>NW_022103900.1:35777346-35870032 GCF_000313985.2 Echinops telfairi
ACCTAATGCCGGGGTTTAAGTGGAGAGAAAATGTTTTGATAATGATGAGGACAATGAATGTACAAATGTGCTTTACACAATTGATGTGTGTATGGATTATGATAAGAGTTGTATGAGCCCCTAATAAAATGATTTTTAAAAAAAGAAATGCTCACTGCCAGTAAATGCTCCTCCTAGTGGAACTTCCCTGGTAATTGCTCAGGAGATCTCTCAGTGCTGGCTATCTGGCAGCCATCTTCTCTCCTCTTCCATGTATTGGGCAGAGACAGAAGAAATTGAAAATCGCTCTGGCATAGAGACGATAGCCAAGAAAAACCTAATGATGCCAATACATGCTTAGGTGTGAGATGTATGGCAATGGTATTCAACTGGGGTTCGTTTTGTTCTAGAGAATATTTCATAATGTCTGAAGAACGTTTTAATGTTAGTGCAGTGGTAGAGGATTGTGGGAGAAGAGTGTGTAAAAGCTGGAGATTGCTGCTAAACATACGTTCATGCATAGCACAGATCCAAAATCGAAGTGTCATACAGTCCAAGTGCCAATAGTGCTGAGGTTGGACACGCTGCCTTAGGGAATAAACAAACTCAGCACCAGGAACATCAGAGATATGTAGTGTGTAATGATATTTTCTTTTTCCTAAGCTGCTCGGTCTGTACTATCGGCTTTCATCTCATATTTTCCTACAGTAAGCCTTTAGAGTTACATGTTGCCTCATCCCTCTCTATTTCTTTCTGCAGGTATATACTTAGAGATAACTTTTATGGGTATATAGACATGTAAACTTCCTCATCAAGTGACTTTTGCTTGTGTGTGCGAGTGGCCTCACTTTAGAGCTTTCCTTAGAGCTGTAAGAAAATGGATACGAAAGAGGCTGTCCAGTTAGAAGTTTGGAATCTCGAAATCTACAATCATTGAAGAGCTACATTCAATAAAACACAAATAATAATCAGCTTTCTGTTATGCTCTGCTTTTAGCCCAAATCCTTCTGACTTGGGCTGACGATCTTATCTCATGTGCTCTGTCCTTTCTGAATCCAGCTCTTTGTCAATAGACTGCTGCAACCATTATTTAAATATCTTCAGCAAAATATAACTCAACATTTATTTAGAAAAGATAACTTCAACAAAAAATACACTGTATTTATGAGCTATACTATGTCCTTTCGGTTTGCAATGAGTCAGGACAGACTTAAAGGCTGTGGGGAGAGGATAGTTCCCATTGCTAAGATCTCCAGTCTTTGGGGTGTGGATTCCTACAGTAAGAAGTTCCTGGGGGCTTGACTGAGATCTCTGGAAAGAGCAGAGTCCTTTATCAGTATTGGGGCAGACTGTTCATCCTCTTCTCTCATCTCTGTTATTAGAAGGATCCTAGGAATTGGCTTTGTAGATGGCAGGCAGAAACTAATGGGTATTTCAAGGATCATTTTAGGAATTTAGAAACCTACCTTGAAACTTTCTATAGGTATATAATAACGTTGTTGTTTGAGATTACAAAATTTATGTGAATTATTCTGACATTAGTTTTGCCTCTCTATGAATATCCTCTAACAAACATTCTGAGGTCTACATATTTTATGTTGACAAATGCTTAGAAATTATTCTCAGCGTTATGTTGATATCCAAAAGCTTCTCAGGGGATATTCTAGTAATTAGATAACGATTCAGAAAAAAATAATTTCACTGTAATGACTACATCATTATTATTTACTGAACTTTCAAATGATGTTTTGCATTTGTGTAAAATGTAGTACATTCTTAAGCTTTATTATGATATTGTATCTGCAACTTTCCATTCTCTAAAGGTCATTTAGTGCCTTTTTAGAAAATGTACAACTATTTAGAAAATGCCACATTCCTCTCATTAATGACTTACAGTTTCAGAATAAGAAAATATAAATAGAATTTTTAAGGTTACAGAATGTTGGTGAATATGAATGCAATGTGCTTATAACCTCATAGAACCAAACTTTTATTAAAATTGTGAATTTTAGAACACCTTCAGTATGATCCATGAGTCAGGATGATTGCTCAAAATCATTTTTTTCTGGGGTCTGACAACAGTAATAAATACTTAAATATCATATTAATAACCTGATTGTAATAAAATTCCAATCACGGTTACACATCCCCCAAATTGTTTATTTTGAACTTTCCAGAGAAAGAAAAAAAAATAGAGAGAGCGGTTTGTTTCTGTGAAATGCCTTCAAATGAAAAGTAAATAGAATATCGATAAAATAAAAATGGAGAAGAAGAGGAATTGATGAAAGTTCAATTTTGAGACTTTGACCAAATAGGTGGCATTACTCTTATTTGAGGGTCAGCAAGTGCATTGTCCTGTATCCTCTTTACAGGCAATTAGACCTATGTTAAAATTTTGTTTTTCTCCTTAGACCCTGTGATATTGACACTTTATTTATCTTTTGGTTTTAAAATTATTTTCACAGGTGATATGTCATAACACTACTCCTTTGCCCTGACTTCGACCCTTGTATTAGGATACTTGTAAAGTTATAAAGATGAATTTAGTAGATCACTTATGTTGAAATCCTTCTACAGATAGCTATGATGTAATAGGTAGTACTTAAAAAAGTGTTCCAGCATTTCTTCTGGTAAAGACAACATAGGATATGTGATCTTTATAAACATGAAAATTTAAACTTTAAATTTAAAGTTTTTTTAAAATTTATTTTATTGGGGAATCTTACAACTCTTATCATAATCCATACATAAATTTATTGTGTCAAGCACTTTTGCACATATATTTCCATCATCATTTTCAATATATTTTCTTTCTCCTTTTGCTGTTTGTATCAGCTCTTCATTTTCCTCCTTCCTCCTTCATGGATGAAACTTTGATACATTATAAATTATTATTATTTTCATATCTTACATCATCTGCTGTCTCCCTTCACCCACTTTTCTGTTGTCTATCCCATTGAGAGAGGGTTATATGTCAATTATCATGATCAGTTCCCCCTTTCTCCCTGAGGCGTTTATCTGTCCTGGATTTCCTGCATTTCCAGCTCTTAGCTGCACCAGTGTGCATGCTCTGGTCTAGCTGGATTTGTAAAGTAGAACTGGGGTCATGACACTGGGAGGGAGGAAGCATTAAAGAACTAGAGGGAAGTTGTATGCTTGGTCAGTGCTGTACTGTACCCTGACTGCCTTGTCTCCCCTTGTGACCCCTCTGTAAGGGAATGTCAGATTGTCTATAGATAAGGATATATAATAGAGAGCAAGGGGAGCAAAGCAATGAAGTCCCTGGAGGCCAGGACATGGCACCCCATAAGCTTTGACTGGAAAACATTCCTAAAGGTCAAAAAACAGACGTGGAAATATTGATAGACTTTTCTTTTCTTTTTTTTTTATTGTTGTTATTTTGCTTTTTGCTTTCATTTGTTGTTTTGTTTTGCTTTGTCTTGTTTTTGTGCTTATTATTGTCACTGCATGTCTATATAGATAAGATAGGCAGGATAAACAATCTGGAGGAGAAAACAATGGGACTGACAGTTCAGGGGGTACATGGGAGAGGGAGAGGGAGGAAAAGGAAGGGGGTGCCAAGAAACCCAGGGACAAGGGAACAACAAATGATCTAAAATCAATGACACAGAGGGTGCAGGATGCCTGTTGAGGCTTGATCAAGGGCGATATAGCCATAAGGAACTAGTGAAACCTGAATGAAGGCCAAACATGATAATGGAACAAGAAGAAAGTAAAAAGAAATAGAGGAAAGAACTAGGAGGCAAAGGACATTTATAGAGGTTTAAATACAGGCATGTACATATGTAAATATATTTATGTATAATGATAGGGAAATAGATCTATGTGTTTATACTTATATGTAAGTATTAAGGCAGCAGACAAACATTGGGCCTCTACTCAAGTACTCCCTCAATGCAAGAACACTTTGTTCTAATAACGACATCCTGTGATGCTCACCTTCCCAACCCATTTACTGAAGACAAAATAGGTGCATAAGCAAATGTGGTGAAGAAAGCTGATGGTTCCTGGCTATCAAAAGATATAGCATTGGAGGTCTTAAAGGCCTGAAGATAAACAAGTGACGATTTAGCTGAGAAGCACATCAGCCTGTATGATTATGAGGTTTCAATGTATCAGGCATCAAAGACCCAGAACAAAATTTTAAGTTTTGAATCCACCTAGAGACACCTGAGAAGAATGGCCTGGCAATGTACATCCAAATATCAGCCAATGCAAACACTATGAAGCAGAATTCTTCCCTGACAGATATGGGGTCACCAATAGGCAGCATCTATTGCCCTCAACAGATTCTTCCTGAAGGTGTAGTCCTCCCTTTGGGAGTTTGCTAGTAATCACACAGCTATGAGATCAAGGTCCAAGTTGCTTTTGAGTTCTGCCACTCTATGTGCTAGGTATGTTGGGCTATTTGCTTCACAGCCTCTGGAGACTGGCTGTTGTTGTTAGGTGTCCTTGAGTTGGCTGGACCCATAGTACCGGTGATGCTGTTCACAACAGGACAAAGCACTACACCATCCTCACAACTGTTCCTATGCTGGAGCCCATTGAGCAGCCACTTTGTCAATTCGTTTTCTTAAAGTCCTTTAAAGTCTTTTTTTTGGTGCCACCTCTCCACTTTACCAAACAGTATGTCGTTCTTGGGGACTGGTCTCTACTGAGAATATGTCCAAAGTGTGTAAGATAAGGTTTTGTCATCCTTGCCTTTAAGGAGCACTCTGGCCTAACTTCCACCCATACAGATCCGGTTGTCCTTAGAGCAGTCCACGGTACATTCAATATACTTCTCCAACATCACAATCCAAACACATTGATTTTTCTATGGTCTTACTTATTTAATGTCCAAATTTCACACGCAGATGATGCAAAAGAGACTACCATGACTTGGTTGAGGTCCAGCTCAGTCATCAAAGTAACATCCTTGCTCTTCGATACTGCAAAGAGGTCCTGTACAATAGATTTACCTAATGCAATGCCTCTTTTGTTCTCTCTCTTTTAAAAAATTTTTAATAAATTATTGTATTGCGGGCTCTTATAGGTCTTATAAATATCCATACATCCATTGTATCAAGCACATCTGTACATATGTTGCCATCATCATTTCCAAAATATTTTCTCTCTACTTAAGTCCTTGGATCAGCTCTCTTTTTCCCCATCCCTCCTCCACCCTACCTCCCTCATGAACATTTGATAATTTATAAATTATTTTTATTTCCATATTTTACACTGTCTGCTGTCTCTCTTCAGCTATGCTTCTGTTGTTCATCCCCATGGAGCTAGGGGGATTATACATTGATCACTGTGATTGGCTCCCCTTTCCTCCCCCTTCTGCCTCCACCTTCTCCCTACCCGCACGGTAGGTATCGGTATTCTCATTATTGATTCTGAGGGGGTTATCTGTCCTGAATTTTGTGTGTTCAGAGCTCTTATCTGTACCAATGTACATGCTCTGGCCTAGCCAGATTTGTAAGGTAGAACTGGGTCATGATAGTGGGAGTGGCGGGAATCATTAAAGAACTAGAGGAATGTTGTGTTTTGTCAGTGCTATATTCCAACCTGGTTGGCCATTCCTTCCTTGTGACCCTATTGTGAGGGGATGTCCAATTGCCTACAGATGGGCTTTGGGTCTCCATTCTGACCCCCCTCATTCACATCGAAATGGTTTTGTCTTGGGTCTTCTGATGCCTGATCCCAGGGGTTGGTGTGCTTCTTCCATGTGGGCTTTCTGTCTTCCCTGCTAGATGGCAGCTTGTTTAACTTCAAGCCTTTAGGACTCAGATGCTAGATCTTGCAATAGCAGGGCACCATCAACTTTCTTCATCAGATTATCTTATACAACCATTTTGTCTTCAGTGATCATGTCTGGAAGGTGAGCATCACAGAATGGCAGCTTATTAGATCAAAGTGTTCTTGCATTGAGGGAGGACTCCAATAGAGGCCTAATGTCTGTCTGCTACCTTAATACTTAACATTTAAATATATGTATATAGACCTATATCCCTGTTGTTATATATAATGTATTTACATATGTACATGCCTATGTTTATACCTCTATAAATGTCTTTTGCCTCCTAGTCCTTTACTCGATTTCCTTTTACTCTCCTCCTATCCCACTATCATGTTCAACCTTCATTTGGCTCTCTGTATTTCCTCTCAGCTACTTTGCACTTGATGGAACCCCACCGGGAATTCTATGGACTCTTTGCCATCGAATAACAAGATCTCTTGTTATTCCAGTGTCCTTGGGTTTGCTGGCTCCCGGCTTCTTCTGTTCCCCCACCTCCTCTCTTCCCTGTCCCATCAGAAACGTTGCTCCCATTGTTTTCTCCTCAGGATTGTTTATCTGCCTATCTGATTTAGATAGACACGGGGAAAAAAGGAGGAGGAGGAGGAGGAGGAGAAGAAGAAGAAGAAGAAGAAGAAGAAGAAGAAGAAGAAGAAGAAGAAGAAGAAGAAGAAGAAGAAAAGCCTATGAATAGTTCCAGGTCTGTCTGCTTACCCTTATGAATGTTTTCTGATTGAGTCTGATGCAGTGCCAAATCCTGCCCCGAGTCCAAAGTGTATTTTCAGAATTGCTCCCCTTGCTGCTCTGCTGTGCTGCCTTCGTTTTACACCCTGGTTGGGAGGTGGGAGTTGGAGTGTCAGACTGAGCACAATTCCTGAACTGTGTCTCTAGTGCTGCCCCCTGTAGTCCTGTGGGTCAGTAAGAGGATGTCCTATCTTGTGGTGGGGCCGACCCTCTGGTCCTTTTTGTGCATTGGCTGCTGTGAGTAGGAATGTCATCCTTGAAGCTCAGTGGGCCAGGTAGTGTTCTTTTACTCTCTCTCTCTTTTGATTTCTTGACTGCTGCTTCCATGAGCATTGATTGGGGAGACAACCCCAAATCCTTGATACCTTCAGCCTTTTCTCCATGTATCAGGATGTTACTCAGTTGTGAGGAGTTGGAGTTGCATATAATTCATACTAAGGCTACAATCCTTGATCTTCAGCTTTAATTCCTACTCACTTTCAGCTGGGTCATGTTATCTGCACACTGCACAGGTTGTTAGTGAGCCTTCCTCCCATCCTGATGCTGCATTCTTCTTTATGTAGTCCCGCTTTGCTGATGATTTGCTCAGTATACATAGTGAACAAGTACAGCTGGCTGAGGAAGGTTAAATCACAGGACAATTTTACATATTATAATAATATGTATTAGCTATGGGTTAAACAGTTGAATAATGAATAATCCTGATATTTTTAAAATAAATTATGGTATAAAAATCTACATTAGTGATTTTTCTTGAATGTAATAATATCTAAAAGCAACACAAAATATTCTTCTTCTTTCATTGCTTTCAAAATACTTTTGAAACCTGAAAAAAATATATTTTAAAAACCCTAACCAGGAACGCTTCTGAAAAACTGTGTGAACTCCAGAGACACTGTTCCCTCCTTTGAACAAATGCCTCCTTTGTGTTTGTATGTAATGTAATACAATAATTAAAGTATATCTTGGTTGTAATAGGGGGTTCATTTTATTTTCTGTTCAATAGGCATTCTGTGTGAGATTAATTTCCTTTCATATTTAAATGAATAAATCAGATGCATTTTAGTTGAATAATTGAGGGAAAAAACAATTATCTTTGCAATAGTGATGTTCCCACTGTTTCTAACACCAAGCATTGTTTCCATGTAAAGAAAGTAAAACCAACATTTCTGGAGTAAGCTTAAGCTAAGCCATCAACTTATTTCTGAGCAATATGCCAGTAGCAGGACATGGTATTCTTTAGATTACTCTTCTTTACATTAAGTCTTTGAAAGACAGAGTTGTGGGTTGTGATTCAGCACTATAGAGTCATACAGGAGAGGATAGACAGATCTGTTGGCAATATAAGTACCAAGGAATATTAATTCCTTGATGTAGTCAAGAATATGTTCTTTTTCCTAAATATATTTATTCAGTAGGAATTATAATAAAACAACAGACAGACATATTTGCAATCCCAGTATCTACCACATATTAAACATTAACAAGGTAATGTACTCCTCAAATCTCCATCTTTTAACGAATATAATGCTATCACAAATCTATTCAATTTTTGTTGTTGTTGCTGCTGCTGCAATGGAGATTAATTAAATTTAGGTGGGTTATACTCAAATTTATAACTTGATTCTGTGCACTCATTTTAATTTTCTTCAGTTTTATTGTGAACATACATATGAGTAATTGATGGTCTGTTCCACAGTCAGCCCTGGCCTGGTTTTGGCTGATGATATTGAGCTTCTCTATCATCATTTATCATAAAGGTAATAAACTTGATTTCTGTGTATTCTATCTGGCAAAATCAACTTCTAAAGTCTCCCTTTATGTTGTTTTAGAAAGATATTTGCAATTAAATAGTCATTGCTCTTGCAAAATATTATCATGTGATCTTCATCTTCATTTCAGGAACCAAGTTCATATTTTCTATCTACTGATACTTCCTGTTTGCTTCCAACTTTTTCACTCCAATCACTAGTAGTTTTCAATGCAACTTGATTGCATATTTAGTCAATTCCAGACCGAAGTAGTTGGTAGAATTTTTCAATTTCTCCATCCCTGGTATGGTAGTTATATAATTTTATGTCAACTTGGCAAATAAGTTTAGGCGTGGAGTCTAACCTTCCAATCAGGTCACAGCCTGATGATGCCTTCTTGTGGTCATTGCCTTCTCATGAGGATTCTGGGAGCTTCCTCTTTTTCTCCATGAAGGTGGACAACACTCTCTCTCTGTTTCACATTCCTCTTGAGGAGCCACACTCAGAGACCTGGAGGAGCCACCTGAAGACCCACACCAGTGCTGACAGCCTTCCAGCACCACTAGATCCATGAGATTTTCACCCACTAGCCTGTAATCTTCCTGCATTCTGCATAATTGGATGCGGCTGGATGAGTCCAAAGAGGAATTTATGGACTAATATTGGCCATATGGGCTAATTTCAGACTTATGGACTTGATCTGGACTGGGCTGGAATTTTCTCTTAATATACAATTGCCCTTTGTTATAAAGCTCTCCCTTACACACATATAAGTGTCTTTCTGGATTTGTTTCTCTAGTCAACCTGGACTAACACACCTATCTTTAGTGGCTGGTTCATAAATCTGAGTTATAGTTCATTAACTGAACTTCCTAATAGGCATATAGATATTATCCTATCACAGACAGCATTGCACTTTAAGATAATTCTTGAAATATTCTTTTGGATGATGCAGTGCCATTCCTCTTGATATTGTCATTCCTGGCATAGTAAATCATTTGATTGTCTCACTCAAAATGGTCAGTTCTAGTCTATTTCAGCTTACCAATGTTTAGATACAAATATTTACGTGTTCCACTTCATTTTTGACAACTTTTGAATTTCCCTAAATTCCAACTTGTACATTCCATGGTATGATTATTAATGAATGTGTACAGACATTTCTTCTCATTTTGAATTGTGCCCCATCAGAAACTGAAGGTCCTGAAGGCTTTATTCCATCCATGTCACTTAGATCGGCTCTCCTTTGAGAAGACAGCTCTTCCCTGGTTTTATTTTGAGTGTCTTTCAACTTGAAAATCCTCTGCTGTTTTTTATAATGTTTAGTGTGGCTAATCCCTCAGAAGTAAACCGCAATCACGTCTTTGTATTGTGCGCTTAGTCTAGAATCTATGTTGAAGCCTGTTGGTTTATCATGGGTGACCCTGCTGATATGCTAAATATCAATGGCATAACTGCCAGCATTAGAGTAGCATACACCAAATTCAAAATGAAAATGAAACCAATCAAACTCACTGCCATCAAGTCGATGCTGTCTCAGGCGGCCCCATAGCACAGGATAGAACTGCCTCTGTGGGGTTCCAAGATCGTTACTCTTTACAGGGGTAGAAAGTGACTGGTGGTTTCAAAAAGCCAAGCTGTGGCTCGCAGCCCAACAGGTAACTACTGTGCCACCAGGATTCCTATGCAAACATCTATGGTTTGATAAACTGACAGATAAGTGCTACATTTCCTCAATAGAAGTAGCTAAAGAAAATAAATATTTACCTATGTATCATTCCATACTCAATCTGGGAAGTTTTTCCTTTTTAAAAAAATCATTTTATTGGGGGCTCATACAATTCTTATCACAATCCATCCATCCATCCATTGTGTCAAGCACATATGTATATTTGTTGCTATCATCATTCTCAAAACATTTGCGTTCTACTTGAGCCCTCAATATCGGCTGCTCATTTCCGCCTTCCATCACAGTCCCCCCTTTCTCATGAAATCTTCATAATTCATAAATTATTATTATTTTGTGATGTGTTACACTGACCTATGTCTCCCCCCGCCTTCTTCTCTGCTGTACATCCTCCAAGGAGGAGGCAATACATAAATTATTGTAATCTGTTCCCCCTTTCTACCCCACATTCCCTCCACCCTCCAGCATCATCACTCTTACCACTGGTCCTGAAGGAGTCATCTGTCCTGGATTCCCTGTGTTTCCAGATGCTATCTGTACCAATGTACATCCTCTGGTTTAGCCAGATTTGTAAGGTAGAATTGGGATCATGATAAGGGGGGGTAGGGGGAGTAGGAAGCATTTAAGAACTAGAGAAAAGTTATATGTTTCATTGTTGCTACCCTGCACCCTGACTGGCTCATCTCCTCCCCACAACCCTTCAGTAAAGGGGTTTCCAGTTGGCTACCAATGGGCTTTTAGTCTCCACTCTGCACTCACCCACATTTACAATATGATGTTTGGTTCCTTGATGCTTGATACCTGATCCCTTCGACAACTCGTGGTAGCACAGGCTGGTGTGTTTCTTTCATGTGGTTGCTTCTCAGCTAGATGGTTGCTTATTTATCTTCAAGCCTTTAAGACCCCAGATGCTATATCTTTTGATAGCCCAGCACCATCAGCTTTCTTCACCACATTTGCTTATGCACACGTTTGTTTTCAGTGATCGTATCAGGAAAGTGGGCACCCACTGATATGTTTTTAGTTCTTTGATGTCTGATAACTGGTCCCTTCCACACCTCGTGGTCAGACAGGCTGGTGTGCTTCTTCCATGTGGGCTTTGTTGCTTCTCAGATAGATGGCCTCTTGTTTATCTTCAAGCCTTTAGGACTCCAGACGCTATATCTCCACTCAAGCACTTACTCAATGCAAGAACACGTTGTTCTATTAAATTGGAATTCCAGGATGCACACCTTCCAGACACGATTGCTGAAGAAAAATGTGTGAATAAGCAAATTTGGTGAAAAAAGCTGATGGTGCCCAGGAAGTTTTTCTTGAGTAGTTATCTTTCAAGATGTTTATCAGTAATCTAAGCTTTGTCCTTTCAAGTTCTCTTTATTATTTTGAAAGAGAGAGAGAATGTGAGAGGGAGAGAGAAACCAGAACAGATGGAAGATTACATTGTTCATTTGAGGTTTTTTTGGGCTAGATTTGAAATTGAAGCTTGTTACTGGTCATCCACCTTCCTTTAGTTAAAAATTGAGTTCTTAAATGCTTCCTCCCCCCAACTACCAGGACCCCAATTCTACCTTGCAGACCTGGTTAGACCAGATGATGCAAAGTGCTACAGATGGGAATTGGAAACGCAGGGAATCTAGGACAGATGAACCTCTCAGGAACAGGGGTGACAGTGGCGATACCAGGATGGAAAGGGGGTGTAGAAAGGGGGAATTGATCATGGGGAGCTACATATAACCTCCTCTCTGGGGGATGGGCAGCAGAGGGATGGGTGAAGGGAGACGCCGGGCAGTGTAATATAAGATACAATAATAATTTATAAATGATTAAGGGTGCATGGGGGAGAGGGGAGGAGGAAGGGAGGGGGAGGGGAAAAAAGGGAAATGAGCTGATTTGGGAACCCAAGAGGAAAGCGAATTTTGGGAATAATGAGGACAACAAATGTATAGATGTGCTTTATACAATTGATGTATGTATTGTGATGAATTGTATGAGCCCCAATAAATTGATTTTTTTTTAAATTGAGAGTTGACTTCACAAGTGAGAAATGTGTGGGGTGTGGCCCCTGGAGGAAAAATTAGCAATTTGATTAACAAAAAGTCCACTGCAAGCTTCCTTTCTAGGTCTTATATTATAATGATTTATAAAATAATAATAAATCTGGGGGCAAAATCAAGGTTCATATGACTCACAAAGCGATGATAATTTGTCTATACACCGACTCCATTTCCCTCAAGTTGGTTCAGACTCACAGTGAACATACAGAATGGGGTAGAGTTCCACAAAATGTTTCCAAGGCTTACACATATTTATGGAAACAGACTACTGCCTTTTCCCGCATGAATCAGAGGGGAAGTTTACCAACCTTTCAGTTAGCAGCCAGTAGCTTAACCACTGCACCACTAGCGTGCTACATTAGTTCAGTGGTTGAATTCAGAGAACCAAACCCACTGCCATTGAGTCAGTGCAGGCTCATACTGACCCTATAGGAAAGGGTGGAACTTCCCCTGCGAGTTTCCAAGACAGTAACTGCTAACAGGGGTAGAAAACTTGTCACATATGATAGTGTCCCCTTAGCTAGTCAAAATAGACTTAAAACTCTGTCCACAACAACCATAGTGCCTCTTTTAAACCACCTCACAAATGAAACTAAAACAATTTCTGATACGGAGTTGATTTTCACTCACAGGGATGCTGTGGAACAGTGTAGAACTGCTCCACTAGATGTCTGAGGCTGTAATTCTTTGTGAGAGTAGACAGCCTTATCTGTCTCACTTGGAGCAAATGGTGGTTTTGAACTGCTAACATTGCAGACAGCAGCCAAACACATAACTCACTACCCTAGCAGGAGTCCTTTACTTGTTTTATAAGGCAATAACTGTTATTAATTGAATTGTATCCTTACAAAATGTATTTTGGGATTCTAACCACTCCTGAGTCATAAAAGAGCAGGCTATACACAGAGGTATGTACACATGGAGTAAGACAGAAGCCAAGGGACAGCCAGACCTACCAACAAGAGGTTAGTTGACACTTGTAAGCAGATCTGTGGTATTTTTGTGCACCAGCACTAAGTGACTCAGGCAGTAACTAAAGTGTTTTTGTACAGAACAGCAGTGGGGCTCCATGCCAATGAAGCTAGTGTTGGAGTCGGTTCTGATTGGTTGTTGGAGCTGCTGCTTAGCTCCCAGGAATTCCACCTACTAGGCACCATTACTGACTTTCCAGTATGCTGCCCCAAATCCTGCCCATGTTCTTTTCCTGATTAAGAGGACCACAGGTTGGCATTACCAGGACATAATCCTGGTACCTGTCCACCCACTATTGCCTGCCAATCCCATTGAGTATCTACCAAAATGGTCTCATTCTTTGTAAGACAAGAAGTACTCTCCTTGGCATGGTTGACACCCCAGGAGGAAATGCCTGGCATCCATTTGACCACCTGAAGCTCTGCTGAGTCCTCACTACCTAGTATTTCTTTAGAGTTACCCTTGCATGGCCATCTTTAGGACTTTTAGCCAATAAAATGTGACTCTGAGAGATCAGGATTAGGGTGGGGAGCATGTAAGTAATGTAAAGGTGTAGACATCAAATAGGTATCATGAGCTTCATCAGAGGGATGTAAGGGGCCTAGCAGAGATAGAAGAAGGGTTCATAGGGGGTACCTGAACCTATGATGTGTGGAAATAGAGGATGATATGGATTTTCTCTTTTAACTATTCCTGTTGACATTCATCTCCACTTAATATGAGGGATTCAGTAAAGCCCACCAAATAAACCTTACAAAACGTATTTAAAAGTTTAGGTTACTGTGTTAGACAGGGTTCTCTAGAGAAACCAAACCAAGACATATATATATATATATATATACACACACACAGCATGAAGGAATATAACAGCTAATCAGTTTACACATCACTACAGAGGGCTCAATTCAATTAACTTCCATGAAACAGTTAATATACTGTAAGTCCTTCAACTCATGAGGGCTGCTCAGTCCAAGGTCAAGGAAACAGACAGCTGAGTCTTCCATGGGGCAGTATAGACTGTCCGGCCAGAGGCAGCAAACAGCTGGGTGGGTCACCTACAGTGAGCCAGATGACAGAGTCCAACAGACCCAAGCTCAACCGATGTATACAACAGCAGCATAGTGAAGCAGGTCTCAAGGGACCTCAAACTCTAGCAACACGATCCACAGGTTGGGTGTCCCACAGGTAGTGTAGCTCACAAGTTGAGACAGAGAACTTGCTAAGGCAGCTGCACACTGGTCCAAACACCAGAGAGCAAAAGAGAGACAGGTGGGGCTTGCTGAGACATTTATCTCTTTGCCCTCTGATCAAACTGCAACCTTATTAATCCCCCATGTTCCTATTGGCCAGGTTGGCACAATAAACCTACCTATCACAGTTAATTAACAAAAAGAGTTAGCATTTATATATCAATTACTCTGTGTCATACATTTTCTAAATTTATAATCAACTTATATTATTATTATTATAATTATCATTTTACAGTGAAGAAGAAATTTAAATAGACAAAAGTGATCCAGGATTTGCATTCAGACAGCTTGCAATAACTCTATGCTCATAATTGCCGGGATTCAATACCATCACTTCCTGGGCAGGAAAATAAGGTTTGATCTAATTATCTATGGAAGTCTACCATTTGGTTTCATGGCTGAATAATACAGATATCTGATATATAAAAAGTATTTGCATGCCTCTAGTCCTTTCTTGAAAAATTGTGTACTCTGGTTTATACCAGATCAAAATGGCACCTTTGACATCCTCCAGTGACTCAAACTGTGTTTTTTTAATGTTCTTTGAATGTTTGAACCCATAAAAAGAAGTCCAAGAGGACAATATCAGGGCTGTAGGATGAATGGGTAGGGATTATAATAAAAATTTTATAGGACAGCTCTTGCTACCCTTGAAGAGTGAGCATGTGGACTGTGATGGACAAAAACACCATGGAGAAAATTTCTTGAATTTCTTCTCACCGGTGCAATTTTCAAATTCCTGGTAAGCACCCTTGACTATCCTGTGACTTTTGAGAAAATTAATCATGATTACCCTATTGAAATACCCTCAGAATTGACACCATAACTTTCTGAGCCTTGAATTTAGTTGATCTGGAAATCTCCTTGGTATCCACTGTTTGGATTGAATCTGGAACTCTCTGGATTGTAAGAGAAATATATAAAACATTCCCAGTTATGATTCATACCATGAAATTTTCTTTATTGGCTTTGATCTTGGCTTAATCCATAGTTAAAGGGGAAGAAATGCTCCACCAAGATAAAGACTTTCATACAAAATGGAACAGAGGTTTAGGGAGAAGCGGGGAGGATAGGAGAGAAAAAACAGAACAGTGGGCTAGACCAGGGTTTGCAAACAGTGGCTCCTCGAGTCATATGTAGATCTTCCAGTACGTGCATATGGCTCTGAAGTAAAATTGAAAAGGACAATAAAACTATCATAGTTTTCATTTTTACATAATGGTGATTTCCTTTGTTTATAAAAATATATCATGGTTCCTATACAATATTTAAATTGTGAGGGACAGGATTCTCTCTTCCATTTCAAATTCTGCCACCCCCTGGGCTAAACTGTGGATGGGTACTAACTTGGGTGAGATGGAAGGCAACAGTCCAGAATAAGGAGAAGAGGAATCAAGGAGTGAGTGAAGGGTTTGCTATTGGGATTTTAATGAGCGATATAAACTGATAAATACAAATCTAATGACTTGAAGTGTAATGCCTCACCTAATTTACAATTTAAAAATTACTACAAAAAAAGAAACATGGAAAAATCAGCCTTTTGACTTTTGTGATTAGGCAACACGTTTGGCACCCATTGTGCTGAAAGCTTGCTGAAACCAATTGTAAGACATTTCCTTACAATTGAAATCGCAAATGTGAGATGACAAATTCAGAAGCTATTGCATCAATGATAATTCTACAGTCTTCCTCCACCAGTCTGGACCTAATCCATAGTTCCTTCACTTGTATAGGCATCAATCTTGTCTCTCTTGAGTCATCTTCGGGATTTTCCTGACCTACCTTAAAATGAGGTAGGTGTCCCTATGCCAAGCCATAATATTATCAATAATTGCCTCATATTCATGTGAGCGTTGGACATTGACTGAAGAAGACTGAAGAAGAATCAATGCATTTAAATTGTGGTACTGGAGAAGAATATTGAAAGTACCATGGACTACCAAAAGAACAAACAAATCTGTCATGGAAGAAGTAAGTTCAGCATGCTCTTTAGAGACAAGAATGGTGAGAAGTCATTTTACATATTTTGGGCATGTTGTCAGGAGAGACCAGT
Source organism: Echinops telfairi (assembly GCF_000313985.2). NCBI lineage: Eukaryota > Metazoa > Chordata > Mammalia > Afrosoricida > Tenrecidae > Echinops > Echinops telfairi. The sequence goes on from NW_022103900.1 coordinate 35,793,640, forward strand.
CCCTGGAGAAGGACATCATTCTTGGTAAAGTGGAAGTGGAAAAGACAAAGGCCTTGGGGCTGAAGCACAGGAACAACTGTGAGGATGGTGCAGGATGGGACAACGTTTCTGTCTGCTGTGCATGAGGTCACTATGGGTCGGAACTTACTCAATGGCACCTAACACAAACAACAACAACCATAAAATGCCTGATTCATCTAAAATTGGTTCTTTAATTTCATTGTGCCTGGAGTAGTTACAAGTTGGGGGTCGATTAGATAGCAGTTAATAATACCAAATGCATTGCCATCATCAAGTTGATTTCAACTATAAGTGGATCCTATAGGACAGAGAATTTAGAATTGTTCAATAGGTTTCACAAGGCTGTAAATCTTTATAGACTCATACTGCCTCACCTCTCCCTCTTGGAGCAGCTTGTGTTTTGAACTGCCAATCTTTCAATGAGCAACCCACTGTGCCTAATAAAAAATATATTTATTGAGCACCTAGGATGTACAATGCATTATTCCAGGATGTGTGCAATCCAACAGTAAAAACACTAATAGAAAATTATCTTTCATGGTGTTATGTTCTAGTGGAAGGAAGCAGAGAACCAAAAAAATAAAAATGTTAAACTGTATTAAATGTGCTCTAGAGAACAGTAAATGCAAGGAGAGGGAGTGCTAGAGAAATTCCAATTTTCAAAAGAGCTGTAATGGAAGGACTCACTGAAAAGTTGATATATGAGAAAACAACGTGGAAGGAAATTGGCAGGGAAGAGTGTTCTCGGCGAGAAAATGGGAAGTTAGGGACTGATTGAGGAAGTTTAAAGAATAATGAGTGTGTCTGTGTGAACAAAATGGGATATTTGAGGCAAGGAATCACATAAGATAAATTTAGGAGGCGTACAAATCATGTAGTAGGTCCTTAAAATAGGGAATCACTTTATTTCCCCTTAGAAATTAGGGGCAAGCATTTGAAAGTCTGTGAAAAGGGTAGTGGGAAGATATAACTTATGATTTAGCAGGACTCATAAAAACCCCAAAACAAATCCCTTCTCACTGTCATTCAATCAAATGAACTTTGCTGAAATCTGGGAATAGATTATAGGTAGGCATAAATGGTAGGCGTTGAAACAGAAAGACAAGATGAATACAATAATCCAAGCCATGAAATATATCTGTGTATTTTGGTAAGAGTATGGGATGTGCTGATGGATTCCATATGGACTATGAGAGAAAGAGAGATATTTCAGACTACTGACTATGACCGTGAGGTGTGAGCAATATTCGCATGGAAAAGACTGTAAGAACCTTTGTTTGGAGGCACAAACAGTACACACCCCTTGTGTCTCCACAAGGAAGGGAGAGTGACATTGGAACTCATTATAGCCTTTTAATCCCGGGGGACAATAGTCCTCTCCCTAATTGACCGAGCTGCAGAGGACAGAAATGAAGATACAATTCCGGGAGAGCAACCGGTCTGACCTGACCCCATGGGGGCAGGCGAGGAGGGGAGTGCAGCAGACAGTGATGGTGACTAATCCACAAAGTCCCCGTGGAACCCCAATTGTGCACTTCGGACTCATGGGGCAGCACTTGTCACCCGACCTGCACTGGTAGGGGGTTTCTTACAAGGGGGTCACACTGAAAGTGTAAGACATAAATGGGGGGTGGGGAGGGGCACGAGACCATCTCATCCCAGACTGCAGAATAGCAACCTGAACCTATGGGAGACTCGCCTTTTGGACACCAATGTGGCTCTGTGTCAGGACCCCTGTTAGTCTGGTGGCTAGCTGTATGTTGTTGTTTGTGTTTAATCTTTTATTTTGTTATCATCATTAGTTTGTTTTGTTTTGGTGTTGGTTTATTCAAGAAATAAAGGATGGGCAGTCTTAGGCAGAAAGTGGCCCACAGTTCCTGGGAGACATGGGAGGGAAGAAGAAGGGGCAGTGAGCACGGAGCCAACAATGATGGGTACAGGGGCATAGTAAGAGTTCTAAAATGGACCTTAAGGAGGGTGTAGCTATTCTGGGCATGTTGGATCAATCAAATTGTACCCGAGAGGAATTACTGAGAAGTGAATAACAGGCAAGCATAATAGTGGGGTAGGAGGAACAACAACAAATATATATATATATATATATATATATAAATGCAACAAGGAAGCAAATGGACTTTGGGCCTCTACTTAAATCTTGCCTCTGTATAAGAATGATTTGTTCTAAAAATGTGGCACTGTATGATACCCCCTCCCTGACACGATCACTGAAGACAAATGTGTGCATAAGCAAATGTGGTGAAGAAAGCTGATAGTACCCAGCTATCAAAAGCTGTAGCATCTTGAGTCTTAAAGGGTTGAAGTTAAACAAGTGGCCATCTAGCAGGGAAATGACAAAACCCACATGGAAGGTATTGATGGGAAGAGGTATCAGAAGTTAAAAAAATACGCATCCAAATTGATGTGAAAGGCACTGGATGTAGTGGAGACTCAAAGTCTTCCAGATCTAAGAAAATTGGACAGTCCGTCTTAGAAAGGCTCCATGGAGTGGAGTATAAACCCAGGGTATGGCATGGTATTTATGAGCCACTTAACTATCCTCTAGTTCTTTAAGATTTCCTCCCCTTACTATTTTGGTCCATACATGATATACCTCATTAGTCATGTTAGACTTTGTATGTTCATGTGTACATTTAAGATCGCTTGGTATATGGTAGTCAACATAGATGACCCCTCAGAGACACTTACAGGAGTAAGGGTTCCCTGAAGGTACAGGGAATGGGGGGGGGTAGCATTGATGATTGTATAACCCCATCTGATGGGATTGAACAACAGAAGTGTAAGGGAAGGAAAGGGATATAATGGAATGAGTAAGATATGTCAATAAAATATATATGAAAAAAACCTTTTGTTTGGAACATAACTAAATTTAAGATAATTGTTAGCTCTCTTGGTGGGAATACCAATTAGAAAATTGGATACTGGCATTAAAGAGAAAGATCAATAGAAGAGAGTTACTCCTCAGAGATAACAGGCTGTATATGGATTTTAAAGCCTTTCTCTCAGTGCCGGTTTGTCAATTCTGATTCATAGTGACCCTATAGGACAGGGTAGAGATACTCCTGTGGGCTTCGGAGACTGTAACTCTTTACAATAGGAGACAAATTAGTCTTTGTCCCATGGAACAACGAGTGGTTTAGAACTGCTGACCTTGCAGTTAGTTGCCCAATGCCTAACCACGGCTTCTTTAAAGGCTTTAGACTGGAAGATAGCATGAATACAGTGAGTATATTTAGAAAAGTAAGCCATCTGGGAATGAGCCAAGGGGTTGGACAAAGTCAAGCAAAGATGAAGACATCGTGATCAGTGTGTCAGAAGAAAACAATTCAGAGTATGTGATATCCAGGAAGTTGATTAAGTGAAGAGTATGAGAGAGGTAGGTGTGCTCTACTGTGTCAAACATGAGTTGGGGATGGAGTATAAATAGGTGCATGTATTATGGCAATCTGGGGCTCAGTGGTAACCTTGAGAGAAACTCTCCTTGATACGGAGGGAAACAAAAAAAGAAGGAGCAAAAGGCAAAGCTAATATCTGTAGAAAAAAGAGGGTGGCTAAACACTAAGACTGCCTGTTTATCTGTTTGTCAACCTGCAGTGACTTGCATATTATTGTTTTGCAGGAGGTGATGCCACTGCTATTAAAGATATCAGTGGTGTCAACCATGGTGGACATGTTTCAGTGGAACTTCCAGATTAAAACACAGAGAGAAGTAAGATTTGGTGATTCATTTTCGCAAATTAGTCACTAACAACCCAGTTGACCCAGAATTTCATTGTATACAGTGCCAGAATATGAATCCCTTAGCTTGGGAGGTACCCAAATTACAGAGTGGCTGCAATAATGTCCTAGAACATACCCATGATTGTGAAGATGTTTCAGGACTGGGCAACATTTTATTCTGTTTTACATCGGCTCCACATGAATCCCAGCCAACTTGACTACAAATAACAATAACAACAGATATCAAGAGACAGAGAGCTAATGGCATGTCTAGAGGGACCATAGCTTAATAGGAAAGTCACTAATTCCAGACAATAGAGTAAGTAGAAGTAGAAACTTTGCTCAAACAGGTTATAAACAAGCAAGAATTTCCTGAAAAATTACTTGGAATTACTGGAATTTTTAGCTAATCTTTATAAGAGATGGTGTATTTGGGACTGCCTCACAGGGTTACTATTGTTTTGTCATTTAAATATATAAATCTTTAAATATTCTCTACATTTTAATCTTCAATTTCATTGCCCAGCATAATGCAATTCTCCTGAACAATTTTACTAAACTTGGTAAGTGATTTGGTAATTTCTAGTGAGAAAATGAGCAGTAGGCTGAAATGAAACAAATCTCCCATCACTATATCTCAGGAGAAAATAAATTTCAAAAGGAGAGAAACATTCCAATTTCACTGTATCAAACTACCATTTGGCTGGAAAAAAAGGTTTTCATGCAATCCTGTGTGATGCCAGATTTCAACACATTTCCCTTCACTAACTGTTAGATGTGCATAAGTGCTGGAATTGCATGGCAGAGTTAAGATTGTCACTTAAATTACCTTGAAACTTGATGGTCTCTAATTAATACAGTTATTGCTAGGCACATTGTTTGTAGAGTTGATAGGAAAAAAATAAACCTGCCCTGCAATGAGTGAAAGTCCCAACAGAATCGATAAGGTATAATTGTTTTTGTTTATATTAATTGTTTTATGGTAATTATATACGTGTTTAATAAAACATTTTCCATCCTAGTATTTTTTGCATGTTCCATTAAGTGCCATTAATTATGTTTATAATATTGGGCAAATATGACCGTTAAAATGTTTCCAATTTTTTCCATTACTGTAAACAGAATTCAGTGTTCGCTAAGCAAGGTTGTTAACTTTAAAATGCTTTAAAGTGAAAAATGTGCAAAGTACCTTGGGAAGAAGTTGGGCCTTCTACTCCCCCAAACAGTTACAGTCTAAGAAACCCACAGGGGGTCCCTATGAGTTAGAATTAACTTGAAGCAGTCAAAGTGAGTATAAAGTAACTTACATACCAGGCTGACTTGAATTTTATTCTCTGAGATGCAGGTAGTAGGAATGTGTGGAAGGAATTGGAACAGGAAATTAGCGTAATCCTCTGCTCTAGTGGATCATGGAACAGATCCCTGAACCCAAACCTATTACTGTTATTTTACTGTAAATTGTGACTTGAAACTTTTCTTCAGTTCTCCCAGTTTAATAAAGGTTGAGCGTGTTCTTCCAGTTTGGTTTGCTAACTCCAGAAGTTTGCACATTGTAATACTTCAGCTGGCTTCCGTTGAATATTTCTGGTCAGCTCCTTTATCTCATCATTTCTTCAAGTTGCCTTAGTTATTAAACAATTCAGAGTTTCAAAGTCTATTCTAACTTACACCTTTATTTTTTCTTTCCTTTATTTTTAATTACCTTTAGCTTTTTTCATGTATCATGTTCTTGATGCTATCCCATAGCTCATTTCTTGCTCATAGTTCTTGCCTCATGTTCAGTGTTTTAAGATGACCTAGAAATTCAGGTGGAATATAATCAAGTTTGTATTTTGATTCTCATGGACTTGTTTTAATTTTCTTCAGCTTCAACCTGAACTTACATATGAGCAATTGATTATCTGTTCTATAGTCACCAACAGTGTCTGCTGTTGATTTTAGCTGCTGATAATCAAATCTGCTATTGTCTCCTCCCACAGATGCAGTCAATTTGATAACTGTCTATTCCATTTTGAGAAGGTCACATGTATAGTCACTGTCTATGTTGCTGATAAAAGGTATTGGTAATGAAGAAGTCATTGGTCCCATAAAATTCTATCAAGTAATCTCCAGTGTCATGTCTATCACTGAGGCCATATTTTCCAACTATTATTCCTTCCTCTTTGGTTCAAAATTTTTCAATATTTAAAGAATTTGTGGAAAAAAATATTAAATAGTACAAGAAGCAGCAAAAGAACATGGAAAGAAGGCAGTCATTGTACCAAGAGTTAGTCTATATTCAAGTGGTAGTATATAATCAAGAACCAATGGTACTGAAGGAAGAAGTCCAAGAAGAACTGAACATGTTAGTCCAACTTAAGACTCCAGAAATTGGTGGAATGCCAATTGAAATGTTTGAACAAGCTGATAAAGCACAGGAATCACTCAATTGTCCATGCCAAAAAATTTGGAAGCGAGATACTTGGTCAATTAAATGGAAGAGATCCAAATTTGTAGCCATTCCAAAGAAAAGTGTCCCAAAAGAATATTCAAATTATAAGACAATATTATTGATACCACATGCAGGCGGAACTTTGCTGAAGATCACCCCACAATGGCAGTGCAGGACATTGACCGGAGACTGCCAGTGGTTCAGGCTGGATTCAGAAGAGGATGTGGAATATGGAATATTATTGCTGATGTCAAACAGATCTTGTCTGAAAGCAGAGAATACAAGAAGGATGTTTACTTGTGTTTTATTGATCATGCCAATGCATTCAACTGTGTGAATCATAAAAAAATGATAGATAGCCTTGAGAAGAATTGGAATTCCAAAAAACTTCACTGTGCTCATGCAAAACCTAAACATGGAACAAGAGGTAGTTGTGTGAATAGAACAAATAATGCAGTATGATTTAAAATAAAGAAAGTTTTATGTCAGGGTTGCATCCACTCATAATACTTATTAAATCTATATGCCAAGTACATAATCAGAGAAATTATTATATGAAGAAGAAACATCAGAATTGGAGGGAGGCTTTGCAACAATCTGTGATAGGTAAATGACACAAGCTTGCTTTCTAATGCCTTATCATTTGATCTGTCTTTTGACACATTTTGAGTTTGCTCTAGCTTTTAGTATTTTCTGTTTTCTTTCTTTGTTAGTATGGGTTGATTAGAGAAACAAAATTAATAGACACTCATATGTGTATAAGAAAGAGGTTTATATGCAACAGCAATTGCATATTGAGAAAACATCCCAGCTGAGACCAAATCAAGTACATAAGTCCAATATTAGCGCATATGTTCAATACCAATCTATAAACTCTTCAGACTCATGAAACACATGCAATGATGCTGAATGCAGGAAGAACAGAGGCCAAGGAGTGGAAAATCTTGTGGATCCAATGACAGTAGAAGCATGTCAGCGTTGGCAGGGGTCTCCAAATGGCTCCTTCACTCCAGGGCTCGAAAATTGCTCCATGTATCTTGTCAATGGGAATGTCACACAAGGAGTGAGTGTCCCACCTCCAGCGAACTATTTATCTCCTTAGCACCTCCAAACAAGGTCATCAAGCTGCGACCTGATTGACAGGCTAAGCCCCCCTCCCCTTCACTCCTAAGTCTCAAATTGTCAACAGGTTATGTAACAACTAGACTTCCTAAATGAGGTTTATCTCTGTTGTATAGCTTTCTTTTATGTCCTCTCTTTCCTCCTTGACTTGGATTCCTAGTAAGATTAGCTTATTATTCTTGTAGAAGTGTCTGTTTACTTGAAGTGATCTTAGCACAAATATTGTATGGCATCAAGTAAATGGTCTCCCTCTCCCCTCACCTTGAAGAAATGATCCTAGCTCAGTTGAAGTCTCCTTTGGCAAAGTGGTTTTTAAGATGTACATATAAAGAGGGAGATATATAGCTCATGTGCACACTGCAAGCTATATACCTCATTGCTTGTGAGATTGGCACTTCTTATATGTATATTCAAGGACCTAAGGAAGTTGTTCATCTAAAAAGTATATAAGTACTCTTAGTAGATAGCTAGAAACTATAAGGACAATGTTACAGATGGAAAACCCAAGGTAGAAAGTACAATAACTGAACTTAAAAATTTAATAGAAGGAGTCAACACAAGAGAAACCTTGTGAGCTTGAGGTATATTGGTAGTAATTAGCTGATGAAAAATATGGGGAAATAGAAAGAACACAAAGGAAGCTCAGACATCTGTGAGACAACAAAAAAACTGTCAACAAAGAATTTTTTATCCAGCAAAATTATCACTGAAATATCAGGGGAAATATTTGAACAAATCAACAAGATAAGAAATTAGTTGTTACAAAGGATTAATAAAATTGACAAACATTACAAAGGAAAAGAACTAGCATATGAAAATATCTAGAATCAAAGATGTAAAGGTGACATTACCACAGCACCAAATAATAAAAAACAAGCTGCTACAAAATACTGTACTCCAACATATCAACTGCCCAAGTGAACACAGCCTGATGTAAAAGACATTAAAATGTTCATACCAAGGGAGAAATAGTGCAGGTCATTAAGAAACTCTCAACTAAGAACTAGATGGATTCACTGGTGAATTATTCCAAGCATTCAGAGAAGAGATGTCACCCGTTTTACACAGAATGTTCCAGAATATAGAAAAGGCCAGAAAGCTTCTGAATTTATTTTATGATGCATAACCCCTCATACCAAAACCTGCAAAGACTCCACAAAAACAGAAAATTGCAGACCATTTCCCCTCATGAACATAATAGATGCAATAATCCTCAACAAAATTCTGGTCAACAGAACCCAACAATAGATTAAAAAATGCCACACCACATTAAGTGGGATTCATACCAGATACACAAGAATGGTTCAACATTACAAGAACTATCAACATAATACATCACATAGAAAAACAAAAAAATAAGAACTACACGATCAAGACAATGAAGGATCCCTGGGAGTGTAGTGGTTACAAGCCAGGCTGACCACTTTAGAATGGAGATGGGATGTCAGGATTTTGAAGCAACTGCTATTTGGGCTTTGAAAGCATTTATCTAGCAGAGGAAAATCATAATTTAAAAAAGAAAATATTTAGAGTGTGGGGTCTTTTTTTTTTGCCTTTGAAATTTAAAGTGTTTCTACTATGAGCATGTACTATTTTTATATGCAGAAAGCATTAAAAACAAAACTGAAAGCACTACCATTTAGATTCCACCAGGAGAAAAAAAATAAATGTTAAAGAATAAAAATAATTTTATCTAGTCTAAAAGCCTTTCTCAAAAAAATTACTTCTGATAATCTGAGACCTTCTCTAAGGGGAAACTGCTCATTAAACAAATTTTAATAATGTAGCAAAGAACTACAGGAAAATTATTAAAAAGATGATAAGCATCCCAGGATCCACATACCACTGGGATCAGACTCACTTTTAAAATAAATATTCAGTTGACTAAATGAATGAATGTTCCTACACACAAAAGTAATATTACCATACTTGATTTTTAAAACTATTTTTTAAATGGGGTCATTTTTCTTACCTTAAGAAACTGGCTCATTTTATTGCTGCAGATCCTCTGGGGAACCTGGTGATTTTATATTCTTTGAATGCTCCTATGTGATTTGCTTTTTTTTTTTTTTTTTGTCAAATAAAATGATACCTTCTGATACTCTCATCTCTCCTAAACTTCCCCAGTGCTTGTTAAAATTACTTAAAGCATATACAACTACTTATAAATTATATAAATTACAGTCAAGTCTTTTTTTAAAGTCCCTGGGAAAGGTCAGAAATGGTCTTAAAATCACACTAAATTATTGTGTCTGAGATCTAATTTTGTGAAACAACCAGGATTAATGGGAATTTTTAGAAATTTCAAATTCTTGAAGTAAAGATATGCTGTGGAGGGAGATAGGTGGTAATAAAAAAAATAGCTTGTTAGATATAGTACTATGAATTCAATTATGCCCCTGAATTATGTGCCGAAATCATAACCACTATAGATGTGGTTACGATATCATTTGGCAATAGGGTTTAAAAAGGTTTTATTTGTTTCCCCAATGAGATCACATCATTGTAGGCTGTTTTAAACCTAATCACCTCAGAATAATGAAAACATCAGTTTAAACACAGGGGCATGCACACATGGAACAGGGTACGAGCTATGTAAGGAATGCCTAAAACCAAATATTGCCAGGGTTACCTTAAAATAGGAATCCCAAAATTGTACATTTAGCCTCCAGAACTGTAGGACTATATATTTCTAGTCAACCCATTATTGCTATTTCTATTACACATATGTTAGGAAACTAAGATAGCCAGTATTTTCCCTCATTAAGCACATCATTGGGGGCCTTAGGTTAACCTTGTCAAGGGCAAGAGAATTGGAAATAATGTTGTTGTTAGGTGTTCCTGAGCTGATTCCCATTGATAACAAGCACATGTACATCAAAACTAAAGAATGCTCGATCCTATGCCACCCTGACAATTATGTTTGAAGCTATGGTTGTAGCCACTGTACCAAGCCATTGAAGACTCATGAGAGAATTCTTCTTTTTAACTGACCCTCGATTTTTACCAAGTATGCTCTTGTTCTTCAGGGGCTGTCTGAACCAAACTCACTGTCATCAAGTTAATTCCTGTGGTTAGCAACCCAAGGTACCAGCAGGGCTCCTGTCCCTCATGACCCCATGTCCTAAGTATGTGAGACAAAGTCTTGTAATCATCACTTTCACGGGTCATTCTGGTTTTATTTCTTTGGAGAGAGATTTGTTTGTTCTTCTGGAATCCATAGTAATTTCATCATTTTTTCAGCAATCCATAATTCAAATGCATCAAGTCATCTCAGGCTTTCTTTACTCCTCATCCAGTTTTCACACACATGTGAGGCCATTGAAAATACCATGGATTCAGTCAGACTCATCTTTGTGTGTTAACACTTTGAAATAGTCTTTTGAAAAATATTTTTCAATTGAATGTGTTGCTTGATATCTTGACCGATACTTCCATGAATGCTGGTTGAAGATCCAAATAAAATGGAATTTTTGGCAACTTCACCCTCTTCTCCTCTTATCATGATATTGTTTATTTGTCCATGTGGCATTTAAAATTTTGTGTCAACTTGGTTGGGCTTAGTAGGCTCAGTGATTTGGCAGTTAGTAGAGAGCAATTCCTCAAAAGATAGGGGTCCCAGTAATCCTTGGGTGTTACCTGATTCCATTATAAGTGGAAGATATGAAAACACTTGCTCAATTTTTGTGGGTCAGATTCTAGTATCTAGCTTGTCATATGACTACTGGTTCTTTGCACTTTGCCTCCTGATTCTGGGATCAGCAACATGTCATCCTAGCTACCAAACTTGGAGTCATTTGTCACTACAGCCAGAGCCTGCAAACATACAACTAATCATTGAAAATATACAACTCATGACCCTCAGATATTCACAATGCTGTGAAAGCATCACTCTTATCTAGCTCCAAATATTTTCAGTCCCACCAGACATGACGTGAACAGCATAGATAATATCTCCTCAATCACTGCACCCCTATGAAATGCCTTGCAACCACTAATCTACCTTTTGTAGATTTTCCCTTTTAAGGTAGTTCATAGCGTAGATACATTGAATATATGCCTTTTGGGTTTTTGTCTCTCACATGGTTCACCTATATTATATTAAATATTAATACTTCATTTTTAAATGACTGAATAGCGTTTCATTGAATGCATATTCCATATTTTCTTTATTTATATGGTGTGGAGAGGTATTTAGTACTTTTTATACTTTCTGTGCTGTTCCATATTTTGCTGACACAATTCTTTAACACTCCAAGTTGAGGCATGATTTTTTTTCTTCAATTCTTTCAGCTATAGAAATACTGAGCTGCTTTTTCCTTTTTGATTTCCTAATTCCAGATATTTACACATATAATTATAAGACTTTACCTGTTCTTCTCAAGTCACGCTGTGACACTTTCTGTTTAGCTCTTTGACCTCATCATTTATTCCAGTTGTTTCATAGTCTTTTCTGGTATCTATTTTGGTCCTCTCTTTCTTCTGTCTTTTAATTACCTCTTGCTTTCTTTATTAATGATGTTCTTGATGTTATCATACACTTTATAAAACATCATTATTGTTTTATGTTTCAAATTTATTCTTGATATGGTCTCTAAATTCAGGTGGAATATACTTAGGATATTTTGGCTCACGTGGACTTATTTCAATTTTCTTCAGTTTCAATTTAAACTTGCTAAGAGAGTTCATGTTGCTTAATTGAGAGATTGTGCCTGTTTTGATCAGGCACACTTGGTTTTAAAAACTTCCCACCATCTCAAGGTGTTTGACAGTTGAAGATACTTAATTTCTCTCTAGCTTCATCATACTTTCATCTGTAAACTATAGAAGAGATTATTATCCTTATCAAGATCCTTAGATTCTTCAGACCTGGAACTGAAGTCATTCTGATGGCTCAACTTTCGTCAAACAATTGAGGGTCCTATTATACCAGGGAGGGACATACCCCTTAGAACAACCAAGAGGGCAACATGTGCCCAATAAGAATGCATAGAAGACAGGAATGGATAGGAAAAATTAATGAGTTGAAAAAAACACAGGAAGGAAGTAGGATGCATACATTATAGGTTCTTCTGTCAATGTTATAAGAAAGTGTGTAGAACTGTTGAATTGAAAATCAATTTGCTGTATAATTTGTCACTCAAATCACAAAAAGAAATGGTGTTGCAAACCCAAGGTCAACAGGTCTATTCCTTTCTTAGCATCATAATATGTATGCAATTGGCCTGTATTTTCATTTTAACCAGATTTGACTTTTTTTCTTTCTCTTTTATACAATTTTTTAACTTAGGTGGGGGTTTATGAGTCTGATAATCAACTTTGTGTTCAACAGTTAAAGCTATTACTCAATCTCCACTAATAATTTATCCTTCACCTCACCCCTTTTCCCAACTCCATTTTGTGGACTATTGTATTCCATTGCACCCAAGTCAGCCCATTGCTTTATTGTCCCTCCTTGCATCCCCACCCGTCCCCCACTGCCACTGTCCAGCAATCTCCAGTTTGTTTCCTTTGATATGAAACTTTCATCTTTTTTTTACCCCTTATAACTATGGCCTTATCAAATATTTATCCTTTTGTGACTGGCTAATTTCAGTCAGCATACTGTTCTCAAGGTCTATGCCATGAGATATTCATGGTTTTGTCACTGATATTTTTAGCAGTGCATAGTACCCCATTATACCCACTCACCAAAGTTTCTTTAGGTGTCCTTTTCCTGATGAGCAATTAGTTGTTGGTTGTTTTTTTCTCTCCCACCTTCTTCCTTTTGTGAGCAATATTGCCAAGAACATGATTGCCCTATGTCTGTTTATGTTTTGAGTTTTCCTTCTTTGGTATGTATACCCAACAGAGGGATTGCTGGATCATATGGAATTTCTTTCCTCAATTGTTTGAAGTCACTCAGTGTGTTAGAATGGGTATTTTAAAGAAACAAATCCATAGAAACTCATGTGTAAGAGAGAGTTTTATATAAAGGTTAAGTGTGTGCATCAAGAAAACATCTCAACCCAGTGCTGCCTAATCCCACAAGTCCAACATTAACCCATATGTCTGACACCAAACCACAAAGTCCTCCTCCATCTCATAAAACACACGCAGTGACACCGACTGCAGGAGGAAAGCTGAGTCAGTGAGCATGTAAGCATCTCAGCGCTGGCAGGGGTCTCCACACGGCTGCTCCAGCACCCAGGGCTGCATCGGAGCAGGTCATGTGGCTTCTCCTCAGGAACGTCCTACATAAAGTGAGCCCGTCCAACTAAAGCAGGGAACTGGCTAAGGCAGCTGCACCCTGATTTGATCATCAGAAAGCAAGAGGCCCCCGAACTAGAAAGGCGAGGCTCACCAAGCCATTTATCTCTCCACCCTGCAATTAACCCCACATGCATTTATCGGCCAGGTTGGCACAATAAATTAACTAACTCATTCAGTATCACTTTCCATAGTGGTTGCATGTATTTCCAGTCCCACTAGCAGTGGTTTCATTTCTTTTTTCATTGATGAGCGGATCTGAAAGCTAATTGCTTTCTTTACTTTGGGATTACATAGAAAAATGTTGTGTAATGCACCATAAGTAGTCAGGAAATATATGTACAATCTTACAATAGCCTTTGACCAGAGATTTGCACACCAAAATAAGATTTGCTAAATTAATCTATAGGTGAAAATCCATTTAATTTTCAACTAAAAAATGTGTTCATTATTTGTTCCCTGAAAATTCATAGTCTATATTTAAGGTTTTAATTTTGTCTACCATATTAATATCCTCTATTCATGGCATGAATACAAATTTTTCTTGCCTTATAATTTCTAGAATTCAAAATATGTACACTTTGGGCTATATCCATATAGCATTATATTGAAATTTTGATCTATTTGTAAAGTTTGGAGTCCAAAATTTTTAGTCAAATTTCATCATCAGCTGACTATCTAGAACAAAACGTTAGCCCCTCTGTGTCCTATTTTCCTCATCTGTAATTAAATGTACCTGTAGGGTTATTTGTAAGAACAAATTAAATAACACATGTAGAAATAACAAATTTGTATATGCACACAGTATCATTCACAAATACTAATATATATTTGCAATAGTAAAAAATTTGAAATATTTTTAAAACATAGATCATTTAAAAATTTCTGCTAATATTAGTTAATGAGCATTTTTACATACAGCTGTAGTCATAATAAATTACTTTGTTGCTTCTTCTGTGTCCATTTATATACTGTAGTGGCTTGTGGATCATTTTGTCCTACTATGGTCATTTTTGTGCTGTGTGATGCTAGGAGCTATGTCACTGGAGTTTTAAGTGCTCATATGGTCATCCAAAGTAGAAAGGTTTCAGCAGAGCCACTCGACTAACAGTAGACTATGTGAAAGGAATTCTCTGTCCACTTCAGAGGAAGTAGCCACTGAAAACTAATGGATAGGATTGACACATTGTTAGCTACGGAAAGCCTAATGAATGGGAGCAGTACTTGTTAGAGATCGTGCCACAGGATAGGCCTTTCAGGTTGGAAGGCACTGGAAATATGACGGAGAAGGAGCTGCGTTCTCAAAATAGAATTGACTTCAGTGGCACGAATGGAATAAAGTATGTGGGAGTAAAACCTTTTTGATCTTCATTTGATCATGATACACACCTCAAACTGAGAAAAAACAGCTGCAAACATAAATTAATAATCAGAACTTGGAATGTATGAAGTATGAATTTAGGAAAATTTGAACTAGTGAAAATGAAACAGAAAATATAAAGATCAATATCCTAGGCTTTAGTGACCCAAAATGGTCTGGTATTGGCCATTTTGAATGAGAAACCCGTATAGTTTACTGTGTCAGGAAAGCAGCAAGAGGAATAGGCTTACTTTCATGCCACCCAAAACAACCCAATATTTTATGATATATTCTGAAGTAGAATGTGGTCTGTGATAAGATCACATCTATTAAAATTTGAGGAAATTCAATCAAGGCAACTATTATTCAAAATTTTACACCAACCAAGAAAACCGGTGGTGAGGAAATTAAAGAATTCTACAAACATCTTCCATTGAATTTGGTAAAATATGCGATCAAATTCACTGATAATTATTGGCAGCTGGAGTGAAAAAGTTGGAAACAAAGAGGAAGAAACAGTAATTGGAAAATATGGTACTGTTGATAAAATGATGTTTGAAATGCATGAAAGATCTTGTGAAACCAATGATTTGTTCATAAAATACCTCTTTTCAACAACACAAATAGGTGATTATACAAATGGACTTCTCTACATGGAATACACATAAATCTAATTTACTACAAATATCATATTTTCCCACAAATGTAGTCAACCATTTGCTAAATACGGATGACACAACTTTGCTTGCTGAAAATGAGGAGGACTTGAAGCACTTGCTAGTGAAGGTCAAGGATGTTAGCTTTAGTATGGATTACAGCTCTGTGTAAAGAAGACCCAAATCCTCACAACTGGTCACATCAGGATAACTGGAGACAAAATCGAAGTTGTCAAGGATTTAATCTTGCTTGTATCCACAACGAATTCTCATGGAAGCAGCAGCTAAAAGATCAAATGGTGGGTAGCATTGGGTACATCTGCTGCACAAGTCCTCCTTCGAGTGCTGAAAAGCAGGGAGCTTACTCTGAGGACAGGTGTGCCTGACTGAAGCCCTGGTATTTTCAATCCCCTCCAGGCATGCAAAAATTGGACATTGATTGAGAAAGACCGAAGAACGGATGCCTTTGCATTAGGGTGCTGGTGAAGAGTATTGAGAGTACCATTACCTGCCGAAAGCACAAACAAGTATGTCTTGGAGGAAGTTAGGTCAGAATGCTTCTTAGGGGCATGAATTGTGAGACTTTATCTCAAAGGATTTAGTCACAATGTCTGGAGAGACTGGTCCTCGGAGAAGGTGACTATGCTTGGTAAGGAGAGGAGGGGCAGGGGAAAAGACAACGATAAGGTAGATGGATACAGTGGCTGCAATAAAGGACTCCGCATAGGCACAATGGTGAAGATGGCCCGGGACTGGCTGGTGTTTCATTCTGTTGTGCTTATTAGCATCACAACGAGCGGGAACCAACTCAATGGCTCAATGGCACGTAACGCCAACAACAGTTTGTTTGTCTCCAGTAAATAAATGTGTGAGTATTTGACTCCTATTTATCTTTCAGAATTCAGCTTGAGTTTAACTTCCTCTTGGATGCCTCCTGGCCACGGTTAGACTGGGGTTTCCCTCTCCTCCCAGAGCAGTATGTTCTTCTCCTGGATTTGTCATCATTTTACACTTAAATACCCATGTGCTTATTTACCTTTCATGTTGATCTTCTTGAGAGTGGTTTAATTGTCCCTGTATCTCCGAAGGACAGTTCAGGTCTTGAACAAGTGCTCAATGAACATATTTTCAAGACATGGGTGAAGGAAAGACTGAGGAAAGGAAAGGCATTACCCAGGACCAGGAATGTTGCCTTGGGGTACAGGAGGGATGTCCTTAGAATTCAATTATCCAAGATGCTGTCGGTGTGTATGATGATTATTTTACTTATTAATCTTTGTCGTGTCTCAGACTCCTGAAGGTGGCAAAAGATAGGTCAAAATTTTGCACATTGGCTAGCCAGCAAGATGACTTTTGGGAACTTAGTGACTTCCATAGCTGATATTTTTTTGGCGACGATTTTATGTAACTTTCAGATACTATAATAATTCAAATATGACTATTTGTATGCACATATGGCATTTTGAAATATTGATCTCTTCCGTGCCAGCTAGTAAGCGATATTAATGTAACCTGGGATTCTATTTTTAACTGTGGGATTAGAATCAGAGAAGTGGAAAATTGGAATAGACCAAAATTCATAAGATGTGGAAAGTACAGCTGGCAGTGGTGCTAAAGAAGAAGAATAACCAACAATGGGAGCATTATTTTAAAAGCAGATTCAATGATCAAGTGGGAAATAAATAGTCATAAATTTGTGTTCTAGCCTCCTGCACCTCCATGTGCGCTATGCAGGCTTAAATTCAACACAGCAGCTGGAAATGGCAAAACTGCGTTGATTTGGGAGCCGGAAAGGATGGCATCTTTGTGGTTTACTCTCACATCTCAGAAGCATGTAAGTGGGAAGATTCTTTCTCCTCACGAAATTTTTTGGGAAAAAATGAAGTAATATCCAAATTCTTGGAATTATACATAACTGGTCCATGTCAGAATCTAGAAGGAATTCATATCTTTCCAAAGTTATTTGTAGTCTTTCTTGACTACTTTCTTGACTTACTTCCAGGGTTACCTTCAGAAATTAGCCTTTTCCTTTTCTTTCACCACTAAAAATCTATGGACGAGTCTGTAGGGTGGTGCTTGTAAGCAATCATGCGCATACCTGTTTCCTTTACTTTGAGTAGGTACCTGGTTTCATCCAACTTTGTGAGCACAGGATTGGAACATCCAGCACATATTTTGACTCAAGTAGAACACTCATGCATACCTTTCGACTGAATATCTGGATGAATGTAGCTAGAAGGGATCTAAAAATGTTTAGTCATAGTGTAGATCTTTGATAAATCTATATTCTAAGCATCTATTCCTCATTCCTAAATGGAATTGATTTCTCCTTGGGTGCAGGAAGAAAGAACATAAAACCCCAACATATTTTATTTAGAAAGAGCTCATATGTTAATTGGAGCACAAAATGGAAGTTGATTTTAAAAAGTAATAATTGAGAAAACTATAAATATAATTAAACTTTTCTTTAGTTCTTATTTCTTTAATTCTTTCTCTTCAACTACCTTCTTATGGGTTAAGATATACCATGTTCTTGAAATTATCTGCTAAAAAATTCTAAAGCAGTATACTGTGTCAGAGGCAGTAATAATGACCAAAATTTTCATTTACTGTCCTATATTTTCTAGCCACTTTGCAGTTAAAGAGGGACATGTGGGTTCTTCCAGTCAAAATGCTATTGGTAAGGGCTGTATCTCCCTCCCAGGCAATAGCTCACGTGTCACTTACCAGCTTTCCTCTCTCCTTAGAATAGTAATCAAGGGGCCAGCATATTTCATATGGTGTTCTACAAGATGATGGAGCCACCCTGAGCCAGGATCCTTTGATAATAACTAAGTAACATAATCGCCACCAGCCCATGCAGCTGGGGACATGCAGCTACAGTTTGGGCACTGTTTACAGTGGCAGTATAGTGTAGGCTATCTCCACTTACATACCTTTTTCATCAATTCCCTCTTGCATATGCATTCAAACAATGTATTTCTCTGTCCATCTGATGTGGACATTTATATATTACATTATATAGTGTGGGGTTTTTTGTTTTTAAAATATTTGTCATTATTAGGGATTTGGTAAGCGAAAGAAAGCAGGTAGTGTTCCTCAGTGAGCTATTTGATGTAATCTTAGAACATATATTTCGAAATATTTATTGGCAGGTTCATAAGACTTTTTTGTTTGTGTAAAATTGAGGTCCTTAAAACATATCCCTTTGAGGAGTCAATTAAATCCACAAGGAAGAGTACACAAGCCTGTGTGGTCTAAGGATTATAAATAATAAAACCAAAATACAAAGGAGGGAATAGTATCAGAGCTTAAATTGTGAACACTAGGTTTACAGGAGGCTATGATGACAGTGGAATCCCCAAATCCATTTGCAGGGTGCCCACATGGATTGTCTCCAGTGAATCCCTCTGAACATAGTCAAGGCATGTGATTAGCCTTGCTGTCATACAGAGAGCCTTGTAAAGTCGATTATGGCAGATATGGTTAAGCTAAAATTTAATATTTTATCATTTGATCTCCTTTTTCATCTATTATGAAGTTGTTTCAGTTTTAATATTTACTGCTTCCTCTTTGATTGACACTTTTCTATGTTTGTCCAGTCATTGATGTTAGGTCTTTTTGTTTTCTCTGTATAATTTGTATGATTGTGTTTTGTTTTGTATGATTTTCTGTATATGAAATCCAGGATAGGAAGATCGTTAGAGAAAATAACCGGATAGGGGCATGGAAGGAGAGGGACATAGAGCATGGGAAGAAAATATTCTTAAATTTATTGTGGTGATGATTGGACAATTCTTTTTAATATGATTAAATTATTAAATTGTATGATATGAGAAGTATATGCAAATAAAACTACTTTAAAAATTATCCCTAAGCTTTTAAGAACATTTAATGATATAAAGTGACCTGCTTTTTGTATAACATCAGTAATGCCACTGAGACTCATCTAATAACTAATCCATTAATATATTTTCATTGAACAAAATGCTCACTTATTATGTGTTTTGACAGCTTCAAAGATCAGCAATCAATGTCCAGGGAAGCATCAGTCAAGAAGTAACACCACGTGTTACATTCTGATAAATTTGCTGCAACAGTAACTTTAAAATCATAAAAAGCAAAGATGTCACATTATGATAAAGTATACCTGAACCAACCATGATATTTTCAGTTGTCTCAAATGCATGGAAAAGCTGGATAACTGAAAAATATCAAGGGTATTGAATATACTATGGACTGTCAGAAGAATAATCAATTCCGTTTAGAATAAATACAATCAGAATGATCCTTTGAAACATGGATGGTGAGACTTCATCTTTCTTATTGTTTTATATATGAAATTCAGTAATTTTCAATCATATTATAAATAGTCACATAATCATTTTAGACAATTTTCTTCTTTCATGGTACTCCCACTTCTTTCATGGTACTCCTACCACCCCCACTATACCCCCAAAGAAATAATCAATGCAGATCTGTCTCTACAGGTCTACCCATCCTGAGTTTCATATGTGGAAAAAGATAGAAAGCAAGATATAGAAAAACAAAACATAAATACTGTACTCTGCATGATAGCAAGGCTTTTTCACATCCCTGGTCTATAGATACGTCACCGGAAAAGACCAATCACTAACCATAATGTTGGTAGAGCTTCAGTGATGATAGGCTCAAACATAAGAGAGATTACGAAGCTTGTGCAGGATGGATTACAGAGCACTTTGTTCTGATGTCCATGGGTACCCACAAGATAGAACCAGCTAGGTGGTAGCTAAAAACAACCTTCTTGTAGATTCCAACTTATAGCATCTCTATGTGAAACAAACACAACATATCAGGTCCTGAACCATCCTCCCAATGGTTGCTGTGTTTAAACCCATTGTTGCAATTACCGTCAATCCTCCTATTGAGGGTTTTCTCTGTGTCTAAGTTTTTATTTTACTAAGCATAAAGTACTAGCTGCTAATATAGGCATAAAGACTGGGAGCATGGTGGATAATATTTGATGTTTTCATAAACAGATCTTTATAGCTTCAAGGATGAAAAATATTATGTGGGCACTCTAAGTATGTTTTATGGGGTCTTTTAAAGTTGTGAGAAAATTCCATCATCTTTTCATTCCATTTTTTCTATGAATTTTTGAAGCCTTGTTGTGTATAACAAAGCAGGAAAATATCAAGTTCCTAAAAGAAGGAATGGAACTGACATTTTCTATGAACATTATTATTTTCATCCTAAGTACAATTGTCCATTGAGAACCCAAATCCACATGTAAGAGTGAATCTACTTTAAAATGATTATACCATCTTATCTCCTTTAACCACCATTGTTGATCTGGGCTCTAAATTACTGTACAGAAGAATTATAATTTGAACTTAACCTTAAAGGAATATGATAGCAGGAAGTGAGTAGGAGCATAACTCAAGACTCTCTGAAGAAACATTAAACTGGAGAGAGTGTGAAAATGACCATTTTGATGGAACAGGAAATTTATGTTAAAAAAACATTGGAAATGGTCCAGGCTTTAATGAACTTCTTAGTTTTTCCTCAGAAACATGACTCTTCAATATGTAACTTTTTCAGTTGCTTAATATTATGTACTGACAATTTTGTAGTTATGTGCAGTTCTGTGATTAAACTTTGGGAACATTTGAATTGTTCACAATATAGCTGATTTTCAGTCATTTCCACCTGCCCAAGGTCTGGAGCTGAATCAGTGAGCACGACTGAAAAGAAAATGTCACAATAGAAGAGAGAGCGTGGTTCCTCATTATATTATCAAGGGTGTCCTGGTGGTGTAGTGGGCTGTGCATTGGGCTACTAATTGCAAGGTAAGCAGTTTGAAGCCACCAGCTGCTCTGCAGGGGAAAGACAAGGCTTTCTTGTTCTATAGGGTCAGAATTGACTTGACGGCAGTACATTCTTTGGGGAATGGCATTATTTAAGTGGGTAGGAGGCTCACAAGAAAGCATCTTTGACTAAGCTGGCAAAATTACTGGGAATGGTTCTTTTATCCATAGTCATTGTTAACTAGCATTGAATAATCAGGCTGGAGCATAGAAGTAAGGTATAGAGGGTTCTAATGAAGACCTTGTCCAGTTTTGGCATTCAACTGGGTATCAATCGAGCCATCTCAAAGGCAAGAATGGAGAATCTCTCTACCAAAACTAAAAGAGAGTGGAATACATCTGAGAGAGATTCATGCATGGAGAGGCAGTACTGGAAGCAAAAGGCAGAGGGAGGAGCTTCCAGCACACAGGACCAGGAAAGCTTTATGCCTTAAAGCAAGTTTCAGGTGTTGAATCTTTACAGGCACTAAAGGAGCACTCACACTTGCCTGAGCAGAGTAAAGGTCAAAGATCAAAAGCAGAGTCAGGCTCACCTGGGTAAGGGCCTTAGGATTACAGAGACATGAATGGCTGAAAATAAACTTTGTGAAGATAAGAATTATTTCCTTGATGTTTTCTCATTCTCACTTCTTTCAATCTGTTCACATCCCTAATAAACCATCATAATTCTTTCTCTGTAATTTCCTGGGAGCT
This sequence comes from Echinops telfairi, assembly GCF_000313985.2. NCBI lineage: Eukaryota > Metazoa > Chordata > Mammalia > Afrosoricida > Tenrecidae > Echinops > Echinops telfairi. The sequence goes on from NW_022103900.1 coordinate 35,815,759, forward strand.
CTGTTTGCCCATTGCATGAATTATCTAAGCATGCAGAGAAGTAGGCTGCCAAGGGAAGGATGGTTGGTGTTAGAATAGGGTAAAGGAAGTTGGAAGGTGGTGGCATGTCTGACCTCTGCCTTGTGGGAATAGACCATGGGCTGATGTGGAGCTGCATCCTTCCTCCACTTGTGTAGTCGGAGGGAGACAGATATGTTCTTCATGACATCCCTGAAGCAACAAATAACCTAATCGCTAGCAATATTTAAAACCCTGAGATGCATAGTCAATTACTTACTATGGCCCTTCTAGCCATAATCCTTTTTGTGATGTACTGTTAAATTCTGGTCTTAATGTCTGCAGGTATAATCCTATTGTTGGAGAGAGTTCTCTGTTATACTAATGGGCAGGATGAAGGTGGTGTGTAATCTGCTTCTCCACCTTATTAAAGGGTATAAAGCAAGTCATCAGCCTTTGTTTCCTTGGGGATACTGTCTGCTGACAGACAAGTCTTACCTGCATAGAGGAGAGCTCGTGCAGAAGCAGGAAAAGAGAGAAATTCCAGACCCACAGTAAGAAGAGCCACGTGAAGAGCATACTGGAAATCCTTGTCTGAATTGGGGGAGGCAGCAGATGCCATGCCAGGTGGAAACCAGAAGCCAAGGCAAGGAGCCCATGAGACAAAGGACAGGAGCAGCACAGTGACCATGAGACTGAGAGGCAGCGCAGCAGGAGACCATCCTGGTCTATAAAGGCACAGGCCCAGGGACTGCCAGGCCCAGAGGTCCAGGGCTAGAGAAGAACTTGGCTGCTGGCTAAGACTACAGGCTCCTCTGGTTCAACGCTTTCTGACGCTGGCTTGAGATAAGCTGTCAATTCCCCTAGTAAACCTTTCTAATTATGATTAGTGTCTGTGAGCTCTGGGTAGCCACTACAAGGAGTTATTTAACCCCATAGAAAAATAGCATCATGGGAGGAACAGTTGGTGTCAGAATAGGTTGTAAGAAGGATGGAAAGTGGAGGCATGTCGGACCTCTGCCTCATGGCAGGAGCCCTGGGGCTGGTGAGGAGCTGGGTTCTCGTTTTCCCTTGTGAAGCCAGAGCAGTTTAGACCTGGCCTCTGCGTTGTTTTCACAAGCCCCCAAAGATATTAATAAATTTAATGAAGGAATAGACTTCTCAATATTTTCCCAATTCTGACATCAGAATCATTTCACTCCATAAGCCTTCAATGTTCCTATATTATTTAATTTTTTTGAGATTGCTTATTTGTTGGTTAAGAAATTTTACTGTAAGCCCAAGCAATTAATTTAGGAGTTTATTAAGAAGTTGGACTTATGCGTTTTTCTCATTTTCTTCTTCTTCTTCCTTTTATTTGATAGAAAATCATTTATAATGAGATTGTATCAATAGCTATTTTTAGTAGAAGGTTTTATTGAATAGGTCATCTCAGTAACACTTTGTATAGAAACACTGACCCATGCCATTATTATCGAGTTAATTATGAATCATAATGACCCTGGAAGACACATTGTTACTACCTCATAAGGTTTCCTATTTAATCATTACAGAAGCAGATTTCCACATCTTTCCCCCTGGTGGAATTTTGGCAATTTTAAACCACCAACCTTTCGTTCATCAGCTAATCACTTAACCAGTGCAACCCAGGGCTCCTTCCTAAAACACCTAAGGGCCATGGAAATCATAAATTTGAGTCCACAAAATAGCAGTAACAGCCTTAAGTAAGTAGTAGTCGTCATAGTAGTAGTAATAATAATGAGAATATAAAATTTTAGTACACATATGCAGAAGCATCTCAGTATTAAAATATTGCTGATTAAAAATAAATCTTCATAAATACCACCTTGCCTTCCCTCACACAGCCTTATGTGTTTGTCCCACACCAAGGCTCCATCCTAACTACTAAATTAGCTCTAACTAGAATGGGTACAATGGCTTAATAGCATTTATAATTCAATGAAAAATTACAATGTAGTATGACATGCTTTCCTGACATAATGACTATATATTTGGAGGGTCAACTGAATTAACGTATTATAAACCTCAGATATTTTCTTAAAGTTGATATATCACTTGAGAAAGGGTCCAGGATTTGATAAGAAAATATGATGGGAGATGTTGCAATAACACGTAGAGGCAACATCCTTTGCGATGTCTGCTCAACATTCAGTTAATCAAGGCCTAAAATGCAGTCTAGTGGACAAGGTGGTTTTTCAATTTACACATGTAGAAAAACTAATCTAACCCAAGACTTTGTGGGCCCACTTTTCTGGAATTTCAGCCTTTGGGAGCAACAAAGCTGTGAAACTTATGCATAGATCGCAGTGACTGAAACCCATTCAGTGAGTGAGTCAGATAACTCCATTCCTCTTCATTCAGACTCATGGCTGATGACAATACACACTGACCACTGGTTTTTGCTAAATTTCCTAAAAGAATGACTAGGCTGAAGAGGAAGTGAACTTGCTGTTTTAAATGATTTCAGCTACTAATGTCATTTCTGTAAGAGTTTATTGAATTCTTACTGTATCATGGCTAATGTGCTCAAGTGGCTCAGTAATGGATTGAAGGTTTCCAGTCCACTCAGAGGAAATTCAGAAGGACGTACTGGTGATCTACTTCCGAACCTTCAACCACTGAAAACCATGTTCACTTCTGACACACACAGGACTAGAATCAATTAAACAGCAGCTGTTTTTTATTGTTCTTTATTTATCTTGTACATGTTTCAGGTACTTTTTAGGCCAAAGGAATAGAATAATGAACATGACAAAGGCCTTGCTCTCATAAAGTGTAGTTTCCTGGAGGAAGGTAAATACAGATTGCCCCTGCTTTTTGAAAGTTGACTTCATGTAACTTCGTTTTTATGAAACTTGTTTGGCTAAGCCAAAGGCTCCAAAGAGGATTTTCCTTTAATGAAAAAGGTAGCAATTGACACTCGCATTCAACAGTTCCTATAGAGAAGCCATCCAAGAGGCAGCGCATACCCCGAACAATAAGAGTGATGATTTCAAGCCATAGCTTTGAACTTTGTCTGCTCACGCTATTTGTTAGTGTTATTTCAGGATTTATGTGTTATTGGATAGAATTTGATAAGTCTATTTTGGGACCTGGATGCTAAAAAAAAAAAAGAAATCCCTCATATAAATTAATGTTAATTGCTTCTTGACTTTATGATATTTTGGCTTAAAACTATTTTCATAAGGACGCTCTAATTGCTGAGAGTGGGACAAATCTATGTAAATAAGCATCAAGGGTGCTACCACACAGGTAGTGGAGCACAAAGCAGACAAGTGGTTCATTCTCCCGGGCAGCAGGAATCGGGTGCCAGTGAATCATGTGACCATAATAGCTCAGCTTTAGAGAAGCAGGAGTCATTTAGTAGCTGGTTTGAAAGCTCAACTTGACAGAGGAGGGATAGAATGAGAAATGAGGCTGCAAAGCTTCACAAGGGAAGATCATATAGATTTTAAATATCTTATTGATGAGTTTAAACTTCATTTTATAAACCCGAAGAAAAGATGAAAAGGCAAAAATTAAACATGATGGTTCCGGTCCAAGATGACCAATTGATCAAATGGAGAGGGAATGCCTCTCCAACAATCCGGAGGAAAGAGAAAGTGAGGGTGCAAGCTACCGTGGAGAATAACATGATGGATAAGTAGCCCAAGGCCCTCAAGATCCAGATGTGGTGGGCGTGGTAGACGGAGAGAGGAAAGAGTAAACTCTTACACAAGATGCCTACTGTTTTTCCCCCACTGGAAAAAGTCTCTGATCTGATGGAAGTTGAGTGGCCTTTTAACATCCCAGCTGTCTGCCCCACCCCTCTGGCCCCCAGACTGCAGTCTTCTCAATTCTCTGCAGACAAGTGCAAGAATTATATGCCCTGGACTCAGATGACTCCCATAACCACCTTGTGTGCTGGCTGAAGCCCTGACTGACATGAGCACACCAGCCCACTCATGACCCCAAATTCCAGCCAGCACCCCATTTAGACCACCCTAGACCATCCTGAAGGTGCCCTAGGTGCATAGTGTTTACATTTTGGGCTGCTAACCACAAAGGCAACAATTCAAAACCACTAGCTACTCTGAGGGAAAAGACAAGGTTTTTTCCTCCCATAAAGAGTTACAGTCTCGGAAACCCACAGGGGCAATTCGACCCTGTATTATAGTCACAATCCATTCGATGGCAGTGAGCTATTTTTGAGGTGATCCAGAGACCCTCTGAGAAGATTCATTTCATTTTGTTTGGGGAAGAAGGTACACCCAAAACAGCGAATTTAACAGACTTAATTCTCTCCTTTTCTTTTGTAAGTTTCCCACGTTACCCAATCCAATTCTCCAGATCACCAAATGTCTTGATTTTATTTTTGTTTTAATTATTTATTTTTAATTATTTTTATTGGGATCTCTTACAGATATTATAACAATCCATAATTCAATTAGGTCAAGCATAACTGTACAATTGCTTCCACCATCATTTTCAAAACATTTTCTTTCTTGTTTAATTCTTTGATATCAGTTGCCCTTTATCCCCTCACTCCCCCACATTACCCCCCATGAATCTTTATTATTATATGATTATTATTATTGCTATATTTTACCCCATCCAATTAATCCTTCACCTACAATTCTGTTATTTGTTACTCTCAAGTGGAGTTAAACAGTCATCCATGCTATTGTTTCTCCATTTCCCTTACTTCCACCCACCCCCCTCTCTTACCGTACCCTCAAGGAATCATTACTCCCATTGCTATTTCTGAAGGGTTTACCTATCTTGGATTTTATTCATCAAATGATCCTAATTATGTAAATGAACATACAAGGAGTTACCCCCTCCACTCAAAAATAGCTCCACTGGGCATAACTTTCATTATACATATTTTTCCCACTAGGTGAGCATCCAGCAACTCTCTCTGAGTTAGTGCACCCAGTGGAAGGTTCTCTCTGGTCATTGAATTTTGTCATAAAATCTGTTTCACTTGAACCTCAATTTTTGTGATGGCCAATTTAAAAGAACAGTGTGTGGCTGTGAAATTTCATTTCCTGCTAGGGAAAAATTCCACAGAAATTGTTGTGATGCTGAACACAGTTTACAAAGACAGCACTATGGGAAAATCTCAGGTGTATGAGTGGTTTTCTCATTTCAAAAAAGTTGAAAGGCTGATGGATGACAAACCTCATTCTAGATGCCCGTCAACTTCCTGAATGGAAGAAATTTTCACTAAAACCCATGCATTTGTTCTCAAAGACAAATGATGTACCATTGAGAAGATGGGGAAGTTATCTGGGTTATATTGGATCTCAGTTCAGTGAATTTTAATAGAAGATTTGGGCATGGGAAGGGTCTTTGCAAAATTTGTGCCTTGAGTTCTGATTGACTAGGCAAAGGAGCATAAAGTAGAAACATGCCATGCTTTGAAAGAAGAACTCCAAAGTGACCCAGACTTTTTCCCCCCAAGGTCATTACTGGTGAGGAGACATGGTGCTATTCTTACAACCAAACATCATGGTGCTATGCTTATGACTAAAGCAAGAATCCATCAAGCCAGTGAAAGAAGCCATAGTCACCTCACCCCCAAAAAGCTTGTCAAGTGAAAACAAGGATCAAGAAGATGCTAATGTGTTTTGCTGCTGATGAGGGGGATAGTCCATTTGGAGTTTGTTCCAGCAGGTCAGATTGTTGATCAAGCTTTCTATTTAGAGGTTCTGCAAAGATTGCATTACAGTGTGTGACCAAAAAGGCCTGATTTGTGGCAGATGGGGGACTGGTTTTACCATCATGACAACGTATCTGCTCACTCAGCCATCTCAGTGCACCAATTTTGGGCAAAACAGCATGCCTCTCTTTCTTCATGCACATTACTCACCTGACCTCAGTCTATATGACTTCCTTTGTTTCTGCGAATGCAGAGGGACATGAAAGGACAGCAATTTGATGACATAGAAGTGAAGAAAAAACAAGGGAAGTGCTGTCAGCCATCCAAACAGATGAGTTTGAAAAATGTTTCCAAAAATGGAATCACAGATCTGACAAATTAAGTGTTATGGAGAGTTCTTTGAAGGTGATTAGATTGGATTGTAAAAAAATTAAATACATACCTGAGGTAGTTAGTTTATTGTGCCAACCTGGCTGATAAACACATGTGGGATTAAATGAAGTGTGGAGAGATAAGTGGCTTGGCGAGCCTCGCCTTTCTTGTCTCTAGCTCTTTGATCATTGGATCAGTGTGTGGCTGCCTTGTTTGTTCTGTGCCTCAATTCTCAAGATACACTACCAGTGGGACACCTAACCCATGGACTGTGTCGCTGTAATTTGAAGTTCCTTGAAGAGCTGTTTCACCACACTTTTGGAATTTATATCTTTTGAGCTGGGGACAGTCAGACCCTGTCATCTGGCTGACTGTTGGTGACCTACCTTGCTGTTTGCTGCCTGTGCCCGGATAGCCTGAATTGCTCTACAGAGGACTACCCAGTGACCCTCAAGACTTGAAGGACTTCCAGTGTCTTACGGGAGTGAGTTGCACTGAGCCATTTGTACTGCTTTATAATTTAATTAACTGTTTATTTCTTATGTCATATCTATCTATCTATCTGTATAAATATAATTAAAATTATTAGCATTCTGAGTTTTTTTTCTCTAGAGAACGCTGTCTAACACAAAAGCTTTGAAAAAAAATATTCTTTTTAGGTGTCCCCTCATACACAGGTCTAATGAGATTAATGAGGTAAACTAAGATCATAATAGTAAGGGGGATCAAACTAAGATCAAATAGTAAAGAACTAGGGAATAGTTAAATGTCTCATCAGTGCTATTCTTCACCCTGGATATATCATCCCTTCCATGTGGCCATTCTATGAGGGACTGTCCAATTATCTGACAAGTGAGTTTTGGGTCTTCACTTTGTCTATGCTCCTTCATATCAATTTGATTGCTTGTTTTGAACTTCTGATACCTATTCCTATTGACACCCTGTGAACACAGAGCCTCATGTGCTTCTCCCATGTGGGCTTTGTTGCTTCCCTGCTAGATGGCCGTTTATTTGACTTCAAGCCTTTAAGACCCCAGAAACTATGTATTTTAATAGCCAGGCACCATCAGCTTTCTTCACCACATTTGCTTATGCACTCTTTTGTCTTCAGGGATCATGTCGGTAAGATGAATATCATACATGTTATGATATCATTAGAACAAACCGTTCTTGTACTAAGGTAAGTTTTAAGTAGACACCAAAGTCCAATGGCTTCTTTGTTGTGTGTGTGTGTATACACACACACATATACATACACATACATAGACAAATACATCTATCTTTATATATTTATATATACACATATTTATATTTATACCTATATATAATTTTTACTTGTACTTTCCTCATTTTCTTCTGTCTTTCCTCCGGCCCCAATATCATGCTTATCCATTATTCACCTCTCATTAATCCCTCTCAAATCCATTTTAACTGATCAGACATACCAGGAACACTATACACACCTCACCATCAATTTTAGATCCTTTGCTATTCCCGTCATTATTGGCTTATCGCTACCCTCTCTCTCCCTTAGCCACCTCCTCTCCTATACCCTCCTAGAACCATCAGGGCCATTGCTGTCTCTATGAGATTGCTTACCCTGCCTATCTCGTATAGACAGGTACTAAAAGGAAATTAAAAAACAGAGAGACACCATACAAGTAGTTCTAACTGTTGTCCTGACCCAGAGTAGATGTATATCCCTCTGTTAAATGGCAAGCAGGTCTTGTTATATTCCATCAGTCCAATCCCCTTTTCTTTTAGGGATCCTTATCCCAGGATTTATATCCTAACTTATATCCTACCAGCACTTATACCTGTTTAGTCCTCAGCATTTGTGTCCAAGGGTGCACCATTGCTCTTCCTACAGTCAAGTATGGAGTGGTCTAGCGCTTTACCCCTCATGCCGTTTCACCCTTAGATTTTCATTGTGGCCCCCTTGTGAATATCGCCCAACCAGTTCAAATGAGGTGCCAATGCTGCCCACCAATTCAGAGTCTACATTTGGGATTCCTCAAGTACTTTGTGGCCTTGCTCTCATTGCTGATCTGTTGCACTGCCCTATTGATTTGCCCCCATGTAGCGAGTCTGCCCAGCTGCACTGGCTGCACTCTCTGAATTCTATCTTTAATGCTGTCCACTGTAGCACTGTCATCTATGGAGAGGATATCATGTTTCAGGCTGGAGTCTGTCCTGCAGTCCTCTCTGTGATATCTCTAGACATTTCAATTTATGCTTGTCACTGTGAAGGGTACTGTGGTAGTTACAAAATATGTTGTCATTTTTTTAGAGAATTATGAGTGAAGGGGTAGAGTCTGGCCTGTCAATCAAGATATAACCAATAAGACCTCTGTGTGGACATGGCCTTCTAAGAATTCGGAGAACTCCTTTATTTTCCTCCTTGGATGTGGGAGACACTTCTCTTCTCTGGGCTCACTCCCTGTGATGATGCTTTACTGACAAGACACATGGCACTACACTCTGGGAGCTGGAGAAGCCACATGTACCTATGTGGAGATGCCTGCCAGCATTGAGATGCTTACAACACCACAGGATCCAAAGACTTTCTACCCACTGGCCTGTGGTTATCCTGCAGCCGGCATCATTGCATGTGTTTCATGAATCTGAAGAGGACTTTATAGATTGATATTGGATATATGGGCTAATAGCACACTTATGGACTTGCTCTGGCCTGGGCTGGGATGATTTCTCAATAGTCAATTGTTCTTGTATATAAAGCTGTTTCCTATACACAGATGTGTGTTTATGAATTTGTTTCTCTAGTCTACCCAAACTAACACAGATACTACTTTCTTGATCTTGTTTTCTGTAATCCCGTCAGTTGCATGTAGCAATCAATTGACTTCTGCTTGCTGATCTTGTATCCTGCCACTCTGCCATATTCCTCGATCACTTCCAGCCCTCCTATTGTGCAGCCTTTGGCATTCTCAATATATAAAATAATAAAATCTGCAAATAACAATAATTTCTCTTCTTCTTCGCCCAGACGCATACATTTGATATCCTTCTATTATTGCCTTATATTATTAAATAGTACTTCCAGGACGATATTGAATAAAAGTGGGAAAAAAATTAAATCATTTTATTGTGGGCTCTTACAGCTCTTATCACAGTACATACATACAAACATTGTGTCAAGCACATTTATACATATGTCTCCATCATCATTTTCAAAACATTTTCTTACTACTTTAGCCCTTGGTATCAGTTCATTTTCCCCTTCCCCCACCCTCCTTCCCTCATGAACGCTTGTTAATTTTGTCTTTAGCGATCGTGTTGGGAAGGTGGGCATGATATAATGCCAGGTTATTAGTACAAATTGTTCTTGCATTGAGGAGTACTTGAGTGGAGCCCCAATATCCATCTGCTACATTAATACTTAATATATAAATATACTTACATAGATCTATTTCCCTATCATTATAAATAAATGTATTTACATATGTACACACCTGTATTTAGACTTCTATAAAGGTCCTTTGCCTCCTAATTCTTTCTTCTATTTCCTTTTACTTTCCTCTTGTCCGACTATCATGTCTGGCCTTCATTTGGGTTTCAGTAATTCCTCTCGGCTACATTGCCCTTGATCAAGCCCCACCAGGCATCCTATGGCCTCCTCCTCATCAATTTTAGATCACTTGTTGTTCCCTTGTCCCTTTGTTTGTTGACACCCTCTCCCTTTCCCCCAACTCCCCCTCTCTTGAGTGTCCCCCCAGAACCAATTGTTCTGTTGTTTTTTCCTCCAGATTGTCCTGCCTATCTTATCTAGACAGACATGCAAAAACAATAATAAACACAAAAACAAAATGATAGAATCCCCCCCCCAAAAAAAACACCACAATAAAACAAAACAGGAAAGCCTATAAATCAGCGATTTTCAACCTTCATAATGCTGTGACCCTTTAATACAGTTCCTCATGTTGTGGTGACCCCCAATTTTTGTTGCTACTTCACAACTGTAATTTTGCTGCTGTTACGAATTGCAATGTAAATATCTGACATTCAGGATGCATTTTCATTTTTACAAATTGAACATAATTAAAGCATAGTGATTAATCCCCAAAACAATATATAATTATATATTGTGAAATATTTATTTCTAATTACAACTATATAAAATTTTGTCTTGAAGCATGATGTAGCATGGGTAACACTCTTAATATAACAACAGTAAACTATATTGCTACATTTTGTGACAGCATGAGTAAAAAGCTAATGTCAGTGTGAAGGTTGAGATAGCTTCATTCTCACCAAATCAGAAATTATCAGGACAGTCATTGCAAGAGCACAATGAAGATAATCTTCCACAACAAGTCTACTTCTGTATGTAGACTTGATAACCAACAAGCTGGAAAACCTTGTTTCACAAAAGTATGTTGTTGGAAATGGAAGAAGGAAGAACACAGTGTCTGACAGAACAGGATATGAATGCAAACATTTAATCCAGAATTTTGTAACTGGCATTGTAGAGAAATCAGTTCTCGCTGCATTGCTGTTAACAAGTTCAATGAACTCCTCTTGTGCTGTCTCAGGAACATCTTCTACTTTGACTGTGAATGGGCTTCCGGCAAGTGCAAATGGGGTGTCAGGTAGATTTGGAAAGTACAATGAAATTTTGTCTGCAAGCATGTATGCAAGTGTTCTTTCACAGAAATTATCATCGTGATCCTTTTGTCTGGTTCAATGTCATGTTCCTCAAAGAAAGCAGATAAGGTAGGCAGTATGTAAGTTTTATTTTCAACCATTTTTTTTTGCCAAAGCTAAAGTTTCATTTGGAATGATCAGATCTTTTCAGACAAATCGAGGCATGTTGCATTTGGTCCTTGCAGTGATAAATTTAACTCATTCAAGATGCCAAAAGTGTCAACCAAGTAAGCTATTTTCTGCAGCTCACTTTTATCACTGAAAAGTGCTTCGAACTGCAGTCTTGCTTTCTGATTAAAAAACGCTTTTAGTTCATCACAAAACTCAAAAGCACGTTTTGAAAACTTTTTCTCTTGACAACTATCTCATTTCAGTGTGAAATAGCAGAGTTATTTGGTACATGTAACTCGTTGCACAGTTGTGAAAACAGACAAATATTTAAAGTGCTCGCCTTTACAAAATTGACAGAACTTGCGATGCTTTTCATTACTTCTTGTAACTCTTGTGGCAGCATCTTCATTGCTAATATTTGCCAAGGAATCATACAGTGAGTTCCGATGACTTTTGGTGACTCATTCAGTACCAAATGTTGAAATCCAGATCAACATCCTAGCATAGCTGGAGCACCATCTGTGCAAACAACACAAACCTTTTCCCAAGAGATCTTATGCTCTTTCAGAAATGAACCAACTGTGTCAAATACATCACATGAAGTAGTTGTTGTTTCAAGAGGTTTGCAAAAATGAAACTCATCTTTAAAGTCGTCATCATTAATATACCTCACATAAACCAGTAACTGTGAATAGTTTGCAACATCTGTAGATTCATCAAGCTGGATGCTAAATATTGGATGTGGATCAGATTTAATTGTCTGGATTGCCTGATCAAGAATATCAGCAGACATGTCATCTATTCTTCTGTGGACAGTGTCATTAGATAAGAAAATTGCACTCAATAACATAACAAAATAATCTTTGATCATAACTCGAACAATGTCTTTGGCTGCTGGCAATAGTAAAACCTCGGCACTGGTGTGAGGTTTCATAGCTCTGGCAATTCTGAGTGCCACCAAATATGACGCTTCAACAGCTGTTACGTTTTATTTGTGGTACTTGCCACCAGTGTCACGTCTGGCTTTCTTGAGTTTATCAGCTTTGCTACTATAATTGTTAGTTTCCTTGCTGGCAAAGCTCAGATGCTTGCTATCAAAATGGTTGTAATAGTCTAGGTAGACTAGAAAAACAAATCCGCAGACACTCATATGTATATAAGAGAGAGTTTTCTATGAAGGGTAAGTTTACATTAAGAAAGCATCCCAACCCAGTGCTGTCCAAGCCCATAAATCCAACATTAGCCCATATGTCCAACACCAATCTACAAAATCCTCCTCAATCTCACAAAACACACACAATGATGCGGACTCTAGGAGGAAAGCTGAATCAGTGAGCTTATAAGCATGTCAGCGCTGACAGGGGTCTCCACGTGGCTGCTTCAGCACACAGGGCTGCATCAGGGTAGGTCCATGTGGCTTCTAATCAGGGATGTCTCGCAGGAAGTGAGCCTTGCCAGCTAAAGCAGGTAACTGGCTAAGGCAGCTTCACCCTGGTCTGACCACTAGAGAGCAAGAGATAGGAAAATTAGAAAGGCGAGGATCACCGAGCCATTTATATCTCCACCCTTCAATTAATCCCACATGTGTTTATTGGCCAGGTTGGCACAATAAACCTTAACTATCTCAATGGTGTTTTAGTTTGTTTGGCCTCATGGATATTAGGCTGATGGAACTTCACAAAAAATAACACATTGTGGTTTCTCAATTCCTGCTGTAATTATTGAGGTAAAATCATACTGGAAAAAATCCTCACTACAGTTTCTTTTCTTAACGTTCTTCTCTACATGACCCATTGTCATGGGATGGCTTGCTAATGAAAGTAATATACAACAATAGCTTTAATAATACAAAAGATGACACATGCCACAGTTCAGTCAATACAGTTCATTAAAGTTTCCTATGATTTACCATTCTCTGTGTTATTTTTTTTAACATACTTGTTACTCTCACAATGGGGCAGTATTCACATCAACCATAGCTGACTATAAAAACCAATCAGCTTCCAGATTAAGTTCACATGGTACAGATATATATATTTTTGCAGTAGTTGATTTTACAGTACCTGATTTTACATTTACCCAGTAATTACAATTCACGAAGTGTTGTTTTACCTCCAATACTGCTGCTTTCAACAGAGTAGCTGTTTTAACACATGTGTGACTGGTCCGCATAAATACATTATGGCACCAACCCTGTCACCTACACCTGTATTTGTATGGGGTTTTTTTGATGGGGTTTGCGTGATGATGTCATCATGCTGGGTACTCATATGTGGGTGTATATGCATGTGGGCGGACCTGCCTGAAGACAGATAGAGGAGAGATGTCTCAGTTCCTAAGACCATCGTAAATATGTGTTTTCTGATGGTCTTAGGCGACCCCTTAGGCAAAGGGTTCGCAAACCATAGGTTGATAACTGTGGCTATAAATAATTCCAGGTCTGTTTGTTGAACTTTATGAGTATTTTCTTATTGAGGCTGATGTAGCCCTGCCCCTAAAATCTATTTTTGGATTCCTCAGGGACATTATTGATTTGTTCCCCTTGCTGCTCTGTAGTGTGCCTTTAGTGTTTTGCCCTGGTGTGGTGGGGTCATATCAGGCACAATTCCCATACTGTGTCTCCAGTGATGATCCCAGTAGCACGTTGGGTCAGTGAGGGACATGTGTCTTGTGGTGGGGTTGGCCCTATGGTTTTCCCTGTGCAGTGGGTGCTCTGAGCAGGAATATTGCCCTTGGTGCTCAGTAGGCCAGGATATGTTAGTGGCAATGTTTTTGTCCTTTCTCTATTGATTATAACACTGGCTGTTGCATTTTCATATATAACTTTTATTATATTTAGGTCATATTCTTCCAGTCCTATATTCTTGAGTGTCTTCATTAGGAATGGGTGTTGAATGTTGTCAAATGTTTCCGGCATCTATTGATATGATCATGTGGTTCTTGTCCTTTTTCTTCCAATAGGGTGGATAATATTGATGGATTTTTGAATGTAGAACCATTCCTGCATCCCTGGTATGAATCCTACTTGGTCATCATGAATTATTCTTTTTATACCCTTTTATAGTCTACTGGACAAGATTTTATTAAAGATTTTTGCATCTATATTCATTAGAGGTATGGGCCTCTAGTTCTCTATTCTTGTTGAATCCTTACACAGTTTTGATATCAGTGTTTTATATTAGCTTCATAGGATGTGTTTGGTAGTATTCCATCATTTTCTATGTTCTGGAAGAGCTTGTGTAGAACTGGTGTCAGCTCTTCCCTGAATGCTTGGTAGAATTCTTCTGTGAAGCCATGTGAACCAGGGCTTTTGTTAAGTTAGTAGTTTCTTGATAACTTTATCTATTTCTTCTTTTGCTATGGGTCTGTTCAAATAATAGAACAGATGTCCATATGAGATCATCTGGAAATGGCTCATTTTTTGACGTGTTTTTCCATGTCTTCCATGTATTCCCCGGAGTACAGTTCTTTGTAGTACTGTGTAATTACTCTTTTAATTTCACTGGGGTCCATTTTAATTTCCCTTCTTCCGTACCTCAACCTGGATATTGATTTGTACTCCTTCCTTTTTTTGTTATGTTTACCAGTGGTATGTCATTTCTGTTAATCCTTTAGAAGAACCAAATTTTTATTGAGTTGATTTTCTTCATACTCTTGTTTTCCCACTCATTTATCTCCACCCTTATTTTTATAATCCCTTTTCTTTTGCTATTAGAAGTGTTATTCTGTTGACTGTGTTCCAACTGCTGAAGGTTTTGTGCACAGGTATCCATCATAAGTCTTTCTTCCTTCTTCATATGCTCATTTATTACTACCAAGCATCCTCTGATGACTGTCTTTTCTGTGTCCCATAGATTTTGTTATGTTTTGCTTTGATTCTCATTAGTTTCTAGGACTTCCTAATTTCATTTCTAGTTTGGACCAATATCCACTCCTTTTGAAGAAGAAATTTATTCATCCTCTAAGTATTTGCCCTTGTATTTTTTTATCTTTCTTTTGTTGATTTTCAATTTAATGGCATAGTGGTCAGAGAGGAAAGTCTGAACGAACTCTTTATATTTGAATTTTCTCAAACTTGGCTTGTGTCCCAGCATGTGGTCTATATATGCCATGTGAACTTGAAAATCATGTGAATTTTTCACAGTTGGAGGGAGACCTCTGAATATGTCTACCAGGTCAAGTTATCTAATTGTATATTTTGGTTCCATAGACTCCTTGCTGTACTTTTATCCTGCTGATCTATCCTTCTTGGAGAGCACTGTATTGAAGCCTCCTACTATAATTGTCAATCCTATGATTACTTTTTTCATCTTTTGAAGGATTACAATGATGTATTACATGGGTCTCTCTTTGCACACGTATATGTTTAGTATGGTCACTGATTGATTGCTGATTGGTTATTGGTTATTGATCTGCTGATCCCTTAAGCATTATATAATGCCCATACTTAGCTCATGCTTGAACTCAAGTTTGTCAGAGATTAGAACTGCAACTCCTGCCTTTTAAAAATTGTCATTAGCTTAATATACTTTCTGCCAACCTTTCATCATCAACCTTTTCTTGTCTGTGAGCTAGAGATGCATTTCTTGCAGACAACAGATTACTAGATTTTGTTTCCTAATGTACTCTGCTAGCCTTTGTCTTTTTATGGGGGCATTCAGACCATTGACATTCAGAGTTATTACATCTATCTGTGGATTCTTTGTTGTTATTTTGTACCTTTTGTAATAGACATTTTCCACCCTCCCTTGTTAGCAGTGTATTATGTATGTATGTGGACTCATTCTTGTTTTCTTTTAACTGTTGGTTACAAATAGTATTGGGCATTGCTATCAGTGCTCTGACTCCAGGATAGGGTTACACCAGGGGTGTCAAACTGCTGGCCCACAGGCTACATGTGGCCTCTGAGGTAATTTTTTTGTGGTCCATGATGCTCTGAAAAAAATGTAATGAGGGAATTGTGTGTATGGTATTGCCTCGATCTCCCATAAGTGCTCACTTCTTCATAAGACATTTTTCTGTTTCCATTTTATTTCAGAGCATTGTGGGCCATAAAAAGTTATCTCAGGGGCCGCATGTGTCCTGCAGTCCACCAGCTTGACACCCTGGGTTACACTGTTTGGTGGTCTCATATTTGTGCTTTGTGGATGTTGGTCTTCTGACCAAACTGTGTTGGAAAGTAATTTTTTTAGTGCTGGATTTATCTTTTGATATATTCTTTAAATGTTTCCTGATCTGGGAAAACCCCTACCTTTCCATCTATTTTGATGGAGAGTTTGGAAGGATAGAGGGTTCTTGGGTTACCATTATACTCCAACTTTCAGACGAAGCTATTACATCCTCTCCTCTTCTTCATGGTTTCTGCTGATAGGTTTCAGCATATTTTTAGGTGACAGCATTTTGTTTCTGTAGCTCCTCCTCTGATTTTCTCCTTTTCCTCAAAGTAGAATAAGTTGTGTTCTTCTTGGGGTTTCAGTTTAACTGGTATCCTCTCTGCTTCCTGGATGATTGATTCTCCTCCATATATTGGGGCAGTATTCTTCCAGGAATTCCCTCATAATCTTGGCTGTTGATTTTTTCATCATGTCTTACTCTGCAAGTCGAATTATTCAAACCTTGTTCCCTCTTCATAGCATCATTCACTGTTCTCAGGTTTTCTTCAGCTTTGATTATCTTGTTTGATTGCCATTCACATTTTTTGAGTGGCTATCTTAGAGGTCACTGATACAATTCTCTGCCTCTTCCAATATGTGGGAAATGTCATTTACTGTTTGTTTTGTTTCTGCTGCATTTTCCCTTAACTCTTGCATTTCTCTTGCATTTGGTATGTGGGCTCTATCTTCTTTATTTTTTCATCTTTTATGAATTCCCTCACATCCTGAATGACTCTAAGCAGAATTCTGAAGATTTATTTCTGTGATGGTTCAACATCTTCTTCATTATGTCCAGGTCCTCCTCAGACATTGGATTCTATTCCTCTTGCTTTCTTGTAGAGCAGCAGTCCTTAACCTGTGGGTTGTGATGCCTTTGGAGGTTGAATACCCCTTTCACATGGGTCACATGATTCATAACAGTAGCAAAATTACAGTTATGAAGTAGCAATGGAAATCATATCCTGGGTGGGGTTCACCACAACATGAGGAACTGTATTAAAGGTTCGCAGTATTAGGAAGGTTGAGAACCACTGTTTTTTAGGTTGAGGATGTGGATTGTTGTCTGTGTGATATTTTGGTGGAGCTTGACACCATTCTCCCGAGAGTTGAGGAGCACTATGTTTTCCTCTGTAAGGCTAGTAAGAATGATTCTAAGGAATACCTGTAGCCATGTGTGCTGAGGAAGCTGCATGTGTCTCTATCTTGCTGGTGTTTTATTTTATCCATAGTCAGCCTGACTAACCTATTTGTTGGGCAACTCAGGTTGCCCTCTAACGTAATGTATGCAGGGCAGTAGTGGGCCATGAGGGTGGTACAGGCCAGCCTGCTCATACAGGTAGCCACAGCAGCATGGGGTCCAGTAGTGGTTGGAAGCCACAAGTAACAGGTGGTAGTGGTGTTGGTGGGAGAAATTCCCTGGGCCAGTGGCAGTGGCATTGGCAAAAAGCTCCAGGATGGCAACAGTGGAGAAAAGAAGAGCCTGTGCCTGCGTTGGCAGAGGTGTCAAAAACAACCCTGCACCTGGGGCACCAAAGTAAATAATATAGTTTGAATTTGAAGTGGCAGCAACAGGAAAAAAAATCCTGGGCCAGTGGTGGCAATGGGAGGGGAAAAAACCCCAAATCTCCCAGACTGGTGGTGGTGTCAAAAAACCCCCCCAAAAAACAACAACCAGGGGCTAGTGGCATCAGCAACAGGAATAAATGCCCTGGGTCAGCAGTGACAGCAGCAAGTCAAAAGCCTACTGCTCCTTTAATCCTAGTTAACCTGTATCTACTCATCTTTGTGCTGATACTCCTGTGACCTGGAAGAGTAGATTATTTCTCTTGGTGGCTATCCTGCATTGATTTCTGTGGCGTCACTCTTGCGTGTGTTACTCAGTTACCATCTTGACCTAACTCCACCAAATGTCTTGATCTTGAAGTTATCATTTTCTTAAATCTCTAGCTGCCTTTAAATTTCTTGTGAAATAAGCGTTCCTTATCATTTGAGGGCCAACAGTATCCAGGGTTTATTTTGTTATTTCTTATACTGCATTGCAATGGTCTAGTTTGTCTCCTTCTCCAGTTTGGGTTGTTTTTTGTTTTTTTTTGAAAAGTGATCGTTTTACAGTTTATATCAATTTAACAAACATCACGGAGAGTCTGTCTTATACCAGGTGGCATTTAGCTTTGGGAAGTAGGTGTATATATAAAATGTCCTTTTGGACAGACAGCTTGCTGGGGAATGCTGTATTATCAATCAAGTTTAATGCAGTATGGTAAGAGATCTGATGATGTATGTATGGAGGCCTATTCAATTACGGACAAGATAGATCATATTTAGCCTGTGAGAGAGGAGGAGACTGGGCAGGTTTCCCAGAGTGATTATACAGATGTGCCTTGGGATAATTAGAAATATTTTTCAAGTTAAGAGTTGGCTGAGGGTGCACCAAGGATATCAAAAGCTGGAACAGATAGAGTGTGAATAACACAGCATATTGTGACCACTAAATTGTCATAGCTCAAGTTAAATGAAATTATACAAGTGGAGGAGAGGGGAGAGAGGCAAAGTTGTGAGGATATTTCAAGAAAACTGTTGTAGTAAAAGCGATAGGGAAAAAAAATGTTTAGAAGGTAGCATGGGAAACAAGAACCTACTGTGAATTTCCATGGAATATCCATACTATAAGGTCTAGGAAGAAGGAATCAGCAGCTCAGTGTTGAGGGATTAGCCTTTAACAAGCATTGTGAGTAGCAGGGGCACATCGTCTGATTTATGGCCGAGGATGGACCCTTCCAGGTTAAGAGACTCAAGATACCTTGAGGGGGTAGAGCAGAGCCTGAGGACGTGGATGGAGCACCGCTTTTGGAACTTTGACTTGCTTATAGGGCACAACTCATCATGGCAAGAAATAGTTGGAGAGACATATTCATAGTCAAATAATAGAAAACATAATAGCAATTGTGAGGATGGCACATACCAAGCAGTGTTTTGTTCTATTGTAATTGAGTTAGTATGAGTGGGAATGGGCTTCAGGCCACCTACAATAACGAGGCTGGGTTTAAAAATAGAATTTAGGACAGGTTGGACAATGGGAGAGCATTCATATGTGTATTATATATCCAGACTTTGACATATAGTAAACATCCAGAAGATATTTGTTAAATAAACTGATTTCTGGTTCAAACTAAAAATGTTCTGTTATGATTCTGGCAAATTCTTAAACCAATCACTTTATTGACCAGAAATTATATCCTTTATAATGAAATTCGGACTTTTCTCAAATGACTCTTCAGAAGGTTGTTACTTATAATTTTTGCTATTAGCCTTTTTAAAAAGAATAAAAAGTATTTTGATGCAATTATCTTGGGTTTCCTGAAGGGGGTCTGGGTGGCATAAATGTAACCTTTTCCTTCTTTCTCTCTCTGCACACAAACCTTGCCTTCTTTACAGAATCAAGGAAATAATTTTTCAAGCCAGAGTTCTGGCAAAAAATTAATTCTAAACTCCAAATTAGGTTTATGGAAGAAATCTACCATAAGCACATTCTTAGTTAGTTTCCAGCCATTTTACTTTCACCAGTGTCTAAGAAACTAGACTTACCCTTGAAGCATATAACGACTGGAACCACTCAGGAAATCCTGAAGCCCTGCTCACTGCTCAGTGCTAGTAACACCTGTATGTGCCTGAAGTCATGGGCTTGTGGTAGTCATTATTGACTATTTGTAACTGATATAAACTATGTAGAAATCATTTCTGATTACAGGACCCAGCAGCATTTCTTTCTATTTCACATAGGATCTTTATGACTCATAACTGACTCCACAGCACTTAACAACAACAACAACCACTCAAGAATACCATATTTTTGCTATGTTCATACTCTCTTTGATTTTGCATGACATATCTCAGTCCAGCAGGCTTAGTGAATAAGCATTATTTAAAGTTATGCCCTATCTGCCCTATCTCCAACTGCAAAAATATTGTCCAATCACTAAAGTTTCTGAATTGATCATGGTGACATGACTGGAGTAATCTGTACAAATTAACAGCCCATGTTTATTAGCCTACAAATCAGTCCAATATGTGTATGCTTTCCATTTCTCAATAATCTTTCAAATTCTAAACCACTGTCCAAATTAATGAATATAACTCAATATAATTACCATATGCACAAGGGGGTGATGTGTAATATTCCCCAATAAAATGATAATAATGTTTATAAAGTACAATAGGGGTATCTATTGCCTATAGATGAAAGAATGGATTTTGAGCTCACTCTTAATTATAAGCCTTAATATAAGAACAATTAGTTTTTAGAATATGGCTTTTATGTACATTTTCCCTCATGAAGAGATATCTGTAGATATTGGTGCTTTAGTAAAATGTGTGAAGAAATTAGATGGTACCCGACTATCAGAAAGAATAGCATTTGGGGATCTAAATGCTCGCTTTAAAAAGCCATCTAAGTGAAATGTCAGCTAAATCTACATAGAAGAAGTACAACAGCCTGTGTTATCAAGGGATGTAAAAATGAAATCCAAGATAGGAGGAGAAAGCTGCATTAGAGCTCAAATTTAGAGGACTGACTGCGAAGAAGTTATGGCTCCAAATGAGGTCATCATGCGGCGACCTGATTGACAGGCTAGACTCGACCCCTTCACTCAAATTGACAGGAGATTATGTAACTGCCATACCACCTGAATTTCAAGAAATCTCAAGGAAAGATTTGATCCATTGAACATAAATGACAGAAGAACTCATGAGCTGTGGGTGCATATCAATAATGTCAGGCATGAAGAAAGCAAAGGGTAATTAAAAAGACAGGGAAGAAAAGATTACAGTGGATGTCAGAAGAAGTTCCGAATTTTGCTCTTAATTGTACAGTAGCTAAGGAAAATGGAAGAAATGATGAAGTAAAAGAGCTAAATAGAAAATTTGAAGAGGCAGCTTCAGAAAATAAAGTAAATGATGTGGTATGCAAAGATATTGTGTTAGAAAACCAAAAAGGAGTAAGAGTGTGAGAGTAAAGGGGGTGGGGGCGGGGAGAACACTGAGCATATCTTAAATTTGATGGGAAAAAAACACTAAAGAAAAATATCCAAGCCTTGAGCTGCAGTCTTGAAAGATTCTATGGGCAAAATATTGAATGATGCAGCAAGTTTCTAAAGAATATGGAAAACACACAGAATCACTATATCAAATAGAACCAGACAATACTCCATCATTTCAAGAGGCAGCAGATGAGCAAGAACAAATAGAATTGAAGGAAGAAGTCCATGCTGCACTGAAAGCATTAGCCAAAACCAGCTTCCAGAAATTGATGAATTACCAATTAAAGTATTTCAACAAGCTGGTGAAGCATTGAAAGCAGTTACTCATGTAAGCCATAAAATTTGGAAGACAGCTACTTGACCAGCTGACTGGAAGAAATCCATATTTTACTGGAAGAAATCCATAAATGCCAAAGAAAGGTGACCCAATAGAATGCTCAACTTATAGAATAATATCATTGATATACATGCAAGTAAAATTCTACTGAAGATCATCCCCCAAAAATGGTTGCAGCAGTATATTGATAGGGAGACACTAGAGGTTCAGGTTGGATCCCAAAGAGGATGTGTAGCAAGGAATATCATTGTTGATGTGAGATGGGTCTTGGCTGAAGGCAGAGAATACCAGAATGATGTGTACTTGTGTTTTATTGACTATGCAAAGTCATTCCACTGTGTGGAATATAACAAACTATGGATAGCCTCGAGAAGAATGGGAATTCCAGAACACTTCCTTGTACTCAGGTAGAATTTGTACATAGATCAAGGGGGGGATTGTTTGAACAGAATAATTTCCTCTTCATCCATGGTTTAAAATCAGAAAGTTTGTGCATAAGGGTTGTATTCTCTCACCATATTTATTCAGGCTGTATGCTGAGCAGAGCAAATAATCAGAGAAATTGGATTATACGGAGAAAAATCCACCATGTGGATTGGGGGAAGGCCTATTAACAACCTGCAATAGGCAGATGATGCAACCTTGCTTGCTGAACGTGAGGAAGACGTGAAGCATTTGCTGATAAAGAGCAAGGAGTGCAACCGTCAGTATGGATTATGATTCAATATAAAGAAGACCTGTTCCCCACAACTGGACCAGTAGGTAGCATCATGATAAACGGAGAAAAGTTTGAAATTTTCAAGGATTTTGTCTTGCTTATATTCACAATCAATGGCCAAGGACAGAAATCAGAGGACAGGTTGCACTAGATAAATCTGTGGCACAAGACGTCTTTAGAGCATTGAAAAGCACCAGTTACTTTTAGGACTAAGGTGTGCCTGCTCCAAGCCATGATATTTTCATTTGCTTCATATGTATGTGAAAGTTGGACATGGAATGAGGAAGACTGGAGAAAAATCAATGTATATTTTCGATATTTACCCCCATTGTGGTGTTTCTCGGTTTTATTTTATTGTTTTTCTTAGGAAGTGTTGTATGTTTTTCTTTGCATAAACTTCAGGATTGGTAAATCTGTAGAGATAGTAACTGGATGAATACTTTCTTATGGTTAAGGTAGGGGAGGTTTTGGGGAAGCAAGGAGCTAATCATAATAAGTACAAGAAAGTAGACAATATTCTAAAATTGACTGTGATGATGACAGCTCTTTTTAATATGTTTACGCCATTGAATTGTGCTGTCTGAGGGGTATGTCAATAAAACTGTTAAAATTGAATAAAGTGTCAAAAACAGTAACTGAAGAAACTTGGTGGTGCAATGGCTAAGCCCTCAGCTACTAACAAAACATAGGCAATATGACCCCAACTGCTCTGAAAGAGACAAGACATGGCGATTGCCTTCTATGGATTGCTTTTGTACACCCCCGTGTCAATTCCAATCCACACCCCCAGAGAGCAGAGTGCAACTATGCCTCAGGTTTTCCGAAGCTCCAATCTTTATTGGATCAATTTGCCAGATCTTTTCAACCATGGAAAGCCTGGTGGGTTTGAACCTCACCTTTTAATTAGCAATAAAATTCTTAACTATTATACAAGTAGGGAACCTCCCAGTAAAGACTAAAGCTTAGGAAAAACTATGGGACAGATTTACTCTGTCATATATGGTTATTATGGGTTGAAATATACTGGACTGTACATCACAAAGAAGTTATTTTATATAATGCTCACAAAAATACTGGGATAAAGTATGATATAACAAATTTGCTCCAAAGTTAACAATTCCTCAATAAAGCTACCAGAATTGTATAATGTCTCATGGCAAAAATCTAAGCCAGATTTATTTGACTCCTGAGCTCATGCTTTTTCCATGATGCTGCATTATATTATTGGGTTATTATTATTTAAAATGTGATCATTACAAATTATAGATAATTTGGAAAAGTGAATACTAAAGCACCATTGATATACAGTCGTGAGTGTTCACTTATTTTTGCTCTATTTTATAATTCATTTTAATTCTTGTTTTTGTTGAGAATATACTCAGCTGAACCTACACCAATCATTTCTCTGTATGAAATTGAGTGACATTGATTATTGTCTTCCAGTTGTGCAACCATTCTCACTTACCTTTTTTCAACTGCTCCTCCTCCACTAACATAAACTTGTTGCACATCATTTACTGTTTAATCTATCTGGTTGCTGTTGTCAACTTTATATCTTTTCCCCTAACCAATTTCTTCTATTTTTGTATTGCTATGAATACACCCTGTACAAAATTTTAAGGTTTTGGAGGAGGAGGAGGGAAAATACATGAATAACTTGAAAGAAACTGAAAAAAGGAAACGATCTTGAAGAAGTACAGAGATATTACCCATTTTCTAACTTTGAAAACCTGACAATCTGTCAATCATTATAATTTATTTTTAGCCAAATCATATTCTTAGAAAACACCTGTACCATTATGACACTAAATCTCCAACGTGTCAATAAAGTCCTATCAGAGTTATTTGGCTTTTTTCCCGATACGAATAAAATGTTATAAATATATTACTTTAGCATTAGATTCCTTTCTCTAGGCAATGATCACTGATGAATGAAGTTGTGCAGTTGTATTTTTGAAAGTGTACTTTAAAAATATTACTAAGCTCTTTCAACAATGGAACTGTAAACAAATTAGGAAAAATGAATTACATTATTCAAGGTTTAGAAATTGCTTCCAAGAAATAGTTGGCCATAACAATGAGAAGCCAACTATTCCCGTGGATTTAATAAACTTGAATTAAGTTACATAATTATTTTCAAAGAGTTAATTATTATAATTTAATGTTCAGCTTCAGTGAAAGAAGCCCCTGTTCCAGCTGTGTAAGTTAGCATGCTCTGTGCAACTCAGGCAAGGAGGCATTAGAAATTTAGGAAACATGGAACATTCTATCTGCCCTTACTGTTATTCATCTTTTTTTCCAAATCTGGCAGCAGAAGTCAACACCAATAGCCATATTGTACATACAAGAATGAGTACACGTGTGATTTTAACTGTGTGGGACTGGCAATGAGAGTGTGGAGTCAAGAGTGAGAGGCCTCCTGCAAAACTACAGACGCAGCCTTTATTTCAGCCTGAGGGCCAGAAATGCGGGTTAATGCGGGAACCCAACTTTTCAGTAGATGGAGCTCAAGGAACCAGATGGGTGCTGGGGTTGGTGTTGTGATTTGATGCCTTTGAGTCAGTTCCAACTTAGAGTGGTCCTTAGTACAAAAGAACAAACATTACCTGGTCCTGCACCCTCCTCACAAGTATTCGTTACTGTTGTTTTAAAAATCATTTTATTGGCCTTTACTTCATAGATATAATTTATTTTTATTTTTTAAAAATAGTTTTATTGATAAAAAATTCACAAATCATCCATAGTTATGTCACTTTTAAAAGAGTTCTATGTACATAATCACAATCAGTTCTAGTGCTCCCCATATATACAATTTGATTGTTCATTCATATTAAGGACAGTTCTGCAATAATTACCACAATCAATTTCAGAATATTTCCTCCTCATACTCATTGTTATTAGCTCCCCATTTCCCCAATCCTTCCCTACAATGACCCTACGGGATTATTAATCCAATTGCTGTATTTTATATATAAAAAATCATAAAAATCCAAAAAGGAAACAACACAAATAAACAAACAAAAGAAAAAGAAAATTATGACTAGACAAACCTGAAAAACGTCAATCAAAAAGAAAGCAGAAAATATGAAAAATGAAAACCACTTTAAAATGAGTCAAAAGTGAGACCAAATGATAAGGTATTACGTTTTAACTTCATACATCTGGCATAAAATTGACTTTATAATGTTATCTGTCTGATAACAAAACTATTCACATCCATCACAATGGTCAGAGGGGTTTCACAGTGGCTTAATCCATATGGGGACCCTGCAAATGGATTTTGGCTTTCCAATGTCATCCATAGCCTTCTGTAAAATGGGTGTTCATAAATGAAGCTCTGATACCATTCTCTCCTCAGGATTTGGATTGTACTCGGATTATTTACAATCCTTGGATCACATAGGCTGGTGTTCTTTCATGTGGGCTTAGTTGATGCCTAACTTAGATAACTGCTTGTTTGAAGACAAGCCTTTAAGATCTCAGATGCTATTCTTTATTGTAGCCAGGCACCCTCTGATTTCTTCACCACATTTTGCTATAGCACTCATATATTCAGTGAACTCTTCATAAGAGCAAGCATTGAGCAGGACTATGTCATAAAACCAATTGTTCTTAGATTGAGGCTGGAATAAAGTGTTGGCCCAAAATTGATTCATATGTCTATGGCTTATATATGTCTCTGGTTCACATTAGAGATAACATTGTCAATTTATGATAGAGAATATTATAAACCATCCCCCTGGGGCATGAGATAATTCTACTGTAGTGTCATTAACTTATCCAATGGTTTAGAATTTAAAACATTTCTGAGGAAAGGAAATTACACAAGTATAGGTTGGCTTCAGAAGGCAATACATCCATTGTTGACTGCTATAGACTAAACTCAAGTGATACAATTTTCATGAACATTTGGAGTTGGTAATAGCGCAAAAATTTTCGATAGTTCATTAACATAGGGAGAACCATATCTACAAGGCAAATAGATGTTATAAGATAGCAAGGAAAGCATTAAAATAAAAAATAGATGATAGTCCTCGGCCACCACTCATTGACCATGCTCCAAATAAGAGATCGGAAACAAAGTCCAATGACCATTCACTCCATAACTTTGGAAGAGAAGCCATCTCCGTCTTACACTAGAACATTTCAGCATTAAGTCCAAGGACAGGTTCTTAAGTTTGCGACAGGTGAATTTCAGGTAGAGCCCAGGTCACTTAGTGGAGTTCCCACATAGAATCCTTCTGGTGTAGCCCATGAAAGTGGTTCTGGGCCTTGAAAAGACAGAGTGCAAACTCACAGTAGTCTTTAGCACACTGCTTGGGTTATCTAGGGAGAGATAGAAATTAAGTCAAAAGGAACAATGTACTGGACATGTTGGTTTTGGGGTTTTATATCAGTATGTATTATTAAGCATTTTTCCCAAGGAGAGATTATGCCACCGCCTGTACTCAAGAACATAAGTGTAATCATTTCTTTGAGACATACATATCTCCCTTCCTCCATCTTCAATTGAAAATCCTGTAAGGTTTGTTTATCATTCCTGTGGGAGTATCTGTTGATTTGGGGGTGCCTTTAGCACCTCATGACATAGTAGTTACGGACTGGGCTGCTGACTGCAAAGTCATAAGATTGACACTACCAGCCTTTCTGAAGGAGAAAAACAAAACCAACAAAACCCAAGCTTTTCTATTTCCATGGAGTTCCCATCTCAGACACTCACAGGAGCATTTCTATCCTGTCCCATAGGCTCCCCATGAGTCAGAATCAACTTGATGGCAGTGAGTGTTTTGTTCGTTAGTTTGCGTAACTTCATTCAATATAATGGTTTCAAAGTCCCTCCATGCCATGAAGTGTTTCATGATTGCATTGCTGATTTTTAGGGATGCATAGAATTCCATGGAACATATGTACCAGAATTTCTTTATCCATTCATCTAGTGATGGACATTTTGGCTGTTTACAGCTTCTTGTTGTTGTGAACCATGATGCAATGAGCATGTGTCTCCTTGTGTTTTGCCTCTTGTTTTCTCATGTGCATATGCCCAGCAGAGATATTGCTAGGTCATATGGGTTTTCTCCACCATGTGTTTGTCAGTTTGTCTTACTGTGGTGGCTTGTGTGTTGCCATGATGCTGGAAGCTATGTCTGTAGTATTTCAAACGCCAGCAGGGTCGCCCAAAGTGAACAGAATTCAGCAGAGCTTCCAGACTAAGGACAGACTATGAAGGGGGAATGGGCTGGCCAGTTTGGAGGAAGTAGCCACGGAAACTCTTAAGCGTAGCATGGAAACATTGTCAGATATTGAAGGCCTGGTCGGGCAGAGTGAACCCAGCTTGGGCCTCTGAGGTCCGAGGACCTGCAAACTGTGACTGAGTTGGAGCTGCTTTCTGAAGCAGCGGTGACCATGGTGGCATGAATGGAGTGAAGCCTTTAGGATCTTCATTTGCTGATGGGGCACAACTCAGGGTGAAAAGAAACGGCTTAAAAATATACTAATAAACAGAACTTGGAATCTAGTAAAAGGGAGGAATGAATTGACATTCATGGTCAAAAAGGATATTTCAAGGTCAATTTTGCAGCACAATGCTGTTTGTGATAGGATTTTATCGATCTGCCTTCAAGGGAATTCAATGAATACATCTACTATTCAAATTTATGTACCAACCAAAAAAAGGTTAGTCATAACAAAAAAATTGAAGAATTCTACCACCATCTTCAGTTGGAAATTTATCAAACATGCAATCAAAAAGCAATGATAATTACAGGCAATGGACTGGAAATGCAAAAGTTGGAAACCAAAAGGAAGGAAGAGTAGTTCGAATATATATTTTTTGTGATCAAAATGAACCCGGAGATCCTGTAACAGAATTTTGCAAGACTAATGACTTGTTCAGAGCCACTGCCTTTTCCAACAAGACAAACAGTGCTTATACACATGGACTTCTCCAGATGGAATGCAATCAAATGGACCACATCTATGGAGAGGCTCAATAGCGGCAACTAGAACCAGGTGAGGGCCTGGCTGTGGAACAGCTCATCAATTGCTCATCTGTAAGTTTAGGATGGAGCTAAAGAAAACTGAAACAAGCCCATGATGCACTGGGCTGTGATCAGCAAGGTCAGCAGTTTAAAAGCACCAAACTCTGTGGGAGGAAGATGTGGCTTTCTACTCCCGTAAACAGTTACAATCGGGAAACTCACAGGGACAGTTCTATCCTGTCCCACAGAGTCATTGCGGGTTAAACTTGACTGGATGGCAGAAGGAGAGCCAAAAGTTGGCCTTGAGTCTATCCCACCTGAAGTTTTTGAACATTTTTGGTGCATTTAATACTAATGACAGAAGATTTGATGAGCTGTGGGAGGACATCAACGATATCATTCCAGAATAAAGCAAAAGGTCATTAGAAAGACAGGAAAGAAAGAAAAGACCAAAGAGGATGTCAGAAGAGACTCTGAAACATGGACTCATACACTAGCTAAGGGAAATGAAAAAATAAAAAGAACTGAGTAGAAAATTTCAAAGGAAAGTTCTAGGAGACAGAGTAAAAGTATTAATGAAATGTGAAAAGACCTAGATTTAGAAAACCAAAAAGGAGAAACACAGTCAGCACAGCTTAAATGAAAAACAAAACAAAACAACAACAAAACCCTCAAGAACAAACCAAAGCCTTGAAGTGCAGTATTGAAAGATTAAGACCAGCAAGCCATTCTTTAAGACAACTGACTAGAAAATTTCACAAGATTTTTGTAGTGATGTAAAGTGTAATTCTGACTCCATTATAGTTGTTTGTATTTAAGTAGTCCTTCCTTTATATGGAATTTTATTTTGTACAGATAGAGAGATGATAGATAACAGTTTCTTGAAAACTTTCGCATCTTCTTATTTAAAAAATGCACTTTTTCAAATTATTTCACTGTGATGTACAAAATAGACATTTTTTTCTTTCTGTAATTGAAGTAGAATGAAGTGTTAACATATGTAAATGTTTGGTTAAAATTAGTTGATAGAATTAGCCCTTGATATTTGTATTAACAATCAATCCTGAGATCAGAAAACCAACAATGTCTAGCCACCAATATCAAAAAGAAAACATAAAGATTAGATGCTTAAAATAATTAGTCTGTTATTGTTGTTATTTAGCTTCTTCATCCAGGTGTTGAAATTTGCTCTCTGTGTTTCTGAGAGGTGACAAAAAGCACATAAGCAGATGGGACAGGAGGGCCTTCACACACACACACACACACACACACACACAGCACAGGGAGAGGAAGGGTATCTAGAGGGGTGATTTCAACAGCTCAGGATAATTAAAGCAGCGGTTCTCAACCTGTGGGTCACCACTCCTTTGGGGGTCGAACAACTCATTCACAGGGGTCACCTAAGACCATCAGAAAATACACCAATATTTCACAATATATAATTACATATTGTTTTGTGATTAAAAACTATGCTTTAATAATGTTTAATAATGTTCGATTTGTAACAATGAAAGCACATCCTGCATATCAGATATTTACATAATAATTCATAACAGCAAAATTACAGTTATGAAGTAACAATGAAAATAATTTTATGGTTGGGGGTCACCACAACATGAGGAACTGTATTAAAGAGTTGCGGCATTAGGAAGGTTGAGAACCACTGAATTAAAGTCTTAACCGGTAGACATCAGACCTCTAGGCTAATTTTAAACTCCAAACTCAGGAGACGCATGACTCTTTTGCTGACCAATTACCTGCTTACTCCCCAGTCCATGCCCGTGCAGACCCAATAGTGGACAGAGGTTCACGATTGGACCTAAGCTATTTGACCAGAATTGGTCTGTTCATAACCTGGAGACTCAGGCCAAGTACCCCACATCCTACAAAAACCCTAGATAGATCTCGTTCAGCGGCAGCTCATTGAAATGCCCACTCACTGCATCAGGTGCTATTCCTTCCTTTCCAAAAAAAACCTTTGATTTCTGGTCCCTGCTTGTGGTCTGTGAGTCCTCACTTTTCTAGATCAAGAACCCTTGAACACATCAGAGCAGGTGCAACATTCCTTTCTCCACAGGAAGGACCATAGACTATAAGTAGTGACAGTAAGATGGCATCTCCCCCTGAGAGACACTTGCAGCACTTAGATGTGCAAAGGATGCCCTAGCAAAGGTGGCTATTTTCCCTGTGAGTATGCTTCTGCGTGTCTAAATATATCCCACTTCTGTATCAAGACTGGAGAGATTCTCACAGCAAGTCTTAACAGACTTTCAGGAATTTTATTGAGTCTATTAGAGCCCCTTGGCATAATCTGAAAATCCACATTGACTCCATTTTACAAAAAAATAAGCACTTATGTGGCAACAAAGTTTGATCCTCACATTAAATTGATACAATATTTTTCCCTGGCACAAAATTCACAAATTGGGAACTGTAGCTTGTGGGCACAGGGCTTGAGATTTTAATTAGGAAATGTGGACTAAGTTTGAAGTAGTCACAGAGTGTTTTGCTAGTTTAAAAAAACAGATAACAATGTCACTATCCACTCTCATGAGAAAGGCAGCAGAGACAGCAAAGCTGGCCTGTAGGTTGGACTGACCAAGGGCAGCGAGGGCCAATAGGGCCATGAAAGAAGAAATGCCCATTTTCTCCTTTTTTGTGTTTTTAAGGGTTGGGGTAGAGTAAGAAGATTCAGTTGCGTTATGAAAAAGGGAGAATATAAGATTCCATATGTCCATGAGACATGAGAGGAATGTTGGAGGTATAAAGTGCTATAAAATCTTCTCAGAGACCTTAGGGGTTGGAGGACTGCTGAGTGAGTAATACATTTTGGAGATGAAAATGGAAGGGGGTGATATGATTGGGGAAAAGAGAACACCTCGCTCAGCAGAGGTTATATCTTTCAGAGCGAGAGCGAGTGAGAGAGAGAGAGAGAGCGAGCAATGGTGAAATTAAGACAATAAAATTCAGGTACTGGCATTGAGGACAGAGATGGGCTGCCGAATCACATTTGTAGATGAAAGGAAGCAGCCCATGCTGACGTAAAGAATAAAAGTGATGGGAACCTGGCATAAGAGATTAAAAATGAGGTACAGCTTGGAGCAGAGGTGCCTCTTTGCCTAAAACATGGTTGAAGAGGTAGATGACCGAGCAGATAGGAACATGTAAGCCCCATGTGAGACAGAGGAAGACATCTTATAGAGCAGTGGCCTATATGAGGGGTACACTGATTTTGATGAAGAACATGGGGTCCCAGGATCAGATAGAGAGGCAGACAGAGGCTAAGATGGGGGGGGGAATAATTCAAATGTGATGTCTCTAACGTTTGAAAAATAAAACATGTTGCTATTTCCTAAGAAGGAATGAGGTAGTACTGATGTAGATGCATGCAGACAGTGGACAAAGTTTGAACAGTTATGAGACAGGTAATTGACAACTAAAGAAGATTCCAAAATACCAGAGGAAATAACTGCATGAAAGATTCTCATAAACCCAATCTGTGATATTTCCCCTTAATACTGGATATGTTCAGGGAAAGAGATAGTCTCTTCAATACATGATGTTGCCAAAATTGGACTTCCATCAGTAGAAGAGTAAAACAGGTCAAGCCTTGGCGGTGTAGTGGTTGTGCACTGGGCTGCTAATAGCAGTCCGTTGGAAACCACCAGCCACTCCCCAAGAGGACGATGGGGCTTTCTACTCCAGTAAGGAGTTTCAGTCTCAGAAACTCAAAGGGGCAGTTCTATGCTGTCCTAATATAGGGTCACCATGAGTCAGCATCAAATGATGGCAGTGAGTTGTTTGTTTTTCTAAATGCCTCACCTAAACAAAGATAAACTCAAGATGGATCAAAGACCTAACTATGGTCCCCTGAGCTATAAAGGTAATCCGTGAGAAAATAGGGGCAAACTGAAGGGCCCCTTTGCAGAACGTAGACACACTATCAAATATAATGACGGAAGCACACAATAAATGACAAAATAGATAAGTGGGACCTCGTAAAAATAAAACACCTCTGTCGGGGTTTAAGTGGAGAGAAAATGTTTTGAGAATGAAGTTCAAATGTGCCTTACACACAAAAAAAAAAGTTTTAAAGTTGTGCTAGAATGGATTTTTTAAAGAGATCTGAGAATTTGGAATGGGGAATCAAGACACTTTCCTTCTTTACATAGAGACCAAATGCCAGGGCCAGGCTGAATTAGAGCTGAGCTGCTGCCAAAGAGAGTTGGTTTCACCTCGTGTGGTAGTTACATAATCTGTTGTCAAGAGCCTTGAGCCAGAACCTTGGAGCTGGAAGAGCCACATGGAGACCCACGCCAGCGCTAAGATGCTTCCAGTGCCACTGGACCCACAAGACTTTGCGCCCACTGGCCTGTGATCTTCCTACACTCAGTGTCATTGCATGTGTTGCATGAGTCTGAAGAGGAATTTAGGACTGGACATATGGGCTAATATCGGATTTATGGACTTGATCTGGACTGGGCTTGGAAGTTTTCTTAATGTACAATTACTCTTTATATAAAGCTCTTTCTTATACACACACACAAAAATAAAACACCTCTGTGCATCAAAAGACTTCATCAAAGAGTCAAAAGGGAACTCATGATGTGGGGGGATTTTTTTAACAATGACAAAATTGACGAGAAACTAATCTCTAAAATCTAGATAAAACTGAAGCACCTCAATAAGAAAAAGATAAACAACACAATAAAAAAGTGGGCAAAGACAAACACACATTCACCAAAGCTGAAATCCAAATACCAACAAAAGCATGCAAGTTGAAATAATGATAAGATACTACCTTATAGCATCACAGAAAGCCAAGTTCAATAAAACAGAAAATAACAAATACTGGAGAGGTGGATGAGAAATTGGAACCCTCATATGTGGCTGGTGGAACTGTAAGTATGTAAAACTGGGAGTAGAAGTTCCATAGGATCCAGCAATCTCTCTGCTGTGTACATATCTTAAAAGAAGTCAGAATTATAATGTAAACAGAGATGTGCACATCCATATTCAGTCAGCTCTGTTCACAATAGCATCAAGAAGAAGGCAACTTACATGCCGTAGAAGAATGGATAAAGAAAGTCTGGTACAGACACACAACAGAATGCTATGCAGCATTTAATGAAGGAACTGTGAAGCTCACATGGCACGGAAGGCTCTGGAAAACATCATACTGAGTGCAATCAGACAATCACAAAAGGACAACTATGAGACCACTATTATAAAGGAATAGCTATATAGTCCTTTCTTAATATATATTTTTTAAGAAAAAGACTTTATATTAAAGGGAACAGACTTTGGAGACTGCCATGAGGGGAAGGACAGGGGAGGAAAGATAAAACAATGGGCTAAATTGATAATGGGTGTTAATTTGTCTGTAATGAAAGGAGGATAGCAGTCCCCAAGAGGGAGAGGAGAAATCAAGGAATGAATGAAAGATAAACTACTGGTGGCATATTGATTAGTAGCTTAAAGTTTTGAACACAATGTTGATGCTCTGAAATGTAAACCTCCACCTACTTTATAAGAAACTATTTTAAAATATTGAATAAGTTTAATGGGTAAAGAAGATGACTCAATTACTTTGTGTGGAGTTTGAAAGATAGACCCATTCATGCTTACATTCAACAAATGCCATTGAATATTTACTTTGTGCAAAGCATTTTTAAAGTATTTGGTGTCCAACAGAGTACAGAAAATAGTCTTGTGTCTTAAAGACTTATAGTCTGGATCTGGAGAAATATTAATAAGTAGGAAACACGTATATAAGAAGTCAGTTTTCTGTGCCAAAGAATCATAAAAAAAGAATCAGTTGCTATGATCCCAGCCTAATTCAAAGTAGAATTGTGCTCTTCTGTCAGTTCAGTGGCCAATTTTTTTCCTAAGAAAGGTAACTTAGAGTTTATACCTAACTGGCAAAGGTGAGCTGGAGCAAAGGGAAAACAAACCCTGTGTTCTCTTCTTGACCACGCAGCAAGTTGGCTTGCATAAAAAAAAAAACCCTACATTTTGGAGACATATACAGGCTAAACCCCAGCTCTGCTTTATTATTTTCAACTACATTGATTTCCTTGAATTTCAACATCCTTATTTGAAACATTAGTGTAGGAATTATTTTCCAAAATGTTTGTACAATTAAATAGGATAATTTGTGCAAAATGTGTTTGGCAAACCAATTACTTGGTTTAAAATATTTCCTGGATGATTCATAAGTAGAAAAGTAGGCAGCCTGTGAAGTTTTGACTGTTGGCTGTCAATCTAAATCTTCACCAGAGTATTTCAACTTCAGGAGAGTGGAAGATCACTAGCAAATTCCAGATTGCCAGACTGTCAAAGCCATTTTGTTTCTCTCTGAGGCAGCCTCCAGGTAACGAGTTCGCCAAACTTGGTGTCTAGGACTTGGAAGCTTTGTAACTTAACATCTCAAATCAAAATGAGAACATGGTTGACAAGCATCTGCGAGAGCAGCGGGAGCGGACGGGGCATTTCTGATCTGTGGAGAAACACTTCGGGGTGCATCAAGGCAGGACAAATCTAATCCAATATTAATTAAAATTTAACAATGGTAAGACAGTATCAAGCAGTTCCAGCTATCTACATATAATCTCAATATACTCAGTGTGTTTTTAGGTGACTTGCAGTCAGTTCTGATTCATGTGCACATCAGAGCCAGGCACTGCCCAGCCTGCACCACACTCATGACTAGAGTTATGATTAAGCCCATTGTTGCAGTCACTATGTCAATCATATTGATGATCTTCCTCTTTCCTGCTGAATTGCTGCTTTACAAGCACTGTGTCCTTCTCCAGGAACCGTTGTTGTTGTTGTTGTTGTTGTTATTAAGGGCCATTGAGTTTGTTTTGACTCACAGGGACTCCACATTCAACAGAACAAAACACTGTTCAGTCCAGCCTGATCCTCACGATCAGGCACTGGTCCCCTCAAATACCAAGTCCAAAGTGTGTGAGAAGAAGTTTCACCATGTTTGCTTCCAAGGAGCATTCTTACTGCACAAGTTCCAAGACAGATCTGTTCATTGATCTGGCCGTCCATGGTAGGCTTTCTATGTTCTTTGCCAATACCACAATTCAAATGCAATAGTCCTTTCATTTTTCTATGGTACTCCTTCTATAGGAGTGTTATTCCCGCTCGGAAATATGCTTCTCTCTCTTCTTCCTCCAAACCACTCCTCTCTCCTACTTCTCAGATTAATATAGGGATATTGCAATCTGGAGAGGGACTGACTCATTTAGACAAATAATGTAACTTATTTCCTGTTTGCTTTTGGCAAATGGGGGCTCCAGGAAAGGGATGTGTCCTGAGTCCCCTTTCTGATTCCTCAGGAGGCCGGCATGCATGGAGACATAAAGAACCCATGGCTTGGTGTCAGACACAGTCATGAATACAGCTCTGCTTTATGACTTGGACCTAAATCAACTTCCCTAACCTTACACTCCAAGTCCATGTTCAATTTTAAAATTCTCTGAAATGCTTCAAGAAGATATATCGTAGATATAAAGTCAGAGTTTGAACCCTGTTGTTGTTTTTTTTTTAATTTCTTGGCCTTTAATAGTAGTGTATATTGTGTATTAACCAAATGTTTATTCTAGATGAAAATCAGGAATTGAAATGACATGCAGTTCTAGCTTACTTTAGGTTCTTTTCCTTTTTAAAGATATCTATATCGATAATCATTTTATTGGGGGCTCTTACAGCTACATACCAATCCATACATCAACTGTATCAAGCACATTTGTACATATGTTACCATCATCATTTCCAAAACATTTTCTTTCTACTTGAGCCCTTGGTATCAGCTCCTCTTTCTTCCCCTCCCTGCACCAGCCTTCCACCCTAGTGAACCCTTGATAATAAATATTTTATTTTATTTTCATATTTTACATCATCTGCTCTCTCCCTTCACTCACGTTTCTGTTGTTCATCCCCCTGGGGGGGGGGTGTCTTGTATTTCTATCATTGCAATCGGTTCCCCCTTTCTCCCTCTCCCACCCCCACTTCTCCCTACCCTCAGGGTATCGCTACTCACATTATTGGTCCTGAGTGGTTTATCTGCCCTGGATTCTGCATGTTGAGAGCTCTTGTATGTCCCAGTGTATATGCTCTGGTCTAGCCGGATTTGTAAGGTAGTATTGGGGTCATGATAGTGGGGAAGAAGCATTAGAGGAAATAAAGAACTAGAGGAAGGTTGTGTGCTTTGATGGTGCTACACTGCACCCTGACTGGCTTATCTCTTCCTGTGGCCCTTCTGACTGGGCCCTTCTGAGAGTGGGTGTCCATTTGACTACTGGTGTGCTTTAGGTCTCCGCTTTTCCTTCCCATTCATTCCCATTGATATGATTTGTTTGTTTGTTTATTTTGGTTTGAGTCTTTGATGCTTGATACCTGACCCCTTTGACACCTCGTGATCACACAGGCTGGTGTGCTTCTTCTTCCATGTGGGCTTTGTTGTTTCTCAGCTAGATGGCCGTTTGTTTACCTTCTAGCCTTTAAGATCCCAGATGCTATATCTTTTGATATGTGGGCACCATCTGTCAGAAGGATCACAGGAAGAGATGAGCCAGTCAGGGTGTAGTATAGCATACCGATGACACCAACCTTTCTGTAGTTCTTCAATGCTCCCCTCCTCCCACTATCATGACCACAATTATATCTCACAAATCTGGCTAGACCACAATATGTATACTGGTACAGATAAGGGCTTGCAACACAGGGAATCCAGGACAGATAAACCCCTCAGGATCAATAAAGGGAGTAGCAATACTAGTAGGGTAAGGGAGGAGGGAGGCAAGGGGGAACCGACCATAATAATCAATGTATGGCCCCCCTCCCAGAGGGACAGACAGCAAGAAAGTGGGTGAAAGAAGACAGTAGATGGTGTAAGACATGAGAAAAAAAGAATAATATTTTTTAAGTCATTTTATTAGGGGCTCATACAACTCTTATCACAATCCATACACACATCAATTGTGTAAAGTGCATTTGTACATTCATTGCCCTCATCATTCTCAAAACATTTTCTCTCCACTTAAACCCCCGGCATTAGGTCCTCATTTTTCCCCTCCCTCCCCGCTCCCCTCTCCCTCATGAGCCCTCGATAGTTTATAAATTGTTATTTTGTCATATCTTGCCCTGTCCGACGTCTCCCTTCACCCACTTTTCGGTTGTCCATCCCCCAGGGAGGAGGTCACATGTAGTTCTTTGTAATCGGTTCCCTCTTTCCTACCCACTCTCCCTCTACCCTCCCTGTTTTGCCTAAATGTTTCCTCCCCGCTCCCACTACCATGACTTGAATTTGACCTTGCAAGTCTGGCTAGACCAGATGATGTACACTGGTACAGATAGGAACTGAAAATACAGGGAATCCAGGACAGATAAGCCCTACAGGACCAGTGGTGTGAGTGGCGAAAAAGAATAATTTATAAATTATCAATGGGACATGGGGGAGGGAGGGTAGGACAGGGAGAGTTAAAAAATGAGGAACTGATAGCAAGGGCTCAAGTAGAAAGAAAATGTTTTGAAAAAAGATGATGTCAACATAGTACAGATATGTTTGACACAATGGATATATATATATGGATTGTGATAAGAGCTGTAAGAACCCCCAATTAAAAAAAAAAAAGAACTAGAGGAATGTTGTGCATTTTGTAGGTGCTATACTGCGCCCTGGATGGCTCGTCCCTTCCTTGTGACCCTTCTGTGTCAAGTTCTTTTTAGATACAAGCTATTTCCTTCTGTTTCTGACACTGATTTGCTGGTTTAGAAAATGGGGTCTAATGAGAATTTTAGCTTGTTCACTCATTATTTGAAAGCTTAATTCGTTCATTGATGAGTTTCTTGATCCACCCATTTTCTCAACTCAACACAGAGTATTAATGCAACAAATACTTGTGTTAGGCAGCACTGAGAGGTGTGTGTAAGACTCTCCTAGAACTGAAAGTGCTTGAAGCTCCTGTATGAACACACCTTTAGGGGAAAGAGCAAAACCCTGAGGAAGAATATCAGTAGTGGGCATCTATTAGGCCTGTCTTGGAGAAAATGATGCTCAGGATGAGAGTTTTGAGGATAACAGGAGTTGCCTTGTTCAGAAAGGCTTGGCAAGGCACCTTGCAGGCAGGAGTCACAGACTGTATGAAATCTTGGACGGAAGACTCTTCTTGCTATGTTGAAGCTAGATATCAAAACTACTATAGGGAAGACTGGAACACAGATTTCCACAGTATGGAAATTCTTCAACTCTAAACTGAGGCGCTTGAACTTTGTCAAAAGAGCAACAATTAGTCAAAGGTTTTTGTTTTTTTAATCTGTGGGATAATAATGTGACATGTGCATTTTAGGATGCTGATTTTTATGAGATAGAGAAAATAGATTGGGGGGTTTCATTAACAAAATAATTAAGGAAATGATTTTGAGGTTCATGAAATTAGTGTGGTAGGTTCTACACATTGGAAAGAATGCTGAGAGGCGTCTTCTTCAAATTTCTCTTGTGGAGTCAACTAAATTTCTTTACAGAAATTAATGACAAAACTAATTCATAAGTGAGAGAGTTTTCTTTGAACAAAGAAATATCTGGAATGAATTCAAAGGTTATTATCTATTCACATCTTTGTGTAAATGCTTTATCTTTTACTACTCTCCTAAGTTTGATGGTATTTTGGCATCACAACAATTAGAGTTTTAGCAGTGTGCTGATGAGAGTGGTGTTATTTAGATCCAGATTCATTGAGAGGAGGCTTTGCAACACTTTGAACAAGAGGGGAGAATGAAGGTGTGCCTTTCTGAAACACACA
This sequence comes from Echinops telfairi, assembly GCF_000313985.2. Lineage (NCBI taxonomy): Eukaryota > Metazoa > Chordata > Mammalia > Afrosoricida > Tenrecidae > Echinops > Echinops telfairi. The sequence goes on from NW_022103900.1 coordinate 35,854,605, forward strand.
GAGTCCTCCCTGGAAGACAGGGCAGCGTCAAGGCTTTCGCCATTTCCACACCACTTTGAGTTTCTTACCAGAATTATCTCTGCTTGGCTGGAATAATTTGCTCAAATGAATTTGATTACACTTGGTAATGATCACCATTCTTAAATGGCACCACTAAGTTTAGGGAACAAAATTAAAGAGTGAGAAAGAAACCTTCTTGGATTCCAGAACTTTCCCCCAAAACACCATTTTCCGGGACAGTATTTAATCTGTCTCTGAATTAAACCATCTGAATAAAAGGTTAAAGCATGATTTCATCACAGCAGCAACCTCTCCTTTGGCATCTGAAAAGATATGTAAGAAAAATTTAGGTGGCACAAATGACTAATCAATTACTGTCTGAAGAATTAAGGAGCCTTAGTGCTGTAGCGGGTAACCCCAAGGTCAGCAGTTCAAAACTACCAGCCACTCCACATGAGAAAAATGAGGCTTTCTGATTCAATAAAGATACACAGCCACAGAAAGCCATGAAGAAAGTTCTGTTTTGTCCTCTCGGGTTGCTATGAGTCAGAACGTACTCAGTGTCAGCGGTTGTTACTTTTGGTTTGGCTTGAAAGGCTACCAATGCAATATCATCAGCAGGATCTGGAAAGACAGGCCTGGATATCTGTTTCTAGGATCAGCTCTACTCTATACACGGCTTCAATTTCAACTGGAATTGACTTGCCAACAACTGACAATAACAAGGGATCTTAAGGTTTAATTTCACCAACAAATTCCAAGCAGCTTAAGCACATACACAATGTGCACTGGAAGCTTTCTGAGAGCAGACGTTGTCTTCCTGACCACATGGAGCAGATGTTGTGAAGCACTTGGGCTTTCCTGACAGCCAGATGGATTTTGCCTAGTGACAAATTCAAATAACGAAGATGCACTTATTTGAGATGAGTTTAATACTCATTGTGATGTAACCAAATCACCACATGGATGATAGTGGATTTTATTAACAATTGATCAGTTCATTCATTGATTTATGTATACATTCAATCAATATTTAATGAACACCCTTTTTGCATGCAAACGTAAGACTTATGATATGAATGGCTCTATTTCATTTTAAAACTATTTTACATTGATTCATTTGTTTATCATTTGTTCTATAATTATTTATGAGGTCATTTCTGGTTCACTAGGTAGGATATTCCCCTTCCATGCAGGGGATCCTGATTTGTTAGCCTGCCGGGTATCGCATGCACTGTCACCATTTCTCAGTGAGGTTTGCATATTGCTGCAATACTGAACAGGTTTCGGCAGAACTTCTAGTCAAAGGTGGACAAAGGATAAAAATCTGGTGATCTACTTCCAAAAGTTAATCAAAAAAACTCCTAGGGATCACTATGGATGGTCATATCTGCAGCCAATCATGGGGCTGGCATAAATGATCAGCCAGAATTTGGTTTCATTGTGCTTGGGCTTACCATGAGTTAGGGCTGAAGCCAATGGCAGTTTACAACAATGACACCACGTAGAAAATGAGAAAATTCTGAGAGCACAAACATGCGTCTTTCCATCAAGTGCCATGGTTCAGTGGTGCACACATGAAGGGATTCCCAGACAAGAGATAAACAAGCCAATGAAGGTACTGAGACTTGGATAAAATGCCGAAGCAGCACCAATGATGCACACATTATTCCAAAGTGAGGGAGTCAGGCTAGACTGTGCAGAAAGAGAGAATTTGCATCAGAATGTTATCTTGCTTAGAGATGAATTGTTTTAATATTAAGAATGGGAATATTTTGATATGCAGAAAAAAGAACAATAAAAATTTTGGTGTGAAGAGTGAGCAGAAGTAGAGAGCTTGAAAGCAAGAAGTGGATATCGATGACACTGACGTTTTTCAATATACTGGTGACATGGCATCTATGAAGAGGATGTAAGATTGGACAGTTCCACTGCTGAGACACCATAACAGGCTGAAGTAGTTAGCAGTCACACAAGTCTTGCAAAATGAAAATTATTTGGCTACAGCTATGCTCCAAGGAAGTTAATCTGGCAATAGACTGCTGAACCCTGAGATTGGAAGGGACCATGACTGAACAGTCACCTGAAGTTCATTTGGGAGTAGAAGGCAGAAAAACAATTTATCATTCTTATCAATATTGCAATTTGGGGCTGGATAATACTTTGTGATGATTGCTCTGTACATAATATGAGGGTGTAGCCCCCCCAAAAAAACAGATTTGTTTTTGAAAGCTATGTATTTAATTTTTTTTTTTTTTACATAACAACCTCATCACCTTCAAAGTGCTCTCCATTTTACTTACTACACTAATCTGTGATTCCATTCTTGGAAACGGTTTTCAAACCCATCTGTTTGGATGGCTGACAGCACCTCTCTCATTTTTTCTTCCCTCTTCTATGTCATCAAATCGCTGTCCTTTCATGTCCTTCTTCATTAACAGAAACAAAAAGAAGTTGCACAGAATGAAGTCAGATGAGAAAGGTGTATGGGGAAAGGGAAGCATGCTATTTTTTGCACAAAACTGGCAAACTGAGATGGCTGTGTGAGCAGATGAATTGTGATGGTGGCAAAACCTGTCCCGTCTGTCACAAATCAGGTCTTTTTGTTGTACATTGTTACGCAATCTTTTCAGAACCTCTAAATATAAAGCTTGATTAACAACCTGACCTGGCGGAATGAACTCCAAATGCATTACATGTCGACATTTTCTTCCATTTGGGAAACTGATGGATGTCCAGAATGAGCTTTGTCATCAATTGATATTTTACCTTTTTTAATGAGAAAAGCATTTGTGCTCTTGAGTTTTCCTCATAGCACTGTCCTTGTGAGCTGTGTCCAACATCACAACAGTTTCTGTGGTATTATTCTCAAGCAGAAAACAAATTTCGCAGCCACATGCTGTTCTCTTAAATTGGCCATCACACACAAAAAATGAGGTTTCAGTGAAACTGCTTTTACGAAAACATTCACTGTGACCAAAGAGAACCTTACCATGTGATATCACTGGGTGCACTAACTCAGAGTGAGTTGTTCTATGCTCGCCTAGAGGGAAAAATGTGTACTATGAAAGCTCCACTCTGCCCAGTGCAATTCCGTTGTTGTTGTTGTTGTTGTTTTTGTTGTTTTGATTGCCCCCTTGTATGATGTCTGGCAGTTTCCTGCAGGATGCAATTCTACACCCTGCCCCATTTGCAGTTGTCATAGTCAGCCATTGTCAAATCTAGGTTGTCAAGTTTGCCCCTGGTGGAGGCCAGTGGCAATGGAGTAAAAGATCCAGAGGGAGTAAAAGATGTTATTGGGAAGTAAGGAAAGGAAGATTAGGCTCTTTTCCACTGGATAAGCTCTCATACATCACCTCCGAGAGCAAAAGCAGATAGATAGATAGATGGATGGATGGATAGATAGATAGATAGATAGATAGATAGATAGATAGATAGATAGACAGACAGACAGATAGATAGATAGAGTGAGCGCCCAGAGTAATACGAACCACTTTAAGAAGTAAGTTAGGGAATGAATGTATGATAAGGGCCTCTATAACAAGGTGACCCGATTTTAACATTGGTAACGTGGGACACCATTGATAAAACTTAAAAATTCGGACTGTCTCGCCAAAAGCAGGACGTCTGGTCACCTTACTCTATAAGTATGTTCAGTGCTGGGAGATTACAATGCGAAGCTGGATAAGATGCTGTTTGGGAAGCTTTCACACTTCTCCTAAGAAATCTTAAGCCTTCTAAGAGAGGGGAAATAGTGTGGAATTTTGCCTCAGGACTGCAGGACTATCAGGCCTAAGATAGTGTCAAGGATGACTAGACCCATTTGACTCTAGTCCTTTGTCATGGCTTCGTAAAGACCTCAAAGCCATCACAGATGGAAAGTGGGAGTGTGAGCCACTTTGGTTTAGGCGAGCTTAATTTCGTCTCACCACCTTCTAGATCTGTGACAACGGCAAGCATTTTATACTCAAGCTCTCTGAGGCACGGTCATGATCTGCGAAGCCAAGATAATGGTGTTTGCCTTACTGTTGTTTTCATTATATGAGCTAGTGAATTATAAAGAACATCAATTGCCGTGGTGGAGCTTCATAAAAGGTATCTCTTATTAATGCAAGGAGCCCTGGTGACAGAGCAAGGATTCCTGGTGGTGCCGTGGTTATGTGTTGGGCTGTGATCCACATGGCAAGTAGTTCACAACCACCAGCTGCTACATGGTAGAAAGACTGGGCTTTCTACTCCCTGGGCTTTCTACTCCCTAACACAGTTAGTCTTGGAAACCCACAAGGGCTTCGCTATGAGTCAGCATGGACCTGATGGCAGTGAGTTTGGTTTTGTGGTTTGGTAACAGAGATATGACATTCTTTGACTGTTAAGCAGATGCTCTGCCATTTGAACCCACCGGCCACCCCGCAAAAGAAAGGTGGACAGTGTGCTTCAGTGAAGGCGACAGCTTTAGACATTCTAAGGAGCAGTTTTACTCTGTTCTACAGGGTCGCTGCAAGCTAATATCGACTTCATGATAATCGTATCAGGGCCAGCTTTGGGTTATTGTTATTATTGCTTTGAGTGCCGTGGACACAGCACAGATATCATTAGCCTGGAAACTAGATGGTGGACTCGGAGCATTTATGAATTTATACATTTGTACAAGTATTATTTCCCTAGGGTCATTTTTTATTGGATCTTGTTTGTCTGCATTTACTAACTCACTTGAATTCATTGACTGTTAAGTTTCTGTTAATAAAATCTACATTTTATACTACAGGTTAAAAACATAGTATCTATTCCTAAGTTTCTTCATTATCAATAAAAACCTTATATCTCAGTGACCAAATTGAATATGTCTGTGGTTTCCCCTATAATTAAGTTACAATTCCTAATGCTAGTGGTCTTTTAAAATTATGTTTGAATTAATCTGATTGTTTGCCTATAAAATAGATTCCAATACAATTTTGTAAGCCTTAAAAATACTAAATCAAATAATTATAGATCTATGTGATTATATGTGGTTACATGTAATATATGTATGCATATAAAATCTAATAGTCATTGCTCCTACTCTGTGTATCCTGCAGCCTTTTCTGAAAAGCATATGTACGGCATCAATTGTACAACTGAAACCACTCTTTCTGCTTTTTAAGTAGGAAAAATAGTCTTATTTTCTTGCAGTACATTACCTAGAGTCACAGTTAGACTTTTTGTGTGGCAATCGCTATATTTGATCACCTCCAGTTGATTTATAAGGTGGAAAGCCTTTAGAGACATTTCCCACAGGACATTCATTTTCTTTGACATTATTTGGCTGCTAGACTCGCAGTAGCTTGTTTCCCAAGGCCATGATCATTGCTGGTTTTATTAATTGGTTGATGCATAGGAATTTATCTCAAGTAAACATTGCTGCATTTTATAGCAGGTGTGTTCCAAGTTATTTAATAGATTACCATCTTACCTAGGTTCTACTAAGCATTTAAGATAATAAAGTCCAATAAAATTAAACTTTGATGGAGGCAATAAAAAAATAAACTTGGAGCAACATTTTCAATTTTCACAGTCACAGATCTGTAATGGGATCACTTCTTTCATATCTATGCCACTCATGTGTACACAAACATGTTTGTTCTGATCCTAATATTTTTCTACTTACAAATGGTCTTCTTTGCCTTCCGTCTATATTTCTTAATTTCTTTGTAGGAGGCTGAAAAAGAGAGGTGCTATTATTTTTATCTAAAGAGCTTTAAAAGCCAGACATGTTTTTAGTTGCCATCAAAAAAGGCCAACTCACGGTGGCCTTGTAAGTCACAGAAGCAAACAAAACATTGTCCAACATTGCATCATTTTCATGATTACTGACAGGGTAAGCCTATTGTTGTGTCCACCGTGTAGTGCTCTACGAACTAGGGGACTCATCTTCGGTGACTGGGGCTCCGCTGGAGCTTTGTATAAGTAAAAATAGACATAGGCTGATTCCAGAAATGCAAAGATCCTTGCATTTCACCATTTCTCCACACCAATCTTAAGAGGTAACCAAGCCTTTCGTCCTAGTCTGTCTTAGTCTGGAACCTCTGCTGACACTTCCGCCACGGCGATCCTGCTGATATTTGAAATACTTGTGGCACAGTTTCCAACACCTTAGTAAGAAGCAAGCCACTGCATCACAACCGACAGAAATGGGTTGTTGTTGTGAGGCACTGTCAAATCGACTGAGACTCATCCATACCACAGAATAAAACACTGTTGGGTCCTGCGCCATTCTCACAGCTGTTCTTATGTTTGAGCTCATTGTGGAAGCCACCGTGTCCATTCGTCTGTTGAGGGCCTTCCTGTCTTTCACTGCCCCTCTACTTTCCCAAGCACGATGTCATTCTCCAGGGATTGATCTGTCCTGATAATATGTTCAAAGTGCATGGGACGACGTCTCACCATCCTTACTTCTAAGCAACATTCTGGTGGTAACTTTCCAAGACAGATTTGTGTGTTCTTTTGACAATCCATGATACTTTAAATATTAGAATGAATCAATTATTTTCCATTATTCCTTATTCAATGCCCAACTTTCACATGCATATGAGGCTATTGAAAATACCATGGCTTGGATCAGACACACTTAGTCCTAAAATAACTTTCTTGTTTTGCAATACTGTAAAGAGGTCTTGGGTAGTTATTGAGCATCTGTGAGTCTCATATTTTTCATCTGAAAGATTGGGATAATAATATTTTGCACAAGTGGTGAAGCTCAATTCGAGTTCTAAATATGCTGACAGGTGGAGGTGAAAAAAGGAATTTTTGCTATTCAATGACTTCTCTTTCCATGATTGTCCACATAACTCAAAGTGCTATTAATTTCAGACAGGTAAGCATTCTTATTGTGATCTTCTAAACATCTGATCTTCCTATGTTTAAAATGTCTCCTCGCCGCTTCTTTTTGCCATCTCACTCCCACTACAAGCTTAACACCTTGCCTCATACTTCAATGGGAAAACACAAGTACCATCTGAGACTCTCTCCTCAGTGTACCAAGATGTCTGTATCTGCATTTATACTCTCAACGTTTTATCTAGTTAAAACGGGTGACTTGGAGCAAAAGGGGCATCATCTCCACTTTGGATGTTGAAGAATGTAGATACTTCTTCCACAGAGAGAACTTTACATGTGTAATTGTCTCTTTGTTCTCCTGAATCATCCACACACTCACTCTCTTTGAGAACTTCCTGAAGAGAATACACGTGGAGCTACACTGATGGAGCCAGAGCCCAGGAGATGGAGGAGTCACCTGGAGACCCATGCCAGTGCTGAGATACTTCCACCAACACTGGATGCACAAAACTTTCCACCCACTGGCCTGTGATCTTCCTGCACTCAGTGTCATTGTATGTGTTCATGAGTCTGAAGAGGAATTTATAGATTGGTATGGAACATATGGGCTAATATCAAACTTATGGACTTGATCTGGACTGGGTTGGGATGTTTTCTTAATATGCAGTTACTCTTTTATATCAAGTTCTTTCTTATACACATATGAGTGTCTATGCATTTGTTTCTCTAGTCAACTCTGAGTAACACACATTTCCATTAGTGTAAAAGTAAATTCTGTCCTTAAGTGCTGAATAAATATTTTATCAATTGTACCATTTCTCTATTTTTGTTTTCAGCAAATTGTTTTGAAGGAATTTCTACTCTCATTGCTGTTTCCATACGTACACCCTTCCTTTTTTCTTGATTTCACCTGGTTGATATCTCATTGTACCTGCTGGATCAACAATAGTTCTTTATTTCACCTGGTTGATATCTCATTGTACCTGCTGGATCAACAATACTTAACTTCCTTCTTTTGGTACCAGCGGCCATTTTTTTCTCTTTCTTCCTATGACCTCTCTACAGTACCTCATGAAGCTAACCATCCCCTTTTTGAGCTGCTCTATTCTTTTGCCTCATGTTTTAAATTAATTAACTAATTCATTAAAACATTTTTATTGTGATTTAATGCCCAGGTTATTTTCCTTTCAATAATATAGATCTATTTTGTTTTGTGACAATAATTACAACCCCTGCAATTTAACAGCGTTCTTCCCACTTTCTCCCTGTTTTTGTTGCTTCCATTAATCCTTTCCTATCTCATCCTGCCTTTTGAGCTTTATCGCAAGGGAAATACTGTCTTTCTGACTACAAGTGACTGATCGTTCTCAGGGATGTTATTTTTTTAGCTTATAGACCTCTCTATTGTTTGGGCTTAGTGTTGCACTAGCTCAGTGAATTCAGGTGGTATTTGAAGGTTAACTAAGGACCATAAGTCCTAACAGAGTTCCACCAATCTCTAACTTACAAGTAGACCTGTTTATTGTTTTAATATTTAATCATTTAAAATTGTGTTTTACATTTTTTCTCACTCTAACCACCTTTGATTGTGCTGCCTATCAGAGCAGTTGATAATGGTAGGTGGGTGCTATCAAATTCTTCTAATCACAAGGTCATGAAGGGCAGTGTTCGTGTTGTCCATTGGTCCAATCAAAGAATTGTTTTCATGCATCTTTGGGTTTTTTTCAGACTTCTTTGTTTCATACAGGGAGATACCAGGAGTTACATCTTGTATGGAAAACTCACAAGTTTTTAAACCCCAGTTGGACACACCTACGTAAGGTGTCGAATGTTGGCTTTGTGGGAAATTGATTTCCCCTGACCCTCTAGGCCGAGGAACTTGTTTCCTTGAGAAATTTGATCATCATTAAGAAGTTTTCCACACTTTATCAGCTGTATGCTCTATTATATTCATGGATCTACTTGCAGAACATATAAATACATATATGAAATTATTCTTTGTCAACCATATATAGTTGTATCATATATTGTATATATGCCACTAACCTCCTTTCACCTGATAAGTCTCTGTGTCTATTTATGTATCCACTCATAAGGTATTATCATAAGTGTTACTGCAGAATAACGTATGTAATAAAAAATTTTGCCTTTAACATTTGCTTCTACCAGTGTCTTCCTTGGTCTTGATCATATTGTGTTGACCTCCTCCTTATTGTATATATTGTCTTTTGTCATTTGCTCCTAATTATCTTTCTAATTATCTTTATTGAACTTCCTTCACTGCTCCAGCTATCAAAAGATATAGTGTGTGGGGTCTTAAAGGCTTGCAGATAAACAAGCGACCATCTAGCTCAGAAGCATCAAAGCCCACATGGAATCCCAGCCTGTGTGACCATGAGGTGTGGAAGGGACCAGGTATCAGACATCAGGGAACAAAAAATCATATCAGTGGGTGCCCACCTTTCTGATATGATCGCTGAAGACAAATGTGTGCATAAGCAAATATGGTGAAGAAAATTGATGGTGCCCAGCTACCAAAAGATATAGCGTTTGGGGTCTTAAAGGCTTGAAGATAAACAAGTAGCCATCTAGCTCAGAAGCAACAAAGCCCAAATGAAAGAAGCTCACCAGCCTGTGTGACCACAAGCTGTTGAAGGGATCAGGTCTCAGGCATCAAAGGACAAAAAATCATATCATTGTAAATGAGGGTGAGTGCAGAGTGGATACTCAAAGCCCAGCGTTAGGCAACTGGACACCCCCTCACTGAAGGGTTTTGGGGAGGAGATGAGCCAGCCAAGGTGCAGGGTAGCAACGATGAAACACATACTTTCCTCTAGTTCTTAAATGCTTCCTCCCCACCACTATCAAGATCCCAATTCTACCTTATAAATCTGGCCAGACAAGAGGATATACATTGGTATAGATAACAACTGGAAACACAGGGAATCCAGGACAGATGACCCCTTCAGGAGGAGTGGTGAGAGTGGCAATGCCTGGAGGGTGGAGGGAATGTGGGGTGGAAAGGGGGAACTGATTACAAGAGTCTATGTATAACCTCCTCCCTGGGGGATAGGCAATAGAGAAGGAGGCGAGGGGAGATGTTGGACAATGTAAGATATGACAAAATAATAATAATTTATGAATTATGAAGGGTTCATGAGGGAGGGGGGACAGCGGAGGGAGGGGGAAAATGAGGAGCTGCTATTAAGGGCTCAAGTAAAAGGCAAATGTTTTGAGAATGATGATGGCAACAAATGTACAAATGTGCTTGACACAATGAATGTATGTATGGATTTTGAAAATAATTGTACAAGCCCTCAATAAAATGCTTAAAAAAAAAGACTACATTCTCAAGTCTCCACTGCTGGAATCCCTCTCTGTCAGCCTTCTCTTGTGAACCTCAGAGTATTGGCATGTTATAAAGTTATGCTTCATTTCTCTCTTTTTCCTCCACCTTCATCCTATTTATTCCTAAAAGCTCTACATACTCTATGATCTACATGTATATTATCTTTAAATTTTCATCCTAATCCAATTTATTGTATTTGTTGTTTTGTAAGATATTCTCTAGGTCAATGTCATCACCCTTTAATACAGTTCCTCATGTTGTGGTGACCCCCCAACCATAACATTATTTTCATTGCTACTTCATAACTGTAATTTTGCTACTGTTATGAATCGGCAACCTCTGTGAATGGGTCATAGGACCCCCAAAGGGGTCACAACCCACAGGTTGAGAACCACTGTTCTGGTTGGTTAGGATTCCTAGCAACCCTGTGGGCAACAGAATGAAACACTACCTGGTCCTGTACCATCCTCATATTCCTCATTTTGTTTAAGGCCATTGTTGAAGGCACTGTGTTCATTCATCTCCTTGAAGGTCTTCCTCTTTTCTTTCAACCTCCACTTTATCACTCATGATATCCTTATCAAGGACTAGTTTCTCTTGATGATGCCTGAGTTAGTTAATTGTGCCAACCTGGCCCATAATCACATGTGGGGCTAATTGAAAGGCGGAGGGATAAATGGGTGGTGAGCCTTGCCTTTCTAGTTCTCGGGTCTCTTGCTTTGTGATGGTCACACCAGGGTGCAGCTCCCTTAGCAGTTCCCTGCTTCAGCTTGCAAGATTGACTTCCTACAAGACATCCCCAAGGAGAAGCCACATGGACCTATCCCGATGCAGACCTGGGTGCTGGAGCAGCCGTGTGGAGACCTCTGCTAATGCTGAGATGCTTGTTCATTCACTGACTCAGCTTTCTTCCTGCAGTCGGTATCATTGCCTCTGTTTTGTGAGGTGGAGGACTTTGTGGACTGGTATTGGGTTAATGGGTTAATGTTGTACTTGTGGGTTTGGGTAGCATTGGGTTGGGATGTTTTCGTGATGCACTTTCTTTACATAAAACTCTCTTATACATGAGTTGCTGTGGATTTGTTTCTCTAAAGTACCTAGACTAATACAATGCCCAAAGTATGCGAGACAAAGTCTTGCCATCCAGACTTCTTCTAGGAATATGCTGACTGCACTGCTTCTAAAATAGATCCATTCTCCTGACCTTAATCCAAATCACCATATTTCTGGCTTACTTCAATAACTGCATCCCGATGGGACTCCCTGCTCTCCGCTTTTGCTTTCCTTAAACTTATATTTACAAAGCAGTCAAAATGATCTTTTAAAAATGTGTTGTTGTTTTCTATCATGGAGTCTTTGACACATGGTGATCTTATATTAAAAACAAAGCTTTGTCTTGTCTGGAACCATTAGTATGATCAGTTGTGGATTTGGCAGTTAATTTCATTGGGTTTCCATTGACTGGTTCGTAGGAGTAGATTGCCAGGATTTTCTTCCTCATCTGTTTTAGTGTGGAAAATTCAAGGAAACTCATTCAACTGCTATTACATGAAATACCACTGGAATAGCTTCCAGCTTCCTAGTTGCATGCAAGCACCCACAATTCGATAGACTAACCAACAATCTGAGTATTACACGTCTTATACTTTATGCTAATGTTTTCCATTTCTCGTGTTGTCTGAGTGGGGGCAGGATACGCTTCCAGCATGGGGCAGGTCCCTGCTGTGAGTGTTACGATACAGCAGGTCTTTGCTGAGATAGTCCTGAGTGGGCATGTGTTAGGTCAGAATGAGTAAACTTTTGGGTTGGAGTGAATGAGCATCATAAGTGGGTAGAGCAGGACTCAGACTACTGGGGCAATGTTCCCAACATGGAAAGTTGGGCAGGGTTCCTGTGGTGGACCAGCTGTCTCCTGATGGAGCATATCACTGACTCTGGGGCTGCTCACTCTGCAGAGGGCTGTGCTAGCTCATTAATAGTTGGGTTGATGAGTCTCCTCTGCTACCTCCTCATTAGGACTGAACCTGTGTTTCTATGGAATCGCATAGCACATGCTGTAGCTGGAGTGGTATAAGTGAGAGTGACTCAAATAGGGGGAAATCAGGAAGATCAAGTGGACGCTCACATGGGACTTTGGTCCAATTGTAAGATTTTTCCGTCACTCAGAGGCAAATAGAAGCCACTGTGGAGTTTTGAGCAATTTCACTTATGAAGAACAGATCTTCATAGTTTGATTGACATTTTGAAGTTCTTCTTTAGAGAATTATTTTTCTTTATGTCCTGTACAGGAGAACCCTGTGTGGTGCAAATGGCTCACCTGACTGGCTACTAACTGAAAGGAGGGAGGATTGACTATACCAAAAGATGCTCAGAAGAAAAGCCTGGGGATATACTCCTCCCTTCCCCCACCTCCAAATCCATCATTGGAAGTCTATAATCACAGGCACATGGGGTCACTGTGAGTCACAAGTGAATCCAAGACAACTGGCTTGCACTTTAAAATTTTACTTTTTGTTTTTCCATCTGTATCTTTTGTAGATATGTAAATTGGGCTACTTTTATTTTACTTGCAAATTTGCAAGTATTCTTTGTATTCTAGAGAAATTTATCCATTTCCTATAGTATGACCTTTCAGATAATCCTTCACAGCTGAATTTTTCTTATGACTTTGTCTATACTTTCTTATGTTCTACAGATGTTTTATATGTAGGTCATTTTAATTCTCTTATCTGGGCTTCCCACCATTTACTTGTCAGTTTGTGGTGTCCTGCATCTATCTATGATGCTGAAAGCATATATCTATGATGATGAAAGGTATATCACCTCTACTTCACTTATCAGCAAGTCACCCATAGGAAGATTTCAGTGAGATTCCAACTATAACAGACTAGGAAAAAAGGTCTGGCAATCTAATCTCAATGATAAAAACACAAAGCAAATTCAAAACCACTGCCATCATTTATTCCAACATAATAGAACTGTCGTATAGGGGTTCCAAGAATGTAAACCTTTATGAAAGCAGATTGTCAGATTTTTCTCTCATAGAGACACTGGTGCATTTAAACACCTGATATTTTGGTTAGCAGTCAAGCAATTAAGCACTGTCCCACCAGTACTCCTAAAAACTGGTCAAAAAAGAACCTTATGGCGTGTACTCAAGTACTCTCTCAATGCAAGAACACTTTGTTCTAACAACCTGGCACTCCATGATGCTCACCATCCTGACACAATCGCTGAAGACAAAAGGGATGAATAAACAAATGTGGTGAAGAAAGCTGATGGTTCCCAGCTATCAAAATATATTGTGTCTGGGTTCTCAAAGGCTTGAAGATAAACAAGCAGCCATCTATCTGAGGAGCAACAAAGTCCATATGGAAGAAACACACCATCTTGTGTGATCATGAGGTGTCAATGGGACCAGGTATCAGGCATCAAAGACCCAGAACAAAAAATCATATCAATGTGAATGAGGAGAAGTACGGGATGAAAATCCAAAGCCCATTTGTAGACAATTGGACATCCCCTTACAGAATTGTCACAAGGAAGAGATGAGTAAGTTAGCAGTATAGGACCAACAAAGCATACAACTTTCCTTAATGCTTCCTCTCTTCCCAACCCCACTATCATGGCCCCAATTTTACCTTAAAAATCCAGCTAGACCAGAGCATGTACTTGGGTACAGATAAGAGCTGGAAACACAGGGAATCCAGGACAGATAAACGCCTCAGGACCAATATTGAGAGTAGCCATACCAGAGGGTAAGGGGAAGGTGGGGGGAGCAGGGGAGACCGATCACAATGATCTACCTATGACCTTTCCCAAGGGGAATGGACAACTAAAAAGTAGGTGAAGAGAGACATCAGACAGTGTAAGACATGAAATAATAGTACTAATTAATACATTATTAAGGGTTCATGAGGGATGAAGGGTGGCTGAGGAAGGAAAAAATGATGAGCTGATACCAAGGTCTCAAGTAGAAAGAACATGTTTTGAAAATGATAATGGCAACATATGTACAAATATGCTTGACACAATGGATGGGTGTATGGATTGTGATAAGAGATGTAAGAGCTCCCAATAAAATGACATATCTATATGTTACAAATTAAGGTTGTAGATGGCCATTGGGCCTCAATACAAGTACTCCCTTAACACTAGAACACTTAGCTCTAACAATCTGGCATTCTGTGATGCTCACCTTCCCGGCATGATTGCTGAAGACAAAATGAGTGCATAAGCAAATGTGGTGAAGAAAGCTGATAGTGCCCAGTTATCAAAAGACATAGTGTCTGGGGTCTTAAAGACTTGAAGATAAACAAGCAGCCATCTAGCTCAGAAGCAACCAAGCCCACATGGAAGAAGCACACCATCTTGTGTGATCATGAGGTGTCAATGGGATCAGGTATCAAGCATCTAAGACCCAGAATAAAGCCATACCCAAGGTGAATAGTGGGGGGCATGGCATGGAGATCCACATTCCATCTGTAGACAATTGGAAATCCCCTCACAGAGGGGTCACAGGGAAGAGATGAGCCAGTCAGCGTGAAGTATAGCACCGATGAAACACACAACTTTCCTTTAGCACTTTGGTGCTTCCTTCACCCCACTATTATGACCTCAATTCTACCTTACAAATAAGATTATACCAGAGCATGCACACTGCTACAAACAAGAGCCTGCAACATAGGAAATGAGGGTAGATAACCCCCTCAGGGCCAACAAGGAGAGTAAAGATACTAGGAGGATTAGGGGTTGGTGGGGGGAGAAAGGGGGAATCAATCACAAGGAGCAAACTAGATCCCTCTCCCAGGGGGACAAATAATGGAAAAGTGGGTGAGGGGTGACGGAGGATGATGTAAGATATGGAAAAAATAACCTATAACTTATCAAGGGTTCGTGAGGGGGGGTGGGTGGGGAGGGACAGGGAAGAAATGGGGAACTGATATCAGGGGCTCAAGTGGAAAGAGAATGCTTTGAAAATGATGATGGTTGCATATGTGCAAATGTGCTTGACATATTGGATGAATGTATGGATTGTGATAAGAGATGGACGATCCCCCAATAAAAGTATTTTTTTTAAAGAACCTTATATATTACAAACAGAACAATCTTTTTTTTTTTAAATCATTTTATTAGGGGCTCATACAACTCTTATCACAACCCATATACACATCAATTGTGTAAAGCGCATTTGTACATTCATTACCCTCATCATTCTCAAAACATTTCCTCTCCACTTAAGCCCCTGGCATTAGGTCCTCATTTT
>NW_022103900.1:35870971-35877207 GCF_000313985.2 Echinops telfairi
TAATAGAAGAAAGTATTCTTGCATTGAGGAGTACTTGAGTGGAGGCCCAATGTTCTTCTGCTACCTTTTTCATCGTTGTTACATCACACCCTGACACATCATCAGAAGGGTTTAAGAACATTATTATTTGAGAAGTCTTTGATCAATGAGGGCATGGGAGACCCTGCTTGTGAAAGATTGTCATAATGATGGATTCAAGCATGTTGGTGATTATGATGATGCTACAGAGCTAGGTAATATTTTCTTCTGTTTATATAAGGTTCCCAAGAGTCAGCTTTAACTTGAGGATAGCTTCAAGAAGATCATTTTGCCCTATGATCATAAAATATTTCATGATTTCAATATTGTTAAAATTATCATATTGTTTTCATTTTATACAGTAAAAATTTTAGGCCTTCTGAAAATTATTTTCATGAGATAAGAAATTAAGTTAAATTTCTTTAAGATCTGGGGTTGAAAATTACAGCCTCTGAGCAAAATTTGGCCCATCATCCATTTTTCTAAATAAAGTTTTATTGAACAACAGCCATGTCTATTTGTTTATATGTCATCTGTGGCCCTTTTTTCCTTTTCTGAGCTAAATCATTATTATTTGCACTACTGGAAATTTTACTTCTGTGTTTTGTCAGAAACAAAAGCTGATGGATAGGTAGTTATGTCATTGTCACTATTAATTAAAATATTATATCAATTATGTATTCATCTCTAATTTCATGCTTTGTGTTATGCCAAAACTATTTGTTTTGTTCTAGTGATCTGTAGTATTCATTTCCATTTTTTTCTTGGAAATTGAAAAAAAATTAGATGAGAAATGTTCAGTTAAAAAATTGTGATCCTGCTAACAGCTAACATAGACATTTGATTTGAATATAATTGACTTTTTAATTATTTTAATACTATTCCAAACCAAGCAGACTTTCATTGGTGTGGACATTTGAACAACCCCAGCTATTGCATCATGGAAGGCCTTCAAGCCTCCATTCCCTGGGCACCACTACCAGATGTCATTGTAATGACCTCCTTGGTGCTGCAGAGTGACCAGTCAGAGGGACATTTTCAGTGTCACGTGGCCCCCAGTGGGCTCCTTGGACTTGCTTGACAGCATGCATAGAGAAATGAGTCAGAAGCTGTCAAAATACATTAGTCTTGGATTGGTCATCATCTGTAATTATTTTTCACTGTAATCCCTTAGAAAAATTATAATGAAGTACTTGATAAAAAACCTATTAACAAGTTTTTTTAAAATGTTACCAACCCAGAGAAATGACACATTCTTCTTATTTACTCATGGTTTAGTTATTTTACAAGATTTTATAGCTATCTTCATATAGATCTAGTATTTTTAGTTCAATTTAATTTGTTGCATTTAGTATTATTTATCACCTTTGTGAATCATATTTTTCTTTTTGAATATTTAGTTCTTGTACAGTACTGTTAGCATTAAAATCTATCTATTCAACTTGTTTTCAGTCACTTTAGCAAATTGTCTTATTATTCTAAAGAGGTCTCTGGAAGTGTGGTAGAGTTGAATTATTGGTATGGCTCATTTTTCAGTCTTTGTAACTCTCACTAAGTGACTGGGTAGAAGAATTCAAATAAAATGTAGTTAGGTTGCTGTTAGAGGCCCTCCAGTTGGTTCTGAATGTTAGTGATCTGTGTGCAGCAGAACTCAGCCCCGGTGCCATCCTCACAATTCTGTTCTGTGTGAGTCCATCACTAGAGCCACTGTATTACTTTACCAAGTGTGATATCTGACAGGGACAGAACAGGAGTAATGTACGGAGGTCTCTTTGAGAAATGGCTTGGTAAACACCTTAACCTTGAAGCTAGTTCCTGGAGAATATCCTGACACAGGACTGTGCTGGAAGATAATTCTGAAATATGCTGGCCCGGAGCAGCAGCCCAGATAAAACGGAAAGGATCGGTGTATGAGAACCAAGGACAAAGAACGGAATCACTGATTTGAAAGTTGATTGTCTGCAAAGCTGCAGTCTCCTCCTTTTTGAAAGTGCCATTTTAAAAACTGCAAGCATTCGCCTAGATAAGATCCCTTCTCAACTCACGGGGTGGGGTGGGTGGGGGAACTTCATTTCTTTGGAAGTGGCTCTGTGCTTTAATAAAATTGTGGCTTAACTCTTTGCTGCTGTCTGCATATTTGTGTGTGAGAGCTTGGCCCCTCGGGACCCAAACCAATCACATGGGTTTGGGATTTGCTAGTTCCACCCTGGGCAAAAGTTCTGGTGCAAACTTCACAATATCTTCTCCAGGCACCCATCTATCTTGATAGCATGTTCTGGCTTCTAGGGAGGACTCTGACTGTCCTCTTTCAAGACAGGTCGGTTTGTTCTTTTGACAGTCCATGATGTTTTCAATATTCTTCAGCAGCATTTCAATTCAAATGCATGAATTCTTCTTCCGTCTTTCTTATTCAATGTTCAACTTTCACACACCTATGCTCAACTTTCTTATTCAATGTTCAGCTTGGGAATTG
Organism: Echinops telfairi; assembly: GCF_000313985.2. Classification (NCBI taxonomy): domain Eukaryota; kingdom Metazoa; phylum Chordata; class Mammalia; order Afrosoricida; family Tenrecidae; genus Echinops; species Echinops telfairi. The sequence continues at coordinate 35,873,463 of NW_022103900.1, forward strand.
AAAATACCATGGCTTGGGTCAGGTGCACCTTAATCCTAAAATGACAAATGAGGTGTATAGATTTCTAATGAGGAGATTGGCCAATTTTACCATACCATTGGGTATGATGCGAGCCATCTCAGAAGCAGAAAGAAAATGCCAAGATCATGAAGAAAAGAGAGACCTGAATGGAGCTCACCTGAGCTACCTGTGTGAAGAGGCAGCAGTGCAGATGCAGCCATGCCCAGAGAGGTACCTACACAGAGTAATGGGAAGGGAGCACACTGAAAACTATACCCTGACTGTGTACCTGTTAAATTCCTTACTAGACTTCAATAATCGTGAGTGCTGCTGTGACTTCTGTGTGGCCGTTCCACGCTGAGCCATGTGGCATTTCTAACCCCAACATTTTGAGGAAGCATCATACTGTTTTCCACAGTGGTTGTGCAGCTTTTATGTTCCACCAGCAGTGTATGAGACTTACAATCTTTCCACACACATAACAGCATCTGTTACCCTCCGCCCTCCTCCTCCTCTTTACTATACGTGCTAAAGAAGCCCTTGTGGCTCAGTGATTATACGTTGGACTGCTACCAAAAGGTTGGCAGTTTGAAACTACCAGGTGCTCTGTAAGATAGAGATGGAGCTTTCTACTGCCATCAAGTGCTACAATCTATGACACAGGGGCAGTTCTACCCTGTCCTATAGGGTTGCTATATGTTTGCATTGATTGATTCAATGTCAGTGAGTTTTTAAAAATATATATTATTATTAGTGGTAAGCTGAGAAGATATTGTATTAATTGACATCTCTCAAATGGCTATGACCACAAGTATTTCTTCATTTTATTGGCTGGCTAAATGTCTTCTTTGGTTCAGTGTATGTTCATGTCCTCTGCCCATTGTAGATTGTTTGTCTTTTTTCTTGTTGAGGTGTTGAAGTTGCTTATATATTTTATAGGTTAGCTTCTTGTCTGATATGTCATTGTCAATATGTGCTTCCCAGAGTGTGGATTCTCTTTTGGTAAAATCTTTTGCTGTACATAAATATCTTGTTTTTAGGAGGTCCTATTCATCTATTTTGCTTTCTGCTGTTTGTTTGCTTTTTACACTGTTTTAGGCCATATGTTTTGATCCCTATGTTCCTCCCTGCTTTGTTATTGATGATATGTATATTATCTTTCTAGCTATTACATTTAGGTCTTTGGTCCTCTTGGGGTTGTTTTTGCATATGGTGTGGGATGGGAGTCCTGCTTCATTCTCCTGCAAACGGAGATCCGGTTTACAGCGCCTTTTACTAAAGGGACCATCACTTGCCCGTTTCATGGGTTGTAGCCTTTTTCAAAGGCCAGCTTTCTGTAGGAGAACAAATTTACTTCTCAGTTCTCAGTTCTGTTCCATTGGTCTATGTGTCTGTCTCTCTACTAGTTCCAGGCTGTTTTGACTACAGTAGCTATGTAGTAGGTTATGAGATTGATAATGAGAAGTTTTCAACTTTATTCTTTAGCTTATTTTGTTTATCCATGTAAAGTTGGTGATTAATTATTTTATCCCTTTAGGAATGGCGTTGGAATCTGAAGCAGGATTGAATTTTATCTATAGATCACATTTTCATAATAAGTCTTCTCCAGTAATGTACTGTATTCCTCCATTTATGAGGGTCTCTTGTTTGTTTTTGTTTTTTGGTTGCTTTTTTTGTAGTTGAGTTTTGTAGTTTTCTTTGTACAAGTCTTTTGATGAAATGATCAGATTTATTCCTAAATATTTCATCTTTGGGGTGGCTATTGTATATGGTATTGTTTAGAGCTCCCTCTATTAATATCTTGATATCCAACTCTTTTTTTCATTTTTGCTGCATCTTTATTGTACATTTGTTCTTAGGTGTCTAAAATATTTAAATACAAATAAAATGAGTGTAGTAAAAATAATGAATGCAAACAGTAGATAATCTTACAAAAAATGGAATGTGAACTGTCTTCCCCCTATCCAGAGTAAATTAGGGCACAATTTTGTCCAAAGGAATACTTCTGCAGCTGTAGTCAAAGATGTGCCTGTGTATTCCAAAGATATGCATGATTCAACATATACTCTCCATGGGATATCTATTCTATCACAGCTCTGTTAAGTGAGCCAAGCCTTAAAGGATTCAGAATAACTACAGCTGTGATTGGACCCAATTATCCTCCCCCACTAAACAAAACCAATATATAGGCGGTTCTCTTTGCTTAGACATGGAAGCAGTTTTAACACTGACCCTTGTGAAGCCACAGTATGCTAACTGTACTAAATGTATGAGACAAGCTTCAAGATGACCTATGGGCGCCTACACCACTTCTATAAGCCTCCGAGAGAAGATTCTTCTCATCAGAGAATTCATCTCCATGCTCACTTACAAACTTCTGGCAGGCTGCAATATCATCATGAGGTTGAGCTCTTCTTTGGCATCAGCTCATTTTTATCCATGACTAGAGGTTCTTAGCTTTCATTCGCCCTCCTGTGACTGCACCAGTCACACCTGGTTCAACAGCATCTAGGACTGTTCACTTTCCCCCCTCCACCCCTGCCTTTGGCCAGGCCCAGCCCACAGTCCTCCTGGCTTCTTTGGCAGTGACTGCCCGGGGTGCAAGAGGGGCCATTTTCCAGGCTGGATTACCTGAGGTTTGTATTTTGATCTTGTGCATAGCCACTTTATTGCATTTTTTATTCGTTCCATTAGTTTTCTTTGTGAATCTTTGTATGATAAGATCTACAAATACCTGCAGGGTTGGATTTACCCGTTACACAATTTGGGATTTTTTACATCCCCTTTCTTGACGACTAGCCCTGGCTAAGACTGCCAATTAAATATTGAATAAGGGTGGTGATAAAGGGTATCCTTCTTAGGTTCCAATTCTTACAAAAAATGCTTTGAGTTGTTTTTTTCTTTGTTTCTGTTGAGGCTTGCTGGCTGTTGATTTTGTGTGTGTGTATCTATCTATCTATCTCTATCTCTAACTATCTATCTATATTTGATTACAGTAAGGAATTTTTTTTTTGTTATTTCTACTTTGCTTTGGAGAGAAATGGATATTGCCTTTTGTCAAATGACTTTTGTGCATCGATTGATTTGATCATGTAGTTCCTTTCCTTTGTTTTATTTATGTGATTGATTACATCGATTGCTGTTCTAATGTTGAGTTATCCTTTCATATTTGGTATGAGTCCTGTTTGTTCATGATTTATTGTTTCAATATATTGTTAGATTCTATTTGATAGGTTTTGTTGAGAATGTTTGCATCTGTGCTTTTGGGAGTTATAGGTCTAAACTTTTCTCTTTTTATAAAATTGTTTTATTAGGGGCTCATACAACTCTTATCACAATCCATAGATACATCAATTGTGTAAAGCACATTTGTACATTCATTGCCCTAATCGTTCTCAAAACATTTGTTCTCCACCTAAGCCCCTGGCAACAGCTCCTCATTTTCCCCCCTTCCTCCCCACTCCACCTTCCCTCATGATCCCTTGATAATTTATAATTTATTATTTTGTCATATCTTGCATTGTCTGATGTCTCCCTTCACCCAATTTTCTGTTGTCCATTACCCAGGGAGGAGGTTATATGTAGATCCTTGTAATCGGTTCCTCCTTTCCAACCTACCCTCTGTCCACCCTCCCTGTATCGCCACTCACACCACTGGTCCTAAAGGGATCATCTGTCCTGGATTCCAGTTCCTATCTGTACCAGTGTACATCTTCTGGTCTAGCCAGATTTGTAAGGTAGAATT
>NW_022103900.1:35878539-35940662 GCF_000313985.2 Echinops telfairi
CACCTTCAGCATTCCCTGGGGACCTCGCCGCTCCATTCCCTTGCTGTTCTGTTGCAGCCCCTTAGTGTTTTGCCTCAGTGTAGTGGGGTCAGATTGGGCACAATTCCCACACTGTGTCTCCAGTGTTGTCTCCTGTAGGGCGATGGGTCAGTGAGGGATGTCATGTCTCATATAAGGCCTGCCATGTGGTCTTCTATAATTTTCTTTTTTCATCATATCTATCCCTGGATTATTCCATTCATTTCTAAACTCTGAAATTGAGTAGAATTGGTGTCAGTTTTCTCTGAGTGGTTAGTGATATTCACCAGTATAGCTGCCTGGGCCCAGACATTTTTTCCTTTTAAGTTTTAAAATGATCACATCGATTTCTTCTTTTCTTATTGGTCTGTTCCAGAGTTCTACTTCAGTTCATATTAGTGCAGGCTGTGTGTTTCTTGAAATTTATTGATTTCTTCTAGGTTTTAACATTTTTTGAATTACAATTCTTTATAGCATTCTGTTACTAGTCATTTTATTTTTGTTGGATCTGTTGTGACATGAATCATCCTTCTCATGTCTTTGTTGTGTTATTTGCATCATCTCATTTTCTTCTATTAGATTTGAATGTGTTGATTTTGTTTTTTCTTTTTTTAATCCTTGCATTTATTGCTATAAATTGAACTCGGAGCACTGCTTTGCTTGTGTCCCAAAGACATTGGCTTGTTGTGTTTTCATTCTCCTTTGATTCAAGGAATTAAAAATATATATTTATTCTTCTTTTATCCAGTAGTTTTTAAGCATGGTATTATTCAATTTTGATGTATTTTACCCATCCTCCTCTTGGTTTTACTATTTTAGTATTGCTGATTTCTAATTTTATAGTATTCTGATCAAAGAAGAAGCTTTGCAATATTGTGATGCTTTAAATTTTATTGAGGTTTGCTTTGTGTCCTAGTATTTTGTGTGTTATGGAGAATGTTCCATGTGTGCTGGAACAGAATGCATATTGTGTGTTATTGGTAATGGTTTTCATTTGTCTATGAGGTTAAGATGGCCTAATGTGCTCTCTATTTCTGCTGTGTCTTTATTAAGTTTCTTTATAGTTGTCCTATCTTTTAGCAAAAGTGCTTTATTAAATGCTCCTACTACTATTGATGTCACAAGAGACTCTGAAACTTGCTCAGGATCATAGAGCAGCTAAATTCAATGGAAACAATGATGAAGTAAAAGGACTAACCAGAGCATTTCAGGGAATGCCTCAAGAAGATAAGGTGAGACTAAAATAGTTAGTGAAATGTGAAGAAACACAGGGTTAGAAAATAAAAAAAGAAGCATGTCTCCAGACAAAAATCAAGCTTGAAGTTGCAATATTGAAATAGTCTAAGAGCAAAATATGGAACAATGCAGGGAGCATCAAAAGAAGACGGACATTCAACCATTTCAAGAGGTAGCATCTGATCAAAAATCAATGGTACAGAAGGAAGACATTCAAGGTACACTGAAGACATTATCCAAAAATAATAAGACTGTAGGAATTTATGGAATACTAATTGTTCTCTGTCAGCAAAAAAATGAAGTACCCCCAGGTCTATGTGAAGATATTTGGAACTGTGGTAGTTAGGTCTTATGTCAACTAGACACTCCTGACTAAGGGTGGTGTCAAAACGGTCAGTCAAGTGACAGCCTGCTGACTCCTCTTTGATGTCATAAACCTTTTGTACTAGAGTGAAGGACTCTGAGAACTACTTTGTCTCTTCCTCTTTCCTTCCTGCCTGCTGAGACTTTTCCACTGACACTGTGGCACCCTGCCATGTTTCCACTGTCATTAGTTCCATGTGACTCAACATCCACTGCCTGTGATCTTTCTGCTTCCAGTTTCATCATTCAGCATCACTGGTATTTGGCTAACTGAGTCTGAAGAGGGACTTGTAGACCTGCACCAGACTTATGATCTTGGGGTAGACTGGACTGGGATGCCTTCTGTATATATAATTAATTATTGATATAATTATGTATTGATATAATTGATACAATTAATTATTGATATAATCTTTCTTATACTCAGACTATTGTCATTGGATTTGTTTCTCTATATAACCTGGCCTAACATGCCAATTTCCTCTAAGAGATCCTTATTTGTGCTCATTTCAAAGGAAAATGATCCCAAAATTTTGAAAATTATGGAACAATATCATTAATATTGCATGTAAGTTAAGTTTTACTGAAGGCACTTCAATAGCAGTTGCGATGATACAGATGGATTAAGAAAAGAATATGCTTTGGATAAGGGATAACATTGCTGGAATCAGAGAGATCTCTGAAAGGAGAATATTCCACTAAAATGTTAGTTTGTATTTTATTGACCATGCAAAGCCTTGAACTGTGTGGGTCATAACAATCTATGGATAGCATTTAGATGTACTGTCAAAAGATATATTGCAGTGGGCAAATCTGAAGCACATAACTTCCTTAAAACATCAAAGAGCAGGAATGTCATTATGAGGACTAAGGCATATTAGACTGGAGCCTTAATATTTTCAATTGCCTCATGCATGTGAATGCTGGACAGTTAATAAGGAAGACCTAAGAAGAATCAATGAATTTCAATTATGGTGTTGACAATGAATGTAAAAAGTACCATAACTTCCAGAAAACAAACAAGTCAGTTCTGAAAGAAGTCCAACCATAAGGCTCCTTGGAAGGGAGATTGGCACGACTTTGTCTTATGAACATGTTACTGGGAAAGACCAATCCCTGGAGAAGGACAATATGGTTGGTGCAGTGGAAGGCCAGCAGTACCAAGAGGAAACAGTCAACGTGGTGGGCTGACACACTGACACACTGGCTGAAACTATGGACTCTAATGTAACACTTATGAGGATGGTGCAGAACGGGTGGTTCTATTATGCAAAAAGGTAGCTAAGAGTTGTAACTGACTTGACAGCACCTAACGGTATAAAAACAACTACTCTTGTGGAGTTGTCTATTTCTGTTTTTAAGAGTTTGATGTATACACTTGTTGAATAAACCTAGAGAGCATTATGCTTACCAAACTCATTCAAACATACAATATAAATATTTAATATCACCACTGTTTTAAGGAAAAATAAAGAAGAAGAAACAGTGCTTACACAACAGTAGACACAATTTTGATGGAGGCCAGGGATGGGGGAAGGAACAGAGAGAGGGGAGGGATGCGGGGGGATGGGGGCGAATGAAAATGGAGGGTTTAACAGGATATTGGTTTTTATTTCATTTCTTAGGAAAGGCTGTGTAATATAAATAGTAGGTTCCTTTAAACAAACAAACAAGAATTCCTCCAGATTTCTTATCCCTCAAAACTAAATAGTGGTTTGAGTGACTTTAAAAAAACAAAAACAGAGAGAGGAAAAGTAAAAATTGAAATGAACTTGCTCGGAGTTTTTAATGATACGTTTATTTCAAACAACATTAAAAAATAAGAGTTTAATTTTTGTATTTTGACGCTCTTTCATTGGTTGTACATATGTTTATTATGGTTATGTCCCCTTGTTCAATCTACCCTTTATCATTATATAGTGCCATTCTTTGGCTCTCAGGCTGTATTTTGCTTTAAATTATATTTTATCATAAATTAATATTGCAATCCTGCTCTTTATATTGCTATTAGCTTGTTTCTAGCATTTTATTGTCATCTAATTCACATATCATACAATTAAATAGTTCAATCATATTAGAAAGTTGTACAAATATCACCACAATCAATTTTAGAACATTTTTTTCTTTCTTCTACTCATTTTTATTAGCTCTCCAGTTTCCCACTGCCATAGTTCCAAGAAACCATTAATACAGTTATTCATTATAGATAACTTGTCCTGGATTTCTTATCCAGAAAAACATGCCCTCAAACAGAATCAACATCTAAAACAACAAAACAAAAGCAATAATGAAGTGAAACAGAAAAACCTCAATCAAAAAGAAAGCAGAAAGTATTAAAAACTAGAACAAGATCAAATTATAAGGTAATAAACTTTAACCTAACTGCATCTGCAATAATTCACTTTCTAGTGCACTCTGCATGATAGCAAGGCTATTCCCATCCCTACTCTATAATCACAATGGATTCACCAGAGGCTTAATCCACTTGTATTTCCCTATTTCACTTTTACTTCCTTTTTGTTTTTAAAATGAGACAATTCTAAAATGAGTCAAAAGGGAGATGAAATGATAAAGTATTATAGCCTAACTACATCTGCCATAATTGATTTTACTATGTTCTCTATCTGATAGCAAGGTGATTCACATCCTTCAACGATGGTCAAAGGAATTCACTGGAGGCATAATCCATGTGTGGGCCCTGCAAATGAATTTTGGGCTTCCACAGTCATCCATGCCTTTCTGGAACCAGGTGCTCACAATTTAAACTCTAACACCATTCCCTCCATTGTGTTCAGATTTTATTGTTTATAATTCTTGGATCACACAGGCTAGTGTGCTTCTTCCATGTGGACTTGATTGACATCTCCCTTAAATGGTTGCTTGATTGAGGGCAAGCTTTTATGATCCCAGATGCTATTCTTTCTGATAGCCAGGCACCATCTAGTTTCTTCACCACCACATTTTGCTATAGCACCTATATCTTCAGTGATCTCTTCATGAGGGCAAGCATCAATCAGAGAAATGTCATAACACTAATTATTCTTAGATTGGGGCTAGAACTAAGTGTGTGCCCAAATCCATTCATATATCCGTGGTTTATTTAGGTCTCTGGTCCACGTTAGAGGCATCATAATCATTTTATGATAGAGAATATAATTTAGCCAATGGTATCAAATTTAAAACACTGTTGGGAAAAGGAAAGTGTAAAAGTATTGGCCAACTGTGAACCACAATATGTGAATTGTTTCCTTGTGTAGCTTCAACTCTTAAGTGACTAGACACTCTTTATACAAACAATGGGGTTCGGTGATGGGGCACAACTTTCAAGAACATTCATTCAAATGCAAAACCCAGCCTACCAGATTAATAAATGTTATAATAAAGCAATGAGGGCATTAAAATAATAAATATATGGCAGTCCTAGACTACATTCATTGGGTACATGTCATGTCTTTTTTTTTTTAACTGTGATTATTTTTCTACACTTTAATTTTAAGTTTGTTTCTATCTTTATGTTTAAGGTTTGCCTCTTGCAGACAGTATATTGGTTGGTCCTGTTTTCTCGTCTATTCCATTACTCTCTGTCTTTTAGCTGGTGAATTTAGTCTATTTACAGTCAGTGTAAGGGAACCTTGGTAGTCTAATGGTTATGCTTTGGGCTGCTAACCCCACGGTCAGCAGTTTGAAACCACCAGCCTAACCACAAGAGAAAAAGAAGAGGTCCAGTATCAGAAACCCACAATGACTGTTGTACCCTATCCTATAGGATCACTATGAGTCAATGTTGACTTGATGGCAGTGTGTTTCATTTATTATACTGGTGACATTTAAAAGTATGAGATGATATTAATTATATCATAATGTATTAATATTTTATGCCTAATTTATAAGAGAAATTGTCATTAGCGTTCTGTTCTATATCAATTATTGATATCTTGCAACTTGAATATAATTATTATATTTAAATTATTGAAAGATACTGTGGTTGATGATGATGTTTAAAATACTTGATAGAATTCAGATATAATACATCAGTTTCTAATACCTCTTAAATGGTCATCTGTACAATCTACCAATGTTTCCTTACAATAGATTATTATAAATTAATATCTTCATTAATTTATCAATTTCTTTATATTTTCTAACAGAATTTTACAAAGTGCAGCATATAATCACCTAAGATTGTTACTTTTTTTCTTAATGGATTGTCTCATTCTTGATGTTATATATTTTACTTGATTTTGGTTTTGATCACTTTTCCAGAAGGTTATATATTTTCTCTTTTAAATAGTCCAATTTTTATAAAAAATGTTTCTGCTATTCTAATATGTTAGTTGGTATAACAATAATTAGTTTATTTTATTAATTTCTAGAATTTACTGCTCCTTTTCATTCTTTTTGTTTAATATTTTATTTCATTGTGGAGAAAATATACACAGAGAAATGTGTACTTAACAATTTGTATGCGTACAGGAAGGCTTCAAAAAGTTCATGCAAGACATGCACTATCTTTTAACTCCATTCTTCCATGAACTTCTTTAAGCCCCCTGGTAATATTCAGTAGTAATGGTTCTGTTTTTATATTAATAGTCTCATTATTTCTGTTCTAATTGTTTCAGTCTGATTAACTTAAACTCATTGTTCCCTAAACTTATCATGTATGCTTTAGAGAAATAATTGATCATTAAGTTTAATTCAGTTAATTTTTTAAAAGAACACAAAACTCCAGGGTGACATTCTTTACTTTTTGAGCTAAATTGCTATTTAGTGTAAAGATGATTCCAGGGATAGTTATGCTTCAAGCTCATCAATTGGTCTAATGATTCATCAGTACTTTTGTTCTACCTCCTAGTTTGTTCAGAAGTGCCTGGGGTCTTAAAACTTGCAAGAAACCAACAAAGACATGGCAATTAGTCTCTATTTACCTGGACCTCAGAGGAAAAAATATATCCAGGAAGAGGATATTCAATGTATGACTAATTTCCCCTGTCAACAACTATCTATTTTGCCTTTAAACAGAACTGGATCATGCCCAGTTACCATTACAGAACAGTTTGGTAAAAAAGTATATGTAATAATCCTGTAAAAAGGAGAGAAATAAACTTATACTTAAACCTTAAGACCAAAATATTCCCTGGAGTCTTTTAAAAAATCAAAGTAAAGTTTAGCTTCACTAGTTAAAAACAAACAAACAAAAACCTTACTTAGAGGATTATGCTCTTTAATAACTATCTACATAGGATCAAGAGGAGCTCTGATAGCCCAATGGTTACATGTTGATCTGCTAACTGCAAGGTCAGCAATTCGAAACCACCAGTCTCTCTGCAGGAGAAAAATGAAGCTTTCTACTTCCATAAAGAGTTACAGTCTGGGAAACCCACAGGGGCAGATCTACCCTATCCTACATAGGTTTGTTTCAAATTGACATCTATTCAGTGACAGCGGTTTTTGTTTTTACCTTTTTAATGGGAGCTAGTGAAAACAATCAAAAGATTTGATAGGAATTTTTGGAGTGGTTTATGTTTAAAGTGAGGAACAACTGAGAAAAAGAGGATAAGAATGTTGTACAACTCAAAGAATGTAATCGATGCTACTGAGCTGTGCATGAAGCAATAATGTAACCACAGCAGTCTTCTCCTCTGAGGATTCCTTCCATCTGCGTCATAGTGTCATTGTGAGTTGATGGCAGTGGGGTTGGTGGGGTTGGCTTTTATTCACTAGATTTTGTTGAGAATTTTTACATGTATGTTCGTGAGAGTTATTATTGCATAATTTTTGGTTTTCTGTGGCCTCTTTGCCTCTTTTTTGTATCCTGGAATTTTGCTTCCTAGAAAGAGTTTAGGGGTTGAGGAGCTAGTGTGGAGGCCATGTACGACTTCTATGATGGACATAAAGGAAAAGGAGAATCGAATCCAAGTCTATCTAAGGATTCCTCCTGCATCAGAGGTTAGACATGCCTCCACCCTCCAAATTCCTTTACCCTATACTGCTGCCACCCATCATTCCTAAGGCTTTTCTCCTTTATTAAAATGGTACATCAAATTCTCCCATTGTTGTTGTTAGATGCAGTTGTGTCAGCTTCAACCCATAGTGACAATAGCAACCCCGTGCACAACAGAACAACACACTTCCCGGCCCTGCGCCATCGTCACAATTGTCACTGTTCCTGAGCCCATTGTTGCAGCCACTGTGTCAATCCATCTTGTTGAGGGCCTTCCTCTTTGTCTCAGAGCCTCTGCTTACTCTCCACTATACTATTATTGGAGAGTTCCTATTTCCCTTCACACTCTGTGACGTTTGCTTTGTGTGTTTCTAGGGTTCTTTTATGTGTGCATAAATATGGAGGATGATCATATCCTCCTATCAAATTGACCTCTTAATTATTATATAATGTTCTTCCTGGTCTCTTTTGCCTTTAACTATAATTAATCAGCGGCTAATATTGCCACATTATTCTTTTTTTTTTTGATGACCATTTCCTTGATATGTGTTTTTTCAACCTTTGATTTTTTTTTAAGACTGGTTTTGTGTTTGTGTCTAAGGGGAATTTCTTGGAGACAATATTTTGATGATTATTTTCTCATCCATTCTGCTACTCTCTGTCAATTGGGGCAATTAATCCACTTATACTGAGTTTAAATATTTATAGCTATGGATTTTGTGCAGTAATTTTGGTGTGTGTGTGTTATTTTCTCTATGGTGCTGCTAGTTTTTTTCCCCCTGTGTTTTATTTTCTGTGTTCATTTTTATTTTTCCTGTGCATTTTCTTATCAGTTCCTTCATTCCTATGGCTTTAGTGTTTTCTGAATCTAAATGATTTTCTTCTTACATTTTTGAAGTAAAGAATTAATCATTTTCTTTGAGGTTACCCTGTATTTTATTGTTATCTTCCTAAGTTTATGACAATACATTCTGCCTTAATATTGTCTTGACTTCTCTATTTGGAAGTTATGTAACTACACCATTTATTCCCCTTTTTGCCTTCTAGTTGCAATCATTTACAAATTGACAGTTGCAAATTGAAAATTGACATTTTCAATCTTCTAGGCTTATTTTTTTTTCATAATTCTATACCTGGGTTGGTTGATTATTGGTGAAGTTATTGTGTGTCTTAATCGCAAGTTATTGTCTGCTACTATTGGTTCTTTGTCCAGAAGCCTTTAATATTTCTTGAAAGTTTGGTCTGGTTTTACAAATTCACTTATTTTCTGTTTATCTGGACATATCCCAATTTCACCATCACATTCAAGGGACTATTTTATTGGATACTTAATTCTTGGTGCATTTGTTTTTTCTTTCAGGGTTTTAAATATATCATCACATTGAATACTTACTTGTGTGTTTCTACCAACTTATCAGAGCTAAGTCTTATTGGTGTTTTTTTTTTTAAATCATTTTATTTGGGGCTCGTATAATTCTTATCACAATCCATATATACATCCATTGTGTCAAGCACATATGTACATTTGTTGCCATCATCATTCTCAAAACATTTGCCTTCCACTTGATCCCCCAATATTGGCTGCTCATTTTCCCCCTCCCTCCCCACTGCCACCTCCTTCATGAACCCTACATAATACATAAATTATTATTATTTTGTTATATCTTATACTGTCCGATGTCTCCCCCTGCCCTCCTCTCTGCTGTCCATCCTACTATAGGAGGCTATACGTAGATTCTTGTAATCGGTTCCCCCTTTCCACCCTACATTCTATCCACCCTCCAGGCATCACCACTCTCACCTCTGGTCCTGAAGGAGTCATCTATCCTGGATTCCCTGTGTTTTCAATTGCTCTCTGTACCAATGTACATCCTCTGGTCTAGCCAGATTGGTAAGGTAGAATTGGGATCATGATAGTGGTGGGGGAGGAAGCATTTAAGAACTAGAGGAACGTTATATGTTTCATCATTGCTACCCTGAACCCTGACTGGCTCATCTCCTCCCCACAACTCTTCAGTAAGGGGGTGTCCAGTTGCCTACTGATGGGCTTTGAGTCTCCACTCTGCACTCACCCATATTTACAATGATATGATTTTTTTGTTCTTTGATGCTTGATACCTGATCCCTTCAACAGTTCGTGGTCACACAGGCTGGTGTGCTTCGTCCATGTGGGCTTTGTTGCTTCTGTGCTAGACTGCCACTTGTTTATCTTCAATCCTTTAAGACCCTAGATGGGTTCTTTTTTTCAGATAACTTTTCATTTTTCTTGAGTTGATTTCAGGTTTCTTTCTTTGTGTTTTACAAAGACGTTTTTATATTTCTTGTGAGTTCTTTTATAGTTCATCTTATTGGAATTTCTTTGAATGTCTTGACTGCATAACTTTTCTTCTTTCATAATATTAGGGAAACTTCCTTCCAACTAATCTTTTAAAATTTCTTGGTCAGTTTTTGTTCCAGGATTCTGATCATACTTAAGTAATCCCTCTTCATGTTGCCCACATATTTGTTCGCAAAAAGAAAACAAACAAAAAATGTCTGTCATCGAGTCAATTCTGACTCTTGGTGACCGTCCTGTGGGTTTCTGAAACTCTCTTTAAGGGCGTAGAAAGCTTATTCTTTCTCTTATGGGGCTGCTGGTGATTTTGAACTGCTGACCATGTGCATCATAGCCCAAGCATAACCACTATAGCAACAAGACTCCTATATACCTGTTAGATTTTCTTTATTTTTTGCCATGCTTTTCCTGATTGTGTCTCTAACAGGTCAGTATTTAAGAGATTTGTCTTCAATTTTGAAATTCTACCTTCCATTAATTAAATTCTACTTCTTTCACCTTCAAATATATTATCTATTTCTGAAAGTGTTCTATTAGTCTTCAGGGTTTTTATTTAATAATTTTTGTACTATTTTGGCATTTTCCATTTATTTTGTCAATTTGTTTTTGTATTGTTTCCTGAATTCCAGAATTTTGTCTGTTTTTCACGATTCTGTCTATGATTTCCTTGGTGTTGTCTGCTTTCCTTGATTAAAAAAAAATATATATATATATATGTATATATGTATATATATATATATATATATTTTTTTTAACAATTCAATTGTCCCAGATACCTTTCATTTCAATTTAATATCACATGGTTCCAATATAAAAACATTTCTTTCTTCCAAAATATTTTCTGACTCCCTATTTTTGTTAGTTGCTTGAGGAATTGTGTCCTGTTTATTAATTATAATTTGAAGCAATCTATAGTATGAGCATTGTGTTAATTTTCTAAGCAGTATTGTAATTTTCAATTCATAATTTGTTGATTATATTTGTTTTCTCACTATGATTTTTATTTCATTTTGTTTTAATACACCCAGTTAAAAGTGTGGTGTGTTACTTTCCTTGCCAATTTGATAGCACTGCAAGGGGTGGGGTGGTGGTTCACTATCTGTTTCTGTATGAATTAAGTAGCTGGTAGTGGGTGGACAAGAGTATCTGATTTCTGGTCGTGTAGAGCCACTGAAGGTAGGCTTGATGGGTGCAAGTCACTGTCTGTCATTGACCCACTGGTCCTGGAATAAGTTGGTGAAGTGACAGATACTTGTGGGATGGCTGAGTAGAAATACTTGATCCTGGTTTGGGGGATAGAAAATAAGGAAGTAAGGAGAAAGTGAAAAGCAAAACAAGGTGGCGGGGAGGAAGAACTAGGAAGAAGAAAAGAGAAAAATCTGCAGAGTATTGACATAAGAGGTAAGTGTTAGTGGAGCCCAGTTGGTGTAGTGGTTATGATTTGAACTATTAACGGAAAGTTCAATAGTTCAAAACCACTCATTGCTCCACAGTAAAAAAAAAAAAAAAGAGGTAAGTGCTGCTGGACACAACTAGGATGCGAACACAACACACACTCAGTGGGTGTGCACATTGCCAACTGAGGAGCTATGTGGATGGGCATTGCTGGATGTAGAGGTGACAGAGGAATAACAATCACTCTGTGAGATCTAATAAGGAGGAGAGGTCAAAAAACAGGTGGAGGTGAGAACTGAAAGAAGGAGAAGTGTTAAAAAAAAAGGTGGGGGAACAGAACAGCGTTGGAACAAGTGTAATCTATGAAACATGGCCACAGTGGGATACACTATTCACTCTCCACGAGCATGGACTAGCAACCGTGGAGTGACAGCGTTGGGACTGCTGTCTACAGAGGTGGACAGATGTAATAAGCCCACTGCTTGTGATCATGACTATGGCAGATCCAAATGCGGTAGTTGTTGGGACAGGCAGCCTACTCTGGGTTCAAAACAGGAGGATAAAGGGAGGGAAGAGGAAGATAAAGAAAAGGGGGACATGGGGGAAAGAGAAAAATGAAGACAAAATATTTTAAATGAAACAGCAATGGTACGGATGGCGCTGACCAACTATCAGGTGGGTTGAGGAGCTGTGGTATAATTCTGGTCACTAAGCACTTGTGAGGTTTAACAATGGCAATCACAACTCTCTACTTATCAACAATGTGGGTGCCAGTGTAGTCCTGGATGAAAAGAGCCAGTTAAAAAGTTTTACCTTAATTGGAACATTGCTTTTGCAATGGATGTACTGTGCTGGCCCATTTGGGAATTCATTGCATGTGCCTTTGTTCTGTAGGCCCCTTTGTTTACTGTTTTCATTCAGCTTTGTCCATCCTCTAATTGGTGTATGGTGTATTTCTATATCTTTTCCTTTTAAGTTTTGTATTTTAGGATTACTATCTCATCTGTGTCATTTAGTTTCTCAAATCTTTATTGTGGAGTATCTGGATAGTACATAAACCTAATCTGCTATCTTGGTTTGACTTCCTTGTATTAGAATTTTATTTCATACCTCCCTCTTCAATCTTTCAGGTAATATCATTAAACCTTATAATGCTAAGATATAAGGTAGGATCTTGGGAAAATAAACATGAGATTGACAATTCAGGAAAAAAGTGATATGAATAACCATTTTTATTTAGATAGCTGTGTTATCTGGGTAGATTCGAGAAGTAAGTCCACAGACCCACTCATGTCTGTATAAGAAGAGCTTTATATACAAGAGCAAATGAACATGGAGCAAACATCCCAGCCCAGTCCAGATCAAGTCCATAAATTCGATATTAGCCCATATGTCCAATACCAATCTATAAAGTCCTCTTCAGACTCACAAAACACATACAATGATGCCAAATGCAGGAAGATCACAAGCCAGTGGGTTGGAAGTCTTGTGGATCGAAATGGCATTGTAAGCATCTCAGCGCTGGCAGGGGTCTCCATGTGGTTCCTTCAGCTCCAAACTCTGACTACCTCAGGGTAGCTTCATGTGGCTTCTCCTCAGAAATGTCTCACAGAGAGTAAGTCTTGTCAATAGGATGTCTCCAAGGGAGTGAGTGGAGAGAGACGGTGCCTTCTGCCTCCAAGGAGGAATACAGAGTTCCCAGAATCCTCAGGAGAAGGCCATGCCCACTCAGAGGCCTCATTGACAGGCCAGACTCCACCCCTTCTCTCAATCCTCTCAAACTGACAAATGCTTATATAATTGCCACAATAGACAAATGCATAGATATGTTTATTAATATATAAGTCAATAAGTACACTTATTGGTGGTTACCAAAAAGGAAGTACTGGGCCGTGTCCGTGGGTGTCAAACATGGTTAAATGCTGAACTAGTAGATTCGTACCCACCTGGAAGTGCCTCCTGAGACAGATTGGGTGATCTGACTGTGTGAGGTCAAAGCTTTGAACACCCTGTGACGTGAAGTTCCACTCTGCACACATGGGGGTCACGAAATGATTTGGTAGCATCTGTTTGCAAGGTGTTGTTGTTGTTCTGGAGGGGCCAGGAAGTTTTGCTTAGGTTACACTAACCTTCTATTAATAGTGATGAAAAATTAAACAGTTAGCTATGATGGTGGCACAACCCGATTAACATTACAAATGTCTCTAAATGGAACATGTAAAAAATGTGAAAGTGGCAGATGTTTTAGATGTCCTTTTATCCCCGCATATTTCTATGGCATCCTTTTTCATTGTCGTATGCTTATATAGCAATAAGAGGGTTGTTTAATAAAAGAGCAAGGTGTAGAAAGCTTAGAGGATGATGAAGGAAGGCACGAGTAAACACTGGTGGAAGCAATGGAAACTGCTAAGGGAAACTCCTGTCAAGCTGATCCCTGAAGGATGTTTAAGAAGCTGCCAGATACATTTGCATGTACAAGGACCCCACTGCTGGAGGTATAGTGGCTACTTTTGGTAGAATACCATCATCTAAGCATCTTCTTCACTTCTACTTTTTAGGTGCTTCCTCTAGTTTTGTTTGAATAAATACTATTAAAAAATCATAGGACAAATATTCATATTTATGCTGTAGTTAAACTTACATTAATAATAAATTCAGGTGAAGTAGCGTTGTTATTAATATTGATCAGCACTCCAATTGAAAGCACAGATGTCAAGGATGTTTTTTTAATGTGCTCAGTTACATTTAATAGTGCTGTTGATGAGAGAAAGCCTAATGAAAACCGACAGATGGTCTATTTAATATTGCTCTTGGCTTTGAAACATGTGCCAAATGTGAGACACACCAGGGCTTGACAGGACTGTTATTGGAAACCTTTAATTACAACGATTTGCACTCCTGGGCCTGACAAAATTGCTAAAATAATTCTGCAAATCTAACAGCAGCTGTGCCAGAATTTAAATAATACTCTTTTGTGATATTGTTTGTGGCATTGTATTTCTAAAATATCTCTAGAGGAAATTTTTCAGACAATTTTTTTTTGGTCAAGAAATTAATGTTGCTTTCCCACCCCAACAAATTAACTTTGGCGTGTTGGAGGTCAAAAGAGAAGTATCTGTCCCCTTACTGTTACTATTAAGTACAACTCAATTACATAGAGAACTCAACAAAAGTAAACTGTCAGAACAATAATTAAATAAATAAATAACAATTGTGGCGCTATCCAATAACTCCAGGTATGGACTTTGGAATTTACCTGGCAAATATCACTTCTATTTTTCACCAAATTTGGAAATGTAGAAATGAAGACAGCGAAGTGGTGTAATATCTATCAAAGGCATAGATTGTAAGTGGAAACCCAGATAGTGAATTCACCAGAACAGAGCAAGTCTCGGGTTTCAGATGTCATTCAGTTGCTTCTGATTAATGGTAACACAACTTCCTCAGAGTAGACCTGTGCTCTGCATAGGGTTTTCAGTGGGTAATCTTTTCAGAAGAATAGCCAGTCCTTTCTCCCAATGTACCTCTGAGTAAACTAAAAACTCCAGTATTTTGGTTACCAGTCTAATATGTTAACCCGGGTAATTTGTCATGAAAAGGGGGCCGGGAAAGGTTCCAGTAGAATATAACACCTAAGGGAAAATACTCTAGTCACCTTGGAAAAGGGATCAAGATATACTCACCTTATTTGATCCCGTTTGTCTGCTTCCCTTCTAGAACTTAGTCCACTCTGTCATTTACTGTTCAAACCTTGGGACAAAAATGTTAGTTAGCCCTTGGTGTCCCAGTGGGAACAGACAGCAAAAGAGAATCTAGGACACTACAGCAGGTACAGCATGAGACAAAGGTCATGATTCCTTATCGTATCAGGTCATGGGTCTATTAGGTATGACAAACTCACAGAAGACCCTGAGCAAAGACAAAATCTGTCACCAACATTTTTTGCCTGTCGTTGATATAAATGGTATTAATATCTTTACAGGATTCTCCAAGTAAGCCTCAGAAATGTAGATCGCAAATCACAAAGTCTTTAGCCCGTGCAAAAAAAGTTTTTTCTCTTCACTTACTTTTGTTGATGGACTCCTAACCTATAAACTATAAAAAGTAATATTAACTGGGGAATGGAAAAGAATTTATTGTTGTCACTAGTCTGCAGCGTATGTGGGGGCATATTATTTTCTACATAGGAAAACAATAGTAGGTACTAAAAGAGAGAGTTTAAAAACTGTATTCTGTAAAGATGACAAACTGAGTAATTTCCACAAAATGTTTATACTTCTGAAAAATTCCTGGCTCAACAAGTATCTTTTAAAAAAATGATAAATTTGTTCATTTACGCATGCATGCATGCAAAAAGTGCACTAAAACCTATGCAAGATATGATTAAAATTAATTTTTTAAAGTGATAGCAATCAGATGATATTTTATAGTCTTAAAGGCTTATATTTAGTATTGATATTAATAATGAAGAGGAGATTTGAGGCATGATGGTGGCTTAGGTAGGTGCTCCATCACATCCCCTACATCCATGGCACAAGAAAATGGGCAAGAACTAAGATAGACAGCAAACTCAAAATTGGACTATAAATGAACTGATGAAGAAACTGACGGAATCTGATCAGAAGAGAGATAAATTCAGTGGAAGAGCCTAGGTTCATGAGTTCTCCATAGTCAAAATGCCAGCCCAGTAGAGTGCAGCCATTGTAGTAGAGCTGCAGACAACATCCCTGACAGAGGAACCCAGAGAGAAGCGAGCAGATATTGCAACCTGAGGATATAATGCAGGATATGCATTGGACGGGATTGATGCTCTGGGAAATTGGTGACTGGAAATAGCAATTTCTGTGGGATAATAAAGCAAAGGAAGGGTAGAATATTAAGAGCAGGGAATTATAAAGAAACACTACCAGAATAGACTATTTAGAAGCATCCTCAGGGCAGGAGCTAGAAATGGTGGGTAGTATATTCCTGAATTGAAAATTCCAAAGAGAAGCTCCAAAATCCAAAGCCAAATATTATAATGAAATGTGCAAGCACCTAGAATTAGAAGACTAAAGGGAAGAACATGCCCAACATAACTTAATTTTAAAGAACTCAAGAAAAAGAGCAAACCTCAAATTTCAACTTGAAAATTCTATGGGTAAAATATTGAATCATACAAGAAGCATCAAGAAGAAATGGAAAGAACACCCGGAGTCACTGTACCAAAAATATCTAGTCCACATTTCACCATTTCATAGGGGGCCGTGAAAAAATGGGAACTCCAGAACACTTCAATGTGTCCATGAGGAACTTATACATGGATCAAGAAACAGTTAGGTGAACAGACCAAGGGAATACTACATGGTTTGAAATCAGGAAAGTTATGCATTGGATTGTATCCTTTTCCCATACTTGTCAAATCGCTATGCTGAGCATATAATCAGAGAAGCCAGATTATAGAAAGGATGTGATGTCAGAATTGGATTAAAGCTGATTAACAACCTGCAATATGCAGACATCACAAACCTCTTTGCTGAAAGTAAGGAAGAGGAGCACTTGAAGCACGTGCTGATGAAGATCAAGATCAGGATGGATTACAACTCAACGTAAAGGAGACCAAAATTCTTACAACAGGACCAATAGATCACACCATGATACATGGGGAATAAAAGTTTGAAGTAGTCAGGGGTTATCTCTTGCTTAGATCTGCAATCTGCTACTCTATTATTTATAAATGAGTCTGTTCCCACAGGAGCCCTTGTGGTGTAGTGGCTACATGCGTTAGGGTGCGAACCTCATGGTTTTCACTGGAGAGAGATGGGGCTTTCTACTATCATAAACAGTTTGGCAGTCCAAACATCAAAGCCAGAATGCATTAGGTAAATCTGCTGCACAAGGCATCTTTATAGTATTGAAAAGCAAGGATGTTACTTTGAGGATTAAGGTGCACCTGAACCAAGCCATGGTATGTTTCAATCG
Organism: Echinops telfairi; assembly: GCF_000313985.2. Taxonomy (NCBI): domain Eukaryota; kingdom Metazoa; phylum Chordata; class Mammalia; order Afrosoricida; family Tenrecidae; genus Echinops; species Echinops telfairi. The sequence goes on from NW_022103900.1 coordinate 35,895,789, forward strand.
CCTCATGTGCATGTGAAAGTCGGACACTGAATAAGGAACACTGAAGAAGAATTGATGTCTTTGAATTGTGATACTGCAGATGAATATTGAAATCACCATGGAGTACTAAAGGCACAAACATCTGTCTTGGATGAAGTACAGCCAGAATGTTCCTTAGAGGCAAAGATAGCAAGACTTCATCTTACATCCTTTGGACATGTTGTTCGGAGAGACTAGTTCTTGCATATCATCCTTGGTAAAGTAGAGGGCCAGCAAAGGAAGGGAAAGCCTTCAAGAAAATAAACTGACACTGTGGCTGCAAAAATGACCTCAAAATGAGGAATAAGTGTGACGATGGCACAGGACAGGGCAATGTTTCCTTCTGTTGTGCACAGGGTCACTGTGGGTTGAATTTGGCTCAATGATACCTAACAACAACAGTATATGCATGTGAAAGTTGGAAATTGAATAAAGAAAACCGAAGAAGAAGTACTGCCTTTGAATTGTGTTGCTGGAGAAGACTAGGGCAGCATCTGCTAAAAGGGCAAACTAATTTGTCTTGGAGGACATATGGTCAGAGTGCTCCTTAGCGACAAGAATCAGTCTTACATACTTTGGACATCTTATGAGGAGAGACCAGTCCCTGAAGAATGACGTCATATTTGGTAAATGGGAGGGGCAGGAAAAGAAGAGAAGCTTTTTGACGAGATGGACTGACACACTAGCTGCAACAATGGCCTGAAGAATAGTTAGAATAGTGTGGATGACGCAGACCAGTCATTGTTCATTCGGTTGTGCAAAGGGTGGCGATGTGTTGGAACAGATTTCATGGTGTCTAACAACAACATGAATAGAGAGCTTTGACATTATGAAAATGTAAATAATACTCTAGACAATCTATAGATGCAACGCAATCCAAATCCAGATTCCATTACTATGCAAGAAAGATTTTGAAAACTAATTATTAGTATTTTAAGCAAAACACTGCTAAAGTAGAAAAAACTAGGTGGGCTTACACTTAACAATTACAAAACCTATTCTACATCTATGATAGTTAACATAGCTTGATATTGGTATAATGAATAAAAAAATAGACCAATAGACTTGAGAAGCTAGAAGTGAATCTATCCACTTAATGAGAATGAACTTAAAACTTATATGTTGATTTCAAAACTTATATGTGTTTACAGAAAAAATGAAACAGGATTTATATGAGCCTCATATACAAAAACTAATTCAAGATCATTTTATGACCTAAAATCATAAAAATCATCAAAGAAAAATAGGAACAAGTTCAGATGCATAAAATTACTATGAACTTATCTGAAAATACACAAATAGAAGAGAACAAACTAGATGATTGGGGCCTCCTAAAAGTGAAAAACAGTTCATTTAAAGAATTATCAAAGAGTAAAAGGAGAACACACAAATTTTAGGATTGGGGACATGGCAACAACATATCAGACAAAGGACGGATCGATAGATAACAAAGAGAGAAGATCACTAGATAGCATCATAATAAATGGAGGAAAGGCTGAAGTTGTCAAGGAGAATTGTTTGCTAACGTAGTTTGGTAGTTGTCTACCAAACATTATATATATCAGTAACTCAAGAAAAGAAATATATTAACTTGGGTGTGGGGATAGGGTATAATAATAGTGACCACAATGGGGTAAGCACAAGAGTAAAAGGACATAAACCTCCCCAAAATGTTATTGTTGGTATGCTTTTCTGTACATGAAATCTGAGAGTGGCAAATAATATAGAGAGACTGTAACTGAATTAGTGGTTTCTTGGGGGCATGGCAGGAAAGGTTGGGAGAAAACAGGGAGCTAATAACAATGAGTAGAGAAAGACGATAATGTTCTAAAATTGATCATGGTGATAATTGCACAACTCTTTTTAATATGATTGAACTATTAAATTGTATGACATGTGAACTATAGATCAATAAAACTATTTAGAAAATGACCAACAAACATGAAAAGACTTAAGATAAAATCATGAGATATTATTTCATTCCCACCCAGATGGCTACCAAAAAAAAGAGAATGAAAAGAACGCGTTTGTTTGGTTATGTGGAAATTGAATAATAACCATTGCCTCTGGGAACATCAATCATACAGGTATTGTCAAAACTAGTGTCGATAGTATAGCGTCACTGTGAGTTGAATCAACTTGACAGAGACAAGTTTTTGTTTTTAATATATGGAGTCCACCACCACCAAAAGATAACTCCAGACCAAGGTCACGACCAGCAAGTCAATACTGACTCCTAGCGACCACCCCCACCCCCCTCCTGTGTGCTTTTGAGACGGAAACTCTTTCTGGGAGCAGAAAGCTCAGTCTTCTCCTGAAGAGCAGCTGGTGGCTTCAAACTGCAGCCCGTGCTGCGGGGGCTTTAGAACTGCAGACAATGAGCCTGCACTCAGCCCAACTCCCAACACTACACCAGCAGGGCTCCCCCCCACTAAAGGGTGCTTATGCTCCAGGTACATGATGTTACCTCACATGGAAAAAGTGCCTTTGTTGATGTAATTAAAGTTAGGGATTTTGATATGGAGGGAATATTCTGGATTATTCAAGTGGGCCTAATACTCATATAATCATCTATGTTTTTACAAAAGCAAAAGTGGAAGGCAGAAGAATGGGCCCGGGAGATGCAATATAAGACAAACTAGACCCCTGACTTTTGTCTGTGAGATTAAGGGTCATGGACCAAGAAATGTGGGCATCCTTTAAAATCCGGAAGCAGCCTTCAGCTTACAATCAGCAAGGACATGAGATTTCATACTTTGCATGCAGCAGGTGCATTGTGACATTAAATTGAATAAGCCAGGATACAGATTCTCCCCTAGGGTCTTCAGAAAGGAAAATAACCAAAAAACCCAAACTAAATTCTCTGCCACTGAGTTGATGCCGACTCATAGGGACCTTATAGAACAGGTCAACTGCCCCTGTGAGTCTCTGGGACTGTAACTGTTTATAGGAGGAGAAAGCCCCATCTTTCTCCCAGAAAGGAACACAGACCTGCCAGTGTCTCAAATTTTGGCATGGTAAGACCTGTGTTTGCTTTTGTATGTATGTGTAAAGGAAATGTAATGTGTATAAAGGAAAACATGATTTGTTAAAGGTTTTTTTTTTTTTTCCAGAAAGGAGTTACAAGTAATTTGAATCCCAATTGATATTCCTACAGAACTGTAAGATATGCCAAAAAGCAACCTAGAGCATGGTAAAATAAAAGTGTTATTGAAATAACAAAACAATCCAAGATTGGAAAGTTTCTTGTAAATATTCACTACAGTAATGCAACGATGGGAAATTTTCAAAGCTTAAATACAGAGAACATAGGAACTTAAGAAAATTTTGATTGTTTGGCATTTAGACATCATGCATTAAGAGGCACACCACAGTGAAATCCATAGACAGTATTTTCTAACCATAAAAGTTGAGTAACTTGAAAGAACTTGAATGACTTTTCCTTGGACACACTATAAGAGGAAAGAAGGAAGGTGCCTGGAGACTTCCTGAAGTATGGGGGCTGACTTTTGAAAGTCGGCTAGAAAAAGTAGTAAACAGAAAAAAACACTGGAGTCTGGCCTTATTTGTTAAAGGGGTATGTAAGAGCATGGTCCAATTGGTAGGGCTACTTTGTGGAGAGGAGTATCAATCAAAGTGAAGAAGGAACTTTAGAAGCAACACTTAATCCCCACATAGAATTCTTTGTTCTCTAAGAAATTCCTATTTTTCAAGATACATGAGCTTTTATATAACAAGTAGTGCTTCACCGAGAGTACAAGCATATAAGTATCATCTCATAAAGTATTTGATTTGTGTCTATAAAAATTACAGAGATTAAATGAAGTAATCTGGTTTGTGAAGTTGAATGTACTTAAAAGCCAATTAAACATATTAAGGAAAAGAAAACAGGTATGGAGGCTAATTAAAAATAAGACCATTTTCAGATTAAAGTTCATTGATATATAAAGGTTGATCAATTGGTTAAACAGGAATGGATCAGAACCTATGTGGGAGGTCCCAGCCAGTTTGGTTATGTATGGGCACATTCCTCTTGCAGACAAACTGCCCAATTTTCATGTGAAGGATGAAATGGTTCTGAAACACAACATTTTATACATAAAATGTGTCAAAGTAAAGCAAAACAGTATTTTACAATGATAACAATAAAATCAATGAAGAATATAAAGATTGCACAATAAAGTAGAGATTGTTTTTAACCATCTACCCCAAGAGGAAAATCAACTACTCATAACATCATTTAAGGAGGGAACAGGATCATTAAGAGGAGATATTACATGTGTAAGTTTAACAAATTGTAATATTAACACTATTATAAAGAATATGGACATAGCAATTAAATTTTACTATGGTACAAGTACCTCCTTGGGGTCCAGTAAAAATTTCAATAGCTATTCTATTTTGGAATATTACATTTCTCATCGTAGCTATTTCAGTATTGATCGTTTAGAATCCGTGTGCATTGTTTTATTAGATTGGATTTTCTAGATACACAAAATTAGTGGCACTCATATGTATATAAGAAAGAACTTTATATCAAGAAAAAATTATATGGCAGAAGTAGTCAAGCTCAGTCCAACTCAACACCATGGGATACCTGCTAGCCAGCACCTCCTTCAGATTCATCAGCTGCCCAAGGTCAGCAGGAACATGGCAGGGCATCAATAGAAAGTTGGTGGCTCATGTGGGCCACCAGCCCAAAAGTTAGATGCAGAATCCAGACAGGCAGGAAACTGAGGGGGAGAAACAGAGGGACCTTATAAATAATCCACACTCCCCCAAGGAGATATCATTAGATTGTTAAGACTGAATGAGAGGTTGGACTCCCCCTATAAGTTCCGACAGGTGTGCTCATTTCACATAAAAGCTAACCATCAAAACTGTGCTTTAGGGCAGTTTGCACCTATTTAGTTAACACTTTTACAATATCCATAGTATCTTCAAGTCCTAGCTGAGGTGTAAATGTTGCTTCAAATCATCATACCAATGAAAATCTAATTGAGATCACAGAGCCCTTAACGTGAATGTTAATGAGAGTGTTAATGCTGCTAATGGGACTTCAATTAAAATATTTCAATTTCAGACTTAGAATGCATCTTTCCATGTAGGCTGGCCAAAGCCAGGAGCAAAATCTAATTCTATATAGACGAAGGATGCCATTAGCGGGAACCCAATAGATACCTGAGTATTGTAGCTAGACAATGGTGAACCGTTAGGTAGCTCGTAAAGTTATAACTAATTCACATTTCGATACTGGAAACTGTTTCATAGGTCTAGTGAGGGCTGGATTATTCATATGGGTGTTGTTAGATTGGTTCCAGCAAAGGGGAGCAACCTGACCTAGTCTTGCTGCTTAAGGAAAGACCAGTCCCTGGAGAAAGACATCGTGTTTGGTGACGTGGAGAGGCAGTGAAAATGAGGAAGCCTTCAAAGAGACAGATTGACACCGTGGCTGCAGCAATGGGCTCAGGCATAGGAAGAGTTGTTAGGATGGTGCAGGACTGTGCAGTGTTTCATTCTGTTCCTTGTGAGTCAGAACCAACTTGATGGTACTTCACAACATTCTATAATAATATGAAGTTTCAGTCTCTTTCAATGTCCATTTGGAACTTTTCTTTCATTCCTGTCTTTTTAATGAACTTTTGTTTTCTTAGTGCACGTTTTGGATGCCATCACACAGGTCATCAGGTCTGTTCTCATGAGTGGTCAATGCATCAAACCTGTTCTTGTGATATTCTGGAAATTCAGGTGAAATAGCCTTAAGATTATATTTTGACTCTTGTGGACTTGCTTTAATTTTTTTCATCTTCAATTTGAATGTACCTATTAGCAATTGATGGTCTGTTTTATTCCACATTCAGCCGCTGGTCTGGTTTTAGCTGCTTGTATTTAGCTTCTCGATCATCTTTTCCCAACAGATATAGCCAATTTCTGTGTATTCCATTTGGATTATTCCATGTGAATAGTCATCTTTGGTGTGGTTGAAAAAAGGTAGTACCTGTGAATGAGTTGTTGGTCTTGTAAACTTCTGTCATGTGATCTCCAGTTTTATTTGTATAGTCAAAACCATATTTTTGAGCTACTGTTCCTTGTGCTTCGTTTCAAACGCTTATATTCAAATTGCTAACAATTATCAACACATCTTCATTGTATGCTTGATCAATTTCAGACTGGAAATGTTGGTAAAACACTTCGGTTTTTGCATCACCAGATTTAGTTGTTGGCACATAAATTAGGATTATAGTTGTATTGACTGGATTTCCTTGTAATATTATTCTAAAACAGACAGCATTGTATTTCAAGATAGATTTTGAAATGCCTTGTTTGATGATTATTGCAACGTCATTCCTCTTGACTCTGTCATTTATGACTTTCATTTGTTGATGTAGCAAGACTCACAAGGGAGAAAAAGAGCTCCAAACATCTATTAATATTTAGAAATTAGAATATAGGAAATATAGATCAAGGAAAACTCGTAAATTATTTTTTAAAAGTCCTGGAATGCTTAACTATGGATAGCTACGTGTTAATAAGCTGAGAGGGAGCATATCGGCTATTTTGAATCAGGCAGCCATATGGATGTTCAGCATAATATCTTCCAAATTTGTCCATATTATGATGTGTTTGACAGTTTCATCATTGTTTTATAGAGATGCACAGTATTCCATTGTATGCATGTATGAGAGTTTATGTAGCTATTTCTCCAAAGTTGGGCATTTGGGTTGTTTACATCTTTTCGCTGTTGTGGATAGCTCTGTGATAAACATGGGTGTCTATATATCTGTTTCTGCTTGGGTCTTTATTTCTTTGGGGTATGTGCCAAGTTGAGAGACTGCTGGGTCATATGGTATTTCTAGGAGCCTTGATGGCGTAGCCGGTTACACATTGGACAAGGTTAGCAGTCTGAAACCACCAGCTGCTTCCCAGGAGAAAGATAAGGCTTTCTACTCTTGTCAAGAGTTTTATTCTCCGAAACCCACCAGGCAAGTTCTACTCTGTCCTATAGGGTCATAAGGGTCAGAGTAGATTCCATAGTAATGACATAGTATTTTTATTCACACGTGTTCCAGGAAGCGGCCTCCTGTTTTCTACTTTGGCTGTACAATTCGGCAATATCACCCGCAGTAAAAGAGGCTCCCAGTGTTTCCACATCCTCTCCAGCTTTTCTTATTTTCTGTGTTTTAAAAAAACTCTGTTACAAGTGCTGATGTGATATGACATGGTATTTCACTTTCATTTTGTATTTCTTTTATAGCGAGCAATCGTGAACATTTCTTCACAAGATTGTGGGCCACCTGAATGTGATCTTTGGTGAGTTGCCTGACCATGTCTTTTGCTCATTTTTAAATTAGATTTTTTTGTTGTTGTTCTTATGGAGCTGTAGCGTTTTGTCTACATTGTCAATATTAGTCATTTATCGAATATAACTCTGTCAATATTTCCCAATTTGTAGATCCTTCTTTTACTCCTCTAATGTCCATAAATGCCATATTTTTAGGATATCTCAGTCTTTCATTTTATCATCTGTAGTGTGATGTTTTTCATTACTTTGGTAGTGTGCTCATGCCTTGTATTAGGTTCTTAAGTTGTCACCAGTATTTAATTGATTATAATTTGTGGTAGTTATATAATGTGGTGTCAACTTGAGACTATTAAGAGTGAAGGGGTGCAGTCTAGCCTGTCAATCAGGTCCCAGAGTGATGACCTCATTTGGAGGCACAACGAAGATAAATAGCTCACTGGAGGTCAGACACATGCTCTCTGCTTACTATTCCTGATGACAAGCCACATGAAGCTATGCTGATGGAGCCAGAGCCCTGGAGCTGGAGGAGCCATGTGGAGACCCCTGCCCATGATGAAACGCTTCCACCCCCACTGGATCCACAAAACTTTCCACCCACTGGCCTTTGATCTTCCTGCATTCGGCATCATTGCATGGCTGTGTGAGCCTGAAGAGGAATTTATGGAATAGTATCGAAATATGGGGTAATATTGGACTTATGGACTTGATCTGGACTGGGCTGGGATGTTTCCTTAATGTACAATTGCTCTTTGATATAAAGTTCTCTCCTACATATATATGAACATCTCTGGATTTGTTTGTCTAGTCAATCCGGACTAACACATAGTTCTAGCATTTATATTTAAGTCATTAATCTACTGTGGGTTCATTTTTATATATGATGTAATTATGGGTCCTATTTCATTCTTTTTCAGATGGAGAGTCAATTTTCTAACACCATTTATTTAAAAAAAAACTCTTCTTTAATATGTTTTAACTCTTATCATAATTATGTGTTTGTAGTGTTTGGTTTTAATTAGAGATTGTCTATTCTAATCCATTGGCTATCTATCATTGTACTAATACCAAGCTGTTTACATTATTTTGACTGTTCGTACTAGGACTATGCAATAAAACTCAACACCGTTGAGTCAATGGTTCCTCTTAGTGACCCCCTGTGGGTTTCCAAGACTGTTTATGCAAGCAGAAAGCCCAGAGTTGCTCCTGCAGAGCTGTTGGTGGTTTTGAACTGCTGGCCATATGGATAACAGCCCAACATGTAACCACTACATCAGCAGGCCTCCATTTGCTATGTAACAGGTTATAAAATCAGGAAGTGAGAGGCCTCCTCTTATTATTTCTTGTAGTGTTTTGCTTATTCTGGATTTCTTTCCTTTCCGTATAATGCTGGTGGTTAGTTTTTCCATTTCTTTGAAGAATAGTGCTGGTATTTGGATCACAACTGCATTCTATTTATACATTGCTTTATGTAAAATGGACAATCTCACAATATTAAATCTTCCTATGTGTGGCCTTAGATGGGTGCCCTTGCTTTTTGAAGCTCAATTTCTTCATCTATAAAATAAGAATAACAATAACTACTACCAACATAAAATAATGTATGCCAAGTAAATATTACTTCTTTTCACTATTATCAATTACAATATAAAGATGGTACAAATTTTATAGAAAATCAGTCTAAAAAACAAACTAGAGACACTCATTTACATATAATAAGGACTTTATATTAAGAAATAACTTTCCATCAAGAAGGTGCTTGTGTTAGACAGCGTTCTCTAGAGAAACAAAACCAGAACGCTAATAATTATATATATATTTGTACAGATAGATACATATATGACATAAGAAATAAACAGTTAATTAAATTATAAAGCTGTACAAATGGCTCAGTGAAACTCACTCCCGTGAGATAGTTGTGAGACACTGGCAGTCCTTCAAGTCTTGAGGGCCGCCAGGTAGTCCTCTGTAGAGCAATTCAGGCTATCCGGGCACAGGCAGCAAACTGCAAGGTAGGTCACCAACAGGCAGCCAGATGACAGGGTCCAACAGTCCCCAGACCAAGAGATGTAAATTCCAATGGTGTGGCAAAGCAGGTCTTAAAGGAACCTCAAATTACAGCGACACAGTCCACGGGTTAGGTGTCCCACAGGTAGTGTAGCTTCCAAATCGAGGCAAAAAACAAGCAAGGCAGCCGCACACTGGTCCGATGATCAAAGAGCAAGATACAAAAAAGGCAAAGCTCACTGAGCCATTTATCTCTCCACTCTTCAATGAATCCCACATCTGTTCATTGGTCATGTTGGCACAATAAATGTTAACTATCTCAGTACTCCAACTCAGACCAATTCAAGTCCAATGCTAGCTAGGGTCCTCTTCAGACTCGTGTTGCTGCAAGTCTAATGCCAACTGGTGAAGCAGGAAACAGGGTGATCACAAGCCCATAGAGTGCTATGGATCCAGTGCCAGTGGAAACATGGCAGGACGCTTGCAGATCTGACTTGAGAGAAGCCCACAGGAGGCCACCCAGCAAGGAAGACAGAGTCTCCATACGTAGGAAGGGGAAGGGCTAGAGAGAGAGGGAAATGTTCCAAGCTTCTCCCTTATAAACAGACCACACTCCCAAAGAGACGTCATCAGGACGGGACCTGATTCACAGGTTGCACTCCACCTGCACATCCACACCAAAAAATGCTCACCACACTCACTGCCATTAAGTAGATGCTGACTCACAGTGAGGAAGTGACATCAAGTTGACAGAAATATAATTATCACAGGGCCCATAATGTCTTTCATTTTTGAAGTTTGCTTTGTTCTACAGATTCTCCATCTGTGTATGAATTAAATAAAATCTTAAATATCTGTCTTCCCACCATCATTTGTTATATAGGCATTTTTATAAATTATTATTTAGAAAGAGTCAATGAGCAGATAAAATCGAAAGTTTAGTACCCATCCACCACTACCACCCAGCAGCCCCACCTTCCACACTGCTGTCCAACAGTGTGCTCACTACTACTTTAGAATGCTGTATATTTAAAGTAATTCAGAATCATTATATGGAAGATATAATCTAGCTACCAACATTTTTATACCACTTAATGTGCTGATTGACATTTATGAGGATATTAATATAAACTTGAATAAATTGCTAATAAACTGCTGATATGAGCCTTAAAAAGTACAAAAGCTCAGACATATTTAAGAGTTGGCAGCAGCTAAACTGTACTAACTGAAAACTGGAAGGGATATTACTCTTTTGTCATTTGACATTTTAGAATCCATTGACCTTTATCTCACTTGCAACAGTATTATGGTTTTATTTTATGTGCTTTTGCACTTTATTCCCAGCAGATTTTTTTCTTTTGGTTTCCAAAGGACAGGATATACCAGGCCAGTAGCTTCACTGCTGCTCATTGATATTTATGTTTTTTTAGCAGCGTAAGCATGTTTTTAGATATCCAAAGAGTAGAATATCAGTTGGTACTAATTAAGATTAACAGGTGTCCCATTGCTGGAATATTTTGGTAAGAGAGAGATGGCTGCAACAAGGAGGTTTTAAATGTGGAAAATGAGAGAAAATGGAAACTATGGAAACAAAAGAGAAGGAATGACTGAAAGAGGTTGCTGAGAGAGAACTGTTATAAAGTGATCTTGGGCAAAGCACAGGAGATTGAAGCAAACCCATTTTAGCAAATTAAGCAGCTTGGCTGCTATGGGAAAAATTAAGGTCTAATAATACCTACCTTAGGAAAATAAGAAGAAACCCACATGGGTAAAAACACTTAGCAAAACGGATATCGAACCCAAGAGGAGAATATACCCAGTACTATGTTCCTAATTGGACACTTTTAGCCTAGTTTCTATCCAGCCCTTTTTTTTTATTTTTTATCCAGCCCTTTTTGACCAGGCCAGGACCTGTAGATTACTGGGACTTTAGGATCTGTCCTTTTGAGGCACATACTATCTATCATAGGCCATAGCAGAAGGATTCAATGTGGAAACCCCACTAAGCGAACTGGACTTTATTTCAAATTAACTTGCAGCAGATTTAAGTAACAGACATACTCCTTTGGACGTAAGGCTGAAATGCCCTAGTATGAGAAGAAGAAATGACTGCTATCCCAAAGTATGGACTTCATGGTCATTAGACTTTCGTTAGGATATTTTGCTTTAAGGATGCCCAGTAATGGTGACTCAGGACTATTATATATTTGCTATTTTAATGTACTCCTTGTTTTCTTATGACATGTATTAGTCTGGTAAGCCTGGTTCTGCATTTATGAATGATTGTTATTGAATTGAGAGATCATAAGCCCTCATTTTTTGTGTAACTAGTGTCACTTAAATTATTAATCTGTACAAATCAATTCAAATACTGGGGTCTGACTCCCTCATAATAGGGCAAACCACTAAGGAAGAATACCAGATCAGGAATGGCAGCAAAGCCATGAAGTCCCTAAGGAATCCCCCAAATAGACTTCTGACTTGGGGAGCAATACTTGGCACTTCATCAGACCTGGTTGGGGGACATTCATAAAAGTCAGCAGATAGACCTGGATCTATCTATCTATCTATCTATTTAATCTATCTATCTATATCTATCTTCTATCTATTTAATCTATCTATCTAGAATAGGCAGGATAGACAATCCCAAGGAGAAAGCATCAGGACCAATGGTTCCAGGGAGGAATGGGAGAGGAGGGCAGGTGGAAGGGGGTGGTGATCAAACACAGGGACAGGGGTACAACAAGGGATCTAAAATCACTGGCAAGGAGGATGTAGAGTGCCTGCTGGTGTTTGATCAACTATAATGTAGCCAAGAGGAATTACTGAGAGATGAAGAAAGGGTGAACATGATAGTGGGGCAGGAGGAAAGTTAAAAGAAATAGAGGAAAGTACTAGAAGGTAAAACCTATATATGAAGGTAAAAATATAGACATGTATATGTAAATATATTGATATATAAAGATTGGTCTATGTATATATATTTATATATTATAGTATTAAGGTAACAGATAGACTTTGGGCCTTTACTTAAGTCTTCCTTCAACACAAGAACACTTTGTTCTAAAAATGTGGCACTGTGTGATAACTCACTTTCCAAACACTATTGCTGAAGACAAAATGGGTGCATAAGCAAATGTGATAAAGAAAGCTGATGGTTCCTGGCTATTAAAAGATACAGCATCTGGGGTCTTAAAGGCTTGAAGTTAACCAAGCAGCCATCTAGCAGGGAAGCAACAAAGACCACATGGATCAGGTATCAGATGATCAAAAACAAACAATTAATCGATGTGAAGGAGAGGGGTCTGAGTGGAGACCCAAAGCCCATCTGTTGATAACTGGACATTCCCTCACTGAAGGGACATGTGGAAGGGATGATTCATCCAGGGTGCAGTACAGCACTGACGGAACACAACATTTCTCTAGTTCTTTAATGCTTCCTCCCCCCACTATCAAGGCACCAGTTCTACCTTACAAATCCTGCTAGACCGGCATTTGTACACTAGTACAGTTAAGAGCTTTTGGCACATGGAATCCAGGAGAGATAAACCCCTCAGAAACAGTAATGGGAGTAATGTGTCTACAAGGGTATGGGAAGTAGGGGGAGGAAAAGGGGGGAAAGGGGAACTGATAGCAATGATGGATATATAACCCCCCTTGAGGGGGACAAATAACAGATATATAGATGAAGGGATAATTTGGGCAATGTAAGATATGAAAAAAAATCATAATATATAATTTATTAAGGACTCATGAGGATAGTAGGGTGGGGAAGGGAGGAAATAAAGGGGAGCTGATATTAAAGGGCTCAAGTCGAAAGAAGTAAAAAATTATAAAGAAAATACTGGGGTCTGAAAAGCCAGCCTATAGATGTATAATTTCCTTTTCTCAACAGTGGTTTAAATTCTATATGATTGGCTAGATTAATGACATTGTCAATAGATACATTTTATGCTTCAGAGATATGATATATAATGCTCTGTATCATAAAATGTTAATAATTTCCCTAAAATGAACCAGAGGCATATATAGGCCATAGATATAGGAATCACTTTTGGGTTCTCATTTAATCCCACTCCCAATCTAAGAAACATTTATTTTTATGACTTGGCCTTCTTTGATGCTCACCCTCAAGAGGTCACTGAAGATATGGGTGTCATAGCCAAGTGGGGTAAAGAAACCAGATGGTGCTCAGATAGCAGAAAGAGCAGCATCTGGGGGACTGAAGGCTTGTCTTCAAAAAAGCAGCCATCTAAATATCAGGTGAACTAAGTCCATGTGGTAGAAGCACAGCAGCCTGTGTCATCCAAGTATTGTAAATAATAAAATCTAAATCCCAAGTAAGGAATGATATCAGAGTTTAAATTCTGACCACTGGTTTATGGAAGGCTACAGTTAACAGAGGAAGCCCCCAATCCATTCCCATGGTCCCCACATGGATGCAGCCTCTGGTAAGTTCCTCTGATTACAGTCAAGGGATGTATATAGCCTTGCTATCAGACAGAAGACATTATAAAACCAGTTATGGCAGATGGAGTTATGTTAAAATATAATAACCTCTCATTTGATTTCCCTTTTGACCCAATTTTAAATTGTTTCAGTTTTTAATAGTTTCTATTGATATTTTTTCTGTTTTATTCTCCATTGTTGTATTTAGTTTGTTTCCTGTTTTTATTTTGTATGATTTTCTCTATATGAAATCCAGAAAGGTAAATCTATAGAGACAGTAACTGGATGAATAATTACCTAGGGACATGGCAGGTGAGGTTGGAAGGGAAATGGGGAGCTAACAACAAATACGAGAAAATAATGTTGGAAATTTATTGTCAAATCTTCTTAATATGATTGAATGATTAAATTGTATAATTTGTGACTATTAAAAGAAACAGAATATCTACCTTGGAAGAAGCTACCTTGCCAGCTAATGTACTTTTGAAAAAAATTAACCATCGAAAATACCATGGATTTTCTATGCTGACACACATGAGGTGTCCATGAGTCAGAAGAGACTTGGTGAGGCAACTGGTTTTATATATGGTGAGCAGTGTCAAATCCATCATATTAAAAAAACAAGAGAGAAAGAGAAGCAGAAACAACCAACTCTGCCTATAAGAAGCAGATACTCTCCTCATGACCACAAAACAACATGCCTACAGAATCAGACTACACCGAGTGCTAACTTTTGACCATGCAGTGATAACTTCTGACTGTGTTTGTGAGCCTTCAGAGGATTTTGTTCAAATTAAATATATGTATATATAGATATATTTTAATTTCTATGAAAAGAATCTGCTCTGGACCAAGGAGGGGTGGTGATGGATGTTGCGACTGGGCTGCAGCACTCTTGTACTGTGACTCTAAGCGACTTCCCACAGCTCTGAGGGGAAAAAAGTGACGTGATGTGTGACTTGCAGGGTCTTCAGTATGATGCTCTATGATCTTGCCTCTTTGCCTCTACCAGACCGGCCACCACTCCCCACTGCTTGTAAGGATAATAGTCATCTTGAACATTGGAAGTAGCCTGGACATATCTTGAATCATGGCACGGTGCCTTTTTTCATATGATTCTGAGTCCAGAGATACCTTTCTAGGAATTTCTAGAAATACCTTAGATGTATTTCTTAGATGTATTGAATGTGTGTCTTAAAATTTTCAAGACTCTCCTCAGGAGTCTCATTCTCAATTGAACTGCACTTAAACATTCACCCTGGCATGGCTGGCCTTAATTCTCTGTGTCCTCTATTTGTAATTGTGTCAATTAGAGATATGCATGTCTATCTTCTCTTTCAAATTCATCTGTTTTCTTTCAATGGACAGTTTTCAACAATCTCTTGCTCCACTTTTAAATACTCACTCATTGACTGCCATCAAGCCTTATGGTGACTCATGGTGACCCTTATATAGGTAGACCAGGGCGGATTGTGGGTACATCAAGGAATCCCTTAAGGATTAGAGATGTTGAGAGACTGATCAAAAACAGAAAACACACACGATAGCTTTTCTTTTAATGCTAGCTTCAGAGATTAGCAAATTCTGCTCATTAGGCAAAATGAAATTTTGGGCCAGAGACCAGATTCTTGCTCTTAAATGTAAAGGTTCAATGGTCCTTTTGTTGTTCAATCTGGTGTCTCAGCCTGTGTGGATGGATGGTGACTGAAACCCTCCGTGAACTAGCATGATCATTAATCACAAACTTCTCTATAGACAGTTGTTGAAGTTTAGACTTGGTAGGAGGGCAGCTGAAAACCTCACTTTGGCTTCAGGTTCAAGACTCTACTTTTCTAAACAGCGTTATGAGAAAACAGTAGATTTGGAGCTATGAGACCTCAGTCAAACCTATCTGGCAATGCACACTGAACTTGGATCCTAAGTGGCTCTTGTGTCTGCTTTCAATCCAATTGGTGCTCCAGAAGACCAGAGGGGAAAGGTAGCATCACTGACCTCCAACATCAGTAAACTACTATGTGCACAAAATAAGCTACACTTACACCTTTAGCTCATTGAATTTGTAAAGCCAAAAGCATAATTACTTGCATTGCCTATTACAGAACATTGCAGATACTTGGTAAATAATTTTTGACTGATTAATTGATAATCAGATACTTTACTTCATGTTCTTGTAACTTCTATAAAATAATGGGATGGGTCACCGTCTTGTAAGCGATTGTGTGATTATTAAACAAATGGCACTTTATAAAGTCATCCAACAGATCTTTCTGGGAAGGCCATGCCTTGAGTTTCTCAAAGAGCTTGATTACATAACGATCAACACTGCAGATGTTAGCTAGACCTCATAGCCCCCAAGAAGAGTTTGGATTTGAACCTAGGAGTTCTGTGGTGAGAACTTCCTAAGATAAGAAGAACTAGAAGATAGTATGTAACAGTAATAAGCATAGCAGGGTCCAGTGGCAGAGAAATGATGGCATTAGTACCCGTAGTCAGAACCATGAGATTAGCAGACAACTAAAGTGGGCTTGCAAGTCCGTCAAGTGAGAGCTGAGGGTTTTTGAAGAGAACACTAGCTAGTGCAGTGCTGGCAGATCTTAAGAATGTAGAATACCTGCCCATGCAGGGCAGGGGCTTGAGGATGTTCTGCTTGACCCTCGCACTCATGCACTTGTGCGGTTTCAATGGTTAAGCTCTCAGAAGTAGATTTTCTATTCTCTCTTACTTGAAATATTTCAACAAATAATGCATCACTGAAAACAATTTTCTATGCCAGGAAAATTTGGAAGAGAGCTACCTGCCCAACTGACTGGCAAAGATTCCTATTTGTTCCCATTTCAAAGAAAGGTGACCTATCAGATAGTAAAATTTATCAAACAATATAAATAATATCACATCCAAGTAAAATTTTACTGAAGCTAATTCAAAAAGAGTTTTAGCAGTACACCAACAGGACACAGCCAGAAATTCAAACCAAATTCAGAAGAGGATACCGAATTAGATCATTGCTGATAGCCTATGGATCTTGACAGAAAGCATAGAATACCAGAAAGATGTTTACTTGTGTTTTATTGACTACACAGTGGCATCTGAATGGGTGGACCTTAACAAGCTATGGTAAACAGTAAGAAAAATGAGAATGTCAGAACACGTAAATATATTCTTATGGAACCTGTATGCAGACGAAAATCAGTTGTTTGGACAGAATAAGGGTTCAAAATAAGGAAAGTTATGCATCAGGGTTGTATCCTTTCAGAGTATATATTCATTCTGTGAGCTGAGCAAATCATCCAAGATGCTGGGCTACATGAAGATAAACATGACATCACAGTCGGAGTAAAACTCCTTAACAACTTGTAATGTGCAGCTTTCTTGCTGAATGCAAGGAAGGCTTTAGATGTTTGTTCATGAAGATCAAAGAATACAGCCTTCTGTATGATTACAATTTAATATAAAGATAACAAAAATATTCACAAATGAACTAAAAGACAACACCATGACAAGTGTGGAAAAGTTTGAAGTTGTCGAGAATTGTATTCTTGGAAATGCAGTCAGGGCTCATGGGAGCAGTAGTCAAGAAATCAAAGATAAACTGCATTGGACAAATCTTGCTGCACAAGATCTACTAAAGAGAAAATATGTCACTTTTAGGATGAAGGTGGGCATGACCCAAACCATGGTATTTTCACCTGCTTCATATTTGTATGTGCAAGGTAGACAATGGAGAAGGGACAATGGCGAAGATATGACTATGGTGTTAGTGAGGAATACTGAAATTACCCTGGACTTCCAGGAGGAAAAACCAAATCTCTCTCAGATGGAATACGTACAACCAGGTCTTCCTTAGAAATGAGGATGGGGATGTTTTGTGTCTCATACTTTGGATAGGTTACCAGGAGAGACAATTCCTTGAAAAAGGACACCATGCTTGGTAAATAAATAGTGAAAAAAGAGAAAGCTCCTCAGTGGGATAGAGTGACATCGTGGTTGAGAAACGTAACAGCAATTGTGAGGATGGCACAGAAGTGGCCAGTGCCTCATCGTGTTGTACACAGGGTCACTGGGACACTGAGTGGACTGCATGGCACCTAATACCTACAATCACTCGCCCAAGTTCCCGTCCCCCCAGCATTCCAGGAGCCAAGCAGGCCTTGGAGAACGCAGGCCTGGGTAGCATGGTGAAAGCTGGTGGAAAGCCTTGGAAGGACCTATCGTCAGAAACTCAAGTTATCCTCTCCATGCTTGTCCCTTCTGGTAAGACAAGGCATAGGAGAACCTAAGCAGAGCAGAAGTCTCAGAAAGTATGTTGCCAGCCAGAGACAACCGTGGTGTTAATAACACAACATCTGATATGGCTACCTAGAGACATAAGAATGGACATGGGTAATCTGTGGACACGGGAACATTTTCTCCTTGAGAATCTATTGCTATTATTTACTATTTGCTTTCATAAACAAATGATAATAACATTCACTTTGCCCACCTTGCGTAAGTATCCCATGTGCTTGGCTGAAAATAGCACCTTATGGATGGAAGGGTTGATAACAGGGGGTACACACGTCTCATTCCTAGAAGTCAACACCTGCTCATAATTTGAGACACAATCTGTCGCATGTGTAATACAGATGATTAGAGAGGCAGACACCTAGCTGGAGAAATGTGATTTCACATGTGATGCTGTGTTCATTCTTTTTGTTGTTGTTGCAAGTTTTAGTTGCATTTTTAAAAATAATTTTATTGCAGGCTCATACAGCTCTTATCACGATACATACATGCATCCATTGTATCAAGCACATTTGTAAATATGTTGCCACCATCATTTTCAAAACATTTTCTTTCTACTTGAGCCCTTGGTATCAGCTCCTCATTTTCCCGGTCCCTCCCCCACCCTCCCTCCTTCATGAACCCGATCAATTATAAATCATTATTTTTTCATGTCTTACACTGACCAATGTCTCCCTTCACTCACTTTTCTGTTTTCCATCCCCCTGGATGGGGGTTATATGTCAATCACTGTGATCTGTTCCCCCTTTCTCCCTCTACCTTTCCTTCCCCTTCCCTTCCTGGTATCACTAATCTCATTATTGGTCCTGAGGTGTTTATCTGTCCTGGATTCCCTGTGCTGCGAGTTCTTATCTGTACCCATGTACATGCTCTGGTTTATCCAGTTTTGTAAGGTAGAATTGGGATCATGATGGCGGGGGGAGGTGGGGCAGCATTAAATAACTAGAAGAAAGTTGTATGTTTCATCAGTGCTATAATGCACCCTCACTGGCTCATCTCTTCTTTGTGACCCTTCTGTAAGGAGATGTTCAATTGTTTACAGATGGGCTTTGGGTCTCCACTCTGCACTCCCCCTCATTCACATTGATATGATTTTTTGTTCTGGGTCTTTGATGCCTGACCAGATCCCATCAATACCTCATGCTCACACAGGCTGGTGTGCTTTTTCTTCCATGTGGACTTTGTAGCTTCTCAGCTAGATGGCTGCTTGTTTATATTCAAGCCATTAAGACCCCAAATGCTATATCTTTTGATAGCCTGGCACCATCAACTTTTTTCACCACATTTGCTTATGCACCCGTTTTGTCTTCAGCGATTGTTTTGCGAAGGTGAGCTTCATGGAATGCCAGGTTATTAGAACAAAGTGCTCTTACATTGAGGGAATACTTGAGTAGAGGCCCAATGTCTGTCTGCTATCTTGATACTTAACATATAAATATATGTACATAGATCTATTTCCCTATCATATATAAATATATTTATATATGTACATGCTGCCTGTATTTAGACCTCTATAAATGCCCTTTGCCTCCTAGTTCTTTCCTCTATTTCCTTTAACTTTCCTCCTGCCACACTATCATATTTGACCTTCATTTGGTTCTCAGTAATTCTTCTTGGCTATATTGCACTCGATCAAAACCCCACCAGGCATTCTACACCCTCCTCACCACCGGTTTTAGATCACTTGTTGGTCCCTTGTCCCTGGGTTTGTTAACACCCACTTCCTTTCCCTTCTCTCCCCCTCTCCCATGCCCCCCCACCCAGAACCATCAGTCCTGTTGTTTTCTCCTCTGAATTGTTTATAGTCTTATCTAGGTAGGCATGCAGAGACAATAATAAGCACAAAAACAAGACAGAGCAAGACTAAACAATAGCACAGCCATGAAGGCAACATACCAGCATGAGGCAGGGAACCAATAGAGAGGTCTGTGGGCCCTGCCCCAATCCCAACTAAGTGGACAGCCCCCTTTCCTCCAAGAAGAATGCACTACAGAGGACAGCACTGATGCTACAGCTCAGGGAGAGGTGCATCTGATCAGAGCACATAGGAGCAAACGAAAAGGGAAGGAGAGAGAGTGGAACCCATCCTGGCCTATCAAGCCCAGAGGATGATATTCCGGCTCAGAGCAGCCAATGCACAGAGAGGACCATAGGGTTGGCCCCACCAGGACACACGATGTCCCTCACTGACACATATCATTATGAGGGACAACACTGGATATACAGTGCGGGAATTGTTCCCAGTCTGACCCTACCATACTGGGGTGAAATGCTAAGGGTATGCAACAGCAGCCAGGATAGCAAAGCAATGAAGTCCCCAGAGAATACCAAAAATAGATTTGGGGGCCAGGGTGTGGCACCCCAGCAGACTCAACTGGAAAACGCTCCTGTAGGTCAACAAACAGACTGGGACTATTTCTAGGCTTTTCTTTTCTTTTCTTTTTGTGCCAGTGTTCATTCTTGAGTTGGACCCCACAGGGCAGTAGAGTACAGTAGAGATGTTCCTAATACAGGCTCTACACCCAGTCCCTTGGGGCTTGAATCCAGCTCTACAATGCAAGTAGAGATACATTGTTCATTCTTTACCTTCTGAAGATTCAATTAGGTAATTCTGGAAAACAGTACTCAAGATAATACCATTTGTTGTTACCAGTTGCCATCACACCAAGTCAATTTTGACTCAGGGTAACCCCATGTGTTAAAGAGGGAAAAGCTTGGTATGAATTTCTTGGTTGTCATCTTAACAGAAGCAGATCACTGGTCTAAATCCTGCCAATACCACTGGTAGGTGTGTATTTTATGCCTTAGGTTAGCAATTAAGTTTTACCATTTAGGAACATCAAGATAAAAACTAGATATCAATAAATGTTTGTGACTATAATCACAAAATTGATGTCATTTGTATCTATAATTTAATGAACCAGACTTCAAATATTTGTCTTTATTATAATATTTGCCTCCTAATTTGTCATCTAAATTAATACCGTACTACAAAGCTAAGGAATAACATTTTTTTCCTATAAATTAGGTGTTTCTATAGGTCTCAAATGCCCTATTCTCTCTTTTATCAAAATGATTTCTTTAAATAAATCACAAAGAAACATCACAGAAATCCTACCCATCTTTATCCAGGGCCATAGGAATGAATTACATTATGGAGATGAGAATAACAGCTACTGTAGGAGAAGTCATAGAAGGCATCATATTAAAGCTAATGATCACTAATAGTAACAGATATATGCCCTGTGTACTTGAAGGAAGGCCTCCCTTAGTGCAACAGGAGCTCTGCATAAGCTGAACCTTTAAGGTTCCATTAAATGTAAGAAGTGGGAGAAATTAAATTATTCTAGGAAGGGCAATTACAATCTAACTGCAAGTAGTGGAATGAAATAGTGCTATCATTCAGGTCACGTGCAGACTGGGTTAATCCATGCTTCTGAAATCTAGTCAAGGAGCACAGTGCTCTTTGTATGTATTTGCCCCTCTCACTGTAAGGCATTAACCCTTCTTGCTGCCACTGGAGACTTTCAGCAGCCAGGAAATAAAATGTAAAGGGAATGATTTAGAGCTTATATAGTGTAAAGGAATATGGCCGAGTATTAGAAATTAAGCAGCTCCACAAGAGTATCTGAAGATATGAAAATTGGTGGTATTTCTGCTAACAAAGAGTACTTAGAAGAGGAGCTTAGTTTTTCCTCATGTAAAAGTACAGAATTCCTATGTGAATTATGACTGCCTAGGTATCTGGTGACTTCAATATTTTATGTGTGTATAGTTTTAAGATTCAAATTTTAAAGACAATTGCAAAAATAATCTATTTAAGTGAAGAGGAAATAACAGCCTCCAGGTGGAGGATCGGGAAGAAATAGACCTTCTGTAACTCACCATTGGGAACGACAATGTTAGGGTTACCTCTTTCAATACTGACTATTGTGACCTGTAAATCACGTCTCCTTACCTAAGAGTCAGTGTCAACTCAGTGACCGTACTTTGGTGTTGGTTTTCTTTCTTGTACAGATTAAAAACAATGTATTTTTCATGAAATCATTTCTGATTCCTGGAAAGCCCTTATGTGTCACGATCGATCTGTGTGTCATTGGGCCTTCAAGGTCGAATTTTTCAGTGGTATATCACCAGGCTTTTCTTCCAAGGCCCCTCGGACTATTCTTCAACCTTCAAATTTTAGTTAGCACACTACTTCCCCTCAGGGAATCTCCTAAAGATTAGAAGCAACAGTGTATATTTCTTCGAGTTCTTATGATCATGGAGAATAAATGAGAGCAAAAGAAACTCAATAAACCTGACTTTTAAAATTAGAACATTTAAATTATCATTTATTATTAATATTAAATGATCTTTTTTGTTTTCATTCTTTTTTTAAAAAAACATTTTATTAGGGGCTCATACAACTGTTATCACAATCCATACACACATCAATTGTGTAAAGCGCATTTGTACATCATTCTCAAAACATTTTCTCTCCACTTAAACCCCCGACATTAGGTCTTCATTTTCTCCCTCCCTCCCCACTCCCCCCTCCTTCATGAGCCCTTGATAGTTTATAAATTGGTATTTTGTCATATCTTGCCCTGTCTGATGTCTCCCTTCACCCACTTTTCGGTTGTCTGTCCCCCAGGGAGGAGGTCACATATAGTTCCTTGTAATTGGTTCCCTCTTTCCTACCCACTCTCCCTTTACCCTCCCTGTTTCGCCACTCACACCACTGGTCCTGTAGGGCTCATCCGTCCTGGATTCCCTGTATTTCCAGTTCCTATCTGTACCAGTGTACATCCTCTGGTCCAGCCAGACTTGCAAGGTCTAATTCGAGTCATGGTAGTGGGAGCGGGGAGGAAACATTTAGGAATTAGAGGAAAGTTGTATTTTTCATCGTTGTTACATCGCACCCTGACTGGCTCATCTCCTCCCAAATGATCATTTTATTGGGGGCTCTTATAACAATCCATACATCAATTTTATCAAGCATATTTGTATATACATTGCCATAATTGTTTTCTAGACATTTACTTTCTATTGAGCCCTTGATATCTGCTCCTCTTTTTCCCTCCTTTCCCCCACCCTCGTGACCCCTTAATAAATGAAACGTTTTTGTTATTTTTATATCTTACACTGACTGCTGTCTCCCTTCCTCATCAGTTTCTGTTGTTGTCCCTGTGGAGAGGGTGAGGGGTGGTTATGTGTCAATAATTGCAATGGGTTCCCCCTTCCTCTCCTCCTCTCTGAAACCTGACTTTTCATGCTATTATTACATGAGTAAGAAGGATGAAGGGACTGATCAATATCACTACCATATTTTAGCGTGCTCTAAAAGATGCGTTCTGAGTGCAGTTATGCCTCTCAGCTGTTGTTGCTGCTCCTGCTACGTACCATCGAGCTGACTCTGACTCATAGGAAAGCGGGCTCCAGGAAGAACTCTAGTCCTGAGTGCTGTGCGTTCATAGTCCAGCCTCAGTGTTACCTTCTGATTCCAGTACTGCAATGAATTCTTCACCCAGAAGCTGGAGAATTCCCTGGACAGGAGGCCCCAGCAGGGCAGGCCCTTACTCAGGTGGGCTGGTTCTGTGACAGCTAGGTGGCAAGGCTTGCAGGAGGTTCCTTTATGTTAAATTTTCCATGTACCTTGAGGACTAAGTCTCACTATAAAGTGATTAAAACAGTACAGCTCAATGAGGACAAAGATCAACTCAACTCATTACCCATTCTGACACTTAGCGACACTACAGGATATGGTGCAACTACCCCTGTGGGTACCCCAAACCATCACTCTACACCTTAGTAAAAAACCTCATCTTTCTCCCACTAAGTGTATCATGGTTTTGAACTGCTGATCTTGTAGTTAGAAGCCCCTATACCATCGAGGCTCCTCCAAAGTAGCTGTAAGCAAGGCAAATCCTCACTGGGAACTGATTCCTGAGGTGGAGAAATGGGCCCCGGTACCTTGAACAGTTCAGCTTCAACACATCTCCCTGGCACTCCCCAATGTACGACTGCTTTGCCTTTTTATCTTGGACTATTCATTTAGCAAGTCGAAAAGTTAGTCATAAGTCATTTGTCCAACCTCATTATAAACACAGCAATAAGTATTCAATATCATTCATATCTCATTCTTAATCAGAATGCCCTGAAATTCTGGAAACCAAAGCCCATTATAGTTGGTTTATCTAAATTAGTATCTAAAGTAGTACCCTAAATTTCCTTTCTTTCTGACCCTGGCTTATTGATAAAAGTAGATCAATTGTCCTGTGGAATGATCCACTTTATTGCTTTGCTTGATGGCTTTTCATGTGTGTGTTTTGTTTATGCTTTTGTCTTCCATATCAGCACACCTCAGAGAGAGGGCGGGTTTGTTTCCAGAACACTGGAGTAAAGGACATATCACAATAAGGTGAGCCACATGGACTTTTCTGTGTTCCCTAGAAGATAGGAACCTTATGGTTACAGTATCTTACATACACAATAGCGTTTTGAAAACAAATAGAAGTATTGAGAAAAATCACCAAAATGTGACACAAAGTGAGCACACGCTGTTGGAAAACGTTGCCAAGGCAGGGTTGTCACCAACCTCCCACTTCCAGAAAACACAATATCTGCACAGCACAATAAAGTGAAGGACCATGTCATCATACCCTAAAGCATGTCTTTACAATGACCGTTCCTTTTTGATATCCAAGATGTCAGCTTTAGACAAGAGTTGTGTGTTCTATCTTATTTTGGAATTCGTTTAACATTCTCCTTTTATGCCAGCACAAGCTGTCATAGATTGACTTCCATACCAGATGAGGAACTAGCCATGTCTGCAGGAAAACCTCATTCCTTTCAGTGGTATATAATGTTAGAGACAAGAGGATGCTTATTTTGTCTTTAAACTCTATTTTACCTGCTGTTAACTTAAGATGGCTGCCTCAGCTTTCATTTGATTTGGTTCTTGTGTGTCTACTAAATACCATCACCCACTCACTGCCATCCAGTTGATTCTGACCAATGGTGACCTTAGAGGACAGAATGGAGTCCTGCTGTAGGTTTCGCAGACTATAAATATTTACAGGAGCAAAAACATCACTTTATTCCCTTGGAGCAGCTGGTCGTTTCAAACTGCTGACCTTGTGGTTAGCAGCCTGACTAGTAATGCACTATGCCACCAAGGGTTCCTATCAAAGTTTTATATCATAAAAAAACTGTATATTTACACCTAGATCAAATCCCATAGATTTAGCAAATATTGCACACATGCCTTCTAAGAATGTTTGTCAATTTCACTTTCCTCAGGCAAGATATTTCTTTAAATGCCATACTAATATTTTACATGTTTTATAATAAAATTAACATAGCACACCTGTAGAGGGAGATATCAGTTGGCAAACAGACATAGAAGACTTGTATTATTTAAGAGATATTTTGATATGTGGCCTTCCTCTTATTTACAGTTCAGTATATTCTGTTTAGTTCCTTTAGACTAGAGTAATAAAAGCTAAAGTTAAAATAATATCACTACTGGTGTGACTGTACTACAAAAAAAGGAAATAGGTTCAGAAATCTCTTAAAAGACAAAATCTCTCATATAATTTAAAATAATCCAAGATCCAACTGTTAACTCTCCAGAGAAAACAATATTAAAGAGAATTTGATCTGGGTCATCTATGCCTCTAAAAATGTAGTAATGACTCTAAAAATGAGTGTTATTCTTTACTTTAATAATCACTAATAAATCAAAATTTGTAGCCAAACTCTTTTCTGAACATTTAGCACATGGGTAAACAAACAAACAAAATAGTTCCAGTTTATACATACATACATAGGTTTATCCCAAACTAAATGTGTTTAGACATGTTTTTTTAATAAATGGATGGGTGGCTAGAATCACTCTCAGTAAAACACTTACATTAATCTCATTAGAATGTCTTCAAAGGAGATTTCATCAGAACAGTGGCTTCAGTGGGGATAGACTGGGCCAGTTCAAGTCAAGGCAGAGAGATCAGCTCAGAACCATTTTGGGGATCACAAAAATATTTCAGAAGTTTGGAGGGAAAGTGACATGTTGGACTTCCTCCAACTACACAAGAGTGAAGAAGAATCCAACTCCACATGATACCAAGACTGGCTGCGCAAAGCAGACATGCCTATACCCTCCATTCTTTGTCCCTATCTAGCACCACCTAGTCCTCCCATAGGCATTCTCCTCCTCAGCTGGGTTCAGTAATTCATTGTCATGACCACACTGAGCTCACAGAAAATACTCAGTTAGGAGGTTTGTTAGGAAAGTGACCAGGTTACAAAATCCTAAGGGTATATTTCTTTTTTTCTGCAGTGCTTCACACTGCCATCATGTCTATCTGGTCCTCAGCATCTCAGTCACATGATCATTTGGCCTCTGCCTCCATTGGCAAGAAAGCCTGTTCACTGCCCTGCCTCATGATCTTAGCATGACTTCTCTGGATACTAAGGCCTCTGTCTTTTCAGGCAGGAATCTTACATGCGCTTCATATGTTGCTCTTCTCTCTTAATGGTCTCAGGATTTTTCCTTCTCTGCTTCTGAGATGGCTCACTCTTATATATCCAGTGGGATGACAAAATTGACCCATTCCCTTTATCAGTTTCACACACCCTTTTTGCAAGGTCTCAACAAAGCAGAATACAAAGTCACTGTATTAAAAAGAATATAGTTGACATTCAACTATTTTAGGAGGTAGCATAAGAGAAAAGCCAATAGTGCCGAAGGAAGAAGTCAAAGCAGCACTGAAAACATTATCCAAAAATAAGGATCCTGGAACTGATGGAATACCAATAGACATATTTCAATAAACTGATGAAGAACTGGACGCACTCCATCGTCTATGCCAAGAAATCTGGAAGACAACTACTTTGACAACTGATTGGAAGAGATCCATATTTGGACCCACTCCAGATAAAGGTGACCCTACAAAGGCTCAAACTGTAGAACAATATCAATAATATCACATATTAGTAAATTTTTCTGAAGATCATCCAATAACGATTACAGCAGTGCATTGATACAGAGTTCCCAGAAGTTCAGGCAGGATTCAAAAAAGAACATGGAACCAAGGATATCATTGCTGAAGTCAGATGGATCTGAGCTGAAAACAGAATACTACAAGGAGGTTGACTTGTGTTTTATTGGCTATGAAAAAACACACAACTCTGTGGATCATAACAAGCTATGGATAGCCTTGAGAAATATGGGGATTCCAGAACACTTCATTGTGAACATGGGGAACCTATACATGGATCAAGAGGTAGTTTTACAAAGAGAACAATGGAATATTGCCTAGTTTAAAATTAAGAAAAATGTGCATCAGTATTGTATCTTTTCACCATATCTATTCAAACTGTATGCTAAGCACACCGAAGCTAGATCACCATATATACTTGTGCATAAGCTGAGTTTTTCAGCATATTTTTAATGCAGTTTTGTGGTAAAATTAGGTGCCTCGGCTGATATTCAGGTCAGCTTATACTCAAGTGTATTCTGTATATATACAGAATCTGGATTATATTGGAGGAAGCTTATTAACAACTTCTGATATGCAGATCACACAATCTTGTTTGCTGAAAATAAGGAGGACTTAAAGCACGTGCTTCTGAAGATAAAGGATTGTAGCCTTCCATATGGATTACACTTAATAAAAGGAAACAAAATGCTCCACAATTGAATAAATAGGTAACAATGAAAATAGGAAAAAATTTTTGAGGTTTTCAAGAATTTCATCTTGCTTGAATCCACAATCAATGATCATATAAGCAGCAGTGAAGAAACCAAATGATGATTGCATTGGGTAAGTTTGCTGGACAAGATCTCTCTAAAGTGTTGAAATGCAGGGAGGTTACTTTGAGGACTAAGGTGCCCTGGCTCAAATCATAGAATTTTCAATCACTTCATATGCATACGAAAATTGGACATTGTATAAAGAAGATCAAAGAAAAATTTTTGCATTTGTTCTATGGTGTTTGTGTTAGTTTGGGTACTTTAGAGAAACAAATCCACAGAAACTCATGTATAAGAGAGAGTTTTATAAAAAGGTTAAATGCGCATCAAGAAAACATCCCAACCCAGTGCTGCCCAAGCCCACAAGTCCAATATTAACTCACATGTCCAACACCAATCCACAAAGTCCTCTTCCATCTCGCAAAACAGACATAATGATGCCGACTGCAGGAGGAAAGCTGAATCAGTGAACATGTAAGCATCTCAGTGCTGGCAGGGGTCTCTACCCAGTTGTCCCAGCACCGATGGCTGCACTGGGGTAGGTCCATGCAGCTTCTCCTTGGGGATGTCTTGCAGGAAATCAGCCTAGCTTCAGCAGGGAACAGGCTAAGGCAGCTGCACCCTGATCCAACCATCAGAAAGCAAGAGACCTGAGAACTAGAAAGGCATGGCTCACTCAGCCATTTATCCCTCAGCCCTTCAATTAACCCCACATGTGTTTATCGGCCAGGTTGGCACAATAAACTAACTACCTCAGTGTTCAAAATGAAAAGTGAAAGTGTTCAGTACTGAGAGTACCATGACTGCCAAATGAGCAAGCAGACCTGTCTTGGACGAAGTACAACCAGAATGCTTCTTCGAGGCAAGGATGGGGAAACTTTGTCTCATGTACTTTGGCCATTTTATAAAAGAGCGAGCAGTCCCTGCAGAGGAACATTACACTTGGTAAAATGCAGGGGCTGTGAAAACGAAGAAGGCCCTTGCCAAGAATGGCCACGTGGTTGTAATAATGAGCTGGGACATAAGAACTATGTGAGATGGCCCAGAAGCAGTGGCGTTTCCTTCCGTGGTACATACGTACGGTCACTCTGAATAGGAACCTAACAAAAACACGCAGCCCTTGGGTGGGAATTTCAAGGATAAGGATAGGAAGAGCATCTCAAGTAAGTTCACTTCACCATGGCAATCTTGTTGTATATATTGTTAAGGATGCAATACAAACATGAGAGCCTATTATGAAGTTTTGAGAAGAATGAAACACTGCATTTGTGAGAAAGGGGCAGGAAAGGTCTCTTTCTATCAAGACATTCCATCTGCTAATTCTTTGAAGATTGCAAGGACTGCCCTAGGAGAATTAAATGCCCGCATGTCATTTCTTCCCCCATGCAGCCCTCATCCAGCTGACTGTTCTCCTAAGTGAGAGAACTTTTAAAAGAAACATGAGTTCAGGCTTTTGAAGACGCCAAAAGTGATGCTTTGCTGTGGTACCCACTTTAAGAAATGTATAAACAGAGATAACAGCTTCATATTTTAAAATTTTTGCTTAATATAAGTGTGTCTAATTTTGTGGAGCCCTGATAGCATCGTGGTTCTGCAATGGGCAGCTAACTGCAAAGTCAGCAGTTTGAAACCACCCGCTTCTCCACAGGAGAGATAAGACTTTCTTCTCCCTTAAAAAGGTGCAGTGTTGGAAACCCAGGGGGGCACTTCTTCTCTGAGCTCCTTTGGGTCACCATGAGTCAGAATCAACTCAATGGCAGTGAGTTTGGGTTTGGCTTTTGGTAAGCACACAGTAGTAGAAACTATTATCATTTACTTCATTGCATAAATGAGGAAACTGAGACCCAGGAAAGTTGTCGCATTACCTAAAAGTATTGAGTAGATATCTTCAATTGTTTAATATTCATCTCAAGCAATTGTTTTTGGGTCAAGTTCAACCTATACTAACCCCATGTGTTTTAAAGTAGAACGGGATCCCACACATTTTTTAATTGGCAGTGATATTTTTTTTTTTTAATTACTTTGTGTGTGTGTGAAAATTTACAATCTGTTGAACAAGATTTCTTTAACAAGTAAAGAAACTAAGATGTCACTTTGAGGGATGAGGAGAGCCTGACAAAATCATGGTATTTTATATCATTATTTATGCCTTCAAATATTGGACAATGTCAAGAATACAGAAAAAGATTTGATAATTTTGAATTATGGTGTTGGTGAGGAATATTGAATATACCTTGGAATCAGCAATAGGTAGTAAAAGACAGGTTTTTATGAATACTGTATTTGCAATGCTCTGTAATTAAATGACTATGCTTTCATATTATGAATATATGAAAAACTAATAAAGTTTATATTTTAATAAATGTAAAATTTAGTCTATTTTATCTTATGTGAATGATACCTTAATAAAAAATGCTATAAATTTCATATACTTGGTCATAGTTCTCTGATGCCAATCTAAGTGTTTCTATGCATACACTCATTTTATTATTATAAAAATTCTATAAAGTAATTATATTTATTCAATTTTGCTTACACTGAAGCTGAGGAAGGAAATCACTGAGCTCTTAAGAAACCTGCTGAAGGTCACTCAGTTAGAAAGTAATAAAATCAGGAACGGAAGCCAGCAGATGAATTTCTTGGTCTATTCTGTTAACAATGATGGAAGACCACTAGGGAAAGGCACAGTGTAGGGTACTTTACACATGGATTGTATTTCTTCCCAACAAACATCCTTTGAGGTAATTATTTTACTTATACATTAAACAGCCTGAGGATGGAGAAACATGAAAGGAAATAGGATTAGTCTTGCCTAGGGTCATATTGTTACAAAGATGCAGCTATACTGAGGAAATGACACCTGAAAGCACAGCAATTACTAATATACAAAGAGTGTTAGAGTGTTTTTATACAATGGATGTCAACACCTTTTCTGCTTTCCCATATTTGAAGTGTTATTGTATAGATGTCACTATCAGTTTGCCAAATCCCTGCAGCACCAGTCTCTGCTAAATCAATTTACATTATCAAGTGGGGAGATATTGCCCTCCAATGAAAGTGGTTTTGTAAACTGCTGATACGCAGGTTGAGCACAGGAACCGAATTTGCATTATATCCCTTTGCTTTCGACACGAAAGAAAGAGTAGAGTGGCAGCATCTCCATGAGGATCCCATCAATCTCTCAAAAGCAATTTGTCAAAAGAAACGTCCATTTAGGGCTCTCCCTGCCTCATTGTGACTGCCAATTTAAACCATGTGATATGTGCACTGATGTCTGCTAATGGAGGGAAAGGTAAGTATGGGTGTTTAGTCGGAACAAACAGAGAGTTCAAGATAACTTTTTGATTCCTGAGGATAAGAGAACCCGAAAACTCCCAGATAAAAGTTATTAAGGGTTCTTTTGAAGAACCAGAGAAAGCAGGAAAACCGAACAATCACAAAGAAGGAAGAGGCTGTCCTTTCGGAGACCTTTCCAATAGACACTGAAAACATT
The DNA here is from genome assembly GCF_000313985.2 of Echinops telfairi. Classification (NCBI taxonomy): domain Eukaryota; kingdom Metazoa; phylum Chordata; class Mammalia; order Afrosoricida; family Tenrecidae; genus Echinops; species Echinops telfairi. The sequence goes on from NW_022103900.1 coordinate 35,927,076, forward strand.
GAGGATGGCATGAAAAGACTCCGATGCTGAAAAGCTCCTGTTTCACCGCAGAGCGTTGTGAGACCTAATGACAGGCGATGAGGCTCGCAGGTGAGAAGGCCTTCAACGTATGACTGCAGAAAGAGCTGCCTTCTCAAAGTAGAGTCGATCGTAATGAAATAAATGCAGTCAAGCCTGTGGGAGTAAAGTCTTCATTTGGTGAAAGGCCTAACTCAAAATAAGAAGAAACAACTGAAAAAAAAATCTAATAATGGGAACATGAAATGTAAGAAGTATGAACCTAGTCAAAGGTGAAATGGAACACATAAAGCTTACTAGTCTAGATGTTGGTGAGTTGAAATTTACTGGCATTGGCCATTTTGAATCAGGTAGTCTTCAGTTTTACTAAGATAGGAACGGCACAATCAAGAAAAATGGGATTGCATGCATCATCAAAAAGAACATGTAAAGACCTATCTTGAAATACAAGCCTATCGATGATAGGAAATCAATCTGCATACAAGGAAATTCTGTCAATAAAAATATTATTCAAATTTATACATCAACTTCTAAAGCTGGTGATGAGATTGATGAATTTTACTAATATCTTCGGTTTGAAATTGCTAAAATATGCAATCAGGATGCCTTGATAATTACTGGCTAGTGGAATGAAAAAGTTGGGAACAAAAAGGAACAGTAGTTGGAAAATATGCTCTTGGTGATAGAAATGAAGCTGGAGAATACATCATAGAATGTGGAATTTATCAACTAGTATGCAGAGAAATGATATAGACTACATTTGTGGGAAGAGACATTGGAGATGCTCAATATCAGAAGCTAAAATGTGGTGAGGGTCTGACTGTAGACTAGAACATCGATTGCTTATATGTAATTTCAACTTGAAGCTGAAGAATATTAAAACAAAGACAGGATATCCAAAATATTATCTTGAGTCCACCACACCTGACTTTTGAGAACATCCGAGAACAGATGTGCTGCATTGAACACTAAGGACAGAAGATCTGAAAAGCTGTTGCAGGACATCAAGAACATCATACCTGAAAAACACAAAAGGTCATTAAAAAGACAGGGGACAAAAAGATCAAACTGGAGGTCAGAAGAGACTCTGGCTTGCTCTAAATAATGGAGTAGCTAAGGTAAATGGAAAAAATGATGAAGTAAAGCTGAACACAGAGTTTCCAAGGGCAACAAGAGAAGACAAAATATTATTATGAAATGTGCAAAGACCTAGAGTTGTTGTTGTTGTTAGATTCCATCCAGTTAGTTTTGACCCATACTGACTCTATGCACAGCAAAATGAAACATTTTCCAGTCCTACAACCTCCTCATCATTGTTCCTATACTTGAGCCCACTGTTGTCCCCACAGTGTTAATCCATCTCATCCAGGGCCTTCCTCCCCTTCACTGTCCTTCTACTTTACCAATTATGATGTCATTCTCCAGGGACAGGTTCCCCTGCTAACGAGTCCAAATATGTAAGAAGAGGCTTTATGTCCTTGCTTCTATGGAGCCCTCTGACATTATGTCTTTCAAGACAGATCACCTTTCCCTTTTGGTAGTTCTTGGTGCTATTAATATTCTTTCCCCAAACCAGGGTTCGAATCCATCTCTATTTTTTCAGCCTTCATCATTTGATGTCCAACTTTCACATGCATATGGGGTAATTGAAAATGCCATGTAGGGTGAGGTCCACATTAGTTCTCAAAATAACCTGTCTGCCTTTTAACACTCTAAAGGGGTCTTGTGCAGCAGATTTACCCAATGCAACGTGTCTTTTGACCTGTTGACTGTTGCTTCCATGAGCATTGATTGTGGATCAGATTAAGATCAAATTCTTGACAACTTCAATCTCTTCTCCATTTATCATGTTGTTACCTATTGGTCCAGTCATGAGGATATTGACCTTTACATTGAGTTGTAATTCATACTTAATGGTGCAATCCTTGATTTTCATCATCAAGTGCTTCAAGTCCTCCTAACTTTCAGCAAACAAGGTTTTGTCATCTGCATATCTCAGGTTGTTAACAGCCTCTCTCCAATCCCGACTCCTCATTCTTCTTCATATAATCCAACTTCTTTGATTACATGTTCAGTACTTAAATTGAATAAATATGGAAGGATAAAACCCTGACACACATTTTTCCTGTTTTTAAACCATGCAACATTACCTTGTTCTGTTGGCACAACTGTCTCTTGATCCATGTACAGGTTCCACGTGAGCACAATTATGGGATACAAAAAGGTTTCTCCCCAGTTATCACGCTGTTTGCCAGCACATTGTGCGTTCAGCTGCTTAGAAGTTTTCTGCCTCAAAAGGCTTCAGCCATCCAGACTAATCGGACTATTTTCTGTTCCACCAGTAGGTGGGGATCAAATCCTACTGATTATGATAGTGATTGTTTCCCTGAAGAGCCCAGAGTAAAAGTCAAGCCAGGTCAAGGACAACCAAGGTTACACTGCCATCTTGAGCCTAGGATCCGCTCATCTTATCCCCCATCTTGTCCTGTTGTATATACACCCCTAGATCATCACCCTCCCATTGCTGTATTGCCTATGGTACAACCCCTTCCTGTGACATGTGGTTACCTGTAATCTGGGTGGATCGCACTCTCCCAAGTATATATAGCCATGGTTAGTAACAAATAACCCTCCCTCTTTTTCTCTACTCCTCCTACCTCCACATGAACCACCAAGAGGGGCTGAGGTGAGAATTCTACCATGAAATGTGCCTGACTCCTTTATTTTACTCTCTCTCCCCTCTCTCTCTTATGCTGTATGCTATAATCTTTCTATATTATCGCTGTACAATTGCACCTATGGAGCCATGATATTGTCTGGGGCTGGTTACCCTGACAATGAAGAGTTCTAGAATTTCCATTCTTCTCAATGATATTCATAGTTTATTGTGATGCCTATAATTGAATACCTTTGCGTAGTCAATAAAAACACAAGTAAGCATCTTTCTTGTATTTTATGCCTTCTGCCAAGACCCCTCTGACACCAGCAATAATATCCCTTAATCCAAGTCCTCTTCTGAATTCAGCCTGAACATTTGGCAACTCTTTGTCAATTTAATCCTGTGGATGATTTGCTAGATATTAATGATATTGTTCTATAATTTAAGCATTTTGTAGGATCATCTTTCTTTGGAATGGGTACAAATATGGATCTCTTCCAGTCAATTGGCCAAAAATTCTCTTCCAAATTTCTTGCAAGTAACTGCCTCCAGGGCTTCCTCAGCTTGTTGAAACATTTCCATTGGTATTCCATCAATTCTGGGTTCCTGGTTTTTGGCTAATGTTTTCAATGCCACTTGGATTTCTATCTTTAGTACCATTGGTTCCTGCTCATATACTATATCCTGAACAGATTACATGTAAAATAAATCTTTTTATAACAGTGACTGTGTATTCTTTAGATGATTTCTGTATCTTCAATATTTTGTCCATAGAAACTTTTAACAGAGAAACGAGGCTTGACTTTTAAAATTTTTAATCAATTTAGGATATGCTGTGCATTTTATTCTCTATAGATTTCTAATTGCAGGCCTTTGCACATTGCATTGTACTATTTTGCTTTGTCTTCTCCAGTTTCCCTTTGAAATTTTGTCTTCAGTTCTTTTCATTATTTCTTTCGTTTGCTGTGGCTATTCTACAATTTAGAGCACATTTCAGTCTCTTCTAATATCCACTTTGATCTTTTCTTGTTTTCCTGTCTTATTAATAATCTTTTTTGCTTATTCATGAATGATGTTCTTGATGTTCTCCCACAACTCAACAGATCTTTGTCATTAGTGTTCAATGAGTCAAATCTGTTCTTGAATTGTCTTTGAAATCAAGGTTGTATTTCTGGCTGTGGTAAACATGTTTTACTTTCTTTGGCTTCAACGTAAACTTACATATTAGCAATTGTTGGTCTATTTCACAAGCACCCTGGGCCTGTTTTTAGCTGCTAACAGTGAGTTAGTGTCTCCATCATCTCTTCCTACAAACAATCATTAATCCAGTTAATACTAGCCTAATCAGTCCTTCTCAGTCATGCCCCTATACCTCGCTGTGTGGAAAGGAAAAGAAAACATGGATACTGAAAACAGGTAAATCCTTGGCGACCTCTCACTACATTTATGATCTTGAGCAACTTACTTAAATTCTTTCATTTCTATATTTAGTGATGGTAAAATAGTAGCAATAATGCCTGCTTCTCAGATTTATTCTCAGCATTAACTAATGGAATGAAAAGCTTCTGGGACAATATCGTCTATGTGAAGTAGGTCCCCAGTAAAACTGATTTTCTTTCTGTGCAGACAATGTTGTACTAATTGCCTTGTAAATCGAAGCTCCACAAGAGCAGAGGGCTTCCAAGAACCCAGAACACTAACTGGAGCTAAATATTCAACAAATATTTGTTATTGAATGTTATAAATGATATATTTTCACTTCGAAAAATATGTGCTATTAAAACTTTATGCTCATATCAGTCCCCCACTTCTTTCTAAAATTTCTGGCTACCAAATGTCTCTTTATTAATAGGCTTTTAAGTCTTCCTCCCACTATAAAATCTGTTTGCAAGGAAGGATCAAATTTGTAATTGCAATGAACTCATATTCTCTTTATTTTTTAGTGTTTTAATCCTGCTAGGCTAGGATTACTAGGCCCTTTATATCCATGTCATATTCTAAAGTGAGAAGAATATGAAACTTGAAGTATGAATTCAAATGATTGGTCTAAGTCATAGGAGATACAGAATTGTAAAGAAGGTGTCTACTTTCTGTGCCTCAGTTATTACCAGGGTGCAATATCAATTCTTCACAAGATCATTCTAAGGATTAAATGACAAGAAGTGTGTAGTTCTCAGAATGTAGTATTGACTGCCGAACAATGATTTATGCAGAAGATGTGGGTGGAGTACCAGTTATGTGCCTGGCAACCTTCTAGCTTCTGGAGTGTCACACTAAAAACTCTGACAAATTATCTGTCCTCATGCAGTTTACATTCTGGAGACAACGTGACAGGTACTACACTGTAAAACACAATGCATGACAGAGAACATAACTGCTTTGCTCAAAAGAAAGGAAGTGTTGTTGGGACACTGGGTTCCAATTTATGCAAGGTTTTTATGGAAGGCTCCACTGTGCAGGTGGCATCAAAGTTGAGACCTGAGGTAGGTAAGTGAGTGAGTTCTTTGGACATTTGGAGGGAAATATATCTGGCAGAGGAAAAAGCAAATGCAAAGCTTAGAGTTAGAAGCATGTCTGTAATGTTTCAGGACTTACCCAAAACTAACTAAACTCACTTCCATTGAGTTGATTCCAATTCAAGACCAGGAATATCGGAAAGGTAAGGGAGGTGGAGGGCAATATCCTGAAGGATATCATGGGCTAAATCAAGTGTTTGGTGATTAAGTGGAGAGAAAAAGGAGCCATGGAGGGATTTGGTTAGAAAAAAAAGGAGGGTTGGGCTGAGAAGAAATAGGATCTCGTTGCTGCATTTTAAACTGTAGCTTGTATTAAAAATAAATTGTCCCCCACAATTCCCTGGTTTAGTGAGGGACGCCGTGTCTCGTGGTGGGGCCGGCCCTATGGTCCTCCCCGTGTGGTGTCTGCTCTGAGCAGGAACATCAACCTCGGGGCTTGGTGGGCCAGGAAGTCCTCCCCTCCCTCTCCATCCCTTTTTGTTTCTCCCGTGTGCTCTAATGCCGTGTGCCCCTCTCCCCAAGCTATAGCCCCAGTGCTGTCCCCTGAAGCGTATTCTTCTGATGGGGCTGGGCGAGGGTGGGGGTGGGGCGGTGTTCACATAGTTGGGATTGGGGCTGGCCCCACAGGCTTTTCTGTTGGTTCCCTGGTACATGCTGGTATGTTGTATTCACATCTTGGCACATCCGGTCTCTCTTTCCCTCTCCTGAGGAGATATAAACAATACTCTCCCCTTGGGTGGGTTAGTGCCTTGCTCCCGTTACCCATGTCTCTTTTTTTCTTTCCCTTTCTTATTAGTTGGCTGCTACATGTATTCCTGGATGGGGTTTGACCCTGCCATGGTTGCTGGACATCACCCTGGGGATGTATGTATATAGTAGCTTTTCCCTTAAGCTCCGTTTTTTTGTTATTGTTGTTTTTTGTTTTTAAGTTTATCTCAGTGGAGACTCGTGTTATACTTGTCCTTTTGTACTTGGCTTACTTCACTTAGCATGATTTCCTCCAGTTCTTCCCATGCGGCGATGTGCTTCATGCATTCATCGCTGCTTTTTAAGGATGCATAGTACTCCATTGTATGCATGTATGTATGTATGTACAGTTTTTTGATCCATTCATCTGTTGATAGAAATTTGGGTTGTTTCTAACTTTACCAATCTGATTAGACCAGAACATGCACACTGCTACAGATAAGAGCCCAAAACACAGGAAATCCAGGATAGATAAACAACCCCAGGGCCGAAAATGAGAGTAGAGATACCAGGAGGATTAGGGGAGGGTGGGGGGAGAAAGGGGCAATTGATCACAAGGATCAAACTATAACCCCCTCTCAGGGGGATAAACAACTGAAAAGTGGGTGAGGGCAATGGAGGATGATGTAAAATATGAAAATAATAATCTATAACTTATCAAGTGTTCACAGGGGAGGAAGGGGGGAAGAAATGGGGAGCTAATATCAGGGGCTCAAGTGGGAAGAGAATGCTTTGAAAATGATGATGGCGGCATATGTGCAAGTATGCTTTACACACTGGATGAATGTATGGATTGTGATAAGAGATGTAAGAGCGCCCAATAAAATTATTTAATAATAATAAAAAAAGAATAAATTGAAATGTAGAGCTGCAAGATAATAAGAGATAATTGTGAAAAATGCAGATGAAACTGGATGGGGGTTTAGAGCATAGAGTGGTGATAGGATTGAATCCTAAAAATACATTGCTGATATGTGGTGGTTGTGGTTATCTGTTAATAGATAGCAGATATTGCGGTCAGAACAGTTAGAGAGAACTAGAAAAAGGAATGCGGTAGGACTGCACAGGTTTTAATTTGAAATATGGACAGACAGAGCTTGGGTATGAGATAGGAGTTGGGGCAATAGAAGGGGCTTTGGACAAATTGATTTGGAAATGCTGATTAGATATCCAAACCAAAATGCCTTGGAGAAACTCAAAGGACATATCTGGAGCAAATGAACTCTGGGCTAGAGATATAAATTTGTAAGTCATCGGCATGTGTATGGTTAAAGCCCCTATGACTTGATGATCACCGTGTGTCTGTCAGTTTGTCATTCTGTGGTGTCTTGTGTGTTGCTGAGATGCTGGAAGCCATGTCACTGGTATTTCAAATATCAGCAGGTCACTCAAAGTGAACAGGTTTTAGCAGAGCTTGCAGACTAAGAACAGACAATGCTGAAGGACTAGGCTGTTCATTTTGAAGGAAGGAGCCACTGAAAACTTTGAGATTTCCATGTATCTTGGTCTTCATCTTCCCCTTGTCTAGGAGGTACTCTTGGAAGGGACCCTAAGTCCAAAGAATGTGCTCCATTCCCAGTTCTTCTTTCTCAGTGGTAGTCACCTCCTGCCTGCTCTGCTTGCTTCTCTCCGTTTATCCTTTCAGATGAATGGTGATGCAATCCACACTCCAGGGTAATTCCTCTGCATCAGATAAGGACGATGGCTGAATAAAAGAGTTGCATCAGACCCGCATCCCCTTACTACTGATTGGTTAATCACATCAGAACACATTATGACAGAACTGGCAAATCACTGAGAATCATAGCCCAAAAAGTTGACACATATTTCTGGGGTATGAACCTCAATCCATGAGAGCTACAGGCTGGTTAATGAATAAGTATTTGCTTTTCATTAGTTTTGTTCTAGGCAGAGTACTAGGAAGAGAACAAATAAGAATACATAATTGTGATCAATGTTGAGTAGACATACAGTATCCTAAATAATAAGGCATGGATAGATACAGAAGGGCCATAGAAGAAGGGGCTTACACTCACCTCTGAGAAAGAGAGAAGTCCACATAGCAGCTTTGATTCCATGTGGAAAGTAAAGCTGAATAGCATGAACTTGTTTGATATGGGCTTGGACTCTGCCTAAAGTCCCATTTTCCCAAGAGGACAGAAGAGGTTTAGAGCAACTCAGAAAACTCAAAGTAAAACATGCATCCAGTTTTTTGTACAAACGTGTACTGAGTGGTTGCTTTAGGTCCATAATTGGGTGTTACAGTCCATGGTCACTGCCCTCTAAGGATTCATGCTCTACAGTGGTAATTCTCACACTTGAGGCTGTGTCACCTAAAGGCGTTTGGTTGATTTACTAAGTCTGTGGTTGTTGTGGTGTGCCCCTGAGTGGATTGACTCGCAGGGTCCCCATGTAAGAGAGCAGAATTGCTCCATGTGGTGTCCTAGGCTTTCATTTTTACGGCAGCAGAGAAGCTGGTATTGATTTCCTGCAGTGTGACTAAGGGGCTCCAGTCTCTGACCTGTCAAGTATCAGCCCTGCACTGCAGCACTGTAGCACTGAGACTCACCTAGAGTGGGCCTCACAGTCTGCATTTTATCAAATTCCTAGGTACATTCTGTGTTACATATTTGGACTTTACTATGAGTCATAGACTTTATTGACTACATTTACTACATAGTCTATAATCAATAGATTGATTAAATGTACTTAAAAACATGACATTCTCTTTTAAGCTGCAAGAATGGACACATTATGTATACATGTTTCAGGCTGTTGGGGTTGGCGATTGTTAATGTAGAGTTTGAAGACAGAGAAGAGATAGATAATCACTCTATATGTCAAACAGAGAAGAGATAATCACTCTATCTGTCAAGCTGAAATGAATGGATAGAAATAACATTAGAGAAATTGAATGCCATCACAGCAACAGAGGAGCAGAAAAGCCTTTGTCACTGTTTGTAACTGTTTTTAATAAGCAGGAGTCAGATAATATAAATTCTGAGGAGCTAAGGATTATAAATAATTAGTAAAGGAAGTTGAAGGCTTTGATGATATGACCATCCTACAGACATATGCACATAATTTCAAGGGTCTCAAGAGCAATTTCTAGGGCACGGTGATTAATAGTAGGTAGAATTTATTTAACTTTTATAATGAATAAAATGATATTCTAAGATTTTTTATAAGAAATACTCATCTAACGTTTACAATGATTCTATATAGTAGATACTATTATTCTTTCCAGGTGGTAGTGTGGATGAGGTACTCAGCTGATAACCCCAAAAGTTGATGGTTCAAACCCACCAGCTGTTCTGAGGGAGAAAAGGCTGTCTGTCCTATAAAAATTTTCCGTCTTGGAAGCCCCATGGAGATTTGCCATGAGTTGGAATAGAGTCACTGGCAGTGGGATTTTTGGTTTTATTATTTTTCAGGATTCTGGACATAGCTTGCCTTTGGTCAGAGTCTTGGACAAGCTTGCCATCCAGGTGTCAATGGTGGCTACGGTCTCATCTGAAGGTACAATGTTGGTGGATCTGCTTCCAACTCATGCATGCAGTGAGTCTGAGGGGTTTCGAAGTTGATCAAGGAACAAAGTATGAGCCTCAAGCAGAAATATTGCACAATGGTTTTCTGGGGTCAGTGCTCTGACAGGTTGGGATATAGGATGAAATCCTCCCAGCAGTAGAACTCTCCAAAGGTAAATGGCATCGCAGAAGGGGAAGAGACCAAGATAACACCCAGAGGAAAACAGAAGAGAGGATGGACAGCCTTCATGCAGCTCAATGATGTCCCTTAAGAGCATAGTGTGGAGGCTCTGGGCAGCACAAACAACAATTTGAGGTATTTCTGTTGAAACAACTTATGTATTATATGAGCACCAGATGTCAGGGTTTGTTTTGTGACATATGCAAAGAAGGCTTGCCTTAAATGCCCAATCTCTCTATGTGATTTTGTGGGTACGATGGTTAAGCTTGTGCCACTTTGGCTCGTCCATCATTCTCAGTGGTTAAGCAATTATGATATAATTTGGCAGTTATGAATAATTATTGTTAACTTCCATGAGAAGATCTGATCCAATGTAATCATCTCCATGATGAAATCTGTTATAAGCAACCAAATATTCACAACGGAGTTTCCACAGGACACTGGCTTGAACTGAATATATATGGATGTCCCAGCAAAGCACGCTCATCTTCTGCTTAGTGTGGGTTCGACATATGATCTGTGTCCGACCTCCTGTTCTTTGGAGTTGAGCCAACAATCTGCCAGAATAGACACAGTCACTCACTCACTGCAATTCCCAGACTTGAATGACTTCACAGACTGAAAACCTTTAATAAAATACAGGCTGGGTCCCCTGGAGAAACACCCCCTGTCACCCACCTCCACAGCCAGCAGCTTTCCAGTGGACCATCCTTCTTTGGGTTCTTCAACGCCTACCACAGAACCACACAGACATTAGCCATTTAGCTCAAGACTGCATTATGTGACTTCCGCATACAGCTTTCTTTCTCCTTCATGTCCTGCTTGAGCCCGATCTCCTTGAAGTACTACTTCCATGTAATGATGGAGGACTGCTCTGAAAGTCCAACTTTATGACTCTGGGGGTCAGACAGTGCCCTCTTTATGAAGGGACACTTAGGCCTTCTGGTGACCTGGTGGTCCATGAGTAGGCAACAAATTTCGAATAAGGTCCAGTAAGAAGTCAAAATCTGTTTCTCTAGAGGAGAGTAGCTATCTTCAGAAAATGATAGGGTGTTACTCTAAAATTATAAGGATCTCTATTATAAGCAACACTTCTGCCGAAGCTACCATGCCAAGACTTAAATGTCTTCGTCGAATTTCACACAGCATTGCCTTGGGTTAAGAAAATCACTTCACAGCAACTATGTAAGTTTTGACAAACTAAAGCCTGATATTTGGCCCACAGATGTGGTACTTGATGTTGTCTTATACAACAAGGTGAGTCATTTCCTTGAGCTCAATCTCTCTGTCCACACATACACACAGACACACACACATGTATATAGAGACCATATATGTATGCATATATATAGATACACACTACCATTTTTATATATCAATAGAAGCTTCATTGTTTTTACTTCTCTAGAGAACCCAACTAAAGACTTTGAGCAACAAATTTTGTGTAGAAATTTGAGTTTAGTGTTCATGAAATTTTAGTGTTAATGAGTCTAAGACAGTTATGCAGAAATAAACTACCTCAGTCAATATCTAGAAATCATTTTTGGTTCATATAAAACAATGTGTTTTGTTTTGTAGGACCCAGTTCCTTATGCACTATTGGATTTAGGGGTTAATTACTCATTGGCTCTTTTCCAAAGGCCTCACCCAGTCCCTTGCCTTTGGGCCTTTCTGTAGGCGATCTCAAAGAATGGCAGCTGGCTTTCATCAAAGTGAATGAGTGTGAGAGAATGAGAAAGGAGAGCCTGAGATGAGCCCACAGTCATTTTATAATCTTCTATGAACAATAGCAGGCTGTTTCTGCCATACCCTACCACATAGAAGCCAGTCAACGAGTTCAATAATGCTCCAGGGGAGAGAATTGCACACGAATACAGATTTCAGAAAGTAAGAGCCATTGAGAACCATCTGAGAAACTTCCTATCACAGTGCAGACTCTCTTACTTTAATCAGAAGACACACATACTCATCTACAGAAACTGTGGCCAGAAAGTAAAGAATACTTGTGACAAACTCTCTGTAGGAGAAAGACAGACTTTCATGGAAGAAAGTGGTGCAAATGGAGTCCACATATTCTGAGGCAGGCCCTCCATGCACATGGCTGCCATCTGAAATAAACATGTCAGCAGGAGGTGGGAGATGTGTGCTGTGCAACTGAAGTACCAGCCTGCTGAGGGATTCTAAAAGTAAGATCAATCAGGAATTCACTGGGGTTCTATCAATCCTGCAGGAAAGCCACAGGGTGTGGCTTTTAATAGAGGGAAAGGTTAAACACAGCTGTCTGGCAAACTGTGAGAGCATCTCCTCTCACTCCATTCAGGTCTCTTGCTGACAGTCCACGGAATGTCTGGACAGAGTGCATTTGATTGTTTTAATTTTGCATGTGCATTTTCAAATTCCTACTGATTCGTGAAAGGATAAAAGATGTGGAGCATCAATATCAGATTTACTACCGAGAATTTGTGGCTACTTAAATTGGATTTACAAATTGAGTTGCATCCCCCAGAAAGATATGCTGAAGTTCTAACCCCTGGAATCTGTGATTATAAGTTTGTTTGGGAATAAGCTCTTTTCAGAATTGATGATAAATTGACATGAAGTCATACAGAGGTAGTTTGTGCCCTAATCCCCTCTGAATGGTGTCCTTCATAGTAGTGAAGACACACATACAGGTACACATACAAGTCAAAGAGTATCTTGGGATGAAAGTAACTGGGAGAGACAAGAAAAATACTGCTTCTGTAGAGACTTCCAAGGTTGTATGGCCTGGCCAACATGTTGATTTGAAATTCCAGCTTCCTAAACTGTGAGACAATCAATTCCTATTGTTTGCAGCCATCTATTTGTGGTACTTTATTACAGCTTTGTCATCCACAGCACACAATGTTCTGAGTGTGGAGCCTTATCAGTGTAAAGCTTAGTTTTATCTTACAATATAGAGGTAAAGACATAGTGATAATTGAAAAATTGAGATGATATTACTGCATACATCATCTACCCTCTGGACAATGTTCTAGGAACACTAGGCACATTATTTCACACAATGCTGCAAAACAATATGCATGACCCAAGGGATTACTTTGAAAATTAAGGAAATAGGACTGTGAGAGGCTAGTTCACATGTGCTGCCCATAGAAGACAATAGCAAAACAATAACAAAAACACTAGAAAAAAGTGACATACTTCATACTCCTGGATGTTTTGTACTAGGTTTCTGTACTGGGTCTAGGTTTCTCCAAATTTCTGTATACCTGGTGTGTTAGTCTGGGTACACTAGAGAAACAAATCCACAGAAACTCATCTATAAGAGAAAAGACAAATGGGTGCATAAGCAATTGTGGTGAAGAAAGCTGATGGTGCCCAGCTATAAAATATATATACTGTCTGGGGTCTTAAAGGCTTGAAGGTGAACAAGCGGCCATCTAGCTCAGAAGCAACAAAGCCCACATGGAAGAAGCACACCCGCCTGTGCGATCATGAGGTGTTGAAGGGATCAGGTATCAGGCATCATCGGAACAAAAACTCTTATCATAGTGAATGAGGGGGGGAGTGCGGACTGGAGACCCAAAGCCCATTTGTAGGCCACTGGACATCCCCTTACAGAAGGGTCTCGGTGTGGAGACAAGCCAGTCAGCATGTGACGTAGCAGCAAGGAAAAATACAACTTTTCTCTAGTTCCTAAGTGCTTACTCCCCCCCGCCTCCCCCACTATCATGATCCAAATTCTACCTTGCAAGTCTGGTTAGATGGGAGGATGTACACTGGTACAGATAGGAACTGGAAACACAGGGAATCCAGGGCGGATGATCCCTTCAGGACAAGTGGTGTGAGTGGCGATACTACGAGAGTAGAGGAGGGTGGGTTGGAAAGGGAGAACCGATTACAAGGATCTACATGTGACCTCCTCCCTGGGGGACAGACAACTGAAAAGTGGGTGAA
>NW_022103900.1:35940762-35956265 GCF_000313985.2 Echinops telfairi
AATGACAAAATAATAATTTATAAATTATCAAGGGTTCATGAGGGAGGGGCGAGCAGAAAGGGAGGAGGGAGCGGGGAGGAAGGGGGAAAAATGAGGAGCTGATTCCAGGGACTTAAGTGGAGAGCAAATGTTTTGACAATGATGAGGGCAATGAATGTAAAAATGTGCTTTACACAATTGATGTATATATGGATTGTGATAAGAGTTGCATGAGCCCCTAATAAAACAATCAAAAAATAAATAAAATATGTGTGTGTCACGCTCTAAAAAAAAAAGAGAGAGAGAAGAGAGTTTTATATGCAGGTTAAGTGTGCATAAAGGAAACATCCCAACCCAATGCTGCCCAAGCCCACAAGTCCAACATTACCCTATTAACCCTTATGTCCAACACCAATCCACAAAATGCTCCTCCATCTCACAAAACATGCAATGACGCTGACTGCAGGAGGAGAGCCGAGTCAGTGAATGTGTAAGCATCTCAGCACTGGCAGGGGTCTCCACAGGGCTGCTCCAGGATGCAGGGCTGCATCGGAGTAGGTCCATGTGGCTTCTCCTTGGGGATGTCTTGCAGGAAGTCAGCCTTTCAAGCTGAAGCAGGGAACTGCTAAGGCAGCTGCACCCTGGTCCACCCATCACAAAGCAAGAGACCCAAGAACTAGAAAAGCGAGGCTCACGGAGCCATTTATCCCTCTGCCCTTCAATTAACCCCATGTGTTTATCGGCCAGGTTGACGCAATAAAATAACTACCTCACCTGGTATTGTTGTTGGTGTAGGTTTTTGTGCCAGTATTGCTGTTGTTTATCCACAACATTGTACTTTGGACCAGGACACCCAACATCATCTCAAATCCTCCTTTTACTACCTATGGCATTGGTGAAATTTCTAAAACTCTCTGCACCTAAATTTTTTCACCTAAAATGTAATTAAATGCCCATAAGTGTTTGATATTAATTAAGTACAGATGCTTGACAAATGTAAGCTTCTTCAATCCACCGTGGTAAGGGACAGTCAATTTTCTAGGGATTACCTGGACATGTTATTCCAAAGAACACTTCTAAATTGTGTTATCATCGTATTTTATGTCTTTAACAGAAATTGCTAACTATCACTTTGGCTACTGAAGTAGGTCCTTTGTGAAACATAGCAGTCCTGCTGGTGGTGTGGTAATGCGTTGGGCTGCGATCCCTGTGGTCGGCAGTTAGAAACCACTAGCAGCTGCTCTCGGGAGGAAGACTGTGCGTTCTACTCCCATCAACAGTTATAGGCTCTGAAACCCACAGGGGTCCCTGGGAGTCAGCATGGATCCGATGGCAGTGCGTTTTGTGAAGCATAACTAAAACTACATCCCTCAGTTTCCATCAGACTATTATCTCCCAAACAAGAGCTGGGCATGGATGAGCAACTCAAGTGCCTTCGAGGTTCCAATGGTTGATAATGGGAGATTAGGACCTCCAAATCAGAATAAACTCACTACAGTCCATTTGAGAAAACCGGGATGACTCCAACATTTATGAATATAAGATGGGAGTGGGAGGTGGGCAATCAAACTGTATTTTTAAAGAAATTGAATGTGCAGTTAAAAATCTAAAAAGAATTTGAAAAACATTGGCATATGTAGACTGAGCACATAAATGTAAATTTAAATTATATGGTACACCTTAAAGTAAGTTTTTCAAGAAAAGAACAACCCAAGTAATATATAATACACAGATTCCAGTAGGAGTAACTGAATATCCCTTCTGGTTTGTGAGCAAGTTTAATGGACATTGATGGATTTGTTTTCGTTTCAGATTAAATTGAATTTCTGATGCGAAAGTTATTTAGCAGCTTCTGATCTTGAAAGCTGCATTTTTTTCCTCTTAAATCTGTCTTATTTTGATATCTTCATTTTCTAGCAGCTAAGAGGCTGGCTCACTAAAGTCAGGGAAAGGTTAAGGGACATTCTGTTTTAAGCAGTCATCCCCAACATTTTACTTCCCCTTTGGCAAAGTGGTGTTCAGGTAAATATACACTTTGCCAGACTCGAATGCTTTCTTTCTGACTAACATGTCCAGAGATACGCAAAATAGTATTTTGGAAATGTTTTATAACTTGATAAAGGAATAGTGTCATGATGCAAGGTAAGGGTAAGTGAGGGTTGGACATTAAACGATGAAGATAACATCTAGGATTATTAAATAGACATCAGCCTGGCTAATTAAACTGCTGTTGGGAGGTGCCTTCCCATTGGCTCTGACCCAGCAACTCTGCATCTAACAGAATGAAACAGTGCAGGTTTCGGCACCATCCTCACAGTGCTGGAACCCATTGCTTGAACCATGGTGTGAATCCACCTAGTGGAGTGTCTCCCTCTTTTTCGCTTGATAACTCTCTACTGTTACCAAGAAAAATGTGATTTTTCCAGGGACAGGTCTCCCCAGGTAACATTTCCAAGGTTTATAAGATGAAGTATCCCCAGCAGAGCTGCTAAGACATACTGTGGGCAGACTTCCTCCAAGACAGAAGTCTGTTCTTCTGGCAATCCACAATGATGTTTTCAATATTCTTCACCAAAACCATAATTCATACACACACACACACACACACACACACACACATATTCTCTAGGTCATTCTTATTCATTGTCCAGCTAGTATGTGCAGGTAAGGCGATGGAAAAAACCATGACTTGAGCGAAGCACATCTTAATCTTCAAAGTGACATCTTTGCTCCTTAATGTTTTTAAGAAATATTGTGCAGCAGATTTGCCCAATCCAATGCATTGTTTGATTTCTTGATTGAAGCTCCAATTAGCATTGTGGATACATAAAACAAAATATTTGACAACCTCAATCTTTTCTCCACTTATCATGATGTTGGCTATTGGTCCAATTGGGAGAGTTGTTGTTTTCTTTACATTGAGTTGTAATCCATACTGAAGGCTAAAGTTTTGGATCTTCATCAATACATACTTCATTTTATCTTTGCTTATCAGAGATTGTTAATGAGATTTCCTCCTTCTTCATATTTTCCAGATTCTCCAATGATTTTTACAATAAACAGATTGAATTAGTATGGTGAAAGGATACAACTCTGAGGTATACTTTTTCTCATGTTAGAACAGTATCCCCTTGCTCTGTTTGGATTACTGCTTCTTGATTTATGTTCAAGTTCACATGAGCATAATTAAGTGTTCTAGAATTTTCGTTCTTTCTGAGGTTACCCCATTTTCTATGATCCACACAGTCAAATGCCTTTTCGTAATAAATAGAACATATAAATGTCTTATGATATTCCCTGCCATCTGAAGTCAATGATATCCCTCATTTATGTCCTTTTCTGAATTCAGTTTAAATCCTGTTATGAACTGCTTTAACTCTTTTTAAATTATCTTCAGGAAAGTTTTGTTCTCATGTGATATTAATAATAAAAACTCAAAGTACACTTTCACCAGGTCCATTCTGATCCTACAGGCCAGAGTATAATTGCCCCAGTGGATTCCTCAGGCTCTAAAGTTTTACAAGAGAAGAAACCCTCACTGTTGAAGAGGGGCTGGAGGTTTTGAACTATTGAATTTGTGATTAGCCGCCCAACACATAACTCAGTATCACAACAATACTCCCAAGCATGTAATTGAATAATAAATATATTCAAAGGATTCCAAATGAATGAGCTTGTGAATTAGTCAATTGTATAAATTCATGTTTATATTCAAAAGTATAGCATAAACTGAATAATTTATGGATATAAAAGGAAATATTTACTTGAGTATTGTGATTTTTTTTAAAGTCACTTAGAGATTTTGGTCTACTCTTTTTTTTTTTATATACTTTCATTGAGGGCTTTTATATCTCTTATCACAATCCATGCATTCATCTATTGGGTCAAGCACATTTGCACATATGCTGCCATCATTTTCTTTTTTTTTAATAATTTTATTGTGATAACAACTGTTATCACAATCCATACATACATCAATTTTATAAAGCACATTTGTACATTCGTTACCCTCATCAATGTCAAAACATTTGCTCTCCACTTAACCCCCTGGCATCAGCTCCTAATTTTTCCCCCTCACTCCCCGCTCCCACCTCCCTCATGAACCCTTGATATTTTATAAATTATTATTTTGTCATATCTTACACCGTCCGACGTCTCCCTTCACCCACTTTTCTGTTGTCCATCCCCCAGGGAGGAGGTTATATGTAGAACCCTGTAATCGGTTGCCACTCTCTACCCCACCCTTCCTCTATCCTCCCGGTATCACCTCTCTCAGCACTTGTCCTAAAGGGATCATCCATCCTGGATTCCCTGTGTTTTCAGTTCCTATCTGTACCAGTGTACATCCTCTGGTCTAGCCAGATTTGTAAGGTAGAATTGGTATCATGATCGTCGGGGGTGGGGGTGGGGGGTGGAGAGGGTAAGGGAGAGAGGAAGAATTTAGGAACTAGAGGAAAGTTGTATGTTTCATCATTGCTACACTGTACCCTGACTGGCTCATCTCTGCCTTGTGACCCTTCCATAAGGGATGTCCAGTTACCTACAGATGGCCTTTGGGTCCCCACTCCGCACTCTCCCTCATTCACAATGATATGATTCTTTTGTTCTTTGATGCCTGATACCTGATCCCTTAGACACCTCATGATCATACAGGCTGGTGTGTTTCTTCCATGTGGGCTTTGTTGCTTCTGAGCTAGATGGTCACATGTACCTTCAAGACTTTAAGACCCTAGATGCTATGTCTTTTGATAGCTGGGCACCGTCACCTTTCTTCACCACATTTGCTTATGCACCAGTTTGTCTTCAGCGATTGTATCAGGGAGGTGAGCACACAATGATATGATTTTTTGTTCTTTGAAGCCTGATAACTGATCCCTTCGGCACCTCGTAATCACACTGGCTGGTGTAATTGTTCCATGTGGGCTTTGTTGCTTCTCGGATGGCTGCTTATTTACCTTCAAGTGTTTAAGACCCTAGATGCTATATCTTTTGATAGCGAGCCTCCATCAGCTTTCTTCACCTCATTTGCTTATGCACCAGATGTGTCGTCAGTGATTGCGTTGGGAAGGTGAGCATCATGGAATCCCAGTTTAATAGAAGAAAGTATTTTTGCATTGAGTGAGTACTTGAGTGGGAGGCCCAATGTTCATCTGCTACCTTAATACTAAACCTATAAATATTGTACACATAAATCTATTTCCCCATCCTCATATATAAATATACTTACATATGTACATGCCTTTATTTAGACCTCTATACATGCCCTTTGCGTCCTAGCTCTTTACTCTATTTCCTTTTACTTTACTCTTGTCCCACTGATTTCAGGGCAGAATTTTTGCAATCTTGGCACTATCAACATTTTATCACTGGAATTATTTGGTGAACGGTTTACTATGCTCTGTAGAATGTTTTCTGGAGAATAGTAAGTTATTCTACTTCTGTAAAGTTACTGCCTTTGAAACCCACGGGAAATTCTACCCTGTCCTGTAGGGTTGCTATGAGTCAAAATAAACTCAATGGCAGGGAATTTGGATTTTGAGTTGAGAGGATACTTAGAATGTCTAGCTCATTCCCACTAGATGTCTCTGATAATTCTTTGGATCATGATCTGGGCTGCTTTGCATTATTTTTCCGCATATGAATAACAATTTCTCTATGTTACGATTAATTTGACATATATAAAATGATAGATATTTAGATAGATAGCCAGATATGTACACATAATCTGGTACCTTACATGAGATTCTCCATGATCCCGTCTTCCTCCATCTACTTTCCAGGATTCTCACCCATCAATTGCTGATGCAAATATTTTGCTCAAATCCATGATTGGTAAATATTTAATGTATGTAAAAGATGAGTGTCTCAAATTTAGTTGTTAAATAGGGAATGATGATGATGATGATGATGGAGGAGGGCAGAGAAGAGAGAAATATAGTGTAAGTTTCGAGATCAGATTAAGGGACATTTTTCATATTCAGTGATTCTCAACTTGGATTAATTTTGCCTCCAGAAGAAAGTTAGCAATGTTTAGAGGCATTTCCGTATTGCTATGATAGGAGAGGAGACCTACACCTAACCATCTGGGGTTGATGCACTAGAAACAAGTGGTAAAAACAAGATGGGAAGGAGTGCATGAGACCAAAAAGGAAAATATCAATTTCATTGACTTAACTAGCAAAATGCACTTCATGCAAGAGGCATGGAATTAGACAAAATCAGAATGCTCTTAGTTTCCTAGAACTACTGTTACAAATATACCTCAAAGTGGTTATCTTTGAGAACAGAAATTATTTTCTCTTGGTGATCTAGAGTCTGAATTCAGGTCAATGACAGAGGTGTCCTATCTCTCTGAAAGCTCAAGGTAAGTTTATTGTTTCTCCCTCAGCTCTAGGAATTCTTTGGATTGTAGACAGATTTGCATGTAGTATTTTTACACTGTGTGTATTTTCCTTTCCCATTTCATAAGTAACCTCTTAGAAATGATTAGGATTAGGGTCCACACTACTCTAGTATGACCTCACTTAATTTAACTGCTAAGAAAAGAGCACTTTCATTTACAAATGAGGTCGCATTCACAGGTACAGCGATTCATCCACCATAATCAAGTTTACAATAATCTCTGTCTGATAGGCCCTCTGTTCCTGTTCAACTGTGGTCACAGGGGATCTGCCTGAGGCTTTATCTACATAGGTGCTCTGCAGATGGATATTGGTCTCCCCCCGTCCTCCATAACCTTCTACACATTGGGTGCCCACACATTAAGCTCTGATGCATTTCCCCCCTTCATACGTGGATTTCGTTCTTCGTCACCTTCGGCACATGAAAGGACCTGACCCTGAATGGAAGTTCTGGAAGAAATACTTTTTCCAAGTTCATTCAGTTATTGACAGAATCTTATTGCTTGAAACGGAAAGATGAAGGGTCTCCTTTTCCTTGTTAACAGTAACTTGGGGGGCATCCTTAGATCCTAGCGCTCTCTTTCTAGTGCTCACAGGTCAGAAAATACACACAGAGCCAGAAAGACTATATCAAATCTCTTTATACTTGGAATTGCTCTGACTTCTTATGGCAAACTTCTTCTGTGGCCAGCCAGAGAAATGTTTAATGTTCTTAAAGAGTCATGTAATTAGATTTAGCTTCAATGCAAATTAGAGAGAGATACCCCCTCTCTAAAGGATCTATAATCCTAATTACAATATATGCAAATCTCTTTAGTCACATAATGTAACATATTCAGTCTCCAGGGGATTAGAGCCCACCACCTGTCTGTCAGTACATTGTGCTGTGGTGGTTTGTGTGTTGCCAAAATGTCAGATGCTTTGCCCTCAATAGTTCAAAAACCAGCAGGGTCATACAGGATGAGTCGGTTTTCATGGTGCTTCCAGACTAAGACTAGAAATTAGAACCTCTGCTTCAAAAACAAAAAGCCATTGCACATTGAAATCATAGGAATGGTTGAGGAATAATTCAGGAAGTTGAGCTCTTCAGATTGGAAGACACTGTGGAAAAGATGTTTCTTCAAAGTAGAATTGACCTTAATGGTATGATGAAGTAAAACTCCCGGGACCTTCTGGCATCAATGCAACATAATTCAAAATGAGAAGTAAGATTGCAAACATCCATCAGTAGTGAAAACAAGGTAGGTATAAAGTATTAGTCAAAGGAAGGTGGAAGTCATGAAATAATGAAATAGGACACCTTAGGACCAATATTTGAGCTGAAATGGCCTTGTGTTGTACACTTGGACAGATCATATGATCTCTAGGCCAAGAAATATTAGTTGAAGATGAATGACATCACTTTCATCATTAAAAAGAACACCACAAGAATAAATCCTGAAGTATTATGTTGCTGTGATATGGTAATATCATATACTTACAATGAGTACCAGTTAATATTAGCAATCACAGATTTACAAAACAACCAGTAATGCTAAAGGTGAAAAAAAATTGAAGGCTACTAACTTCTGCAATCTAAAATTGATCAAAATGCAATCAAGATGTATTCATAGTTACTAGTTATTGGAATGTAAAAATTGAAAAAAAGGAAGGTCCTGGTGATAGAATCAACTTTGGAGTTCCCACGATAGAACTTTAGTAGACTAATAACTTATTTGTTATGAATACACTTTTCCCCCCCCAAAAATTATATGGTAAATGCACATGTGTAATTTACCAGATGTAGTACATAAAGGTGAAATAAACTACATCTTTGGAAATAAACAATAGAGAAGCTCAACATGATCCACCAGAACAAGGTACAGTTCGCACAAACCATCAATTGTTCATATGTAAGTTCATGTTGAAGTTAAAGAAAAACTAATCTAGAATTCCAAAGTATGACCTTGAGCATATCACACCTAAATTTAGTGACCATCTCAAGAATAAACTGGACACTCTTAGGTACTAATGACTGCAGATGAAGTGAGTTGTAGGATGCCATCAAGTTCATCATACATGGAGAAGAAAAAGGCCTTGACAAACACAGAAAAAAAACAAAGGACCATATGGATATCAGAAGAGTCTATAAAAGTTGTACTTGAATATAGAGTTTCTAAAATGAAGGAAGGAATGATGTAGTAAAGGAGCTGAACAGATTTGAAAGAGCAGCTTGAGAAAAATGTGTAAAGTATTATAAAGACCTGGAATTCAAAAACAAAGCAAAGAACGTACTCAGAAGTCCTCATGCTTAAAGAACTCAAGAAAAAAAAAAAAAAACAACTTCAAGTTGTAATACTGTAGGATTCTATGGACAAAATATTTAACACCAGATGCATTAAAAGAATATGGAAAGAATGCATAGTCACTTTGCCCTTCAGAATTAATTCATGTTACCCTTTCAGAAGGTAGCATATGATTAAATATCAGTGGTATTGAACAAAGAACTCCAAGTGCTCTAAAGGTATTAGGAAAACAAACCAGGCTGTAGTACTTGAGAGATACTCCAATGTGACTGAAAGTTTTCATGTGTCTATGTCACGAAATTTGGGAAACACCAATCTGGCCAACTGACTGGTAGAAATTAATATATGTGCCTATATCAAAGAAATGAAGAACTGCCTAACAAGTAATATCATTAGTATCACAGTCAAATAGTGTTTTGCTGAAGATAATTCAAAAATCCTCCAACAGAAACTGAAAGAAATTCAAGCTATATTCAGAAGAGGGCATAGGATGAAGAATATATTTACTTACTTATGTCAAATTGATATTACCTGACAGCATGAATATGATTACCAATTTTTTTTTTTTTACTTTGCAAAGGAATTAAATTGTGTGGATGAGAACATATTATGGATAATGTTGCACCAAATAGAAATTCCAAAACATTTCATTGTGTTCGTGTGAAACCTGCATGTAGACCAAAAACCAGACCCACAAACAGGACAAGGAGATACTGTAAGGTTTAAATTCAGAAAAAGATTACACAGTGCCTGGCTTTAAAAGAAATGGTGCCTGGGATCTTAAAGGCTTGAGGACCAAGCAGCAAAGCCCACATGGAAGAAGCACACCAGCCTGTGTGATTATGAGGTGTCGACAGGATCAGCTATCAGAAGATCAAAAACAAAAAATTATATCAATGTGAAGGAAAGAGGTCAGAATGGAGAGCCAAAATCCATCTGTAGACAATTGGACATCCCTTCCCAGAAGGGTCACACAGAAGGGATGGAGGATTCAGCCAAGGTGCAGTTTAGCACTGACCAAACACATAACATTCCTCTGGTTCTTTAATCCTTCCTCTCCCCCACTATCATGACCCCAATTCTACATCATAAGTCCTGCTAGATTGGAGTATGTACATTGGTACAGATAAGACCTTTCAGTATTGGAGGAAGGCTTATTAACAACTTGCAATGTGCAGATGGCATAACCTTACAGAACATTTTATTGTGTTCATGTGGGACTTGTACATGGATCAAAAGGCAGTTGTACTGCCTGTTTAAAATTAGGAAAAGGCATGCTTCAGGCTTGAATTCTCTCACCGTACTTATTTAGTCTGTATGCTGAACAAATAAGAGAAGCTGGATTACATGAAGAAGAATGTGGCACCAGGATTGGAGGAAGGCTTATTAACACCTTGCAATGTGAAGATTGCATAAACTTGCTTGCTGAAAGTGAAGAGGCCTTTAAGCACTTGCTGATGAAGTTTAGGGATTCCAGCCTACAGTATGGATTACAATTCAATGTTGTAATCAAAGACCCAAATCCTCAAAACTAGATCTGTGTTATAGCAGATCAATAGGTACCATTATGATAAACTGAGAAACGTTTGAAGCTGTCAAAGGTTTTGTCTTGCTTTGATCCACAATCAATGCTCATGGAAGCAGCAGTCAAGAGATCAAAAGACATATTGCATTAGGTAAATCTGTTGCACAAGATTTCTTTAGAATATTAAAAAGTAAGGAAGACTAAGGGGTGCCTACCCCAAGCCAGGACATTTCCAATTGCCTCATATGCGTGAGAAAGTTGGACGTTGAATAAGGAAGCCCGAAGAAGAAATGATGCATTTGCGTGAGGTGCTGGCAAGGAATATTGAAAGAACCATGCAGTGCCAACGGGACCAAGACATCTGTCTTGGGATATGTGCAGCCAGAGAGCTAATTAGAGGCAAGTCTGGTGAAATTTTATCTTACGTACTTTAGATATATTGTCAGGAGAGACCATCGCCTGAAGAAAGACAGCATGCTTGGTAAAGTGACATCAAATAAAAGAAAGACCCTCAAAAAGATGGACTGACACAGTGGCTGCAAAAATGGGCTCAGGCATCGGAACAATTGTGAGGATGCCAGAGGACGGGGCATTGTCTGGTTCTGTTGTCTGTGGGGTTGGAACTAACTTGACGGCACCTAACAGCAACAGCAACGTGGACTACCAAAGGGAAAATAAACACGTCTTGGGAAACACACAGACTGATTCAGCTTAGAGGAAAGAAGGGCGAGATTTTGTCTCATATCGTTTAGACATGTTATCAGGACAAATCTGTTCTTGGAGTAGAACATCATGCTTGGTAAGCAGGGGGCCAGTGAACAAGAAGGGACTCTCAATGAAATGAAGTGACACTGTGGTTACCATCATGGACTGAGCAGAGCCTTCCTCATGAGGACGGGGTAGGTCTCGGCGCTGTTTGTTGTACCAAAGGGTTATTATGACCAGTTTTCTCTATTGTTAAGTGATTTTTCCACTTTCCTACTAAATTTACATTTTAAATTATTTTATTTTGGCAAAATGGATAATACAGATTTGAAACTAAAGAAAGAGGAATCTTTAAAAATTAACCATAATCCAAGTATGTGTGAATTAAAAAGATAGCTGCAGCTTAAAATAATCAAAAGAATAAGATGAAGATAATTCAATAAAATATGGCAATGGTATTGAACAAGAGGGACAAAATGAATTTTAAATGTTAAGCATGCATAATGAGATGAGTGACAATATAATTAACAATAAGGCCTACTGGGGAAGATAAACTTGAATGATGGAAGGATTATGACTTCAATATTAATTAGATTAATTTTATTCCAGAAGTGAGTCTATCTTTGAATTGATATGGGAACCTAAAAAATACGGGAAAAGTGAAATTGAACTATATAAGAAAGGTCAAGGTTGAAGAAATAGACTATTTGAAATAAAGTACCATAAAAATGGAAAAGTTATTTCAGGGTCTCCAAACAAGTTCATTCCCTAATCACGACAATTTATTCTGTGGAACTAACCTTCCATGCTACACATTTCTTTGGCTATTCTCACTAGAGCTTTCTATTACAACTTCAGAATGAAGCCAATGAAGGTCAAGCATCAAAGCTCTGCAGGGAGATAACCTGGGCCTCTGTCTGATGGAATCTCTAGTACCAGGCATCTCACTGCTCTGCAGGGAAATCTGGGCAGCCACATTTTTTAATGTTCAAAATTTAGTACTTTGGACTAAGCCAAGTTCCTTGTGGCTGCTCCTCTCTTCTTTTTGATTATCCAGAGAACTGAGCACTTTCCTGGCAGCACCAACTGACACCTAGAGTATTTGGACCCAGAGGGCAAGAGCTGTGTAAACGATGTCTCTTTCCTTTGACAGAGTATTTGACTTGTAACTGGAAATAGGCCACTCACATTATTGGGAGGAAAAATGGACTTCACAGTCAGAGAATCTTGTGTTCAAACCTTTCTCTGCTATTGACAGTGAAAAAACCTACACAAATTGCTTAATCCTCTGTAATTGTAGATTCCTCCTCTCACATTCTGGGAAACTTGTACTTGCTAAGGACTGCTCAAGAAGGAGCTCTGGTGGTATAGTGGAGTATAGGGCTCTACACCTTGTGGTCAGCAGTTCAAAACCACCAGCTGCACCACAGGAGAAAGAGAGGGTTTCCTGCTCACTTAATAGTTACAGGCAGATGATCCCTTCAGGACCAGTGATGTGAGTGGCGATACTGGGAATGTAGAGGGAGAGTGGGTTGGAAAGGGGGAACCGATTGCAACGATCTACATGTGACCTCCCTGGGGGACAGACAACAGAAAAGTGGGTGAAGGAAGACGTCGGACAGGGCAAGATATGACAAAATAATAATTTATAAATTATCAAGGGCTCATGAGGGAGGGGGGAATGGGGAGTGAGGGGTAAAAATGAGGAGCTGATGCCAGGGGCTTAGGTGGAGAGCAAATATTTTGAGAATGATGAGGGCAAAGAATGTACAAATGTGCTTTACACAATTGATGTATGTATGGATTGTGATAAGAGTTGTATGAGCCCCTAATAAAATGATTTAAAAAAATAGTTACAGTCTCTGAAAATCACAGGGGAAGTTCTACCTTGTCCTATAGGGTCACCATAAGTCTCCATTGAATCGATGGCAATGAGACGGGTTCAAAAGGAACCCAGGTGGCATAGTGAATCTATGGGTTGGGCTGCTAACCACAAGGTCGGCAGTTTGAAAGCACCAGTCACTGTGAGGGAGAAACATGAGGCCTTCTACTCCTGGAAGAATTGCAGTCTCAGAAACCCAAGCAGTTCTACCCTGTCCTATAGAGTCACTGGGGGTTAGAATTGACTTAATAGCAGTGAGAAGGGTGGATCATTGCACTGAATGCTAAATGTACTTGCTCTTTAGTCCCAGACCAGAATGAAACAACATACCTTAAATTATAAAGGACCCAGTCAGACAACCATTTGGACATTAGCTTTGAAGAAAACACTAGACACCAAATAATCAAATACATAGCACCAAATAGTAATCTGATTGCTATTACTGCTTTTAAAAAAGCTTCTTAATATTATAATTAATGTAGAAACAAAGCAGTAATATCTGCCATAACCAACTTTTATTATTCCTCATTTGATTCTTTATTATGATGATGATTATTAATTTTGTTGGTTTCAGCTATTTGTTGGGATTTGAGTGAAAGTTTACAGAGCAAATGGATTTTTGATTCAACAGTTCATGAGCATCTTCTTTTTTGACAGTGACTGCCATCCCACTAATATAAGAGGAGTTTTCCCACTTCCTCTCTATGTCGGTCATTTCCATTGATCATTCTTCCATAACCTTTCTTCCTTTGGAATTTTATCATCTTCCATGCTTCTATTTTAATCTCGGATGGTTGATAATTCTAACAAGTGTGTTCTCCAGAGAAACAAACAACGTATGATCATGTATAAAAGGATAGTTTTATATACAACAGATAATTAGCTCACACAGCAGGACAGAGGGCTTAGTCCACCTCAATTTTATGGGATAGTTAATATACGGAAAGTCCTTTCTACTTACACCGAACATTGGTCCAGGTCAAGAAAGCAGAAAAAATCAAAGTGGCTGGTGGGAGGTATGCAGTCTACAAGCAGAGTTGGACCACAGGCAGAACACACAAATGGGACAGGACCAATACATTTCATGGCCCAAGGTCATCAAATGATGATAAGAGCTCATCCCAGGTTGCTGATTGAAGCAGCTGTTGGTGTTTCTCTCTGCCTGAAACAAATGGACACATTGCCTCCTACTGTCTGGCAAAGGCAAAGGATGCAGCCTGCATCATGTGTCAGGTACACATCAAGGGCAATTTACAATTCTTAAGGCATACTAAGAAACATTAGTTTATTAGTCCAGACTGTTCAAAGACAGACGTGAGGATGGGGCTTGGGAAAATGAAGTAACTGATGAATGGCAGGTGGCTGTTTTCTACAGCCTTTGCCAGACAGTAGGAGGCAATGTGTCCATTTGTTTCAGGCAGAGAGAAACACCAACAGCTGCTTCAATCAGCAACCTGGGATGAGCTCTTATCATCATTTGATGACCTTGGGCCATGAAATGTATTGGTCCTGTCCCATTTGTCTAAGGAACAAATAGTTTTTTCCCCACAAACACCTCCACCAAAATCCTACAATCCTATGAACATATTCCCCCACCCATGAAAGTTTGTAAGCCAGCCACCTCATGCCTTTCTACCCTCCATTTAGGATATCCAATTTTTATACTACCCATTTATATCAACCCCGTGCTCTGAGGAGACAAACATGTGCTTTGATGTAAAGAGACTTCATTCCAGTTGGAACCTTGTGAGTCTGCCTCCATAAGCAAAGTCAAATCAGAACACACTGTTCATAACCTCAGAAGAAATATGTACCAATTCATAGGCCCCAAAATCTGATCGTCATCCAGTCTGGTTCTGGTAAACTCAATGTGGGCCACCTCACCTCATTTAGCCCCACCAGGGTGCCCATTGGCAGCCTTGCCTTTTGACCATGAACCTTGTCATAAATTTTCAATAATCCTATCCCCCTTGGGATAGGTCATGCTATAAGCTCAGGTTCTTCACAACTCTTTAAACTTCAAATGAGACAAACTGCTTTCATCGACTCCTCTAGTCCCTATGAAGCAGGTCTGTGGGTGTAGGTGGCCAGACTCAACCTGTCTCTCCATTGCTGATTTTCTTCCACTCCCACTCAACAAGTGGATCCAGGTGGTCACCTAGAGAGCCACAGGCTGCTTTCAGGCTTCATTTAACATTCAGTCCTTGAGAAGAGACTTTCTCCATGGCTCCAAATTTTTCCAACTTCAAGGACAAACCACTAGTTCAAAATTGCAAAAGCCAAAGGGCTCCTTTTTCTTTAGTCAGTCTGCCAACAGTGCTCTCAACAAGTCTTTTCAAATGCAAATCAGCTGAGCAATCAAGACACTGGGAGGAGCTTATCTTTAAGAGCCTTCTTTGCAGGCCTGTCCAACATCCATTTACAGATTCAGATTAATGGCTGAAAACAGTGAGATTACAAGCTCTTTATTTTCATGCTTCCTAATAATCATTTCTATCAATCAATAACAGTAGGCAGAAGATATCAGTATAAAATAATACACTCTGATCCAAAACTCAATTCTTAAAATGTGTCATGTTCAATCCTTTCTTACCTAAAGTATCCCACTTATATTTAATACGGCCTTAAGAATCTGTATGTGGCCTGTCTGGATAGGACAGGCTGGTTGAACAATCTGGAGGAGAAAACAACGGGACTGACAGTTCCGGGGGGACATGGGAGAGGGG
>NW_022103900.1:35957777-35971872 GCF_000313985.2 Echinops telfairi
CAAAAAAAAAAAGAATCTGTCTGCATCAAACCAGTACAGAGACTTTATTGGCCATTTTGACTTTGTTACCACCCATTTGACTAAGCAGCAAAGTCTCAAATGAGAAGTTCAAGGGGCCATTTTGCTCCCAGAGCTCAAATTTTCCATTAATCACATTCATTTTCACCATTTCAGACAGGTATAACCAAAGAGAGTAACCAAAGAAAGAATGTTAACTTTAACTTCACATATTCTTTCCAGAAAGCAATTGAATAAATGGTTTGGGCCTATCTTACCTCTGGCTAGCCAAAGAGAAACTATCATAAGGCATCCACTCTCCATCTTCATGATTTATTTCTCTATTACCCCACTCCTGGTACCATAATGTGTTAGGACAGGTTGACTAGAAAAACAAGTCCAGTGACACTAATATATGTGTAAGAGAGAACTTTATATCAAGAAGTAATTATAAAGCAGGAAAACATCCAAGGCCAGATCAAGTCCATAAGTCTGATACTAGTCCATAAATCGCTCTTTAGACTAGTTAGGTTTTTTGGCTAACTAACATGGCTCCCATAGGAGCCACAGCCACATGCAATGATGCAAAGTGCAGGGAGCTCACAGACCGATTGGGTGCAGAGTTTTGTGGATTGAATGGCAGTGGAAGCATCACAGGATTGCCACAGGTCGTCTTAGTGTGGCTCCAACAGCACTCTTGGGCAACGTGCTGGTCTGACCACCAGTAGGGAAAGAGGAAGAGGCTGGCCTCAGAGAGCCATTTATCAAGGTTGTCCTCCAATCAAGCTGAGACCTAATTGACAGGCTACACTCCACCCACATGTTCCTATTGGAGCCATGTTAGCACAAAAAAAACCTAACTATCACAAAGTGCATATGTTCTACCCTTCACCTTACCTCATATCTAAACCCCCTGTCATGAGCCAATTCTGACTCATGGCAACCTTATATTGAGTTTCTGAGTTGT
Source organism: Echinops telfairi (assembly GCF_000313985.2). NCBI lineage: Eukaryota > Metazoa > Chordata > Mammalia > Afrosoricida > Tenrecidae > Echinops > Echinops telfairi. The sequence goes on from NW_022103900.1 coordinate 35,958,742, forward strand.
AAATATTTGTAGGAGCACATTGTCTCTGCTTTCCTTCTCTCAAACTGACTGTGGTGCCCGTGGTGTTAGCAGTCCGATGCTTAACCCCCAGAGCCACCATGCCTGTATATTGTTTGACTGGGCGGAGAACTTCAGGCTTGTATTCCTGAAGCATGATAAAAGGCAAGCTTATTTAATACGGTTTCCACTGTTCTAATCAGTACATCGATAAAAATTAAATAAATAATATTAACACAATTATCATTTTTATATGATAGTTGATAGCCCCAAAACCCAAGATAATAAAGGAGAAAATGATTGACTACCAAAAAAAAAAAAAAGAAAGTTAGAATTCAGTATTTCCCTCTATTTAATTTGTGTCAGCAGCGTTCTTAGATAATTGACATTGGCCTGGGAATTGATCTGTTTTCCATGGGGACACCGAGGCTATGAACCACGGTACTTACACAGAATATCTGTAGCACGGCTGTTTCATGCCCAAGAGTCTCTTTTCCTTCATCTCTCAAACTCATTTTACTGTAAGATTTCAATAATGATCTTGATGTTCCCCCTAGGCATCTTCTCAAGACCATTCCAAATTCTACCCAATCAAACAAAAACTCACTGCTCTCAAGTTGATTCTAAATGACAGCAACATTAGCGGATGGAGTAGAACTCTTCCTGTCATTTTTACAGGAGTGGATGACTTCATCTTTCTCCCCTGGGGCAGCTAGTCATTGAATAGCAGCTCAACTCACCAATAGCCAGACTTCCTCTACCACCAAGAGCCAGTTCTCAGTCCAATATTACATGGTTTAGTTTTTTGTTTGTTTGTTTTTAAATTATTTTATTGGGGGCTCGTATAATTCTCATCACAATCCATACATCCATACATCCATTGTGTCAAGCACATATGCACATTTGTTGCCCTCATCATTCTCCAAGCATTTGCCTCCCACTCTAGCCCCTAATATCAGTTGTTCATTTTCCCCCTCCCTCCGCCCTCCCCCCCTCCCTCGTGAACTCTTCATAGATCATAAATTATTATAGTTTTGTCATAAGTTACCCTGTCCGATGTTTCCCTCCACCCTCTTCTCTGCTGTCCATCCCCCAGGGAGGAGGCTATACTTAGATTCTTGTAATTGGTTTTAATTACAATAGCACCCTTACTTTGGTTCCAAATAATGTTCCATTCACTATTCTCAGTAAAACAAACACAATAAAGCAAAAACTCCACAACTTCGTTGCATCAAATAATAATAATATTTTACTTTGCTAGTTCTTTTTTGTGTTAGGAATTTGGGGAGATCTTGGTTAATGGTTCTTTTACATAGCTGCAGGCGGACATCAGCCTGTAAGATAGTTACTTAAAAGTTCAATTTGTAGGATGTTTAAGGTAAGATAATCACATGACAGGCAGTTTTTCTTCAAACTGGAAACTGAGCTGTTGTTGTCAAATGCATTACCTATATGTATCCTCCCCAGCAAAGCAGTTTCAAAGTACTTAGAATTCTTACATGGTAATTTATTTCCTCTAGATCAGTGGTTCTCAACCTGTGGGTTGTGACCACTTTGGGGGTCAAATGACCCTTTCCTAGGGGTCACCTGATTCATAACAGTAGCAATATTACAGTTATGAAGTAGCAATGAAAATAATTTTATGGTTGGGGGGTCACCACAACATGAGGAACTGTATTAAAGGGTCATAGCATTAGGAAGGTTGAGAACCACTGCTCTGGAGAAACTGGTCAAGAGAATCAGTAAGAAGTTGTATATTCCCCCCCTCTAACCTAGCCATAGAAGACACACACCATCATTGCTACTCTATGCATAATTTGAAGCAGGTACCCAACCTTCCAGTTCTAAGGGAGATGATATAAACAACACTCTTTGAGTACTGTATACCAATTAATTTGGAGTTATTTTGAATTTCTATATCAAGTTGAAGAAATTTTTCTCTAAATTTATAAAGAGTTTTTAAACATAAAGAGGATTTCATGTGTTATAGAAGTTCTATCAAATAATATATCATTTAACTATTTATCTTATAAAATATTGTTTTATATGAGAAAATATTAATTAATGAGCAATTTTTCCATTTTGAAATGTTAAAATGCACCATAAACTGAAAGACAATAAAAAGAAATTTATAATAAAGATGAAGCAGTAGGGAGAATATAAATTAAAGAAACAGAAAGAAAATTAATGAATCCAAACATATTTTCTCTGGAAATACTTGCAACTTTGAAATTTTGTAATTTTTATCCAGAATAAAATGTTGAATGCAAAGTACACATAATACATTATTAAGAATAGAGGGTTTATGATTTTGAAAGATCAGAAAATATGACAGAAATACTTATGCCAATAAATTTGAAACTTAATTCAGAACTCTCACTGATTCCTCATGGTTTCTGGACAGGTGGTGGTTCACAGGCCCCAAATGAGCCCTTTTCTGGGACTTGCCTTTACCTGAAAGTTTAATACCAGCAAGAGCACGCCCCCTTCCCAGGACAGCGCACTTCAGAAGACTGGGTGATGCACACACAAACATTTGCTTCCCTTGTCCAAGATAAGAATATCCAACCCTATTAGCCATAAAAAACGCCCAGCAAAATAGTACGAGGAGAATTTCTCAACAAAATAAAGATCATATGCACAAAACTAATGGCCAACATCTCTCTCAATAAGGAGAAACTGAAGGCATTTCTGTTTTGAATGAGGACCAGAGAAGAATATCCCTCAACAATGTCTTACTCAACAATGTGCTGGAAGTCATATCCCAGCCTACAAGACTCACACACACAAACACACAATTAAAGCACTCTAGATTGGCAAGAAGAAAAGAATTTATCATTGTATGCAAATAATATGGCTTTATATTTAGAAAACCCAAAAAACTTGCCAAAACAATTATTGAGAAAATAAAAAGATTTAGCAAAGTGGGAGGATACCAGATTAACATACGAAAATCAATCAAATTTCTGCAGAATAACAGCGTTCAGAAAAGGTAATTAAGAAAACAGTAGTGGGACTTTGGGGAAGACAGTGCCGAAGAAGGATCACCTGGAGGAAAAGCTCACTGTGTGGTCACCTGACGTGTGGGCGAGAAGGCAAAGTTGGGGGACTGGACTGAGATGAAAGACCAAGTGCACAACAACCCACAGTTCTTTTGTCGTCTTTTATTTTTTAATCATTTTATTGGGGGCTCGTATAACTCTTATCACAATCCATACATCCATCCATTGTGTCAGGCACATTTGTTCATTTGTTGTCATCATCGTTTTCAAAACATTTTTTTTCTACTTGAGCCCATGGTATCAGCTTCTTGTTTTTACCCCCTCCCACCCTCCCTCCCTTGCTCATGAACCCTAGATAGTTTATAAATTATTATTATTTTTTCATGTCTTATACTGACCGTTGTCTCCCTTCACCCACTTTTGTGTTGTCCATCCCCCTGGGAGGGGGTTATAGGTATTTCATTGTGATCAGTTTCCCCTATCTCCTCCCACCTTCCCCTTCCCCTCCTGGTATGGCTACTTTCAATATTTTTTCCTGAGGTGTTTGTCTGTCCTGGAGTTCCTTTGTTTCCAGTTCTTAGTTGTACCTGTGTACATGCTCTGGTCTAGCCGGATTTGTAAGGTAGAATTGGGATCATGATAGTGGGGGGTAGGAAGCATTAAAGAACTAGAGGAAAGTTGTATGTTTCATCGGTGCTATACTACACCCTGACTGGCTTGTCTCCTCCCCACATCCCTTCTGTAGGGGGATGTCCAATTGCCTACAGATGGGCTTTGGGTCTCCACTTCACACTCCACTTCATTCACAATGATATGATTTTTTTCTTCTGGCTTTTTGATGCATGATACTTGATCCTATCGACACCTCATAATCACACAGGTTGGTGTGTTTCTTCCATGTGGACTTTGTTACTTCCCAGCTAAATGACTGCTTGTTTATCTTCAAGCCTTTAAGACCTAAGGTGCTAGATCTTTTGATAGCCGGGTACCATCAACTTTGTTCACCACATTTGCTTATGTACCCATTTTGTCTTCAGCAATCATGTTGGGAAGGTGAGCACCATGAAATGCCAGGTTAAGAGAACAAAATGTTCTTGCATTGAGGGAGTACTTAAGTAGAGGCCCAATGTCCATCTGCTATCTTAATACTAAACTTATAAATATATGTACATATATTCCCCCATAGTCATATATAAATATATTTACATATGTACATGCCTATGCTTAGACCTCTATAAATACCCTTTTCCTTCTAGTCCTTCCCTCTATTTCTTTTTATTTTCCTTTTGTCCCACTCTCATGTTTAGCCTTCAATCAAGTTTTTGTAATTCCTCCCAGTTAAATTGCCCTTAATCAAGCCTTACCAGGTTTCCTACACCCTACTCACCATCAATTATAGATCACCTGTTGTTCCCTTGTCCCTGGATTTGTTAACACCCACGTCTTTTCCCTTCCTCCACCTCTCCCATGTCCCCCCAAAACCTTAGTCCCATTGTTTTCTCCTCCAGATTGTTTATTCTGCCTATTTTATCTAGATAGACATGCAGAGATAATAATATGCACAACAAGACAGAGCAGAACAAAGTAACAAAAGAGAACAAAACAACAATGAAACCAATGACAAAAAAAGAGAAAAGCCTATAAATAGTTCAAGGTTCTTCTCTGGATAGCACAACTCTAATCATGCGGGTGATCCCTTTATTCAGCACCTGCCTGTGCAATTCCTTTTCAGAACACCCACCAGTGCCATGCCTTCTTTGTCCATGGGGCAGCAACTCCTAGGCTCTTCTCCCTCTTTCCCCCCAGTTTGGCTACTTGCCAACATGGGGAGGTTCCCCAGGATGGTCTACCCCTTGGCAGCATCCTGTGTGGACTCTTGGAGACCCTGGATATTAGAACCTGTGGTGCCCACAGAGTAGAATCCCATTGAGGAAAGTCCCTAGCTAAAGCCCAGTCCCCTAACCTGGTGGCAGAGGCACAACTGGGCTTTGCTGATAGTCCCAGATATCTTGAAATGCATCAACCAACAGGGGGGCTGAGGTGTGGCTAGAACCAGCAGTAGAGCAGGCAGCAATACAGGAAGGTTGTTAGATTTCTTCCTATTTTCTTTCAATAAAGGAAACACAGAATTCCTTACCCCACCAAAGCAAACTGAACCCAACATTTCCAAGTTTCTCAGTGGCTTTCCCTGCTGATGGCTAGGTGCCCTGCAGAAATGGGACCTGGGGTCCTCAACCAGATTCCCCTCTGAAAAGAAGCCCCTCTTCCCTGGGGCATCTACTGTTTAATAGCCAATTTCCACCCTAGGACTACATGTAAGCAGTAGAGAGTTCTGAGTGGTGCAGGAATCCACTAGTATAAACACAATAACAAAAGGATTGCAATCCCCCTCCATAATGTACAGGGTCAATAAGTGACTCTGGTAGATTCAACATGCACCTCATTTACCCCAACCACACCAAAAAAACCTCTGTAACATGTGCCCTCCACCTCAGTAACACACACTATCCTTTAACTCACAAAGTAAAAACCCATCATCCATAACCCTCTTCTCCAACTCATTAAAAATTACTGTAGTTAACAGGAAGACTTCCTATGATTAACTCCACCACTTCAAACCTACTCCCAAACACCTATGTCCAAATTCTCCTACTCACCCATTTAATACTCCCTCCTACACACATCTACACACAGTAAGTGTTCCAGCACCTATCTGATTCTCCCCTAACATAAAGCGTCAGCCCCTCCCCAACTACACATCCCAGAAGACTTCATACCCCCTTCAGATCAACCATAATGTGACACAAACAACAGCCAACACAAGCAGGTACCGTAAAAAATGTAGCGAAACAAAAGTCAAATACTGAAGATGACCCAAACCTATCAGTTTACGTAGAAGAACATCTCTTGAATTGCCAGTAAAAAGATACCTGTATAGGGCCACAGAAGAAATTAGGTAATCAATCTTTAAACCTAACGAAAAAATATAGATATTAGAATCCTCACATTGAAGGTTAATCCAGGAGTTAAGGGACGATGGTTCAGAAATAAAGAAAATGGGTGAATGGTCTCACCAATAGAATGGAAGAAATGGAAATCTGAATCAGCAATCTTGAAGCTAACCAAGCAGATTCAGCAAACAAAATTCAGAGAAACAATCAAACAAAAAAGCAAAATAATGTGAACAAAGTCTGAGGAGGATGTGCAATTCCTTGAAGCAAAAAAATATTTGAATTATTGGGGTACCTGAACAGGAAGAAAGAAATAAGCCTACAGTTAAAATAGAAAGTATTTCTTAGAAGAAAATTTCTCCAATATCACAAAGGAGGAGAAGGTAACCATTCAGAAAACAGAGAAAAACCTAATGAGATAAAAAAATCCCCAAATTTGAAGAAAAAAATAAAAGTTTTCTCAAATAAGAAAATATTTAGAGAATTTGTTAAAACAAAACCAGCATTACAAAAAATAATTTCAAATTATTTATGGGCAGAAAACCAGCAACCACAGCACATAAACATAAGACCATCGCAAAGTGTAAAACTACCCAGAAACCAAAACACAGAAAAGAAATAAAATATTAGAGCAGAGGTAAACAGACTGAAAAAAAAAAAAAAAAAAAACAATGGAAAAAATCAACATTGCAAAAAAAAAAAGGATTTTGAAAGGATCAACAAAATCAACAAACCACTAGCAAATTTAATAAGGAAAAGGAGCAGATGTCAATATCTGGAATTAGGGATAAAACAGTGGAAGTCACAACAGACCCGAATGAAATACAAAGATTAATAATGCAGTAGGGGGAAGGACTGTATTCCAACCAATTCAGTAATTTGGAGGACAAGGACAAATACCTTGAAAATCACTATTTAACCAAATGAATACATATGGACAATAAAACTTAAAGAGACCCATTATAGCAAAAGAAGAAAGAGACAAACATCATCAAGAAACTCCCAACTAAACAAACCCTCAGTCCAGAGGGCTTCCCAAGAGATTACTACCTAGCATCTAGTGAAAGGCCTACACCAATCCTTCAGAAACTCTTCCAGACAAGAGAAAGAGACAAGGAACCCCCAAACCCAGTCCATGAAGCCAGTGTAACCCTGATTCCAAAACAAGGCAAAGACTCCATAAGGATTGAGAATTGAACAGAGATGCAATAATCCTTACCACAAAGGCTCAAATAACGTAAATATTTAGAAAATAATGATGGCAACATATGTACAAATATGCTTGATACAATAGATGTATGGATTGTTATAAGAGCTGTCAGAGTCCCCAATTAAATGATCTTTTAAAAAAATCCTCAACAAAATATCTACCCAAGTACTCTTTCAATGCAAGAACACTTTGTTCTAATAACCTGGCATTCTGTGATGGTCACCTTCCCGACATAATCATTGAAAACAAAATGGGTGTATAACCAAATATGTTGAAGAATATTGATGGTGCCTGCCTATTAAAAGACATAGCGTCAGGAGTCTTAAAAACTTGAAGATAAACAAGTGGCCATCTAGTTGAGAAGCGAAAAAGCTTACATTGAAAAGCACACCAGTCTGTGTGATCATGAGGTATTAACAGGAACAGGTATCAGGCGTCAAAAGACCCAAAACAAGAAATCATATTGATGCAAATGAGGTAGGGCCAAGTGGAGACACAAAGTCCATCTGTATACAATTGGACATCCCCTCATCAAAGGGTTACAAAGAAGGGAGGTGCTAGCAGTATAGCATCGACGAAATACACAACCCTCCTCTAGTTCTTTAATGCTTCCTCCCTCCACAGTCATGACCCCAGTTCTACCTTACAGATGCAGCTAGACCAGAAAACATATACTGGTACAGATAGAGCTCTAGACACATAGAATCCAGGACAGATAAAACCCTCAAAACAATAATGGGAGTAGCGATACCATGAGGCCAGGGGGAAGGTAGTTGGAGAAAGGGGAAACCCATCACAATGATTGATATAACAACGCCCCCCCCCTTGTCCCAGGGTGATGAATAACAGAAACATGGGTGAAGGGAGACAGCGGATGGTGTAAGAGATGCAATTAATAATAATTTATCAAGGATTCATGAGGCTGGGAGGGTGGGGAAGGGAGGAAAAAAATGAGGAGCTGATAGATACCAAGGGCTCAAATAGAGAGAAAATATTTTTTAAATGATGAAGGCAACATATGTACAAATGTGCTTCACACAATCAATTTATATTGTTATAAGAGCTGTAAAGCCCCAATAAAATTATTTATTAATAAAAGAATAGCTTGGTAAAAAATACTACATTTCAAAAATATACTACAACACTTAAAAAAAATAATACATCAAGTGGGAGTCATACCAGGGATGCAGGGATGGTTCAACATTCAAAAAACAATTAACGTAATCCACCACATTAACAGAAAAAGGGACAAGAACCAGATTATCATGACAACTGATAGAGAAAAAAAACATTTAAGAAGATCCAACATTCGGCCCTAATAAAAGTTCTCAAGAAGTTAGGATTAGAAGGGAAAATTCTTGATACAATCAAGCCATATTCGAAAAAACAATAGCCAATATTACACTCAATGAAATAAAGCTAAAAACATTTCCACTGAATAAGGGAACCTGACAATGATGCCCCTTATTCCCACTTTTATTCAACATTTTGCTGAAAATCCTAGCGAACACCATAAGACAACAGCAAGATATCAAGGGTGTCCAATTGGTTAAAGAAGTGAAACTTTTGCTATTTGCAGATGATATGGTTTTATATATTGAAAATTCTTAGAGGTCCACAAGAGGAGTGGAAACAATAAAGGAATTTAGTAGAGTAGCAGGAAACAAGATTGACAAGCATAAATTAATTGGATTCCTATATACCAGTGATGGGAATAAAGAAAAACATATCAAGGAATCAATGCCATTAATAATAGCCATGCAAGATCTGAAATACTGATGAATAAACAAAAAGCACAAAATACCAGTATGAAGAAAACTATAGAACATTGTTGCAAGGAATTAAAAGGGACCTACAAATGGAAGCACATTCCATGTCTGTGGATCGGAAGACTCAATATTGTGAAAATGTCAATATTACCTAAAGCAATCGACAAGTTCATTGCAATCCTAATCTAAATTCCACCATTATTCTTCCAAGAAATTGAAAAATTGATTACCAACTTCCTATGGAAAGGGAGAAGTCCAGGATTGAGAAAGAACTCCTGAAGAAGATGAACAAAGGAGGTGGTCTTGCCTCACCTGACCTCAAAACCGACCATACAGCCACAGTTGTCAAAAAGCCTGGTACTGGTATAATGATAGATACTCAGATCAATGTCTCAGGACAGAAAACCCGGAAATAAAAACCCTCATACACACAACTGTTTTTTGACAAAAGCCCCCAAAACATCAAATGGGAAACAGATGCTTTCTTCAATAAATGGTGTTAGAAAAGCTAGATATCCACTTGCAGAAGAAAGAAACAAGACCCATATTTCACTCATGCACAGAAACAATAAGGTGGATCAATTACCTAAATGTAAAACCCAAAGCTATCAGGATCATCAATGATAAAATTGGGACAAAGCTAAGGGGCCTAGTGCAGGAATACATGGTCTATCAGAAATAATAAAGAAAACACTCCATGAAAGATAAAATAGATGAGTGGGAACTATTAAAAATAAAACAGTTTGCACAACAAAGACTTCATTAAAATCATAAGAAGAGGAGGGAGGGTAAAAAGAGGAGCTGATACCCAGGGCTCAAATAGAATGTTAATGTTTAGAAATTTTTAATTGCACCATAAGTACAAATATGCTTGATACAGTTGATGTATGGATTATTATAAGAGCTGTAAGAGCCCCCAATAAAATGATGTTTTAAAAAAATGTTTAAATTGTTTCAATTTTTAATTTTAAAAAAGCATAAAGATATTTAGTAATAATATAGCAGACAAAGGAATAATTATTAACATCTACAGGATTTTACAAGCCTACAATAAAAAAAACTAATAGCCCTCTGAGAAGGTGGGGAAAGGCCCTGAACAGATGATTCATGAAGGACGACACTTGAATGGCTAATAAACACATGAGGAAATGCCCCTTGTCACTAGCCATCCAGGAAATAAAGGTCAAAATAACCATGAGAAACTACCTAAAGCCCCTAACTGTAGCCCAGTTTGAAAAAAACTGAGAACATCCTATGTTGGAGAGGCTATGGTGAGATAGGATCTTTTATTCACTGCTGGTGGACTTGTAAATCCATACAACCACTGTGAAAGATGATACCAAAAGTGATGGAAATTGAAATATCATATGAACCAGCAATACAATTAGTGGGCATATACCCAAAAGAAATAGAAGCAGGTCATGAACAGAAGTTTGCTCCCCCATGTTTATCACAGCACAGTTCAAATTATCAAGAAGCTGGAAACAGCCTAATTCCCATCAATAGAAGAATGGATTAAAAAACTCTGGTACATACACACATTGGAATACTGTGCATGCCTAAAACAGAGATGAAATCATGAAACACCTCCAGATGTGGAGGGATCTGGAAGACCTTATTCTGAGTGAACTTAGTCAAGCACAAAAGGACAAATCCTGTGAGTCCACTGCAGTAGGAACCAGCAGCAGAAAGGGCACAAGCTTCAGTTGTAGGGCATCCAGTCTTTTGGCTGGAGGTCAGACCCTCTAGGACAGGGTAGAAGTGCTCTTATGAGTTTGAGACTATAATTGTTTATTGGAGTAAAAAGCCTCAGGGAGGCTGATGTTTTTGAACTTCAGACCTTGCGGTTGGAAGCCCAAGTAACCACTATGCAACCCGAGGTCTTAATTAGACGATTGGGACCTGTGGTAGTTACATAATCTCCTGTCAACTGGAGGATATTAAGAGGGAAGGGATGGAGTTTAGCTTGTCAATCAGGGCACAGCTTGATGACCTCATTTGGAGACACTGAATAGATAAATTGCTCAGAGGCCAGACCCACTCTCTCTTGGCTTCACCTTCCTCCTGATGCCACATGGAGCCACACTGATGACAGGCAGAACCACTAGATCCACAATACTTTGCACCCACTGGCCTGTGATCTTCCTGCATTCGGCATCATAGCATGTGCTGTGTGAATCTAAAGAGGAATTTACAGACTAGTATCAGACATATGGGCTAATATCAGACTTATGGACTTGATCTGGAATGGGCTTGGATGTTTTCTTAATATCCAATTGCTCTTTGATATAAATATCTCTCTTATACATCCATGAATGTCTCTGGATTTGTTTCTTTAGTGAACCCAGACAAACACAGGACCTACTAAAAATGAGACTTATGTGCACCAAGAGATTTCATTAAAATATTAAGAAAAGAACACATGGAGGTGAAAAAAATTGATAACACGTGGATAAATGATTAATCTCTAAAATCTATAGAAAATAGCAACACTTCAATTAGAAAAAGATGAATAACTTAATTTAAAAGTGGCAAAGGACATGAACAGATTGTTCATCGAAGATTACATGCAGATGGCCAACAGACCCCCATCATTCATGTAAATAAATTTTAATCTGTACAATTCAACAATTCATTTGTTGCAGTCTGAACCCAGTCTACACATGTATAATTTCCTTTTAAAATGATGTTTTAAATTCTATACCCAGGCCTAAATTAATGACACTACCAATTATAGCAGACATACTGGGGTTAAAACTAATACTTTATAATTTGATCTCCTTTTGACCAATTTTAAAGTCAGTTTTAATATTTTCTGCTTTTTTCTATTGAGATTTTTAAGTTTTGTCTAATCATTGCTCCTGCTTTTTGTTTTGTTTTGGGTCGCTGTTGTTTGCTTGCTTCCTGTTTGTGTTCTGGATGGTTTTCTGTATATGAAATTCAGGATGAGAGAATTTATAGAGATAGTATTGTGTAGTAGTTTCTATGGGAATCACAGAGTAGATTTGGGGAGAAATAGGGAGCTGACAACAATGAGTATGAGAAGAAAATATTCTGAAATTGATTGTGGTGATAACTGCACAACTCTTCTGAATATGATTGAATGATATATGATATGCAAAATATATGCCAATAAAACTGTTAAAAACTGAAATATACAGCAACAGGAAATAAGAACCATAACATGCACAGACATATGCATTCCCATATTCATTACAGGTCTGTTCACAACAGCAAAAAGTGGGAAACAACTCAAATACCCATCAGAAGAAGCATGGACAAAGATGCTTTTGTATGCACACAATAGAATACTAACGCTAAAAAAATGATAAAACCAACAAGAAACTCATGTTATGGACGCACCCAGAGAATATTCTGCTGAGTGAATTTTATCAATTACAAAAGGATAAACACTACATGAGATCACTACTCTATGGATAAAAACCAGGACAAAAACTTACATACCAAAAGGAATAGTGTGGAGGCTACCCAAGTGTACAGGCACTTTGTGGAAGATGGAGCACTGTACCAGAGGTTGAAGGGGGCTGACTTTGATGAAAGCAAGGATGGAAGTCCGTAAGGGATTAAAGGGCATTAGGGGAGGAGTGTGGGCTAAACACTGGGAGGCTCATAATTGGTTTGAACTGTTAAATAAAGAGGTAATGATCTGAGATATAGACTCCCTCCCCTGACTGATGATTTAAAAATAATAATTCAATAAAAGGAACTGTATCTTTGCTTATTAAAACATTTGTTTCTCCTCTAGAAACTTCTTAATCTATATAATGGAATGGAGAGAAGGTACACATCCACCAGGTTGGTCACTGGTGATGATAGTTCCTTTTATTTACACATATATTTGTACTAAAGACCTGTATTTTACCTCAGAAAATGGAACCTAACATCCAATGGGCTTAATTGTGAGTGACAGAGAATGGTTTTCCAGGCCTTGAAACCCAATCAAGAAACACCCAACCAAATATCCATTAGTAGAAGAATGGATAGAAATGCTTTGGTACTTTAGATAGATAGCGAGCTAGATGGATAGATAGACAAATAGATAAATTTCCCTGGCTGTATTTCAGAATTGAATGACCCAGGGATTTCTTGGCCCCCTCCGTTTCCTCCCTATGTTAATGGGAATGTCTGCAACTGTTTCCTTATATGCCTGTCTCACAATTGTATGTTCGTTTGCGCATGCA
>NW_022103900.1:35971972-35978963 GCF_000313985.2 Echinops telfairi
TTGGTACTTGATTTTTGAATTTTAAAGAGTGTCCACGTGAGAGGAACTACCAACAAGGAGCCCCATTTAGATCCTGGGCTTTGAACAGATGATATAATAGTATTCATGATTGCAGCCTCTGTGTCAATCCACATTGTCAAGACTTCCGCTTTTTCTTTTCCCTTGTACTTTACCAAGCATAATATCCCTTTCCAGGGGATTTTATCTCCTGATAACATATCCAAAGTGCTTGATACTGTTTTACCATCCTGATAACTTGGGCACATTCTTGCTGTGCTTCTTGCAATACAGATTTGTTTATTCTTTTAGCAGTCCCTGATACTTAAAATATTTTCACCAGCATCATAATTCAAATACATTAAGTATCCTTTAGGTTCCCTGATTCAATGGCCAACTTTCACATGCATATGAGCAGATTGAAAATAAGAGATATAAGAACTACGCTACCAGGACTACTATGGTGAGCACCCAGAAAAGAAAAATAAAGCTTGGTTGGTTGAATATGCCCAAATCCACAGGCCTGCCTGCTTTTGCCGGAAGGGAATGCATTAGCTCAGGAGGGTAGGGTAGCACTGGCAGAGGAAGTAGAGAGAACGGTGTTATTGTTAGGTGCTGTTGAATTGGCTCCAACTCATAGATGAGCACACCACGCTGCCCTAGGCCACGCATCATCCTCACAATTGTCCTTATGTTTGAGCCACGGGGAGACCCCCTTCCAGCACTGAGATGCTTCCACTGCCACTGGATCCACAAGACTTTCCACCCACTGGCCTGTGTTCTTCCTGCATTTGGTGTCCTTGCATACGTCAGGTGAGTCTGAAGAGGGCGTTATAGATTAGTATCGAATTTATGGGCTTCTATCGGACTTATGGATTTGATCTGGACCTGGCTGGGATGTTTTCTCAATATTCAATTGCTCTTGTATATAAAGCTCTTTCTTATACACATGAATGTCCTTGAATTAGTTTCTCTAGTCTACTCAGACTAACATGCTCATAGTTACAGCCTCAGAATCCTACAAGGGCATTTCTACCCTGTTCTGTAGGGTTTCTGAGTTGGAATTAACTCAATGGCAGTAGGGAGAGAACAAGAATTAAATAATAATGGTATTATAATAAAGCAAAGATACAAAAAACAAATAGTGTGTTGTGAGGGGGAGGGGAAGAACAGGAGGGAGAGGGTGCCCAAGAAGGAGGCAATAAAGAAGGAGGAAGAAATAAATGCAAAAAATGTAGCTTGGTTACTGAGATTGTCTGCACCAAACTGTGCCAACATCCTGTTCTGCACACTGGGTTCCCAAAGCCAGCTCGGTAAGAGGTTTGGGTGGGCGGATTCCCTCAGGGGCCAGGAAAATTTGGCTGTTCCGGGAGGAGTGAGGCTCACAGAAGTGGCTTGTGCCACTGGCCAGTGGTAAAAGGGAGTCTGCCAGCAGGCATTACTGCATTCCCAGGTTAGTAAACTTGGGTCTCCTTAGCTTTTAAATTGATTTTCTCACTGCCAGGAAACACAAGATTTTTTTTCCTTTCCTTTTTTTGAGTATTATAGATACAAGACTGTTAAGATTTAATGTTTTATTTTTTGGGGGGGATGGGGATCTAGATTTTTCTGTAATGATTGCTCACATCCATATAAACAAACTACAAAATAACAGCATGAGATGAATCAATGATGAAAGTGTCAGAGCTTGGTATGAACCAGGATGACGCCCAGTTCATTGCAGGCCTCAATCAGCTTGTTCAGCAACAGAACCAGAAGGAGCAGCAATGGACGCCACACCGCTCCTCTTAGCTCTGCCTACATTACCCCTGAAAGGAAGGAAGGCATCAAAATTGATAGAAACTTCATTAAGTTTGTCAAACCATAGCTTATTCTCTGCCGCAGTTAATGAGGAAGCTCAGGGACTTCCTCAAACAGCGTTTTCTACTAGACCATATCTTTATCCTTGCCAATGGTTTAAGTAACATATTGATCAATGGCATTAGGGATTTCTGCCCTCTTCACTCCAGCTTTAAACTTCATTGAAAGCACTCACAAATGGTGTCTAAGTCACCAATCTTTTGACTTATCCCCTGCAAGGCATGTATAGTATATTAAAGACTGCTTCCCTGCTCCAAGGCCAATAACCTGACCACTGTTGGAGTAGCACCCAGAGAATGAGACTGAGTGCACTTAATAGCAATGGCGGTGACAATGAGGTCCCTGAGAACAGACTCCAGCAAATCTTTCGTCTTGGTAACAACTTTGATCCATTGATGACACTATTATTTCTCTTCTGACTTAAGTGAAGACCAAAGCGAGTTTGAACGTCATTTTCATCTGGTTTGTAAGACGGGTCCTTTTGAAGGACATTTTTCTTTTTTAGAAAGAATTTTCAAGACTGCTTCTGCCTATCCTGGAGTAGTAATGCCATTAGATCCCTCTCTGGAGATGATTTTGGCAGTATGAATATCACAAACACCAGATAGTACAATAAAATCACCAAATGAACACATCCTATCAGCCCTTCTTGCTCTGGCATATGAGGTTGTTCTGGCGTGAAGGTGGGTTAGAGATCATAGGCTATGCAGATGTTGGCCTCCTCTTCACTGAGTGGAAATCCAACAGCATTCCCTGCTGGACAGACATGTTTGAAAGAGGCAGCGGCAAGGAAGCCTAAAACTTCTTTGAGTTATTTTACCAGCTGCCAGGCATTCAAAGCATTACACAAATTTATAAATCCAGGGATTTCATTCAGAATTGTGAGGGGAATCCTTGGCTGCAGTGTGTACAACTGGGCAGGTGTTTGATAAGTGTCCATCCCATACCTTAAAGGTTTCTGAGATATTCCTATACTGGACTGCCTCCTGATATAACCTGACATTGCTTCACCTTTCTGTTCTGTATGAGTGAACACCTTCAAGGCTAACTGGCATCTAGTCTCCAAGGAGGTGTCTTTACTGTCAGAGCTCTGCATCTCCACGGACACTGACATCTAATCCTCTGGGTCACACACGATTGTCACAAGAGCATGGCTTCTAGCTGGTGTACCCAGGAAGATGACATCATCAATATAAATTTCCTCAACAGCTGCCTCCACAGTTACATATGGAGAAGTCACCGTGTACATGAACTGCTGGAGGTTACAAACAAGTCTCTGGGATTGAAATCAAGTCTGGTCATGTTTGCATTATTTTGGGGGACATTACGGGCCAAAATTTCCACATTGATTGCAGGATACAAGGTTTTCACATGACCCCCAGTGATAGTTGGGCTTATTGTGCCAACTAGGCCAACAGAAACATGTGGGTAGAGTTTGGTTGGGTCACAGCTTGATTGTAGGACGACCAAAATAAATAAAGACAGCCGGCATCCCATCTCCCTCATGCTCCCTGGTGCCTGGACCAGTGAGCTGTCATTTTAACTAGTCCTCTGCCTCAACCCATGTGCTACACTACCTGTGGGTCAAGCCAACCCATGTATTGTGCTGCCAGAGTTTGAGGCTCCTTCAAGACCTGCTTTGCCATGATGCTGAGGCATACATTCCTTGAGCTTGAGGTTAGTGAATCCTGCCACTGTGTTTTAATTAAAGATCCTACCAGGGCATGCTTCCCTAAGCTCCCGAGCTACTGACTGTTGCAGGTTCACCCTGCTGTCTGCTGCCTGCAGTTAGACTCTGCCTACCTTGCCTGAGGGAAGACTCTACTGTCTGCTTCCTTGACCTTGGACCCAGTAGCCCATGTGAGTTGAAGGACTTTCAGTATATTAACTGTTCCACACAAAGGTGAGTTTAACTGAATCCTCTGTACTGCTGTGTAGACTAATTAGCTGTTATATTCCTTCTCACTGTATAAACCTGTCCCCCCATCTCTATCTGTCTGTCTATCTATCTATCTATCTATCTATCTATCTATCTATCTATCTATCTATCTATCTATCTATCTACCTACCTACCTACCTACCTACCTACCTACCTACCTACCTACCTATCTATCTATCTATCTATCTATCTATCTATCTATCTACCTATCTAAAATCATAAGTGTCCTGGTTTTGTTTCTCTAGGGAGCCCTGCCTAACACCCCCCCTAACATTTAGGAAAACCCTGTCAATTCAGAGACGTCTCTGACAGCCAGGCCGGCACTTTGCAGGGCTTTAGCCGTCCCTCCAGTAGCAAGCAGATCCAAACCAACTGCAGTTACCTGCTAGGCAAACTCCATGAGCCCAGTTTTGTCTGAAGAGTAAATAAGGTGAGCTGGCTGGGAGCTGTGGCTGCAGGCAGACTGTCTGGGCCGAGTGGAGAGCAAGACATACTCTCTAGTGTCACCTCTGCAGCAGTCCCTGAGGACAGCTTCCTGTGCTTGTTAGCTGCTGGTCACATTCCTCTGTTTGGTTTATCTTTTATCAGCTGACTTCTTCATATTTCACAAAGATGGTGGTTTCTTTTTCATTTCTTGAAACTTTCCCCTCACTTTCCCTCTATCATTCTCCCCTTAGAGCTCCACCCATTTCTCTAAGATCATAAAAGAAGCAAAATCAATAGTTCTAAAAATGGTCCCATTCCTCTACCAAGAACCGGGCATTTATTTATGTTTTCTGACTTCTCTCGGCCTTTATTCCCTCATCTCTAAAATGACAACATTACACTAAATTAATCCCCCAAAACAGTACTCAGCTCAGCTCTAAACTTCTTCAGTTTTGTTACAGGAGGAAGTGGAGAAATAATTTTATAGGAGGTGTTAGCATATGCTTGATTAAAATGCAGATGCACCTAGGTAAAATCATTTTTAATTTCATTTTGTAATATTGAGTAAGGTCATAATATTCTATATGATATACATTTCGTCCAGAAAGAATGAAGACCTATTTAAGAAGGATTTAAGAAGGGAGCGTTTAAGGATTCAGCAATCCTCAGTATTATTGTTGCTTGAATTCCAATTCTCAGGGAAGTATTCTGTATAACTTTATTCATCACATTTCAGCATGTCATTTCCTCTAAGTGGAACAAATTGCATGAAAGCAGGTCATGAACTACAGTCATTCTTCCTAGTCACTAAAATGTAATCATAAAAATTTTAATGCATGTGGTTATTTTATTTTAAGCAAGCAAATGCCTTGCCAGCATGTATTAAAAATAATTATAAGGTATCTATGAACATTTTAATGAAAAAATTAGATATACAATAGAATCCCTATAAACTAAACATCTGGTTCGATTACTTGGAAAAGCAGTTGGTATTTATTTTTTGTTGCATTTCCCATCAAAAATCTTTCTATTTTGCTATTGTTTCTACTCTTCAAGCTTTTCTTTCAGTGTGTGTGTGTGTGTGTGTGTGTGTGTAAAAGAGAGTGTGGGAGTGCAAGAGCCAATGTGAATTGGGGAAAAGAGAAGAGAGTTATTTCCCAGATACTCAAGTTAATATTATATCAAATATTTAAACAGCAGAATATATGCTGAATGGGTTTAAATTTACTGAAGTCCAATAATCTTCCATCACTTTGTTTCAAATGAAATTAAATCTGATTCTAAGCACCTACTTTTAAAAGTCTATAATAAATTTAATACTCTTATATCAGTGACCTCTTACTCTGCAAAGAGTCATTTCAGGATCCTTGGGGGCTACCATATTTTAGAACACTTGTTTCAGCTCCTCTCATCTTCTATCTGTAAAGAGAGACTGTTTTTTCAAACTTACCTAATTGCTTGAAGTTGACAAATATATTATGGATAAAACTAGAATCTTTACCTCCTCATGTCCACCTTTGTATCATGTACACTTGTTCACAAAAGCCATATCATTTTTCTTGGGTATTGAACGGGCATCAGATAATTTATCCTTTCATCTCTGTTATGCCTTGTCCCTTTTGCTTTCTAATTTGGTAAATTAAAATACATGATGGTGAATAACACCAACAGCAAGTGAGTACAAACTATAGTAAGTCAACATGAGCAAAGGACACCCTAACTGAGGTCGTGTGACATACTAGGCTCAATGGACAAACATACCTGCAGTCCTGAAGGCCCTGTAAAGCAATGCAAGGTTGTGTTTTGTTATGCGTGGTGTCACTGAATTACAGCCAACCTGGGGCAACTATCAAAGACTAATGGGTATGAAAATCTGTTTCCTGGATTCAAATGTCCACATCTCACTGCAGCATGTCATTTTGGGTAAATTACTTAAACTCTCAGTGTGTTTATTTCTTTTGTGTTTGTATGAAGTGAGGATATATTATTAGTACCTCTCCTAAAAGTAGGTATAAATACTGTTATTCAGAAAATGCTTAGGAAAATGGGAGGCACCCAAACTGTAAAATATGTTTCTTATTATTATTCATATTCCAAGACTACCATTTATGGACACCAATAATATTTACTATCTAATGTAGAATCTGACAACACAGTCTTCAGAATCATAATTTTAAATCTTAATTCTAATAAATACATGGTTTTGAGGAAGCCAAATAATTTCTCTGGGCTTTGGGTTCCTTGTCTGGAAATAGAGTGATTAGTATCCTCTCGTGATTTCTGAACCCCATGGCAGAGAGTTTACAAAATGCTGGGCCATTAACCAGAGAGCATAATTGTGCTTCTTCATGGAAATAGTCCCTGTTCAACTCGATTACCAGATATTTTCCAGGGAGGAAGCTTTTCTCCATGACTCTAACCTCTCAATTTCCTGGCCCCAGGGCTAGGCACAATTTGGGAATATGATGATGTGTATGAAGATCCTTTCTGAGTTCAGTTAACTCAGCTGGGACCATCCAAGCAGATCTAGATTATCTTTCAATTGGCTGTCCCTGGTCATCAACAGAAGTGTACCATCTGGTCAGCTGAACGGAACCGCAGCTATATTCATCATTTAGGAAGGAGAGTCACTCTAAAGGCGTATTCATTCTTGAGCCAAGTAGCCAGGAGGCCTGAATAGAAGCAGATGCAGAATGTCTATCCTGGAGCAATCACAGCGCCCTCAGGTTGCATGTGAGTATGCATCTGGTTCCCTTTTTTTTTTTTTTT
>NW_022103900.1:35980708-35993675 GCF_000313985.2 Echinops telfairi
TGGGGCACCATGCCCTGTCTCCAATGTCCACCCTCATCATTCCCTGGGGATCTTTCTACTCCCCTCCCCTGCTGTTCCACTGCACCACCACCACCCCCCAGTGCCTTGCGTTCCCTTTTTGGGTCAAACCCAAAACATTTAATTGTTAGCAATATTTATGACTGTCCTCAAACGGGCCCAGCTATATCCTATTTAAATTCAGCAGCTTTCCAACTCACTGTGTGTGGCAAGGCTCACTAGGGTCCATAAACAATGTGCTCTTGTTGGCAAAAGCATCCATTCTTCCAGGGACCAAGGGGTGCTCAGCTCAGACCCACCAGTCAACGAACTGTATAGTACATCAGCTGTGTGCCCATACTTGGCCCATGAGTTTTGAGGAGCTCTGTAAGACAAGGACTGTTTTCTCTAGTTAGGAAATCAGGAATAATATTTATTAACTGAGCAAAGAATGAAAATGTTGAGCTATGGGTTTAATAAGAAAATGCACTTGACATTTTGTGACCATGTGCCGAGCATTGGGGATATGTTGGTGGATTGGACTGCAGGTGAGGAAAGAAGAATGAATGATGCCACCTAAAACTGTCCTAGGCAAAGGGGACAGCAGTCAGGGCAAGAGATGAAAACAATAATTTGTAAAGGGGTTTCGAGGGATGGGAGGGGAGGAGGGATGGAGGGGAAAAAGAGGAGCTGACACCAAAGGTTTAAATAGAAAGTACTTAGAAAATAATGATAGCAGTATATATACAAATATGCTTGATACAATTGATGTATGGATTGTTACACAAGCTGTAAGAGCGCCCAATAACATCATCTTAATAAATAAATAAAACTGTCACAGGCATCTCACAGAGGAGATGGATTGGATATAGATTATAGGTTAGGATTCATTAAACTCGCTAATGGTTTTCTTGACTTTGAGTTTTAGTTATCATCTAATGGATTCTCACTCCCAATGATTCCTGGATTTCACGGTAGACTAAACCATAGGATTTTCAATGACTTAATTTTTAGAAATCGATGGCCAGGATTTTCTTCTGAGGTGCCTTTTGGTGAGCTTGAATCTCTATTCTTTTGATGAACCCTGGGGACATTGATCATTTACACCACCCAGGGATACGTTTCATGCTCTAGTCTCTTTCCAAATCCCCAATCACCCGTGCAAACACGGGGAGAATGCAATTCGCTTATTGAGAGGCCCTTTCTTTCATGTACTTTCAGATGAGCCGCCCAGTATTGGAGCTGAGATTTAACTGTAATTACATCTCTTTCTCAAACCTAGTGTAAAGATTTGAAGTTGTGTAAGCACTACAGGTTTCGATAAGAACTATAGTTTTGTTCTTTTCTCTTTGGACATTTGGTACAATTGAATTGTATTCCCCTCCCCTTTTGTTACCAGCATACTTCTTTTCATTTTATTTTGTTTTATTATATTTCACAAATACGGTGGTTTTGCAGATTGAAGATTTGTGGCAACCTTGTGTTGAGCACAACCATCCATTTTTCCAATAGCATGGTAAAGACACTTTGTATCTCCGTGTTACATTTGTGTAATATTCATGTTTCAAACTTTATGATGCTTTTGCACACAAATGGACTACAATGTGGTATAAATATAACTTTTGTGTAATAGAAAACCTAAAAAATGTGTGTGATTCACAGTATGGTAATATTCACTTTATTTAGGTGGTCAGGAACACATTACATAATATCTCAGAACTGTGTTCTACATGGACTAGGTGCCTGACTTAGGCAAAGGAAGTGTGAGTGAAAGTAAAGCACGTTAACTCGAAAGTGAAGCGTCTCTTCTTCTGCCATTACAATCCTAGAAGCATGTGCCTTCCTCCAGACGAATTCAAGGGGCCGCCAGGAGCACAGTCTGCGGGAGAAGTGCATGTGTGACGTTTGCAAAACAAACAAACTGAGGTTTGGGTGGTTTGCTACTGAGCATGGCTAGACCAGCTGGCCTGAATTGGAGTGTAAGGCCAACCCCAGGTTCAATAAGGTGTTGTGAATGATTACCTACTGACAAACAGAAGGGAGAGGGTTTCATTATACACCCAGTACGAAACTATCTCCCCAATTACGTGGTCACAAACTCCCAGACATTTCTAATTCTTGTTTCTCTTTCAAATTATGGCACTGAATGTTCTGTTAGGATACAAAAATAATCTCTTACAACCAGTGGTCATAATCAGCTAGCAGAACTGATACCTAGTTTTTTGTTGAGGTCAGGGAACCCATTGTTAAGATGGCACTGGTAATCAAGGTTCTTTCTAGAGCTAAATATATTGTCAGGAAAACTGCCATAAGTTCATTATGGAAATAACAAGTTTATATTTCTTACTCATTTTAATGTTTATCTGCACAACAGCATATTCTAAGTGCCTGCTAGTAACATTTATTTCAACCATAGGTATAAAAAATTAGCCAAAACTATTCTTATAATATTTATTATTACTTTCAAAAAACTCTTTATACTTTGGATGAAATAACTAAATTTTTATTCCTTTGCATTTGTGACTTCAGTGAGCAAACATAAAGTATAAAAAGTGTCACATAATCCAGAGGGTGACATGCTGTCATTTGTTTCAGCTTTGGTGATCTGGGATAAATGGAAGAGACTACAGCCTAAGAGGGCTCCCTGGGTGGTATAAGCAATCAATATGCTCATGGTTCATCTAAAGATTATAAGTTCACCAAATATTTTACCTCAAATCTCCCCCTTATATTAATATAACAGGTTTTAATAGGAGTGGCAAAGATCTATCCCTGTCCAAAATTATACAGGAAAATTCCCCCTAGCATCATCCCCCATATTCAATGTAAACAGAGCTCAATCAATTAAGAAATCAATCTGTAAAAAGCAATGGGCTCCCTGAACTTTTGGATTGCAGCTCACAGTTGGACTATACTTGGCTAAAATCCTCATATCCACAGTGTCTTAAATTATATGCCATTTGATAAATTATTGATGTTACAGATGCAATCAATATACACATTGGTAATGTTTTTCTTTCTGTTTCTTTTATTTTGGTGGTAGTGGGGAGTGTTGTTTGTTGGTGGTGGTAGTGGTTGGGGGTTGGGGTTTTGTTATAATACAACCACCAAAGTAAATCAGAGTAGTTTATAGCCGGTGGAGAAGCAGATAAGTTCTGGGCTCCCATTTAATTCTAGCCTCAAGCAAAGAAGAGTTAGTTCTTATAACATGACCCTTCCCAATACTAACCTTCATGAAGATATCACTGAAATTAAGAGTGCTACCACAAAGTGCGATGAAAGAAGCAGATGGTGCCCATTTACCGATTGGAATAGTGTCTGGGGTCTTTCAGCTTTATTTATATTCAAATAAACAGTCATCTAAATGGGCCATCAACTAAGTCCACATGGAAGAAGTACACCAGCCTTTGTCATTCAAAGATGACAAGTAAAAAAATCAAAATATGATGTAGAGAAAGGTATCAGAGATTAAATTGTGGCCATCCAATTTTTAGAAGGATACGGAATACAGTGGGAGCCCAAAATTTATCAGGAGAATGTCTAATCAGATTAAGCCTCTGGCAAATCCCCTCTAGCCACAGGTGAGGGATCCAATCAGCTTTTCTATTAAACAGAAATTACTATAAACTTGATTATGCTGGATCAAGCAATGGTTTAATATGATACTTGGTCAGTTGACCTCTCTTTTGACCCAACCTGAAATTGTTCTAGGCACAAATATTTCTTTCTTGTTCCATGGCAGAAGTTTCTTCTTTACCTTTTTATATATTGTTGGTGTCTTTTCTTTCTTACTCTGTATTTATATTTTTATATTATCATTATTTTCTTTCTGCTTTGTTTGTTTTTGTTTTTATTGTTTTGGTTAGGTTTTGTAGTTTATGAAGCAAAGAAGGAATGATGCATAGAGAGAAAAACTGATGCGATGCTATATCAGGAACAGGGTGAGGGCGAGCGTAGGAGGGTGAGGGGAATTAGGGAGCTAAAAGTGAATGCAGGAGAGGGGAATGAGCATTAGGGCTGATTGTGGTGATATATGTGCACGTGTTTTAAAACACTATAAAAAAAACAACGAGGAGCTGAAACCAAGTGCTCAAATATAAAGAAAATGTTTTGGCAAGGATGATGGCAATATATATGCTTGAAACAATGGTTGTAAGGATTGTTATAAGAACTGTAAGAGCCCCCAATAAAATGAAATATTTTTAAACCGTTTAAATGTGAAAGTATGATATGTGAATATTTTTTTTTTAATATGTGAATATTATATCACTAAAACTACACAGAGAGAGAGAGAGAGAGGAGAGAAATAAGAAAACCTTGACCTATGACTATCATTGGTGAAGGAGTAAGAGTTATTGCCTAGGGGGATTGAGTTTATTTTAAGGGTTATGGAATAATATGCAAAATTATATCAATAATGATTGTTCAATATGAAGAGTATAATCAATGGCACTGGATTCTGCATGTAGAAGTTGTTGAATTGGAGAATGTTTTATTGTGTATATCTTCACAATTAAAAAATAATTACACTAATAACAATGGGTACAAGCTGTTCTAAAATTGATTATGGTAATGATTGCACAACTGTTCTTGATATGATCGAACCATTGAATGGTATGATATGTGGATGAAGTGCTGGGAAAACTGTTCAAATAAGAGACAGAGAGGGAACTAGACTAGAGGTTCATGTTCACCCAAAAGCATCTCCGAAGGAAATCTTGTTGATCAACTTCTGAAAATTAAGCCATTAAAATTTCTATGGCATATCTACCATGATAATATGAGTGAATTATTCGCTTCCTGAAATTTTCACAGAACTTAACATATTGTCAAAACAATTGCTATCAATTAAGCAGAAGTGGAGAAGGTTTTTTCAAAGATGAACATAATACATTCAGAGAATTATAAGAAGAAAACTGTGTCTAATCTATCAAACACAGCGACTATTGCCTAATTGGCCTACCTCTAAAGGAATCGGCTCCTAATGCTACAGTGAAAAGATGGTTAAGGACAAACCACACAGCCATGATGTTCAGATAAAAGTGAAAAATATTGCAAATGAGAACACCAATGGAGGAGCAATAATAAAATATCTTAAATAGGTCTTCTATAGATTTTTCAATACTTTTTTGAAAATATTTTAATTTTTAAAAAGCTATTTATAAATAAATAATAAATATTAAAAAGATATCAAACATTTTATTTAAATATTTTTCAAATATTTTCAAGTATTATTTAATGTTCCATTCATATTTTAAAACTTCCTGATGATAATCTAGTTTTGTGTACCTCTTTTATTGTTTTAATTTAAGGATTAACTGTATGAAATAATAAATTACATTTTGTTATATTGATTTTTTTTTAATTCTTAAAATGGGCATTAGGCAGCAACTGGTTGTCAAGTCATTTTAATCCCACGCTGCCTTCAACTGTTTATAACCCAGTGGCACACAGAGCTTATATTCTTTCTAGCCCAGTTCTCCTGCTCGGCTTTTGGACAAGCTCAATGGTCCAATGTCCTGGTCACATACAGTCAGAAACTCTCTCATTCCATTGTCAGTGTTTAAAAGAGTAATTTTTTATTGAAAAGGTAATCCATGGAATTTATTTTAACTTCTTTTATTGCTTGTAAAATGCTGTTCCGGATTCCATATATAATCATTTCAAATAAGACTATTAAAAGTCTAACAAAGCTTATGATATTATGAAAATTATGGTGGGAGCTTTGGTATTCTGTGATCTTAACTAATGCTAGAGATACGGGATTATCCTTTAGCTCTATTTCTGGGTTCAGGTAATCGCAAACCTGACTGCACGTACCCTGGAGAGATGTTGAAAAGCAGGATTCTGGGAGAAAACAAAAGTTGCCCAGAGAATTACAACAAAGATATATCAGAACCAGCACAGAAGAAAGTACTTTTAGAATTCAGCTTTATTTTCCCTTCCTGCAATGCAATGGGCTTACAGACGAGAAAGTGAGTGGGGAAAAGAAGCAGTGGGGCGTGGGGGTGGGTTAAGGAATGGAGTTTTCATTCTGAAATTAAAGCATGATTCTGGCCCTGGACAGAGAGAAAAAGGCTGAATGTCATCTAAGAGAAAAAGGACTTGGCTTTATATCTGGTGAAGAGAAACAACATTTTGTTGTCCCGAGCTGGTCTAACCCTGTTCAGTGCTTCACCTTGACAGACATGTTTTAAACTACTTGAATTCAGATCTCAACCTTCTAAAATTATCCTCCCATTTCATTCTTATGAGACTACTGAAGCCAATCAAGATACTAGCCCATGCTTTACTGCAATGAGCAAGAATAAGTGAAATACAGAAAATCAGGCTCAGACATTCAACCAAGTCATAAAACTCCTTTTATTTATTTACAAAAGGAAAAGCCATCTCTGAAATACTTGCTGGAAATGGCAAAACACGTTCTGCGCTGCAAGTGTATACAATGACATACATTTATTTATACTTGGTAATTAACTAGTCCACTATCGGCTGCACAAGAATTCTGATTGTATTAATGACACATTTGAACAAACTAAATGTAAACAAATATACACGTTTTGCCCTAGACACCGTTTCAAAGTGAGCCAACGTTGTATATTTTCTCAAGGAACAAACACAAAATGCTCTAGTGTTCGGTAGTTTAACCTTGTGCTGCTCCCTTCTTGTGTTGTTGCTAGTTACTATCAAGTCCATTCTAACTCATAGCAACCCTACTTACAATAAAAAGAAACACTGCCTAGTCCTGTACCATTCTCACGATTGTTCCCGTGTTTGAGCCCCTCAGAACAGCCACTGTGTCATTTTAGATTGTTGAAAGTCTTCCTTTACTTTGCTGCCTACTTAACTAAGCACGACGGCTTTCTCCAAGCACGTGACTCTCCTGACAACATGTTCAAAGTATGTGAGGCAAAGTCTCACCATCCTTTTATCTATGGAGAATTTTGGTTGAACTTTCAAGACAGGTCCGTTTGTCCTTTTGGTAGTGTATGGTACTTTGAATAATCTTCACCAACACCATAATTTGAAGGCATAATTTTCCTTCAGTCTTGCTTATTCAATATCTAACTTTTACTTGCAGATGATGCAATTAAAAATACAGTGCCTTGTGTCAGGTACACCTTTTCCTCAAAGTAACACCTTTGCTTTCCCACACTTTGACTAGGTTTTATGTAACAGATTACCCAATACAATGTGTTGCTTGATCTCTTGACAGCTGCTTACTTGAGCATTGATTATAGACACAAGCAAGAAAAGCACTTGCCTGTCCCTGCTTATATTACTATTTGATTTGATTTTACAATTAATGCTTACCTAGTCTCCATGAAACATAAAGGTGAGTCTTAGGTATTAGACTTTTATTTGTCAAGTTATAGTACAATTTTGGTTGTCAATGAAGACTCTACATTTCTGTTTTTATTCATTCTAAAATTAATTAGCCACTTTTAATAACTCTACCTGTCATTTTTCACAAACCAACAGACAGCATGACCATGTTTCTGCTAATTCCTCAAATAGCAATAGTTCCTGAAAATTAGAAGTTTCCAAGGGGCCTGACATCAGTTTTGCATTCTGTGGTTAAAGTATGCAAAGGGGATAGAGTAACTAACATATAAAACTGAATGAATAAATAATACGCAAAGAGATATGATTGGCATCAATTAACGAAGTCTCACAGCAGTGCTATTGTAGTACATATAAATCCAGTACTGTCATTAGCTTCAAATTTAAAAGAGAAAATTGAAATGTAAGGAATTTAAGTGAACTGTCAAGAACAGAAATTAGGAACTTTTCCATCTGGCTTCACAACTGTGATAGGTAGGTTTATTGTGCCAACTTGGCTAATATGGTCACAGTTTGATTGGAGGGCAGAGATAAATGGTTGGGAAAGGCCCACCATTCTCTTTCTTGCTTTTTAGTGATTGGTATAGCATCTGGCTACTTTAGCTAGTTCTCTGCTTCAACTTGTGAGCTACACTACCTGTGGGACAGCCAACCCCTGGGTCATACCGCTAGAGCTTTAGGTTCCTTCAAGACCTTCTTTGCCATGCTGCTGGTGTATACATTTCTTGAGCTTGAGGCTGGCGGATCCTGTCTTCTAACATTACTTGACCAAGCCTGCTTCACTAAGTTCCTTAGCTGC
Source organism: Echinops telfairi (assembly GCF_000313985.2). Taxonomy (NCBI): domain Eukaryota; kingdom Metazoa; phylum Chordata; class Mammalia; order Afrosoricida; family Tenrecidae; genus Echinops; species Echinops telfairi. Next base: position 35,988,849 of record NW_022103900.1, read on the forward strand.
TGACTGTTGGTGACCCGCCTTACTGTTTGCTGCTGGTGGCTGGACTGTCTGCTTTGCCCTGGGGAAGACTGCTGTCTGCTTCCTTGACCTTGAACCCAGCAGCCCTCATGAGTTGGACTTCCAGTACATTAACTGTTCCATGGAAGTGAGTTGAACTGAGCCCTCTGTACTGCTGTGTAGACTAGTTAGTTGTTATATTCCTTCATGCTTTACATATCTATCCATATATATATTCATAAGTGTACTGCTTTTTTTAAGAGAACCCTGTGTAACACAACCTTTGTACTTAAACTCCTCCTACATAACTGAGAATTAGTACATATCAGAATTTATCTGATAAAAGAGCGTTTAGGTTCTTAATTTAAAATATCTCATTAGAATTACTGCACCATTTTTTATCTAAGAGGTGAAGAAAAAAGAGCCCTTCAGTTTTACATTGTGTCACTGTAGTAAAATAGGAATTATGTCAACTAGTGGTGGAGTCAAACCTGTCAATCAAGTTGCAGCCTGATGACACCTCATTGATTTCATAAGTCTTTTGCTTCAAGAGTATGAGAAACTAGAGGTGATCTTTCTCTTCCCCTTTGTCTTCCTGCTTGCTGGAACTCTGCCACTAGCTTTGGACTCCCACAACTCTGCACCCTCTGGCCTTTGATCTTCCAGTAGTCTGAGTCATTGTAGTGGCAACGTGAGCCTGGAGAAGAACTACGGACTAGTATCAGACTTACAAACTTAAGTTCTATTGGGCTGGGGTGACATTTTGATAAATAATTACTTCTTGATATGAAGCTCTTTCTTATAGATAAATGAGTGTCACTGGATTTACTTCTCTAGATAATCCAGCCTAAGAGAGCCACTCAACAACAACAGAGAATCATCGGCCATCCAGTAGAATCTGACCCATAGTGACTCCGTATTGCAGAGTGAAATGGCCCCTGTGGGTTTCAGGAACCATAACTCATTACTGGAGCAGCAAATCTCATCTTTTCCTAGTGCTAAACTGGTGGATTTGAATTGTTCACCTTGCAATGATCAGTCCAACTCAGAAACTACTACACAACCAGGATGTCCCGAAAGAAGTGGCTTATTCCAAATAAATAAGTCATGTGTCTGCAGGTAAGCAACAGCTTCTACTTCTCATAAGTGGAAGACAATGCACGTATTGGAACCTTTATGAGTTCTTGTGATTATATAAACAAATTTCAGCTTTATTTTTTGGGGGGGGGGGGGCGCTGCGGGGGATGTTATTTCTCATCCTTTTGGATTCTGAGATAAACACCACTGAACTCCCTGTCATCTCCATGCTTCTCCCCAGCACTTGATATCACCCAGCCCTGACCTTCCCTCAATACCTTTTGTTCTCAAAATGAGTTACATCGAGGATGGCAACATATGTACAAAATTGCACAACACAATGGATGTGTGATAAGACTGTGTGAGCCCCAATAAAATGATTTTTTTTAAAAAAGTAAATGTCTAAAAAATAATGGTAGCCACATATCTACAAATACGCCTGATATAATTGATGCGTGGGTTGTTATAAGTGTTGTAAGAGCCCCCAATAAAATGATCTTTTAATTTTAAACAAATGAGTTACATTGGTCATGTCCTGTATCCTTGATGTCTTTCTGGAGTCACGGGGTAGTGTCAACAGTCAATGTCCTCAGTTGCTAAACAAAAGCCTAGAAATTCAAGAAGTGCCTTGGAAGGAAGAGCTGGTGATACACTTCTAAAAACATAATTAAATAGCTATAAACAGTTGTACTCTAGCATGCATAAGCCAGTCGCCTCACTGACAAACATTGATTTTCTGGTTTTCCTCCTTCTATGCCCTCATTTTTCCTGGGAGAGGTGCCGCCCATTCCTTAGTTCTATGAAGATGTGTCTAGTAATTTCATAGTCATGTAAGACTTGATAACTTTTTCTTCATGAAGGATGGAACAAATTATTTCCTTTTATTTTTATTACCTGTCTTTACAATACTAGGAAAAAGAAAATAATATTGGATTAAACCTGCAACTGAGATTAGGATCAGTTTGAAAGTCCTCATTGAAAATGAACGACTATTGTTTTAATGGCTAGGGACATCTTGCAGGTGGTTCTCCTCTTCATAGGTGTCGGAAGTTTGTCAAAGTATACTCTATGAGCAGTTCTCAATAAATAATTGCACAGCACACTTTTTTCCTAATTCTCCCTATATTCCCTAACTTAATTTGAAAAATGAAAACCAGGATCTATTAAATTAGCACATTGCCATGATTTCTTGTAATTATGTTTTTAAAAAATAGATGAGAAAAAAGACAAATGTTAAATTATAGTAACCTCATTTGTCATGTGGTGTAATGATCTTGGAATTATAAGTGCTCTGTGCAAGAATGCATCTGTTCCGTCTCTGTGACAAATAGCATGATCAAGACTTCTAATAGATTGTAGTTTTTTTTCTCCTGACAGGCTTATTAATACTTTTCGTGTGTGCATTAAGGAAACTCCCCTCCCACTTATCACTCCCAGTAGCACATGTGGCAGGAATAGAGTAGGAGGACAGAGAGCTAAAGCAGACGTGTCGGTAACGGACACTTACTAAGGCAGACCTGTGTCCGCTGGACTCTGACTGCCACAACGCAGCGATGAGAGTATGAAAATAGAAAATACATCACAGTCTTAGATTGCGAATTAGTTGGTACCCTCAAAGCAAGAGCTCCGGAACAATTCTCAATAAAAGTGATGTGAGAGGGCATGTTTGCCTTGTTCTTATTCTCAGGGGGATTCTTTCTCAATGTTTTCCCCAATGAGTTTGATCTCCCATTGCGTTTTCCTTTAGGTCCTTTGTCGTGCTGAAGAATTGCCTTGCTATTACTATCGAGTTGAGGGTTTTTTTCAGAAATAGATATTGGACAGAAAAGTATTGGAGAGTAGAAATGGTAAATGTTTTTAGTATGAATTTGTGTGATTACATTGTTCTTTGTGCTATTTACGTGGTGAGTGACACTGCTTGTCTCACATGGAACACTGCCAGCATCCTTGGTATGAATCCCACTTGATCAGAGTGAATTAGTCTGTTTATATGTAGTTGGATTCTACAAGCCAGGATTTGGTTGATAATTGTTGTTTATGAGCATGAGGAACGTTCGTCTGTGGTTTTCTGGCCTGGAGGGGCTTGTGCCATGTTTTATTATCATGGTTATGCTTCCTTTATTGAATGAAAAGTATTAGCAAACAATCGGACCACATGTGCGCGCGGCGCACACACACACACACACACACACACACACACACACACACACGAAGGCAAAGACAAAAAGAGAAAAAGAAAAGATTAGAGGAAGAAGAAAGAAAAAAACCAGAAGGAAAAACATAAGGAGGCAGAGAAAGAAAAAAGGGACAGCACGTAAGCGTGGAGGCGTGTTCTGTTGCTATGGTAACATGAACATAGGTGGGCTGTGCTCTCAGGGGTACACATGCTGAAGGGGAGAAAAAGACAACAATCTTAATAATAATAAAATAAAACAACCTGGTTTGAGTAGGTGTGCCACGGTCTGTGGATGTGGTGGCATACGTGCCCATGTCCCTCTTGGACGTGTATGTCTGCGCAGCAGGGAGGAGATTTGAGAAAAGGAATACATGAGAAAAGGGGAAAAGTGGTTTTTGTGAATGGGCCTGGGTTTGTGGTGGTTTTAGCATGTGTGCCTGTGTCTACCCTGAATTCATGTGTAACTTCAGAATTGGGGGTAACAAGTAAAGAGAAATCATGAGGGAAAACAAAAAAATACTAAACATGCTTTGGGAGGGAACACATGCACATGTTTACCCTGTGGTGGTGCAGGGGGGGGGGGCGGAAGAAATGGGGGGGAGTGTGCAAGATAATAGAGACCAGCTCTTATCATACATTGCGATGGGTTCACCAGGAGTACAATGTGCAATGAGGAAACTTACATACAAAAGAGATTTAGGGAAGGGGTCCCTGTAATAAGATACTCTAGGGCTCAGAGCTTTATCAGAGGTGAGATTATATACTCCTTGGATCACATGCCAGCCTGCTTGTGCCAGGATTTACACAAAGGCAGTTTAATACTAAGGCATACAAAGAAGCATTAACATTAACACTTTAACCAAGTTATTCATAGCCCGGAGGGGAGGATGAGGCTAGGAACATGAAGATATTGATAAACGTGCAGGTAGCTGCTTTTTGCAGTCCTTGCGAGGGAACAAGGGGCTACATGCCCGTATCATCTCAGTCAAAGACACAGTTCAACTGTCTTTCAATCAGTTCCCCAGGATGAGCTCTTGTTGTCCTTTGACGACCTTGGGCCATGACATGTGTTGGTCCTGACCTGTTTGCCCAAGCACAAACAGCTTTCCGCCCACAAAGTGGAAAGCACTATTTGGAGGATTCACCTGAACTGGGTAGTGAGGACGTCTGATCATGGGGTCTACCTATGCAGGAGCCCAGACGTTAGAGAGCAGAGATGTGGCTGCTGGACTGGAGCCAGGATGGAGAAGGATCCATTCGTGGAGGACTGGGAAGACCCCAGAGCCTCAGGCCACCAGTCAGTGGGGACGGGAAGTCTGTGACAGTCAGTAAGCATTGCTGATCTCCAGCTTTAAGAAATTTTATTGTACTTAGCTTTTAAAATAAATTCCTGGCCCCCCCTTAATCTTAGATATATTCACATATGTACAAGTCTGTATTTAGGCTTGTATGTAGGCCCTTTGCCTCCTACTTCAATCTATTTCTTTGCAGCTTCCTCCTGTCCCAATACCATGTTCAGCCTTCATTCTGGCTTCAGTAGTTTCTCGCGGTTGTCTTGACCTTGGTCACTCCTAAGT
>NW_022103900.1:35994835-36025552 GCF_000313985.2 Echinops telfairi
ACAATTGATCTATGTATTGTGATGAATTGTATGAGCCCCAATAAATTGATTTTAATAAATAAATAAATAAATAAATAAATAAATAAATAAATAAATAAATAAATAAATAAATAAATTCCTGGCTTTCAGGAAGTGCAGGACTTCCCTCTTGGGGGGATTCCTCTAGTCATTGTGAGGGGTTCTTTCTGTGCTAGTTACTTGGTGGCTATATTCCCCAGATCCTTCTTTTTAATTTTAAATAAAAACCTTATTTAATGTTGTTATTTTTTAAAGGGGCTTAAAATCATGGAAAAAATCCATTACCGTACTTTTAAGGAATTTTATATTTTTAAACAAATTTGTGAACTGAGTTGGGGTTTACATTTAATATCATCAATTTAGTATTCAATAATCTGAAGTATTGATCAAATCCCCAGTAGTTTACCCTACCCCTTCCTTTGATTTCTTTTGTGGTTGGCTGTCTTCCCCTTCACCCAAGGTACTACCTGTCAACCTAGCCTATTGCTTAACCTTCAGTTTTTGCTTTCTCACATCAGGTAACCCTCAAAGTCTGTCTCTTTGATGTGCAAGTCTTCGTCTCTCCGCTCCCACTCTCTAACAGTATTCTCATATGCTAGTTGGCCTCTTGTAACTGACTCATTTCACGTAGCATAATATTCTCCAGATCAATCCATGCCATGAGGTACTTTGTTGTTTTTTAGGGATGAACAGTATTCCATTGTGAGTATGTACCAAAGTTGCTTTGTTCTTCTACTGATGTGCATTTTATTTGCTTTCAGTCATAACAGAAATAGACATATGCACACCCATCATCATAAAATCACTGTTCTTTATCTAATTTTGTTTGTGTGCCTGCCTTCCCTTGTTCTTCTTATATATCTAAGATGGGATTCCTGGCCCATGGAGTAATTCTATTTTCAGTTTTGTCGAGGAACCGCTAGACTGTTTTCCAGTGTCTACACAATTTTTCAATCATATGGATAATAGATGAAGCTTTTGGTAACTCCAGAATCTTGCCAACATTTACTGTTTTACTTTTGTTGTTTTAGTCATGGTCAAACCAATGAGAGTAAGCCTCTATCTCCTTGTGGGTTGAGTGACAGAACCCTGATGATACAACAGTCATGAACGGGCTGGCTGCTCATCAAAGGTCAGTGGTGCAGGCCCACTCAACAACGATTGAACACAGATTGCAGCCAAGAGGACCGGTGTGAAGTTTTCTTCTGTCACATCAGGTCACCATGAGTCAGAGTCTACTCAACGGCACCCCACAACACCAACCACAACGACTAATGATTTTGAGCATCTTCTTCATGTGCTGCTTGGCCATTTAAATAACATCTTTGCTGAACTTCCAATATCTTTGCCCATTTAAAAATTGAATTTTTGTCTTTTATTGTAGAAGTTTTATATATACCACTCTCTCTCTGTAGAGTCAACTTAGAGCAGTTGTTTTAATTATTTTGGATATTTCATTGAGTTTATAGAATGCTGTGGGTGAATTGACACTTTAATTATATTAAAATTTCCAAATTATTTGAGCCAGTTGTCTTTCCATTTATTTTTAGTACTGCTTTATAATTTTATATGTATGAATATCCTTATTTTTAGTATATCCGTTTTAACCATAAGAAATATATTTTTTAATGTATGGTTGTAGCAACAGTATGTAAAACAGAATGAAAAGCTGCCTGGTCCTGCACTACTATACATCAGACCTTTTAGTACAACTGTGAGGGATAATATTTTGAAGGGGTCCCCAGCATCCTTAATGATGAATATAATTGCTCATTTATGTAGGCAGGATATTTACAGTAAGAACTGAGAGAACTAAATTTTAAGACAGCTATCGTGACTGACTGGATAAAGGGATAGCAAGTGTCAAGTGATAGCACTTAATCACCAAACACAAAGTGGATGTGGATGCTGTAATATAATTGACAGTAGAGTTGAAGCAGTACTCTGATGAGTCGGACTTCCATAGACGTAAGGTGTTGGCTGCTTAGTCATGATGTACCCAGGAGTGGAATATATGGGAAACCTATTAAAATATTTACTTGATCTGTGCAAATGGAGACATTCTTGATCAAGTGAATGGCAATCAGTTCCCAGACATCATCCAGTTTATAGCTCCAACCCCTTTCAATGAAGGGGAGGCTTTGTCCCATTGAGGAAGGCATCTCTGCTCCATCGCTGAAAATTTGTATTATTAATCTTTCATCTAGCCTTTGCCAAAGGGATCCACAACTTTTCACAAAAATGACTAGTCACTAAGGCAAATAAATAAATACTTGAAATAGACATACTCAGAAACCAACAGAGCTCTCACTTTGGTTACTTACCTGACATATTATGTTAAGAAAGGCCATCTGGAAGCCATTACAACTACCCTTACCTAGTAACTGAAATATGGTAGTCTAACCAGGTGGTGGCTCCAATTCCAGTTGTTCTCCAGATATGAATCTATTGATTAAGCAAATTTATACATCTTCTAGTATGTATTCATCTTGCCAACACTTGTGTTCCTCCATACTTGTTTCTAAAGACCATCATAGGTGGGTTAGCAATATACTTGCACTCTCCAACCTCAGCTATATCAACTGTGCAACCCTACATCATAATGCAATCCTCAAGGACCTGTAATTTTCCCTTCCTCAAGACATCACACATATTTCTCACATTGATGATATTATGCTGATTGGGACAAATAAGGAGGAAGTATCAAGGACTCTAAATTTATTGTTCATACAATGGTATGCTAGAAGGTAGGTCATTAACCAGGAAAACTTTTTTTAAAAACACCTTCCACCTTAGTGCAATTTCTAGGAGTCCAGTTGTGAGGAATAACTAATATCAAATTTTCATTTGAAAAAATGGATACGTTATTGCATCTGACTCCTCTGACAACAATGAAGAGGAACAATGTCTGATAAGCCTCTTCAGAATTTGAAGGTAATGTATTCCTCCTATGAGTGTGCTACTCCAATCTATTGATCAAAAACGACTCTGTACCTGCTGGTCTAGTGATGAGGATATGGCTCTCTTAAATGACTTGAAAAGCTGCTAATATTGAGTGGGTCCCAGAACAAGAGATGACTATGTAATAGATTCTGGCTTTCATGAAAGTTGCTCTGCTGCTTGAATCATGTGATCCAGATGATAAAATGGTACTTGAATGTCAGTGGCAGATAGAGATGCTGCTTGAAGTCTTTGGCAGCCCTCTATTTATTAATCACTGCTTAAATTCTTAGAATTTCATAGGAAAACCCTACCATCCTCTGAAGAGAACTACTGTCCTTTTATGAATTAACTTTTGGTGTATTACTTGGTCTTAGTAAAGATTGAATGGTTAACTATGGGCCATCACATCATCATGTGGCCTGAAGTCATCATGAAGTGAGTTTTGTCTGAGCTAAGGTTGAACATTCAAGCAGCGCCCCATTGTTATGTAAGTGATACACAAGTGAGTGAGATCTGAAGACATAAAGAAGTTGCATGAAGAAATGACACACACATTTATGATCCCCACCGCTGTCACATCACCCTCCTCTCCTAGTCTTCACCTTTGACCTCATGAAGAGTTTCTTATGATCAGCTGACTGACGAAGATAAAACCCCTGTATGATTTACAGATAATCCTATACTATATGTAGGGATCATTTGAAATTGGGCAGTTGCATCGCTCTAGTCCTTGTATTCATTACCCTAAAGAACTCTGAAAAATGGAATTCCTACAAGGGGACAGAATTTTGAGCAGTGCTTTTGCTTGTTTACTTCATTACTATTATTTTGAGGAGGAAGTGACCAGACGTGCTGATATATATTTGTTTGACTGGATGGTCAGAGATTTGGAAGAAACATAATTGAGAAGTTGATGATAAAGAGGTATCTGAAAGAGATATGAGGAGAGACATGGAATGGGCGAACAATGGGCTCAAACATAGCAGTTGTGAGAATGGCACAGGGGCACTGTGAATCAGAACTAACTTAATTGCATCTAGGAACATGTTTGCACATATTCCCAATTGTGAAAGATTTTCAATACCTATACTCTACAAGGAAAAAAAAAGTTACCGTCCTTATTCATGCACCTATCTTTAAAGCCAGTTGCTAGACATTCCACTCTGGGTCATAATGACCCACGTGGATCAGAGTAGGATGGAGTTTTGAATAAGGTCTCCAGAGGCACCTCTAGGTAGACTTGAAACTTCAAACTTTTGGGTAGTAGCCAAATGTGTTACTTATTTGCATCACATAGGGATGTTCATTCATCCTTAATCTTTCAGATGATTCATGCTGGCTTTGATTTCAGTTTCAACCTGAGATGGTGAGAGCAATTTTTGGTTAGTTTTATATTTCCACTGTCAACAAAGAGCATAACCTAATTTCTTTTTGTTGGTTCTAAGGCACACCTTAAAAATACGTAATTTATATCTCCTTGGTATCTAGTTGTAAAGCAATATTGTGAGAAAGAATGACGTCATAATACAATATTTTATTTCTTTGTGATACAAAACATGAAGATCTATCCATCAACATGTCATTTGAGGTTTAGAGGATTTCTTACATTTCTTTTCTGCCCATCCATCATGTTTCCTCCTGTAATAATTTAATATATTACGGTAACAGTCTCTACACATCTTATCAAAGAAATTATTTAATACACTTGTGGGGACCTCATATGACATTTTAGGGCATGCATCAATTTTACCTGAAGAGCTTGACACTTAGATTTTAAAGGCAGATTTTACATGAAATTTGCTACCATTTTAAAACATGTACATTATTCCTTATTTCTTTCCATAGTAAATTTTGTCCTTATTTCCTTCATTGTCTAGGTAGAATAACTTACATTTCACATTTTCCATTTCTCATTATGCTGATTTGATGAAGCCACCTTAATAATACTTCCTATTCACTAATGTTTTCACTGAATCCATTTACTATACAATGACTTTCTTTATAATGTTGAAGGTTTTTTTTTCTGAAAGCATAATTTTTAAAAATAATAAACTACTCTAAGGTTAAAAGGACTGGGATAGCATATGTAACCAAGTTATAACCCTCTTTACCTGTAGTATGAACATGGCTCAGCCTGATGTTCATATGAACACTTCATGTTCATGCTACCTTTGGTAGCTCTTCTGATCTCATATTTCTCTCTGTTAGGAAAACCTGTCATGGTAGAAGAACTAGTTTTAGACCTCGTATCACATCATTCAGCTCAACCGAAATGCATCTCTATCCAAGAAGTTCCTTAAGGAACGTTTACAGTTACTTTGATTTGCCCAACTTAAATTCCATGCCAAAACATAGATGAGTCACAATAGACAGGACAACCCAAGGCTCTGGTCTCAGTGGAATCCCATCCCATTGGAAAGCAAGAAATAATAATGCCATGGATAATGTTGGAAGACAAGCAACCCATTGGCATCATTACAAAATGATTACTTTTCATGCCCAATAGCTCCATTTATGCCATATTCACAGCAGTTTTTGTTTTATGCAAAATTTTCTCTTTTTGCATTTCTGAAATGCTAATATTTGTCTTAAATATCTCTTTAAACTGTGGCACTTGGTTCGCATATTCTGTTATAAGTAGTTCTATATTTGCCTTTCTCTTATGGTGTTTGAGTTTCACCTATCTATTGTGGCTCCTTTACTCCAGGTTCACATTTTTCCTCATAACATTGCTACTTGTCTAGACCTGTCTTCTCTTGGTAAAACGGGTGCTGGACAGCAGGGCAGATGTGTGAAGTAAGAACTGTGGGATGGGCACAAACACCTATTTTTTCACATTATCGTTTTTTGTACCTAGTGTACCTTCTTATCACATCCCAAAGCACTTTTCCTATCTGAAGAGACTATTCGTTTCTTTCTTTCTGTAATGTCAGGTGTTCAGACTTGAAATTACGGCAATTTTATTTTTTACCCACTTTCTTCAGAACTGTTTTTCTAAAACAATTTAGAACTTTAAAATAAAGTTATGATTAGTATTACATGCCAAAGCAGCATAGATGGAAAAATGCAAATTTTATTATCTATAATAACTATGGTGTCGTTTTAGGTGCATTCCAGTCAATTCCCATCCATAGAGGCCCTATAAGAATAAAAGAAACACTGCTTAGTTATGTGCCATCCTCACAATAGTTTCAAGATATAACCCTCTTTACCTGTAGTATAAACATTGCTAAAGCTACCAGGTCAATCCATCTTGTTGAGGGTCTTCCTTATTATCATTGATCATCTATCTATTTTCCAAGCATGATGTTCTTTTCTCTGCACTGGTCTCCCTGGATAAAATATCCCAAATGTATTAGATAATGTCTCATGATCCTCTCTTCTAAGCAACATTCTAGCTGTACTTTTTCCAAGACAAAATTATTTGTTTTGGCAATCCATTGTATAGTTACCAGTCTGTGCCAACACCATAATTCAATCACATCAGTAATTGTTTGGTCTCCCCATATTCATTGTCCAGAATATGAGGCTACTGAAAATACCATGAATTGTGGCAGGCACATCTTAGTCAGCCATGTGACATCTTTGCTTTTCAGCACTCTAAAGTGTTCTTGTGCAGCAGATTGGCCAAATGCAATATTTTGTTTGATGTCTCCACTGAAAGTTTTGAACTGCCAACCTTCTGATTAGCAGCAGAGCACCTAACCGCTAACCACCAAGGCTCTTTCCAGGAAGATTAGACTCTGGGTTAACTCACCTTGGCTAGTTCTGCAATGTTTTCTTTTGTGTTTTCCCTTGAGGGTATCCCCTTGTTAGGCAGAATGAAGTGCTTTGGAGTATATGTCAAAATCATCCAATCTTCTCTTCTGAGCCTCTGACTGGGGGTTCCTACAATTTTCACAGTGAGAATTTACGGTTCCATTCAGTTAGCTTCCTGACCTCAAGAGTTTTTACCTTCAGGCTTAGGGTTGGCAAACTGCAGCTTGCAAACCATATGTGGGTCTTTTGACTTGTAAAACTGAAAATGAAAACAAACAAACAAACAAAACAATCACAGTTTCATTTAAAGGATATTATCCCAATAGTGGTAAGATAGTTAACGTTTATTGGGCCAACATGGCCAATAAACACATGTGGGATTATTCGAAGGGTGGAGAGATAAATAGCTAGGTGAGCTTCACCATTCTTGTCTCTTGCTCTTTGATCACTGGACCAGTATGCAGCTGCCTTGCTTGTTCTGTGCCTCAATTTGCAAGCTAAACTACCTGTGGGACATCTAACCCGTGGACTGGGTCGCTGTAATTTGAGGATCCTTCAAGACCTGCTTCACCACACCACTGGAATTTACATCTCTTGAGCTGGGGACTGTCGGACCCTGTCATCTGGCTGACTCTTGGTGACCTGCCTTACTGTTTGCTGCCTGTGCCTCAATTGCTCTACAGAGGACTACCTGGCGGCCCTCAAGATTGCCAGTGTCTCACAACTGTCTCACAGGAGTGAGTTGCACTCAGCCATTTGTACTGCTTTATAATTTAATTCATTGTTTTTCTTATGTTATCTATCTATCTATATAAATATATGTAAAATTATTAGTGCTTTGGTTTTGCTTCTCTAGTGAACCCTGTCTAACACAAGTGGTGATTTCATTTGTGTGTAAATATAGATTTGTCATTCTTTAATAATTTCTAAATAGTGAGTGACACTATTGGTTCTTCCATCTCAACAGATCGCCAAACCTGCACCAGCTGATCGGCGCTAACTTCTCAACAGTTTCGTTTTCCTACAGGCACTGGCTCCAGCTGAAAATGTCTGTTCCTGCGCTTCTAGTTCAGGTGAGAAGTCATCTCTGTGTCTTTATCTGACCAACGGGATCTCCTTCCTCACAAACAGTTGAAAACCACCGAGATAGGGAAATACCAGGTTTGAAAGGAAAGAAAATAGTTTATCTGCATAGGGACAAAGTAAGGAATCGGGAGACAGACACAAATCTGATTCCCTCACAAACTCAGATTTTAGTATCTTCAAATTTAGCTCTCTTACAAATGAAGAAAATATTAGAAAGTGCTGAGAAAATATTTTCTCAGTAAGACATGACTGAAATAAGTAATTTGTACATATTTTAGCAATCCATGTGTGTGTGGGGAAGTCAGATCCTTGCTGCCAGACTGCTGTCTCATCCCACCACAGGGGTGGGCTTGCTCCCTGCTGCTGGAGACAATGGACTACTCTCTGAAGCTTGGGACCATTAGCTTGGTTCCTATAGGAGGGGTTTGCACCCTACTGATAAGGGTTCCTATGGAGACCCAGAGACCACCCCCTAGACCACCCTCTCATTGCTGTGTAGCCTATAGTGCAACCCCTCCCTGTGACGTATGTCTCTACCTGTAATTAGTGGGCTGGCATGCTCCCAAAAGGTATATAGGCATGGGTCAGCAATATAGAGCGGTCGGACTTCTCTCTCTGACCCTGAGCTCCTTGATGCTCACTTCCTGGTCACTCCCCTCTCCCTTGTTCCCTTCCCCTCCTTCCCTTCCCCCTCTCTCCACATGGACCAAGCTGGGCTGAGGTGAGCAATGGTACTATGTAACATGCCTGACTGTATTATTGTATTATCTCTCATGCTCTCAATGACTTTAATATAATGCTTATATATTTCAACCATACAATTGTGCATTACTGAACCCAGAGGTAGTATTACTGAACTCGTAGGAGTAGCAGCGGGTGGGGGCTGGCTCCTCACCCTCCCTCTGCGTCATTATTTTTTAATTTAATACTACACATGTGTAGTGGGAGGAGCCCTGGAGCAGAGTGGTACTGCATTGGATAACTGTCTAGTTGATGATTTAAATGCACGACGTGCTCTGGGACAAAGGTGCGGCTTTCTTTCAACTGTATTGTATTCAGACGTATTGCTTTGGAAACACACACACAGGCATTCCAGCCTGCCTTACGGGGTCACTGTGACTCAGAATCGACTTGATAGCAGGAGGTTGTGTTATTATTTAAAAGTGGTTTTTAGGAGCCCTGAGGACAGCAGTTTAAAACCACTAGTAGCACTGCAGGAGAAAAACTGCCATGAATTTGATTCTGAGAGATAGTAACCCAATATGACAGGGTAGAAATGCCACTGTGAGTTTCTGAGACTGTAATTCTTTCTGGGAGTAGAAAGCCTTAACCATCTCCCTTGACACAGCTGGTGGTTTCAAACTGCTGAACTTTTGGTTAAGCAGCACAACTTATAGTGAGGCATTTTAATCCTCATGATATATTGCCTTCAAAACACCCAGGGGAAGCTCTACTCTTCCTTATAAGGTCATTGTGAATCCAAATTGACTGAATGACAGTGAATTTGCTTTATTTTTAGAATGATTTCTAGGGCAGGAATATAAAGTATACTAATTCACTCCTATTTTTGTTTCAGATCATCAATAAACCTGTCAAAATTTTAGTTGATTTACCAAATGAAAAAGACAGAATACTGAAACTGTTAAAATCAGGAATGATAAACAGTACTATAATTCTTAGGAGGAGTTTGTTTGCACCTACTCCATACCTCTGATGAGTAATAAAATGACATTCTCAGCATGATCCCGGAGGAGTTTCTTGGTGTTGGGGATGGGGAGCACGTATAGCACAGTGTTATTTTAGGGGTAGAGTCTCCATTTTGGGACATGCCTCGCAGGCTATATCCTAGGTTTACCAGTTTCAGCTGGCCATTTTCAGCTCTGTTGAGTGATTCCTGAAAAAAAAAAATGCTTACCAGAAAGATAGTGTAGGAGCTAATGATTAAAATAATTTTATGAGCTTGGTTCATATCTCTCTCTTTCCAATTTTCAGTGAATTACCTTGTAATTTCATTTCTTAGATGAACCTAATATTGTTTTCAGTTTGCTCAGTTACTATTCCTGTTGTTTGGATGGGAGTGATGACTTTCAATTTCTTTATATGAACTTGCCGAAACCAGAAGCCTTTCACGGTATGATACAAAGGTATCAAAACTGCTTGATGATAAACGATACCTGCACACTTGTGAATTACAATTTCTGGAATAGAAAACTTGAAATCTGTTTAGATTTTTGTTTATTCCTCAGGAGTCCATTGATTTTCTAATTAGACATGTTTAGAATATAATGTACACTAGAAATGGCTGCTTTTTTTCAAAACCTAAATTATTGTACCTCAATTTTTTCTGAGTCCACACTGACTAGATGTCACCTCACAACCACAATAGTAGTAGAGCAAAAGAAAGTTGGGAAAACGTAAATCAAATCCAGTCAAGTCAGGTAGAATGAAGGAGAAGGGAAGAGTCTGATAGTTGAGAGTGGCAATTTGAATACATGTCGTATCCATTAAAGTGGCCTGCTTTTACTGTGCCATGTTTTTGTCCTTTGAATTTCCTTACATTAGAAAGTTCTATTTCTAGAGAGAATAAAAAAGGCTCCTTCTTCCTAGTGTCTTTATTGTTGTTGTTTTTTTACCCTACATCATCAATACTGAGATTTGACTAAACAGTACAGAATTCAGTTGGAAAATATGGGTGTCTATTGCTACCATTTTCTTTTCTCTCTATCCAAATATTTTATGGACACTTCTAAATTTCCCCAAATGTGTCCCTTCTGTTTTTAGTTTTGTTCATTTCTCAGGAGTCAAGGGATATTCTAATTAGACAAGTTTGTGATATACTCTACACTAGGAAAAAAAAAAAAAGTGTAACCTAACTTAACTATATAGACATTGTTAATAATACAGCACATATCTATATAAAATTGTCATATTGGTGAAACATGGAATTTGGCCCTCACAGTGTAATCCATAGAAAAACAGCCTGAGCATCACCAGGGAGCTTGATAGAAATGTAGAATCTCATCATTCACCATACTTACGATAGCAGAAAGTTTAAGCTTCCACCCATGGAGGAGCTGCTGCAGAACCCAGCCCGCCACCTGGGTTGTCTGCACTGCAGACTTAGTGAATTCAAATACCCATCGTTAGAAGATTCTTAATAATAAATATTAGCATTTGAGAAACACTGCTATAGAAATATTTTCAGAAAGCAACAAATAATGAATCAATGTTTTAGAATATAATAGGAAATTTGCAAGAAATTGTGTATGGGTAAAAGATCACCTTCATAAGAACTATAAAAGAAGGCACAGGAGGGGAAATGTAGAAGCATCCTTAAAAGATTTCGACAGAAAGAATGGGAAGTGGTAGCAATGGACACCCATATTTTCAAATTGAATTCTGTACCTTTCTATCCAAGTCTCAGTATTGATGTTGTAGGGTAAACAAACAACAAAGAAAACACTAGGAAGAATGAGTCTTTTTTATTCTCTCCAGAAACAGAAGGTTATAATTTAATGACATTCAAAAACTCAAAACATGGCATGATAGTAGCATCCCACATTTATGGATAGTGCATTTATTCAAACTTACATTCAACCATTACCTAACTCTTCTATACTCCTTTGTTGTACCTAAATTGACCTTATTTGAATTTGTTTTTTCCCCAAATATGTTTCATTCCGTTGTTGTCGTTAGGCGCCATCAAGTAGGTTCTGACTTTTGTGCAACATTTGTTGACTGTGTACAACAGATTGAAACAATGTCCAGTCCTAGGGCATTCTCCCGGGCGTTATTGTGCTTGATCCCATTATTGCTGTCACTGTGTCAATCCATCTTGTTGACAGCCTTCTTTTTCTCTGCCCCTCTACTTTGCCAAGAATGGGGCTGGTCTTTCCTGACAATATGTGCATAGTCCATGTTGT
Organism: Echinops telfairi; assembly: GCF_000313985.2. Classification (NCBI taxonomy): domain Eukaryota; kingdom Metazoa; phylum Chordata; class Mammalia; order Afrosoricida; family Tenrecidae; genus Echinops; species Echinops telfairi. The sequence continues at coordinate 36,006,565 of NW_022103900.1, forward strand.
TTCATTACTCCTCAAAATTAAATTGAAGAACTTATTTGTGCGATTATAAAGAGACTTTTTCCCCAGCTTTGTCTCCTCCAAACATATGCCAAACATTAGAGGCTATTGGCCAGCATATGGTGGGAAGTCAGAGGCTTAGAGATATCTTCCCTGAAGGCATTCAGTTGCCAGACTCCTGTCTGGTCCCACCACAAGAGGGGCCGACTGCCTACTGTTAAGGACAATGGGCTACTTCTCCCTGAAGGCTTACAGCCATCAGTCTGGTCCACAGTAGGTGGGGTTCACACCCTACTAATAAAGGTTTCTATGGAGAGGCAAGGAACAGGTCAAACCAGCTCAGTGACATCCAAAGTTAGGCTGCCATCCTGAATCTAGGATCTGCCCATCTCGTCCCACATGTACCCCCAAATACCTCTACTTCCTATTGTGTGGATACCCCTAGATCATCCCCCTCTCATTACTATAGTACCCATAGCACAACCCCTTCCTGTGACATATGTTTTTAGGGGGCTTGCATGGCCCCCAAAGATATATAAGCCTTGGTCTCCACTCCCCCTTTCTCTCCCCCTTGTCCTTGCTCTCCTGTTCCCTTGCCCCTTGTCCTCTTCCCCTCCCCCTATCTCCTGTCCTCTGATCTCCCATCTCCATGTGGACCACCAAGCAGGGCTGAGGTGAGCATGCTACTATGAAATGTGTCTGACTCCATTATTTTAATCTCTCTTCTATCTCTCATGCTCTCTATGACTTTAGTATAATCTTTATATATCTTAACCATACAATTGCGCCTATGGAAACCATGATTAGTTGTGGGGGGGCTGGCCTTCCCCCACACTTATTTACATAGTGCTTTCTTTGATGATGGCAATGGTGTCTTCATCCACATATACCCTTTAATATGTGTGTATTTCATTCTTATAATATTTTATCACTGCTGAAATTCTATTCTCTAAGAATATTTTTGGTTGTTTGTAGCCAGCCCTATTATATCAAGAAGTTTTGAAGAACTTTGGACAAAAATTTTGAGTGTCATTTAAATTATCCATGCAAGCATCATAATATGCTACTTTTCATACACAAAGAGTTTAAAAATACATTTATTATTTCACCAAGATAATTCTGGGAGATAATACATGCTATGCATACATATACATTTTGGAAAAATGTTGGAGTATAGGTTTGGATATTGAGATACAGTTCCAATTTCCCAGAAATTGCATAGCAATTGACCCTTGAAGAACTCAGATTTAAACTGCATAGGTCCATTTGTATATATATATATATAAAATCATTTGACATAACATTAATCCTCTACATGTGAGTAGTTTGTCTGTCCAGTAGCACATGTATCACAGCAAAAGGTGATTTATTATGTCTCTTTAATATTTTTAAAATTTAATATTACAGTAATTTTTAATATTTTTGTATTTACTGTAATATCATAAACCTTGAATAATATCATCGGACCCATATAAAATACCATTTGTGGTGCTGGAAGTGCTTCCAAGAACAGAGAGAAGTCCTAACAGTACAAGTAAAAGCTGCATTGTTTGCTGTATACCACAGATAAGGATCTGTGCTTGTAGTTGTCTGCCATTCCAAGATAAATGACTTTGTACTTAAGGATCACTGTAAAAATTAAAATTACGAAGAAAAGAAAATTCATGAAGCCATCACTGCAAGTATTCCAGTAGACATAAAATTTTAGTGTATTTTGCAAAATACCTTTTATCTTATGTTGAAATTTCAGTTTTTATGTGGGTGTAATTTGCAGTACATATAACATAAAAATGTGTGTTCATCAACTATTTATGTTACATTTAAAGCTTCCAATCAACAGTAAGCTATTTGTAACTAAGATTTTATAGAGTCAAAATGTATATGCTAATTTTTGACTGTATAGAAGTTAGTACCCAAAACCTACTCATTGTTAGAGGTTCAACTGTATTTACTTTCAATTTACTAAAGACCCAGAAATGTGCTCTTCTTTGTCAGAAGTAAAACATTAGAGATATTTTGAATGTTGAAGCTTACGAGTTTACAGAAGGCTGTAGAAACTATTAATAATTTTAATAAAATATGAAATTACTAAAACAGAAATGTAGTAGCACCAAATAAATCAAAAATCTTAATAGAGATACACAAAAGTAAAGTAATTTCAAAATTCAGTAGGATCCAAGAAACTTTCCATGTTTGTTTTAAAATGCATATTTGTTATACAAATGAGAAGAAAATATCCTACAAATTAGAAAGTGGGATTTAAAAAAATAGTGCTATCATTCAAATACAATCACAGTTAGGTTTACATATTTTCTTCCAGAACATTTCTTTGCATTTTTGTGTTGTCTTCAACATCTTATAAAATATGAAATATTTGCAGATTTTTTTTGTTATAAGAATTTTTTACAAACCTTGGGGCATGTGTGTGACTATGATGTATGTGTGTGTGTAGACAGAGAGATTTTAATGAAGAAATCATTAAGCACATAGTGCGTTTCAAACTATTCTACATGCTGAGAAAAATACAAAACCATGTTCAAAGTCATGGAGTGACAATGCCAATGAGTAGGTGAGGGAAATCCGAGGAGGGTTTCTCGAAGACATGCTTGTGCTCGGCTGGTTGTCTACAGAAACAAACCAACGGCACTCATCTATGGGCAAGAAAGAGCTCTATATCAAGAAGCAACTTCACTTCAAGAAGGTGCTGCAGCCCCTGCCCGATACTCACCCTCAGGAAGGGAGTATAGAAGGTACGGGGACTATAGCAAAATGTGGCAAAGACATTAACTAGTGTCCAGCTATCAAATGAAACAGTGTCTGCGTTCTTAGAGGCTTGTCTCTAAAGCAGCCATCTATGTGAGATGTCAACTAAGTTCACATGGAAGAAGTACACCAGCATCAGTCCCTGAAGGTCTGTAAATCATATAATCTGAAGTTGTAGGAAGGATTAATATCAGAACCTAAATTGTGAGAATATGGTTTGCAGAAGGCTATAGATTACTGTGGGGGCCAAAGATTCATTTGTGGGAACTCCATAGTAAATAAGCCTCTAATGAACTCCCTCTCTCCATAATTGAGGGATGGGAGGAAAGTGGTGACTAACAGAGTGCATTGGAGATTTGAGTATAGAAAATCAAAGGGAAACCCTGACTTGAACAGTTAAAACTTTGCCAGTTGATCCCTCCTTTGATGCATGTTGGACCTGTTCTGGTTTTCAATATTTTATGGTTTTGTTTTGTTTTGTTTTTCCTTGTTCATATGAAGGTGTATTTCAGAGGTGTTATGTCATTGGAGGTCACTGTCACAATGTTCTATGCTTTCCTGTGTTTCAGTATAGGAAAATGGATGAGCCTACAGGGAAAGCATGTAGAATAAGGGTTTCAGAGGTGGGGGCAGGCGCATTGTTGGTGGGGGTAAAGGGGAGACGATGTCAAGCAGTCCAGGAAGAAATAGAATGTTTGGAAATTGACTGTGGTAGCAATTTTACAATTCTGATTGACACGATTGAACTATGGAATTATACGATATATGTATTAATTCGCAATTAATAATAATTTTTTTTAAAGTGCCCCAGTCCAATCCAACTCAAGTTCATGGGTTCAATGCTAGCCAGGCCCTCTTTAGTCTCACATTACTATAGGGTGAGGTCACTGAAAGATGAAGTGGAAAGCACAGGGCTCACAGGCAAATGGGTGCAGTTATGTAGATTCAAGGTCAGGGTGCTGGCAGCATTCTGGGTCAGGCAGCCCACATGGGGCTGCCACTGGAAGCAGACAGAGACCCAGCGAGGATGAAGGTGGAGGGCAAGAGAAGGGCAGTTTCCAGTGTCTCCAGTGTCCGTTGGTCTTATACAAAAGACCACACCCCCAAGGAGGTGTAATCAGGCTACCACTTGATTGACAGGTTGGGCTCTGCCCCTACCCCCACACAGGCACCATCAAGTTGACATAGTATCTAACCACCAAAGACAACCCCTTGTCATCCTGATTCCTGAACAAAACTCTAACTATATATAATGTCTACACAAAGACAATCAGAAAACTAGTTAGTGGTGAAACCTGACCTGACCTGAACTTATTTGGGAGTGAAAATGATCTGAACATATATGAGCATATTTGTAAAACAGTATACTTGATGTAAATGTTCATAGATTCTAGGTTATTTCCTAAACCAACACCACGATCTATTATACTTATATCTCAAACAAGCCTTTTTAAAATTGAAAACTTCTGAACTATGCAATGAATCTAGCCACAAGGTTTCAGATAGGAGATATCAGTAGTGTTCTCTAACATGACCTTTACCAGTGTATTGAAATGCTGGTATCTCTCCCCTGGTAGACTGCAAGCTTCTTAAAGGTCGATACTTATATTCCCAATAGCTAGTCTATACTAGATACTCAATTACTGATGATTGTGGTCTACTGTACCAGACAAAATAATTGGGCAGTGACACCTTAATAGTTGATATAAGCATATAAAGTATATAAACACATTACTTCTGTGCTCTAAGTTCAGAGGCCCATGTATAAGGAAGTTTCAGAGTGCAACGTTAGACACATTTGGGAGACTGCATTCCAGCTTAATTTTTAAAAAATCGTGCTAATTGGCAACAGTGTTAAAGGAAGTGGAATTATCATAAATTTTAATTATTTACCATGTTTTCTTGTGACCACATCATGTGATTTGTCAAACACTGCATGTTTGAATTTTGCCTTATATCCTTATCTACATATGTTTGGATCACTGAAGCTGAAGCATTCTTTCTACAGGCAAACCATTTTTGTTCATTTTTTGCCTTATTATATTTAAGTACATGAAGTGCCTTTGTGATTTAACTCCAAATCTTCTTTTCTAAAGTCATTTTATTGGGAGTTCTTACAGATATTATCACAATCCATAATTCAAGTAGATCAAGCATAATCGTACAATTGCTGCCATCATCATTTTCAAGACATTATCTTTCTTTTTGAACTCTTTGATATCAACTCCCTTTTATCCGTTCCCTCACCCTGCCCTCCAGGAACCTTATGATTATTATTTATTATTTTTGCCATATTTTACCCCATCCAATGTATCCATTCACCTACAATTCTGTAATTTGTTTCCTCCTAGTGGGGTTATACAGTCATCCTTGCTGTCGGCTCCTCCTTACCCCCACTCTCCCCCATCTCTTCCTCTACTCTTAGGGAATCCTTTCTCACATTACTATTTCTGAAGGGTTTATCTATCTTGGATTTCATGTATCAAATGATCTTAATTATACAAAATGGACACATGCAGGTCTAACAAGATTAATGAGGCAAACAAAGACCATTAAAGTAAGGGGAGGAAACATTAAAGAACTAGAGGGTAGTTATGTGTTTCCTCAGTGCTATTCTGTACCCTGCATAGATCATCCTTCTGTGAGGGCCTGCACAATTATCTTACAGGTGGGTTTGGGGGTCTCTACCTTGTCTATGTTCCTTCATATCAATTTGATGGATAGTTTTTGAAATTCTGATACCTATTCCTGTTGACACCTCATGATCACACAGGCTGGTGTGCTTACTCTATGTGGGCTTTGTTGCTTCCCTGATAGATGGCTTTACATCCCCAGATGGTAAGTACTTAACTGTTGCATTACCAGGTCTCTGCCTAATATTGAGTGCCTCTAAAAATCATATCCAGCTCCTCAAATACTACCATTCTACATAGTCTATCCAGTGTTTAAGTTATTTCAGATGGAAAGATACATCTGATTTCTACTCCTTTGTCTTGACCAGAAGCAGAAATCCAAAAGCAAAGTTTAGAATAAATTAATGCAACTGATTCCATTATAGACAATAGGGAGGAATCGACTAAATAAAGTTGTAATACTCTAAGATCTCTGGATGTTGCAATGATACCCACTCAGCAAGAAAACTAGACACAAGCAGGACTGCTACAGAAGCAAAACCAGAACATTTGCTTCAATAGAGATTTATCTAATAAAACCTTATGGAGCATTCTGCCCTGTAACACACAGGGTAACTTTGTACTGGAATTGGTATACATTTTCAAATAGCTCTAAACTGAGTAAAAAAATTGAAGTGCTTTACTTGGGAATAGCAGGGAAAAAATCTTTCATGTGAGTGAACATAAGCCGAGATCTGTACTAAGAAGATGAATTTGCCAGAAAGTAGTGAAACAAGTGTAGTTAATTGTGGAGCTACCGAAGACTTTAGCTATAATCTAGGCAAGTTTATAAAGACCTTAAAAAAAGGTTCGAATCCATAAATAATGAAATCTAAAATGAAGAAAGAGATAGATCACCTATAAAATGACCTGTGCTAGGAAGAGACAGATGGGAAAATGGAGCCGAGGTCTGATCTTGGCTATCTAGGAGGAGGATGTATAATCAACGAACAGTGGACATGCACGATGGAAAAATATTTTGAGAAGAGATAAACTATATAATATGCAGTCATATATGAATTTGAACATGAAAGTTTTCAAGTAACTTGTCCAAGGATACAAAAAAGGTAACTCTGTTTCCCTGCTTCTAATGTATTTTTCACTCTGTGCCCCCCTTATTCTTAGTAATTTATTCTGATTGGTAATTGCTTAAACATCTTCATTGGCTCTAATGTGATTTTTTTATGTAAAGCGAATCTGTTTTTTATTTAATTACCCTCACTCACCATAAAGGTACTGCTTTTACCTAATGAAAATCATGTACTTGATCCTAATATTTTCCATAGGGCTGCCCAATTATTTTAGACAGAAACCTAGACTTATAAAACTAAAAGTTAAGAATACATTCAGCATATCATAAGCTGAAAAAAAAATGAAGAAAAAGCTCAAGCCTCAATAGTTTTTGAAAGATTTACATGGGCAAAATATTCAAAAGATGTAGGAAGTATAAAAATAAAAGATGGAAGCAAACAGAATTATTGTACTAAAAAGAACTGATTGGCATTCAATTACTTCAGGAGATAGCACGTGACCAATACAGATGGTATTGAAAGAAGAAATCCAAGCTACACTGAATGTATTAGCTAAAAATAAAGGTCTAGGAATTTATGGAATACCAACTGAAATATTTCAACAATCTGATGCACCACTGGAAGCATTCACTAGTCTATGCCAAGACATTTGGAAGTTAACTGGTTGAAAGAATGGAAGAAATCCATATTTGTGCCTATTGTCAAGAAACATGGCACAACAGAATATGAGTCTCTTGAAAGAAAAGTTGTATGTTTCATCATTGCTACACTGCACCCTGACTGGCTCGTCTCCTCCCCAAGACCCTTCTGTAAGGGGCTGTCCAGTGGCCTACAAATGGGCTTTGGGTTTCCATTTCACACTCTCCCCTTCATTCACAATAATATGATTTTTTGTTCTGATGATGCCTGATACCTGATCCCTTCAACACCTCGTGATCGCACAGGCTGGTGTGCTTCTTCCATGTGGGCTTTGTTGCTTCTGAGCTAGATGGCTGCTTGTTTACCTTCAAGCCTTTAAGACCCCAGATGCTATATCTTTTGATAGCCAGTCACCATCAGCTTTCTTCGCCACATTTACTTATGCACCCATTTGTCTTCAGCAATCGTATCAGGGAGGTGAGCACACAATGATATGATTTTTTGTTCTTTGATGCCTGATAAATGATCCCTTCGGCACCTCGTGATCACACAGGCTGGTGTGCTTCTTCCATGTGTGCTTTGTTGCTTCTGAGCTACATGGCTGCTTGTTTACCTTCAAGCCTTTAAGACCTAAGACACTATATCTTTTGATAGCCAGGCACCATCAGCTTTCTTCACCACATTTGCTTATGCACTCGCTTTGTCTTCAGTGATTGCATCAGGAAGGTGAGCATCATAGAATGCCAATTTAATAGAACAAAGTATTTTTGCATTGAGGGAGTACTTGAGTGGAGGCCTAATGTCTATCTGCTACCTTGATACTAAACCTATAAATATATGCACATAGGTCCATTTCCCCATCCTCATATATAAATGTATTTACATATGTACATGCCTTTACTTATACCTCTCTAAATGCTGTTTGCCTCCTAGCTCTTTCCTATAATTCCTTTTACTTTCCTCTTTCCACTATCATGCTCAGTCTTCATTTGTGTTTCAGTAATGCCTCTTGGTTACATTACCCTTGATAAAAGCTAAATGGTTACTAATCAATTTATCCTACTTTCAATGAATTATTCCTTAATTGTCTTGGAACATAATGTCTCTCCTCTGTGCTAGGTATTCACCTAGTGCAGCCCCCAAAGTAAAAGCAGAGCTTCCCTTTCGTCTCAGACTTCTTTCCTTTCTCTCTCATGTTCCATCTCCCCTAACTCTATTATTATCTATTCAGGAATGTATTTTAGTTTTCAGCACAAATAAATGAGGACTTCCATTTCAAATGTGAATTTCTATGTAATGAACATTATTTTCAAATTATATTTTAAAATCAATTTCATTTGTGATCTACGAGGTAGTATTGTACCCATGAAGATATTAATAAATAAACTTTAAAAAAAATCCCGCAATTCAACTGAAGTTATATGGGTACACAGTAATAGGAAAAATATTGTCTGTCTCTATTTTCTCCTTCATGGCTTTTCTTAATCCCTGTATCTCATTAAATAGTATCTTCAGCTTCATTTCACTTTAAGTTTATTTGATCATATTTACCTTTATTAAAACCATTTCAAAATCTCCCATAATTAGCCTTAACAAAATTTGGACCTGATGATAAACTTGGGAGATTTGTAGACATATTTTGCTTCCACATTTATATACAAGCTTTTCTCACATGCGTGAACATGTGAATGTGTTTATATGTTTTGGCTGCAAAACTGTAGAGGGGTCATCTCTCTCGGTGTTTTCTTGCCAGTCCTTGAATGATGAGACCAACAAAATGACAAATTATAGAGAGGGCTGTCCACTGACTTGAGTCACGCAAAGCAATTTCCTTCCATTTACCCACAAAATTACAGAGTTCAAATAATCGAACCACATTTGATGATCGGCCAATGCATGACATTTCCAGACTCATACCCCAAGGCCCCTGGACTGCTCCGGTAGTACCTCAAAGTGTTGGAAGGTTTTACAGAGTTCAGCCTTTTTATTTGTTGTTTCTTGTTTGTTTAGAATATTATTTTCTCTTTTTCTGGATTTTCTATTCCTTTTTTAAATTTAATGAGGTAGCCTTTTCCTTTCATTTACATTTGATAAAATAATGTTTGGCAGATTGTTTTCTTCGGGTTTATTTATTTGACTTTTGTTTAGCTTGATAATAATTTTTAGCCGTTTTGGGCTAAAATCAAGCTGACTTAGCCCTTTAGCTCAGTCATTACTTCACTCTGTTCAAGTTACTTAAACTTCTGAGTCTTTAACTACTTACTCATAAAATTGATTTTGAAAACAAAATATATTGAGGACCCCATACAATCATTGGCATGAAAAAATTGCTAGATTCTTAGCAAATTACCTAACATTATTGATGTTGGGTATGTTGTCTCTGACTCATCACAACCTTCTGTAAAACATACTAAAATAGTGCAAAGTTCTGCCCCATTTTCACAGCGATTGTCATGTTAAAGCTACTGTTTGTAGTCACTATGTCAACCTATCTCATTTTCTCATTTGAGGACCCTCTCCTTTTTGACTGACTCTCTATATTACTATTCATGATGTATTTTCTTGAGATGTGTGTGTTACTCTGGGTAGACTAGAGAAACAAATTCATAGACACTCATATGTGTATAAGAAAGAGTTTTATATACAAGAGCAATTGAATATTGAGAAAACCTCCCAGCCCAGTCCAGATCAAATCCACAAGTCCAACATTAGCCAATATGTCCAATAACAATCTATAAATTCCTCTTCAACTCATGCAACGCACGCAATGATGCCAAATGCAGGAAGATCACAGGCTGTTGGGTGGAAAGTCTCGTGGATCCAGTGGCAGTGTAATCATCACAGCACTGGCAGGGTTCTCCCCATGGTTCCTTGAGTTCCAGGGATCTAGGGAGTTCCATGTGGCTTGTCAACAGGAATGTCTAGTGGGGAGTGTGTTTATCTTGCCTCCAGAGCTATTTATCTCCTTAGCACCTCCAAATGAGGTCATCAAGCAAAGACTTGATTAACAGGCTAGACTCCACCCTCCGCAAGTTGACACCAGATTATGTAACTACCACAGTGCTCCTCCACAACCACATGACATGTCTGAAGTAACTAGATAAAATCTCATGTTGCTCAGTTTTAAAAACACTGCCTTACTTCTCCCAAGACATTTTTTTCCCATCCTTCTGGCAATAAGGTCTTACAAAGGTCTTCTTGCTAACAAAATATGTTGTTTGATTTATTGAGTACTGCTTCATAGGCTTTGCTTATTCACCCAAGAAATGCTTATTAATCCAAGAAAGCTGAAATATTTGATAGCTTCAATTTCTTTGGTTTTTATAATTGTGATAGTTAAGATTGTATGAAATTTGTCTGGAACATAGTTCTCAGCCATTATTGATTTGTTAGTTCCCATCAAGTTGGTCCCAACTAATAGCTACCCTATGTAGAACAGAACTAAACACTGCCCAGTCCTGTGACATCCTCACAATTATTCTTACTTTTGAGCTAAAAGTAACATTTTTGCTTTTCGATTGTCTACAGAGGTTTTGTGCAGCAGATTTATCCAATGCAATGAGTCTTTTGATCTCTTGACTGTTGTTTCCATGAGCATTGCTTCTAGACCCAAGCAAGACATAATCTTGACTACTTCAATCTTTTCTCCATTTATCATAGTGTGACCTATTGGTCTAGCTGTAAGAAGTTTCAGCAAATTTTGTTTGCTTGAAAGTAAGGAGGACTTAAAGCACTTGCTGATGAAGATAAAGGATTGCATCCTTCTGTATGGAGTAAAATTCAAGGTAAAGAATGCCAAAGTTGTGTCATCTGAAGATCACATGTTGTTAATAACATTGATGCCCCTTTCTTCTTCATATAATCCAAATTCTCTGATGATTTGCTCACCATAAGGCTGAATAAGTATGGTGAGAAGATCAATGCTGATGCACACCTTTCTGATGTCAAACCATGCCATATTCTCGCGTTCTACTCACAAAACTGCCTCTTGATTCGCACACATTTTCTGCATGAGCACTATGAAGTGTTCTGCAATTCCTATTCCTCTCAAGGTTATCCATAGTTAGTTATAATCCATGCAGTCAGGATTCCTCAAACTTTTTAAACAGGGGGCCAGTTCACTGTCCCTCAGACCCATTGTAGGGCCAGACTATAGTTTAAAAAAAAACAAACTATGAACAAATTCCGATGCACACTGCACATATCTTATTTTGAAGTTAAAAAACAAACAGGGCAAAAACACTCGGCTGGCTGGATAAATGTCCTCAGCGAGCAGCATGTGGCCCGCGGGCCGTAGTTAGAGGACGCCTGCCTTAGATGGTCAGTAAAGCACATGTTAATATCTTTGTGATACTCTTTTCTTTCAACCAATATCCATCTGACATCAGCAATGATATATCCCTTCTTCCTTGTCCTCTTCTGAATCTGGCCTGAACCTCTGAATTATCTTCAATAAAATTGGACTTACATATAGTATTAGTGACACTGTTCTATAATTTGAGCATTCTGTTAAGTCACTTTTCTCTGTAGTAAGTACAAAGATGGATTTCTTCCATTCAGTTGTCCAAGTAGCTACTTTGTCAATTTCCTGGCATAGACCAGAGAGTGCTTCCAAGGCTTCATCAACTTTTTGAAACATTTCAAGTGGTAGGCCATCATTTCTTGGAGCCTTGTTTTGGGATAATGCTTTCAGTGTAGCTTTAACTTCTTCCTTTGTACCACTGGTCTTTGCTCATATGCTACCTACTGAAGTGGTTAAATGTTTACTAGTGCTTTGGGATAGACAAAATCTATATATTCTTTACATAATCTTTTGATTCTTTCTGCATCATTCAATATTTTGCCTACAGAATGTTTCTGTGAGATTGCAACTCAAAGTTTGAAGTTTTTATTCAGTTCTTTCCAATAACAGGTCGAGTATATTCTTTTCCTTTGGGATATCTAACTCTAGGTCTCAGCACATTTCATGACAATATTTGACACTGTCTTCTTAAGCTGTCCTTTGAAATTTTCTGTTCAGCTCGTGTACTCATCATTTCTTCCATTTGCCTTAGTTACTACAGAATTCTGAGAAAGATCCAGAGTTTCTCTGACATCCATTTTGACCTCTTCTTTCTTCCCCATCTTTTGGAAAGCATTTTGCTTTCTGTAAGGATGATATTCTTGATCTCCTCTCACAGTGCATCAGGTCTTCTGACGTGAGTGTTCAATGTGTCAAATCCGTTCTTGAGAAGTTCTTTAAATTCAGATGGGATATAACCCCAGATAATTTTTCTTCATATTCAACCGGAAATTACATATGAGCAATTGATCTTTTCTACAGGCAGCCCCTTGCCTCATCTTACGTGATGATATTGAGTTTTTCTGTCATCTGTTTCCACAGAAGTAATCAATTTGATGTCTGTTTATTCCATCTGGAGAAGTCCGTGTTTATAGTCACCTTTTGTGTTGTTGAAAAAATGGTATTTGTGATGAAGAAGTCTTTGGTCTTATTAAATTCTGTCCTGCCCCTCCAGCTTTGTTTCAGTCATCAAGGCCATATTTTCCACATGTTCCTTCCTCTTTGTTTCCAACTTTTGTATTCCCATCTCCAATAACCATCGCTGTATTTTGATTACATGTTTGATACATTTCAGATTGAACACATTGGTAGAATTCTTCAGTTTCTGATTCATCAAATTTAGCGGTTGTTGAATACATTTGAATAATATTTGTACTGACTGAGGTTTTTTTGTATGTGGACAGATATTGTTCTATCACAGACAGCATTGTATTTCAAAAGAGATCTGACGATGTCCGTTTTGACGATGAATGAGCTGCCATTCCTCTGGAATCTATTATTCCCCACATAGTGAATCATCTGATTTTCTGATTCAAAATAGATAATACCAGTCCATTTTCACTCACTAATACTGAATTGTTCTCAGCATTTTTCAATTACAATATAGTTTGACATTTATATGATGATGCAGCTAGCCCCCATAATGAGATCTGAATGGTCATCACTTCCATGATGAGATCTGCTCTGAGCAGCTGAAACACTGAAAGGGAGTTTCCTCAGTGGTATGGCCTGCACCACTCTACTCACATATGGACATTCTACCACTGTTCTCTGACATTTTACTCAATCTGGATCCAGTTGGCCTGCTATATTCCATGTAACTCAGAATTTTGTCAGCCTCTGCAGCCAACAGCCTGCCATCTGACCTGCCATCAGCCCCTACAGCAATGTGAGTCAAGAATGGCCTTAATTTGGCATTTGATATCTGACGCCTAAATGTCAGACATGCTGGACTCTATAGCCCCCCAAGTGAGCCATTTACTAGAGGAAATTATCTATCTATACAAAAGCTTTACTACTTTTGCTTCTCTAGAGAACCCAGCCTAAGATAATCATAAAGTTGTTTACTGGAGCTGTTTTGAGGATATTTATAGTCCTTATGTTCAGGTATAAGCCAACCTGAAGGCTGTGGTTTTGACACTCATCAGCAAGTGCTCCAAGTCATCTTCATTTTCAGCAGTCAAGGTCTTGGTCATCTTTTTCAGGTCCTTAATGAGTCCTCCTTTAATTCTGATGCTTGTTTTGTTCATATATCACAATGCCTCACATTATTGATCAGCATATAAGTTAATTAATATGAAAAAATACAACCCTTCCACACACTTTTTTCTCTTTTTAAATCACACGGTACTCTGTTGTTCTGTTTAAATTATTTGCTTGTGATTCATGTACAGGTTCTGTATCAGGAAAATTAAATTTTCTGCAATTTTCAATTTTCTCAATGAAATGCACATTTGATACATAGAGCAAATACATTTGCATAGTCATAAACTAGAGACTTTCCAGATTTTACATTCACAAAAGTGAGCTGTGGCCTTGAGATAAATCTTGTGATATGTATAGCAGCTTTACTGTATGTATATAAGCAAAATAACATAGTAGACTTTCTTATCTGTGTGAAAGCATTGTCTTTCCTTCCTAAAGCAATGCTATTCATCTCACCTTCTTCTATTTATCCAAAGAGAATATATATTTTGAGGTTAGAATGATTTTCACTTGCTTATTATGTTTCCTTTTTAATTAATTATTTTATTAGGGGCTCATACAACTCTTTTCACAATCCGTACATACATCATTTGTGTCCAGCACATTTGTACATATGTTACCATCATCATTCTCAAAACACCTGCTTTCTACCTGAGCCCTTGGTATAAGCTCATTTTCCCCTCCCTCCCTGCTCCCCTCTCCCCTCTCTCCTTGGTAATTTATAAATAATAATTATTTTATCATATCTTACACCATCCGACGTCTCCCTCACCCACTTCTCTGCTGTCCGTCCCCCAGGGAGGAGGTTATATGTAGACCTTGTCATCTGTTCCCCTTTCTCCCGATATCGCCACTCTCTCCACTGGTCCTGAGGGGTTCACCTGTCCTGGATTCCCTGTATTTCCAGTTCCTATCTGTACCAGTGTTTATTATGTTTCTTAATGATAAATTTAGATAAATAAATAAACCAACAAACAAAGTTAAATCTTTGTTGCAAATAGTGTGAGAATATAGATTTTATAAATAAGAAAGGGCAGTCTTTGAAATCTCTGAAAGTGGAGCACAGTATTTTGCCACAGATCTACTCCCCTGTAGCTAACTTATTAGCAGCACTGTTAAAAGGGAAACCAATGCATATGATACCAACTCACAGAAAGCCTATAGGACTGAGTAGAGCTGGCCCCTTTAGGTTTCCAAGGCTATAAGCCCCATGGGAGCAGAAAGCCTTTTCTTCTCCTTCAGAGTGTCTGGAGAGTTCAAATTGCCCAAACACATTACTCACCATGCCACCAGGGCTCCTGGCAGCATTGACCACTGGTTCGAATTCAGTACTATGATGGAAAGTAGTGACTCAAATTCAATGGATGTCAGAAATGATCAGAAGTTATGGTTGCTTGGCAGCTGCTGTATGTTCAAAAAATTACTCTCGTTAATAAACCTTTTTAGCAAACCACAGAGCATGAAAAAATCAAACAAAACTATCCTCTCTCTTCCTCACTCTTACTGGCCTAAGACCACCTAAGAGCAAGTACCTAAGAAAGGATTTAAATGTGTGTTAAGAGACCACAGTTCTCCTGGGACACAGGTGCAGTTCATTTGCACATCTAGGGGAGCTTGCTTTGCTAATGTGCATGTTCTATAAATTATTCTAGAGGAAATCACTTCATTATGCATGACTTAAACACTCCTGTTGCAAAATGGTAATCTATGCCATGTACTGTTGCATTACCGATTTGATTATTCTTTTGTCATGCGAACGCCCTGAGCTGTGGGTGGGGTGGCATGTCCTTCACAGCTGGCAATCTGTAATGCTGTACAGGAGAGCTTTCCTCGGGCTGTAGTGCACTCAAGAATTTATTAAATGACTCTCAGGGATTATTTCTATCAATGATGGTAAATTGTTATCTAAACATTTTGCAAACCTTCCTAAGATCTCTTCCTTAACTGATAGCATTTCATGCTTTCTGATATAAATTTGGAGTTATACAAGTGTAAAAATCTTGTCCCACAGAATGAACCATGATGATAATCTTTTTAAAATTGGTTTCCATTTCTTTAGTGTTCTGTAAACAAAATTGTGGGAAGAGAGGCTTCAGTGTTTTTGAAAAAAATCTTTTTAATGTTAGCAAAATGGAATGAACTCTGAGGCACATCTCAACCAAACAGAAAACAGCTGCATGTCACTCTTATATTTGGTTCAGCCTCATAGTCCCCTTTGCCCATTTTATATAAAAGTGGAGTTATTGGTTGATTTATTTTCTGGAATGATTAAAATAGTAAAAATGTGCAGAATAAGCTGGATATAATCGATGAAGCATTTTTAATTTCAAGCACTATAGTGCTTTTACATTACTATGAAGTCATGCATATATAGATATGGATATAAATTTTTTTAATCCACTGCCATCGAGTTAAGGAGCCATGATGAATTAGTGATTATGTGTTGGACTGCTAGCTACAAGGAAAGCAGTTTAATAGTTCCAGTCTCCTAAACTCATGAGGGCTGGTATCCCCTCTCCCATTGGGTTGTTATGAGTCAGAATCGAGTTGACGTCAGTGAGGTTTTTGGTTTTGTTTTGTTTCTGTTTGCCAGTGAGTCAATTCTGAGTCATGGTTAACCTATATAGGGTTTCTGTATTTATGGGGACAGACAGCCTCTTCTTTCTCCCTCTAAGCAGCTGGTGGGTTTAGACCAAGAACCTTGTGCCTAATGATGGCTTAGTTAGGTATGTTTGGATGCTAACTCTGAGGTTTTCTTTACATTGAGTTGTAAACCATACTATTAACTATAATCCTTGATGTTCACCAGGAACTGCTTCAAGGTTTCCTCACTTTCAGCAAGCAAGGTTGTGTCATCTGCATGCCTTAGATTTTGAATAAGCTTCCCTCCAATCCTGATGCAGTACTCTGCACATAATACAGTTTTCTGATGATTTGCTCAGCATGCAGATTGAAAAAGTAGGGTTCAAGGTTACAACGCTGATGCTCACCTTTCCTGATCTTAAACCAAGCAGTCTTCCCTCACACTGTTCCACGGCTGCCTCTTACTCCATGAATAAGTTCTGAATGAGCACAATGGTGTGTTCTGGAATTCCCATTCTTCTAAAGGTTATCCAGAGTTTATTATGGTCCACTCAGTTGAATACCTCTGAATGGTTAATGAAACACAAGTAAACATCTTTCTGATATTCTCTGCTATCAGTCAAGATCCATCTCACATTAGGAATGATATCAGTGGAACAAGGGATATCATTGCTGATGTCAGATTATACCAATATTACTGTTGAGGAAATAGATTTTCAGAGAAGTTCAAAATTAATAGGTCAGTGTGCTTCAGAAGATACTGCTCAGGGAGAATGGCAGGACTTTCCAGAGTACGTGGAAACAAACAAACTAAGGAAAAGGGAGAGAGAGAGAGAAAACAGCATCCTGGTCCACCAAGCTTTGAGGAAGCCATTCCTGCTCAGAGCAGTCAATACAGAGAGCACTGTAGGGTTGGCCTAACCACAAGACATGACGTCCCTTACTGACACACAGTAGCACTATGGAGGGCAGCCCCGGAAACACAGTATGGGAATTTTGCCAGGGCTGACCTCTCCCTGACCCCTCTCCCCCAACCACACACCAGGGCATATCACGAAGAGAGCTCAACAGAGCAGCAAGGGAGCAAAGTAACAAAGGCCCTGAGGAATTCTGAAAATAGACTTCAGAATCGGTGGCAGGCTTGGCACTGCATCAGAACCGATCAGTAACATTCATACAGGTCAGCAGAGAGACCTGGAACTATTCATAGGCTTTTCTTTTTCCATGTCTAGCTATATAAGATAGACAGGATAAACAACCCCAGGAGAAAACAATGGGACTTGTGGTTCTGGGGGCACAGGGTTGAGGAGGAGATGGGGGAAAAGAAGGGAGAGCCAACAAACCCAGGGACAAGGGAACAAAAAGAGATCTAAAATTGATAGTAAAGAGGCCATAGAATGCCTGGTGGGGTTCGATCAAGTGCAATGTGACCAACAGAAAGTACAAACAATGGAATGAAAGTCTAACATGATAGTGGGGCAGAAGGATACTAAAAGGAAATAGAGGAAAGAACAAGGAGGCAAAAGACATTTTTAGAGGTATAAACATTGGCATGAACATATGTAAATATATTAATATATAATGATAGGGATATAAGTCTATGTAGCATATATTTATATGTTAAGTATTAAGGTAGCAGACAGACATTGGGCCTCTACTCAAGCCCTTCCTCAATGCAAGTGAATTTTGTTCTAAGAACCTAGTATTCTGTGATTCTCACCTTTCCAACACAATCGCTGAAGACAAAATGGACACATAGGCAAATGTGGTAAAGAAAGTGATGGTGCCCGGCTATTACAAGATATAGCATCTGGGGGTTTAAAGGCCTGAAGTTAAACAAGCAGCCATCTAGGAGGTAAGCAACAAAGCTCACATGGAAGAAGCATGCCAACCTGTGTGATCATGAGTTGTTGATGGGATCAGGTATCAGGCATCAGAAGACCCCAAACAAGCAACCATTTCAATGCAAATGAGGGGCTTTGGAATGGAGACCCAATGCCCATCTGTAGAAAATTGGATGCCTGGACAGAATGATCACACAGAAAGGACAAGTTATCCAGGGGGTAGTATAGCACATATGAAACACACAACATTCCTCTAATCATTTAATGCTTCCCCCCAACCCCTCTATCATGACCCCAGTTGTACCTTACAAATCTGGCTAGACCAGAGCATGTACACTGGTACTGATAAGCGCTCTCAGCACACAGAATCCAGGACAGATTAACCCCTCAGGACCAATAATTAGAGTAGTGATGCCATGATGGTAGAGGGAAGGTGGGTGGAGAAAGAGGATAAAGGGGGAACTGATCACAATCATCAACATACAACCACCATCATCCTTCCCCCAGGGGGATGAGCAACAGAAACATGAGTGAAATGAGACAACAGACAGCATAAAATATAAAAACAACGGGACTGACAGTTCCGGGGGGGACATGGAAGAGAGGGGAGGGGGAAGAGGTGTTAACAAATCCAGGGACAAGGGAACAACATGCGATCCAAATTGGTGGGGAGGTGGGTGTGGGAGGCCTGGTAGGGCATGATCAAGGGGAATGCAAAAACAGGAAGTGCTGAAATCCTGGTGGGGACTGAGTATGATAGTGGGACAGGAGAAGAATCAAGGGAAATAGAAGAAAGAGCTGGGAGGAAAAGGGCATTTATAGAGGTCTAGATAAAGGCATGTACATATGCAAATATATTTATATGAGGGTGAGGAAATAGATCTATGAGCCTATATTTATAGGTTTAGTATT
>NW_022103900.1:36026620-36029148 GCF_000313985.2 Echinops telfairi
TTAAATGGAGAGAAAATGTTTTGAGAATGAAGTACAAATGCTCTTTACACAATTGATGTGTGTATGGATTGTGATAAGAGTTGTATGAGGCCCTAATAAAATGTTTTAAAAAAAAGAGTTGTATGAGCCCCCAATAAAATGAATTTTTAAAAAGAAAAAAAATATTAAAATAAAAATAATTTATACATTATCAAGAGTTCACAAGGATAGTGGAGAGAGTGGGGGAACAAAAGAGGAGCTGATACCAAGGGCTCAAGTAGAAAGAAAATGTTTTGAAATGATGATGGCAACATATGTACAAATGTGCTTGATACAATAAAATGATTTATTAAATTTAAAATATAAAAAATTCTGTTCACTGTATGATTAAGAGTTAACTTCCGTGAGACATGAAGTGTATCCAATCTCAGATTCACTTCTAACAATAATAATACAAAAATTGCAATTCTAAATTAGGTTCAAGGAGATATTTTGGAGCATTAGTGTCTCCGCTCCATGATAAAGGGTCAAAAAGAAGATGAAAATATACCCAATTGTGTTGCATGGAATCCAGGGTTCCTATGGTATATTTCTTCACCTGTACTTCTCAGTTACGCTGTTGTTCCTCTATGGCCAATCAAAATGGCCTTTTCATAGGTTAACATACTAAGTGTTATGAGCTATAAGAAGTATAAGGATGGTTCCTGCTTCCAGAATGAACCAGTAATCCTTGATGAAGGAATCAATAGTTCCAGTAGAGCATTTGGAACATTTTTCAAAGAGTTGATCATCTGTTAAAGACTTTTCTAAGATTTTAGCATTCTGCTTCAATTTACTTCAGTGTCTGGAGCAATATGTTATTTAACATAGAAAGTTATTAACAAAAGCTAATTTTCAAATACTACAAATCTGCTCTGGGTTAATAAGAATCTTTTAAAATAATTGTTTTAAGCGATGTCCCACCCTTTTTAAGGCTTCTCACATTTGAGATTCTGGGAACTTCAGTCCAATATGCTCTGTTCCCACTGGATAGCAAAGGGTTCTGGGGAATGTCATCCCAATGTCATGCCCATCGCAAGAGGGCACCGGTGCAGTGTAATACAGCTAAAGATTGCGTTAAGTGAGAAGCCTATATGAGGGAATCTCTACTCAAGGTCTCTATTTTTGCTAAATACCCATATTCATATTTACATAATCAGCCAACCAAGTGCTTCAATTTTACCTGTTGAAGCATATCAATATTTATAAAATATAATTGTTTGGAGTTCTATTTCCAAACTGGACAAGGTTATGAAGTAAACAATGAGTCCCTTCTTCACCACAAAATAGTAGAAACTCCTGATTCTATTTTCATGATCCTTAAACACCAAAGACTGAAAATCTTTCCCCACTAGATTGGTGGCTTTGTCGCTTCCTGGATGAATAATGGCAGATGTATGAATAATGGCAGGTGTAGTAAGAAGCCTTTAGGATCCCTGTTTTTCATGGAAGGCAGCTATAGAGATACTGGATTAAAATGTGCTTAGGGAATGGCAATTAATTCACCATTGCTATCAAGAGAATACCTTATAGTACAGCTTGGGGAAAGCATGGAAATGCCCTGCACCAGGATTAAGTTGAACGTTTGCATTACAATTTGGCTATTCCATTGCTGTCTCTAGCAAATCTCTTAGTGTATCTAGCCTTTTGTCATTTTGCAAAATTGGTTTCACAATAACTATTCTAACAGTTGTAAAGAAAATTTTAATTGATACTATTTGTGGAAAAAGGTTAATATGTTACACAAATGTGATCACTGTATAAAGCTATTACTTTCAATATTTTACATTAAAATAGATATTTTACATTAAAAATAGATGTCTGAATCTTAAATGTATTTGGTCTCTCCTGGCATTTTACGTTAACCTCTTTGTACTCCTTATAGCTCTTCTCTGTATTTTTGTGATATAATTAGCTCCTGATTTCACTCTGCCTCTGTGTTTTTTCATCAAAGCTTACTGTGAAATTAAATACTAAGCTTTGGCCTTTTGAAGTCTGATCATAAACATACAGTATTCATACTCATGAATCATTGATTTTATACAGATGCGTTTCAAATTGGTGTCTCCATCCCTGATCTCTTTTCTGAACTGTAGAGACACATACGTACCCCATCAACCAATCAGGTTATATAAAGTGCCTAAACTCAAAATATCCAGAAATAAAAGTATGATATTTCCAAAGTCATATATTTTTCCAGTATCCATATGTTCAGTATAGTCATAAAATTCTTCCAGTTGCCAATCTAGATATTTAATAACACATCCTTCACTTCTTTTTTTTAAAACATTTTATTAGGGGCTCATACAACTGTTATCGCAATCCATACACGCATCAATTGTGTAAAGCGCATTTGTACACCATTCTCAAAACATTTTCTCTCCACTCAAACTCCGACATTAGGTCCTCATTTTTTCCCCTCCCTCCCCGCTCCCCCATCCCTCATGAGCCCTTGATAGTTCATAAATTGGTATTTTGTCATATCTTGCCCTGTCCAACGTCTCCCTTCA
>NW_022103900.1:36030375-36087355 GCF_000313985.2 Echinops telfairi
ACTGTCAGTCCCGTTGTTTTCTCCTCCAGATTGTTCATCCAGCCTGTCCTATCCAGACAGGCCTGCGGAGACAACAACATGCACAAAAACAAGACGGTCAAAAACACTTTCATTTAAGTGAATAAATACTCTACAGGACAGAGTGGAACTGCACCCCTACCCCTCACCCCCTTAAGGTACGCAGGTCGTAAATCTTTAAGGGACCAGAAAACGTCATCTTCTTCCCGCAGAGCAGCTGGTGTTTTTGAACTGCTCAGCTTGTGGAAGTCAAGAGCTGCTTCTTATTTTCACAGATTCAGATTTTTAAAAATACTTTTCTCACTGCTCCCATACCATGCCTGCACTGTCAGTCGATGGTTTTCCGTGAAGTTGCTAGATTGCTGCAGCACATATCAAGAGCACATTCCAATCCAACAATTCTCAACGGAAGAAAAAGCTCTCCATTCCTGTTTGAGAATCCCTTTTTAAGAGTGCAGGAATACTTTTTGGCAGCCTTACTTTATATATTGTTTTACCTGCTGGTGCCAAAATCCATTACCAGGAAGGAAATATGAATAATTAGCTTTTGAAGCAAAGTGGAGGGAGAAAACCTGGTTAAAAGAGAGTCTTTGGTAGAAAAGGGATGGTGAAACATAGTTGCTACTGGAGATCAGGATGCACATGTTAGAAACAAAAAGGAAAAATAAGGTACTGGGAACTAGGGCTCTGATGATAGGAACAAAATAGATTGCATGATAGAATTTTGCAAGAAAAACAACCTACTCATTGCAAATACCATTTGCAACCACACAACTGGTAATCACACAGGTGGACCTCACCATTGATGGCAACAGTACCATCAATCAGCGGGATTGGCTGCAAACTAGATCATCGATTGCTCATATGGAAGTTGAAATTCAAGAAAATTAAAACCAAATTCGTGAAAACCAAATTATATCCTTGAGTCTATTCTACTTGAATTTAGAGACTATTCCAAGAAAAGATTTGCTTCGTTGACTACTAATTTCGTTTACTACTAATTACGAAAGACCAAGCAACTTGTGGGGTGACATCAAGTGTATCAAAAATGAAGAACGCAAACATCATTGAAAAGACCATAAGAAAAGACCAACACTGACGTCAGAAGAGACTCTCACTTTCTTGAAAGTGGAGTAGCTAAGGCAAATGATGGAGTAAAAGAGCTGAAGAGAAAAATTCAAAGGGGACCTTGAGAGGACAAAGTATTATTATGAAATGTGCAAAAACCTGGATTTGGAAAATTAGAAGAATATGCTCAGGATTTTTCAGGCTGAAAGAACTGTAAAAAAAAAATGTATGTCTTGGCTTGAAAAATTGAAGGATTCTGTAGACAAAATGCTCCGCCGCTATTCCTGGCCTTAGAATCTCAATGTTCCAACTCAAGACTGGATGGAGGACTAGAAGCACTCAACAGATTATGCCAAGAAAGTTGGTTGACAGCTGGCTCAGGGCAGCTGCCTGGAAGAGATCCACTGAGATCATTCCAAAAAGAGGGTGGCCTAACAGAATGCAGAAATTATTAAACAAAATCATTAAAAGCGCACGCAAGCAAAAATTTAGTTTAAGATAATTTAAAATGATGGAATCAGTACAATCACAGGATTGTTGTTTGCTGTTAGATGTCATCCAATCAGTTCTAACACACATGACCCTATGCACGACAGAATGAAAAGATGTCTAGTGCTGTGCCAGTCTTAAAATGTGCCTACACCTACGCCCATCACTGCAGCCACTGTGTCGCTCCATCTTGTGGAGGCCTTTTGTTGTCCTTCTGTTTTCCCAAGTATTACATTCTTCTCCAGGGAATGGTCTCTCCTGACATCATATCCGAAGTATATGAGTAGATACGTCTTGCAATCCTGGCCCCTAAGGAGCACTTTGTCCGTTCTTCTTCCATGATAAATTTGTTTGTCCTTTTAGCAGTCCATGTTATCAGGATTTCATGTCAGATTTAAAAGAGGCCACTAAATACAGAATATCAGAAGAATCTTACCTGCAAGAAGAGGATACCAGAAAGATGTTTAATTGCAAAGAAATTCCACTCTGTATTTTATAACAAACTATGAATAACATTGAAGCTTTAGTGGCATATTTTGGGAAGAATGAGAATTCTAAAACACTTCATTGTGCCATTGTGGAACCTGAACATAGGCAAAGAGACAATTGTTTGAACAGATCAAGGGAAAGCGTTACGATTCAAAATCAGGAATGGTATGTGTCAATGTTCTATCCTTTCACCAAACATATTCAATCAGTATGCGGAGTAAGTAATCTAAGGAGCTGGACTCTGAAGAAAAGCACAACATCCAGATTGAAAGAAGGCATTTTAAAAGCCTGCAACATGCAAATGACTCCACTGTGCTTGCTGAAGCACTTGCTGATGAAAATAAAAAAAACTGTAGCAGTGGTTTGGACTGCAACTCAATGTAAGAAAACAAAAATTTCACATCAGGAGCAATAGTAAACAGATAAAAGAGTGAATCTGTCGAGGGTGTAATTTTACTTGGGTCCACAATCAAGGCTCAGAGAAACAACAGTCAATAAATTGAATGATGTTTGCATTGGCAAATCTGCCACACAAAGATGTCACTTTGAGGACTAAGGTATGCCTAATCCAAATCTTTGGATGCTAGAAGAATAAACTAATCTAAATCGAAAGAACAAGTTCAGCCAGAATGCTTCTTAGAAGCTAGGATGTCCAGGCTTTCAGGATGGACTAGTGCCTGGAAAAGGAAAAGCGGAAAGTAAACTAGAAAGTAAACTAGAAACTGCTTTGGTAAATTAGAAAGTCTAACAGAAGAAGCAAGACACTTGACAAGATGGATTGACATAAGAGTAGCAACAATGAGTTCAAGTATAACAATTGTGATGATGGTACATGATGGGGGGTGGAAGGGAATTTGTTCTATTGTTTGAACAGATCAATGGGTTATTGAGAATGAGAACCAACACGGTGGTACATAAAAACAACAAAAGGGGAAAAATATTAAATGATGTGTATAGCAAACAAGAAAATGGAACAAATACACAGATCACTCTATCAAAAATAAGCGGCTTATATTCAGCCATTTTCATACACAGAATATGATCAAGAATTGCTGATACTGAAGGAAAAAGTTCAAGCTTCTCTGAAGGCATTGGCAAAAATCAAGCCTCCAGGAATTATCAAAATAGCAATTGAGATATTGAAACCAAATAATGCAACCCTTGGAAGTACAGTGAACTCTCGTTTATGGCGGTTAATCGGTTCTAGACCCTACCGTGATAAATGAAATTCCGCGAAGTAGGATTCCTTATTTGTAAATCAAATATTTTCGTAGTTAGAGCCTAGAGGACATGAAAAAACATCCTTTAGTCACCATTACACTCGTATTATCCAATTTATTAAACGAAAAAGGGAAAATACAGTAAAACATTTTGGACGTTACAATTATCATTTATTATTTATGATATTATTTATAGCATCAAGCGTGTACAGTATGAGCCAATCAGTGGCAGTAATGACAGAACATGCGCTGTCACGCAAAAACCGCGATAGAGTGAAGCCGCGGAAGTCGAAGCGCAAAGTGGCGAGGGTTCACTGTACTCAATTATATATGCTAAAAAAAAATCTGGAAGAAAGCTAACTGGAATCCACATTTGTGCTTGTTTTAGAGAAATGCGATCCAACAGAATGCAGAAATTACCAAGCAGCAACATTGATATCTTACATGAGTAAAATTTTACTGAAATGACAAATGGTTACTGCAGTTCATTAACTGGAAACTTACAAGAATTCAAGCCAGATTGATTAGAGGACAAGGAATGTCAGACACTAATGTTAGATGGATCTTGGTTGAAAGTGGGGAATACCTGAGAGATATTTATCTGTGTTTATTGATAAAGTGAAATCCATGAATTTTTTACCTGTTTGTTGATACTATTGAAAATTATATATAACACTGTGATAAGGGATTCTAGAGCACTTAATTGTGCTCATGCAGAATGTATATATGGGCAAGGAGGCAGCCCTACAAATAAAAGAGAATATTTTATGGACTGAAAGCAGGAAAAGTGTTCATCAAGGTTTTAAACTTTCACCATACTGTATCCTGAGCAAATAACACAAGAAGTTGGACTATATGAAAAACAGTGTGGCATTTGGATTGGAGGAAGACTCATTAACCACCTGTCATATGCAGACAACACAATCTTGTTTGCTGAAAGTAAAGAGGACTTGAAGTACTTGCTGTGAAGATAAAAAACTATCACTAATGGACCAATGAGAATACTATGATAAACAGATAAAAGATTGAAGTTGCCAAGGATTTCATTTTACTAAAATTCATAATCAGTGTCCATAGAAGGAGCAGTCAACATATCAAATAACATATTACATTGGAAAAATTAAGTGAAAATATGTTTCTTTAAATGTTCAAAAACAAGAAGGTCACTTTCAGCACTCTGGTACACTTGAACCAATCCATGGTATTTTTAGTCACCTTATATGCATACAAAAGATGAACAATAAATAAGGAAGGGGAAAGAAGAATTTATTCACTGGAAGCATCAAAAGAAGATGGAAAGAGCATACACAGAGTTGCTGTACCAACATAAGTGGTCAGCATTCAACCATTTTAGCATATGTGCAAGAACCAATAATGCTGAAGAAAGAAGTTAAAGCTGCACTGAAAGTATTAGCCAAAAACAAGGCTCCAAGAATTGATTGGATGCTGATTGAAATATTTCAAGAAGCTGATAGAGCACTGGATGAACTCACATGTCAATGCAAGAAGATTCAAAATATAAATACTTGGCCAACTGATTGGAAGAGATACATATTCATACCCATTTCACAGAAAGGTGACATACATAATTTGGAAGACACCTAGTTGGCCAACTGACTGTTCCCATTCCAAAAAAAGGTAACCCAATAGTCTGCTCAAATTATAGAACTATATCATTGATATCACATACAAGTGAAATTTTTCTGAAGATCATGCAACAATGGTTGTAGCTGCATTGACAAGGAGCAACAAGAGGTTCATGTCTTTCATCCTACTTATTCAATCGGTATGCTGAAAAACTAATCAGAGAAGCTAGATTGTATGAAGAATGGTGTGGCATCAGGAATGCAGGAAGACTTATTAACAATCTGCAATATGCAGATGGCACAACTTTCTTGTTGAATGTGAGGAAGACTTGAGGAACTTGCTGATGAAAATCAAGGATTGAAGCATTCAATATGGATTACAACTGAATGTAAAGAAGACCACAATCTTAACAACTGGACTATTAGGTGATATCATGATAAAGGGAGAAAAGATTGAAGCTGTCAATAATTGTATCTTGCTTGTATCCACAAACAAGGCTCATGGGAGCAGCAGTCGAGAGATCAAAAAAACATATTGCACAACATCTCTTACTGTATAAGGCCTCTTTACAGTATTGAAAAGCAAGGATGTTATTTTGAGGATTAAGGTGTGCCTGATTCAAGCCAGGGTATTTCCAAATGCCTCATATTCTTGTGAAAGTTGCACATTGAATAAGGAAGACCAAAGAGAAAAGATGCATTTGAATTAGAGTTCTGAAGAAGAATATTAAAAGTATCATGCACTGCCAAAAGGACAAGTAAATCTGTCTTGGAAGAAGTGTGGCCAGAATGCTTCTAAGAGGCAAAGATAGCAAGACTTCATCTTATATACAATGGACATGTTGTCAGGAGAGGAATATATCATGCTTGTTGAAGTAGAGGGGCACAGAGAGAGAGGAAGACCCTAAATTAGAATAATTGACAGAGTGGCTACAACAATGGACTCAATTGTGACAACGGTACAGGACTAGCAGTATTTAATCGATTCATGGAACCTAACAAAAACAAAAGCAATGAACTTCTAGAAGAATGAAAAATATTTGCCACTAAATAAGTATAATTAGAATGTTAATTAGATTTAGTAACACTGGGGTGAAACACTAAGGGCGTGCAACAGAACAGCAAGGGGAGCAGAGCAATGAAGTCCCCACGGAATACCAAAAATACACTTTGGGACCAGGACGTGGCATCCCATCAGACTCAACCAGAAAATACTCCTAAAGGTCAACAAACAGACCTTGAACTATTTATAGGCTTTTCTCTCTTTTTGTCACTGGATTTTGTTGCTGTTTTATTTTCTTTTGTTGCTTTGTTTTGCTCTGCATGTCTATCTAAATAAGATAGATGGGATAAAAAATCTGGAGGAGAAAACAACTGGACTGATGGTTCTGGGGAGACATGGGAGAAGGGGAGGTGGGGGAAAAGAAGTGGGTGTTAACAAACCCAGGGACAAGGGAACAACAAGTGATCTAAACTTGATGGTGAGGAGGGTGTCAGAGACCTAGTAGGGCTTGATCAAGGGCAATGTAACCAAGAGGAGTTACTGAAACCCAAATGATATTGGGACAATAGGAAAGTAAAAGGAAATAGAGGAAAGAACTAGGAAGCAAAGGGCATTTAAGGGGTCTAAATATAGGCATGTACTTATGTAAATATATTTATATATGATTGGGAAATAGATCTATATACATAGATTTATAGGTTTAATATTAAGGTAGCAGATGGACATTGGGCCTCTACTCAGTACTCCCTCAACGTAAGAATGCTTTGTTCTATTAAACTGGCATTCTATTATGCTCACCTTCCCGAAATGTTCACTGAAGACAAAGTGGGTGCATAAGGAAATGTGGTAATGAAAGCTGATAGTGCCCGGCTATGCAAGATATCTTAAAAGTTTGAAGATAAACAAGCAGCCATCTAGCTGGGAAGCAACAAAGTCCACATGGATGAAGCACACCAGCCTGTATGATCACAAGGTGTCAATAGGATCAGGTATCAGGCATCAAAGACCAGAACAAAAAATCACATCTTTGTGAGTGAGAAGGAGTGTGAAATGGAGCCCCAAAGCCCATCTGTAGGCAAGTGGACATCCCCTTACAGAAGGATCAAGGGGAGGAGACAAGCTAGTCAGGGTGCAGTATTGCACCAATAAAACATACAACTTTCCTCTAGTTCTTTAATGCTTCCTCCCCTCACTATCATGACCCCAATGCTACTTTACAAACCAGGCTAGACCAGAGCATGTGCACAGGTACAGAAATAAGAGGTCAAAGGTACAGATAAGAGCTGGAAACACAGGGAATCCAGGACAGATAAACCCTTCTGGACCAATATTGAGAGTAGCTATACCAGGGGGGTCAGGGGAAGTTGGAGGGAGATAGGGGGAATCTATCTATGTATGACCCCCACCCAGGGGGATGGACAACAGAAAAGTGGGTGAAGGAAGGCATTGGTCAGTGTAAGACATGGAAAAAAAAAAACTGTAAATTACTAAGGGTTCATGAGGGAGGGGAAAAATGAGAAGCTAATACTAAGGGCTCATGAAGAAAGAAAATGTTTTGAAAATGATGATGGCAACAGATGTGCAGGTGTGCTTGACACAGTGGATGGATATATGGGTCATGATAAGAACTGTACAAGCCCCCAATTAAATGATTAAAAAAACAATTAGGAGACTTTGTATCATATTACTTGGATATTTTATTAGAAGTTGTCAACCAGTGGAGAATGACATTAAGCCTGGGAAAAAGAACAGTCTTAAAAAAACAGAAAGTGGACCCAAAGCCCATATGTAGGCAACTGGACATCCCCTTACAGAAGGGACGCAGGAAGAAGATGAGTCAGTCAGGGTGCACTGTAGCGACGATGAAGCATACAACTTTCCTCTAGTTCTTAAATGGTTCCTCCACACCCACTATCATGATCCAAATTCTACCTTACAAATCTGGCTAGACCAGAGCATGTACAGTGGTACAGATAGGAATTGGAAACGCAGGGAATCCAGGGCGGATGATCCCTTCAGGACGAGTGGTGAGAGTGGTGATACCGGGAGGGTGGAAGGAGGGTGGGGTAGAAAGGGGGGGCTGATTACAAGGATCTACATATAACTTCCTCCCCGGGGCATGGAAAACAGAAAAGTGAGTGAAGGGAGACTTACAGACTTGATTGGGACAGGACTGGGATGTTTTCTCAATATTCAATTGCTCTTATATATAAAGCTCTTTCTTATACACATATCAGTCTCCCTACATTTGTTTCTCTAGCCTACCCGGACTAACACAGTACCTAACAATGATAACAACAAGATGTATTTTGAAACAGGCAAAAAAGTATTTGATAACCTTCTGAACTTTCTCAAAATGTCCTTTTATTTTCATCTCAATTTCAAATTCTTGAAGTAGACATTATTGTCCAACAATTTAACAGTTGCTAGAGTTCTCTAATATTGCATACTCTCCAGTTAAAAGTTGTGGTCTCATGCTATTCTTTGCAAATCATTTAGCTCTGTCAAGACTAAGCAATTGATGCCCATGAGTCAGCACAGCTGCATCTCATCAAAGACAAGTTAATCAGTAAGCAATATCAGATGCCATATATATATAATTATATGCTTTGTTACTGCACAACAGAACTTTTCTTTATATTGAGATTCTATATAGGCTAATAAGTTATATTGAGATTCTATATAGGCTAATGGGGATTCGACTATGTATGATATTTTCAGCTGAAAAAGAGTTTCTGACAAAGAGGTTCTCAATATTGGCCCTGTTGACATCTTGAACTAACTCATGGAGCGTGGATATTGCCTTGTCCATTACAGAATGTTTTAGCAGTACCCTTGATCTCTACTTAATACCTGCCAAGAGCACCTTCCAGCTATAAAAAGCAAAACTGTTTTCAACCATTGCAAACTATTCTCCAGGTGAGTAGCACTGGGATAAAGGAAACATGAGAGTAGGTGCTAGCACTTTTTGTCAGGTGAGGCTGCACTCCTTACGTTCTTTCAGTAATACATGGCGCACCTGACATGCTTTCTTACCAGTAAAATGTGAGCAGAAATTATATTTGTCATTTCCTTAAGAAAGCACTTAAAACCCTGGATACAATTTTTTTCTTCTTCTACCAAAAAAGTGTGGAAGCAATTGCAAATATGGAAGTAACATGAGGTCAGAGTTAGAGCCTAGAATCCTGAACCTGAGCGGACCTGTCACTCAGAGACACCTGCGCTACAACAACCTTTTAGTAAATGGGAAATAATCATTGGTTTATATTTTATGTTATTGAAATTTAAATCTTTTTTCTTTCTAATTCAATTTAAGCCTGCCCTAACTGACATCGCATTCTGCTCTAAATTACCTTCATCTCTCTTTTATGGCTGTGATGGCCTACAAGTTGGTCTTTCATATGCATATTTGTTTTCCTTCTATTATAATACAAGGTTTGTGAGTGCCAAAAGGCAATTTGAATATTTCATCATTCAGATTAGAATGCTTGACTAGCCTCAATGACTTATCTTGGGTAGGGTAGAAAACTCATGTTTTTTTATTTATTCTGTAAGCCACTGTATTAACTAGTGAATTTATTTATGTACATCCAATGAAGCTTTTGATAGGTATGGTTTTATTGCTGTCATTTTGTTATTTTCTTATAATATTATTAGTTTCATTGTTCATCATAATTTTCTGTACTTTCCTTTCATTTATGGATTTTTCTTTTCAATTTTTTATTTTTTAATCTTCCTGTTAGCAGGTTTTATAGTTTTGCTCTTTTTTGTTTCATTGAAGTTGAGGTTTAAATGTTTTTTAAGTTTGTTTGTTTTTTATTTCCAATTTTAAGATAGTGTTTTGTCTTTTGTGAGTGATATGATATATTCTGTTCTCCATTCCACTATTTATTTCCTACTTTTTCTTCCATTGTTTTTGTTGCATTTTTTCTTCATTGTAAGAAATGATCAGTTCATATAGTATTGTTTTACTTTGTGTATTATTTCCAAAACTTTCCAACTCAGTACCACCTAATCAATTCTAAGGTATAATGACCCTGTAGAATACGGTAGACCTGCCCCTGTGGGTTTCTGAGACTTTAATTAAAAAAATTTAAATCACTTTATTGGGGACTCATACAGCTCTTATCACAATCCATCCATCCATCCATTGTGTTAAACACATTTGTACATATGTGGCCATCATTTTCAAAACATATTCTATTGAGCCCATAGTATCAGCTCATGCTCCCTGTCCCGCACCCCCTCTACCTCATGAACCCTTGATAATTTATAAATTGTGATATTTTTTTCCATGTCTTACACCAGCCGCTGTCTCGAAAACTCATCATTTTCCTGTAAAGTTCTTGGTGGCTTCCAGCTATAGACCTGGCATTTACCAGGCCAGCATGTGCTCTCCCTGCCACCAAAACTCAAGTAGTTTGATTTCTGAATGTCCTGTATAAGGGTTTTATGTGGCTGTCTGTTATTGTTGTTGACCCACTATCAGAAGAACTCCCTTTAGTATTTTTTGTAGGACTGCTGTTGTTTTTACAAATTCCTTTAGTTTTTCCTTGTCTGAACATGATTTTATTTCACCCTCATAGTTGAAGAATAATTTTACTAGATATATGATTCTTCATTTTTTCTTTCAAGATCTTGAATATATCAATCTATTGTCAATGTGGTATTCACTAGCCTGAATCCCAAGTCAATGGAGAGGTTTAAACTCTCTTGTACCAATATTCCTCCAACACAGACCCGCCTAAATCTATACTATCCTAAGACTGACTGTCTCCTCTCTCCACTTCTTCTTCTGGGAAGTATGACCTCAAGCTAGTCCCAAGGGTTCCAGCCAGGTGTCCAGAGTCCCTGCAGCTG
This sequence comes from Echinops telfairi, assembly GCF_000313985.2. Lineage (NCBI taxonomy): Eukaryota > Metazoa > Chordata > Mammalia > Afrosoricida > Tenrecidae > Echinops > Echinops telfairi. The sequence continues at coordinate 36,041,109 of NW_022103900.1, forward strand.
CTTTGAATCTCCCCTATCCTGCCAAAATACAGTGCGTGGCCACAGCCTTCTCAACCCAAACGTGGGAACCTGTGACTTTTAATGCCTAAGTTCAATCACATTTGCCACCCTTCAATGTGGACTCAACATCCCTCCAAATATGCTGGTGTCCTTTGTATTTTCAGTTAGGGACAGATGTGGAGGCCATGTGTCAGCTGACCTTTTCCCCCTCTCTTCAGCTAAGTTCTGAGTGCTAGTAGGAGGCCAGTTCTGCAAACATCGTGCCTATGCAGCACATCATCCTCTACTTTTATTTGCTTTTTGGGGGTAAGGGGGTTGTTCTTTGTGGTGGGGCCTCCCTCTGAAAAACCATGGTATACTTGTTTCTCTTCCTCAGGGGTGGTCTACAACTCAGGTTCATACGTTTTCTTCACTTTTTCAAAGTTTTGCTTTAAGAAGGCTTCACAGAGCCTTCGACTATGTGACTAGATTGGATTAAACTCAAGACCAACCATTTCTTCATTACAAATACCTTTCTTTCAGGAACATAATGGGGACGATACTTCAAGGGAGCCTCAGCAGGTTGAATAAACTGTAATCAACTTTACTACATCTGTAGACTGAGACAATGGAGAAGCTCAATATCAGCGGCCAAAATAATGCCAGGGGCAGGAAGGCTCTGAAACAGATCATCAATTTCTCATATACAAGTTCAGGCTGAAGCTCAAGAAAACTAAAACAAAACAAATCAACCTTTTTTAAATAAAGAAAATAAAAGAATTTTAAAAAGTAAACTAAAACAAGTCTGTAAGAACCAAAATATGGTCTTGCGTACATCCCATTTGACTTCCAAGAGCATTTCAAGAACAGATTTGACACACTGAATACGAGTTACTGCAAACTAAATGAGATGGTTTTTTAAATAAGCTTTTATTTTTCTCAAGGCCATTACAAAGACATGTTGGGGCAGCATGTAACCTCTCTTTACTTTTAGGATTGCCACAGGTAGAGGTGAGACATGCCTGCATCTCCTTTACTCTCTTCTGATACCAGTTGTCCCTCCCATGGCTGCATTCAAGAATCCACAGACAACACTCACAATTGTTGGGATTATTATAGAACTTAACGGGTTACAATTCAGATGAGAAATGTTGCAGATCTAGTTGTTCAGTGAGGATAGTTTCTTCTCCCCCATTCTCACAAGCAGGCCCTCTCTCTGCTTCGCAGCATTGCCTCAGCCATGCTTAGGCAATATTACAACACTCTTTTTAGGGCTGTGAATAAATGCCTAAAGGACATGGCCCTCTACTCTAAGCCTCCACCTGAAGGCACTCAGAACTAACTTCTTAGGATGAAAAGCCTCCCAGGTAAATGCTGGTGGCTCCCTGCCCCACTGCAAGAGTCAACCTCCTCCCCTAAAGCCCTGGGTTTTGTCTGCTGGCTTTGCTGACTGGGCAGCCTACCCCTCTGTCACATGGCTATTGCTCCTTTGCCACTCTTCCGCTGTTGCTCTGATGGAAAGGCTGTTTTTTTTTTTGTTGTTTTTTGTTTTATCAAATAGGCTCAAGGCTCAGGGAACCTTGGTCTTCAAAAGTCCACTCCTGGCTCTTTCGTCTTTCTGGTAGTAAAATTCTCCACTCCTGCTTCTCAGGTGGTTTGTTTTATAATCGGCGGATGGCAATCACATTCCTGTTAACAATCTCTCACAGCTGACCCATATAATCCAATCTATATCTCCCAGCACTTTCTCATATAGACCCATCAGGACAAAAGTTCATTTGGTGGGAGGAACAAAAGCTACATCTAGAAGAACAATTTTAAATTGCTCACTATAAAAGACATCAAAATAGACTCTGAAACGTGCTAACACATAAAGTAAATCAAATTGAAAGAATAATGAAATAAAACAGCTGGACATAATATTTCAAATGAAAGCTCAAGAAGAAAAAAAGTATTTTAAAGAAATGTGAAAAGACCTGAGTTAAAACAAAAATCAAAAGAAAGACTAGGTTAAGCATAGTTAAAAGTAAAACAACTAAAGAGAACATTCATTATGGAAGGATTCCAGGCAAAGGCATTGGACTGTGTGGACCATGGCAAACTATGCATAGCCTTGAGCAAAATGGTGCTTCCAGAATACTTCATTGTGCTCATGCAGAACATGTACTTGGATCAAGGAGTGGTTGTGTGGACAGAACAAGGGTACACTGCATGGTTTAACATCAGAAAAGGTGTACATCAGGGTTGTAACCTCACACCATACTTAATCAATCTGTATGCGGAGCAATTAATCAAAGAAGCTGGATTCTATGAAGAAAAATGTGGCATCAGATTTATTAACAACCTACGATACCCACATGATACAACCTTGTTTGCTGAAAGTGAGGAGGACTTGAAGCACTTGCTGATTAAGGTCAAAGACTGCATCTTTCAATATAGACTATAACTCACTGTAAAGAAGACCAAGATCCTTACTGCTGGACCAATAGGTAACATGATGAATGTAGAGAAGATTGAATTTGTCAGGATTTTGTCTTTCTTGTAACCACAGTCAGTGCTCATGGAAGCAGCAGTCATGAGATCAAAAGACATATTGCCTTGCGTAAATCTGCTGCACACGACCTCTTCAGAGTACTGAAAACAAGTGTGCTACTTTGAGAACCAAGGTGAGCCTGACCCAAACTATAATTTCAACTGCCTCAGATGCATGTGAAAGTTGGACATTGAATAAGGAAGACTGAAGTATAATCGATGCATTAGAATTATGGTGTGGCAAAGAATATTGAAAGGTCATGAACTGGCAAAAAAAACCAAACAGATCTATGCTGGAAGAAATAAAGCTAGAATACGCCATAGATACAAGGATGGGGAGACTTCATCTCAAGTAATGTGGACATGTTGTCAAGAGAGACCAGTCCTTAGAGAAGGACATTATGCTTGGTCAGTAGAAGGACAGTGAAAAAGAGGAAGACCCTCAACAAGAAGCGCTGACACAGTGGCTGCAACCATGGGCTCAAGTATAGGAATGAATGTGAGGGTAGCACAGGACCAGAGTGTGTCATTCTGACGTACACAGGGTTGCTTTGTGTTGGAATTGACTTGAAGGCATCTCACGAGAACAACGTGAGTAAATTACAGAATGATGTAAGAACATCAAAGGAAATCAGAAGGCTGGATTATGTCAACAAAAACTGTTTAAAGCCAATAGAAGAAAGAAGGAATACACAGAGTCACTCTACCAAATAGGCTATGTGGACACTGAACCACTTTAAGAAGTAGTATATTAGGAAAAATGTAAGTTCTTGGAAGAAGTCCAAGCTGCACTACTGGCCTCAGTTAAAACCAAGGCTCCAAGTGCTGATGGGATACAAATTGAAATGTTTCAACAAACTGATCAGTGCTGGAAGCATTCTCCTGTCCATGCCAGAAACTTAAAAAAACACTACTGGCCAATCAACTGAAAATGATCAATATTTGTGCTCATTCCAAAGAAAATTGATTCAAACAAATGTGGAATCATCAAACAACATCATAAATATCACATGCAAGTAATATTTTGCTGGATAATTTAAAACCATTTTACAGCAGTACATCAAAGGAGAACTGCCAAAAATCCAAGCTGGATTCAGGTAAGGATGTGGAATGAGGGATATCATTGCTCAAGTTGATGGATCTTGTGTGAAAACAGCAAACAGAGAATAACAGAAAACATCTCCTTGGGTATTATAGAGTATGAGAAGGCGTTCACAAGTAAAACACTATGTTCATCGTAAGAAACACAATAAAGCACTGTGTGAATAATTACAAACTATACGCAACATTGAGAAGAATGGAAAGTCTTGAACACCTCACTCTGATCATGCAGAACTGTACATAACCCAAGAGGCGTTCATTCAAATAAAATAAGGGGATACTGCAGGGTTTAAAAATCAGGAAAAGTGCATAACATCATACCCTTTTACTGTACATATTCTATCTGTGTGCTGAGCAAATAATTAAGTTGGGATGTGTGAATAAGAAAATAATTATCAGTATTAAGGGGGGCTCATTAACAGCCTTCAGTAACAATTACAACTTAATGTAAAGAAAAAAATATATCCTCACAGCAATAACAATCTATAATCTCTGCCCATGAAAGGCACAAGAAATCAAAGTATTGCATACGGCAAATCTGCTAAAGAAGGCATCTTTCAAATGTTAAAAGAACAGAGCTGCTAGTTTGAGGACTAAAGTATTCCTGACTCTAGCCATGTTTTCCATCATCACAGATGCATGCGAAGGCTGGACAATGAAAAAATAACACTGGAGAAGATTGATTCATATGAATTGGAGTGTTGACCACGAGCATTGAAAGTCCATGACTGCCAGAGGAATAAACAAATCTCTCATGAGCACCGATAGCCAGAATGTTCCTTGGAACATGGTATTAGGAGGGTCTGTACCTGGAAAAGGTACTCGTTGAGCGTCAGTGAAAAGGAGAAAGCGCCTTCATGAGGCGATCGACAGTGCTGTAATGACAGACTCAAAAATAACTCGTCTGAGTTCCAGGAAGTGTTTGATTCTGTTGTACATAAGGCTGCTATGAATTACAGCCAAAATGATGGTACCTAACAAGAACATAGTTTCTAATTGTCCGGGTAATATTGATTTGAATGTTTTAATCTGTCATCTTGCTTGAGTGTTTGGAGGGATTTGTGGGTCTTATGAACACTTAAAGCACTTACCTGAAATAATCCCTGGACCTATGAACTTAATTTATTTATAAAAACACACTAAAATAACCGTGTTCTTCTAAACTCAATTATATTTGAAGTAAAGAATATAATATTTCTGGGCTGATTGAATAATTAGTAACCATTTCATACAGTGTTGGAACAACAGCTAGTAGGTGACTTGGGAACTTGTTCTTTGCTCATTTGTTTCTTTGGAGAAGAACATCTCACATTATTATGTCTTAAATGCAAAATCGTTTTATTCCAATGGATCTTTATAATAACCTGGGTAGATATAGAACAAAGACTCCATGCCCACTCTGTAAATGAGTCACTATGGTACAGCGACCTTCAGTGGTTTAAAACGTTCACATTCCTACATTAGTAAGTCTCTGGGTGGTGCAAATGGTCTAAGTGCTCAAAAACTAGCTGGAAAGTTGTCTGTTGAAATCACCAAAAGCTCCACAGGAAGAAAACCTGGTGATGTGCTTCTGAAAGGTTACAGTCCTAAAACCACAGAGGAGAAGTTAGGCGCTCTACAGGTGGATATCGAGGAGTGGACTCTCCTTGATTACAACTCACAAGAAGAGCAGCTCCTATCCCTAGGCCTATGGGCCTAGTCATGCACCTTTGAAAATTTTTGTTGGCACAATGTAAATAGAATAGAGAAGCTGGTAATGATGGCATAAAAAAACTTACACTTTTTTTTTAAAGTCAAAATAAAAGGAATGCATTATAATGCAGAGAAAACCTTGTGCTTTACATTATTTTCTGATTACTTAAGTCATGCTATAAGAAAAGTACATTTCGTAAAATAACATTGCCATATTCTTTATACTATAGTTAATTTTAATTTAGTAAGGATTTATTATTGTCTTTGCTATTGTTATTATGATCATTATAATTCCTCACTCAAACTGAATTCTAACATTTCTAGATTTCCTCTGCTGCTATTCTCATACAGTAATTGTGCAGAACATTTAAAAGAAGTACTATAAAGAATTTTTAAAAGACTTCTAATTGCCTATTAGTTATTTGTATCTAAACAAATTGTTCAAGTCACATTAGGGTGAAGAAGAGAAAGACGCCGAAACGGAGTCTCTTAGAAAAGAAACAACCACCTGGAACTGTCATTTAATATGGTCTGTGGTATGTACGAAAAACATACGTGTTTCCACTGGTGAAAACTCACCTGGAAATAAAGCCAGATGTAGAATTCCAGTGAGGAAAACTTAATAAATTCTAGGACTGAAGGGATTTATCTTTTCCATGGAGAACATGATTGATAGAATAGAGCAGACCATTTGGGCCACACATTCTGAGTTTGAATACCTGGAAGGCCATAATGGCTGTTCAAAAAACCCTGAGGCACCATGGATACCTTCCCTTCGAGTTCAAGAGACCAGTGTCAACACGGAGAACCCGAGAGAGGCCCACTGAAGACATGCTTGATCACAGAGACACTGGAGTGAGTTAAAGGGCAGGTAGGAATGCTCAGAAGCATTTCCTAGACTTCCTTCTCTAGTTGTTTGAATAGATTTATTGTGCCTTCGTGTTCACCCATTATGTTTTATAACCCACTTGTTTCTGCCTAAACAACTCTCTTTCAGGATGGTCTCAGCAGATTTATAAGTGTGTGAGCAACATGAACGCCTACCAAATATACTCATAAGTTCGGAGTATATAGAAGGGTTAACAATGTTTCTTGGAGATAATATTTTACATCTAAAGAGTTTCAATCTCCAAGGAAGCATTATAAACTAATAATAGGAATTCAATTCTAATAATGCCCAGATGGGCATATTGAGATACAGAAATAATGAACTCATTGACTGATATAGTGCCTTTTATGAATTGAAATATGTCCCCTCAAAATATATTTGTTATCTCCTAACCCCTATACCAGTTAATATAGCATGTTAATGAGGCCCCCTCAGGGTAGGGTGTGTTTATGTTAATCACTGTTGCTACATAAAAGTAGATTGGGAGCAGACTGAAATAAGCACCATTGAGAGAAGATAGGATGGATGCTGTAACACAGGAAGATCATCAAGAAACTGAGACATAGATCCTGAAAAGAGTCAAATACCTACCCCAGAGCTGATAGATAAAATGCTTTTTCTCTAGCGTTAGTGCCCTGAATTCAGATGTCTAGCCCCCTAAACTGTGAGAAAATAATGCTCCATTCACTAAGTCCATCTACCTCTGGCCTTTCTGTTGCAGTAGCACCAGGAAGCTAAGAAAGTACCCAAAGACTGTATATGCTAATAAATCAATCAAGGAAAGGGGTAGGGATGGGGGATATTTTTTAGTGTGTCTGTCACATTGATGGGCATCTCACAAACTTTTTCACCCTTAATAAACACAACAATGTCACACTATCCTTCCTATCTTTTTTATAGAAAAGTAAACAGAGGATCAAACTACATTGATGCAATTCAGATTTTTATTTAATTTAGTATTTTAAATAAAGATAAAAACATACTTTCAATCTCAAGTTCTTTTAAATTATTTATGTGTGTTTTACATTGAATTTTTGCATGATTGACTAAAACATACATTATGATTTGGTAAAATATTGCATCTTATTTAAGATTTTCCTTCATATTTCTGTTTCATTAGAAATTTTATAAAAATAATAACAATATTGACCCCATTAAAATGGTCCCTGCCTATCATTTGTGTGGTAGTTACTTAATCTCCTGTCAACTTGTGGGTATTCGTAACCTGTCAATCAGGTTCAGCTTGATGACCTCATTTGGAGGCACAACAGAGATAAATAGCTCCCTGGAGGATGGACACACTCTTCTGTGCCGTCCCTTTCCTGCTGATGATACACTGAGAGAGCTGGAGGAGTCACGTGGAGACCTGGGCCAAGGTTGAAGTGCTTCCACCACCACTGGATCCCCAAGACTTTATACCCACCAGCCTGTGATCTTCCAGCATTCAGCATCATTGCATGTGTTACATGAGTCTAAAGAGGAATTTATGCACTATATCGGACATATGAGCTAATATCAGAATCTGGACTGGGCTGGGAAGTTTTCGCAATATACAATTGCTCTTTGATATAAAGCTTTCTCCTACACACATATGAGTGTCTCTGGATTTGTTTCTCTAGTCACCCAGACTAACGCAATCTGGTTCAATCTTCCAGCTACATAAATTTCTTCCATAGTATTATTGATAAAGAGTTACAATCTCAGAAACTAGTAGGGGTAGTCCCACCCTGTGACCTGTAGGGTCACTATGAGTCAGCAGTGGTTCCACGGCAGTGAGTCTGGTCTGGGTTTTTTGTTGTTGTTTTTGTTTTTTGAGGGCTGGTTTGAATACTTCCAGGGAGAGGCAACATATAACTTGAAAGGCCCGTAACAGTTTTATATAGCTATTTCTAAAACCAGAGTCTTTCCAGAGCACCACTGCATAGTCTTTGTCTTGTTCCCTGAATCTGAACAAATAAATATAGCTATTTCTCTTCCTTTCAACACACCGTAGACAGTGAACTAATAGTAAGCATCTTCAGTGATGCAACTGGCTAAAAGAGTAACAACATTTTAAATTTCATGCTTTGTGTGTGGAGCTTGGTGCTTCCGTGACAGAATTCTTACCTTCCAGCCAGGGACACTGAGATCCAGTTCCTGGCCATGGTATCTCAGGTTTATGGCTTGCTATGATGTTCAATAGGTTTCAGTGGAGAAATTCTTCTAAATATAGGAAATATTTAATGTCATCTTGGAAGTAAATATATAGCAAAGTAAAAACAAGGAGCAGGAAGCTAGCTTATTGAAATTCTTCCAAATTGCATAGTTTATGTATCAAATTATCTGAATATCTTTTTCCTGAGCTTGACAGCATTCCCACATTTATAGGGCATTACCTATAACAACTTGTGTAGCTAAGAAAAATATAACTATCTTACTTATCAAAAGTAGGGGAAATAAATAAGTTAATGTGCTAGAAAAATATTGAATTATCTCCCTATACTTTTTATAAGTACTGATGCCACAAAACTGGTGTCATATAAAAAGAAAATCAAGAATTTTGTACCAGAAAATGTAGATGACATTAGAAGGCTCTATTAGGTAATAAAACTAGTTTATTTTTATTTTACTTGATTTTTCAATGCTTATATTTGTTAGATTTATACATTTATAATTAGATTTCCCCACAAATATTTTGGTTATGGAAGAAAAAAACAGCTAATTTTGTTTTTGTAGTGATGTATTCTTTTTCTTAGGAAATTCACCCTAAATAGTTATGTATTTGATCCAACAGAACACACATATGTTCTTGATTCTTTCCTTTTACTTACAATTCTATATAGATTGAAAGTAAAGTTGACTTTAATGATATGAATAGAGTACAGCTATGACGACTTATATTTGGTGATTTGGCAGGACTCAAAATGAGAATAAAGATCTATAATCATCTATAACAAATAATAAAATAAATTAAATTAAAAAATAATTAAAACATGCAATATGAAATGTATGAATGTAGGAAAATATGCTTCAGCAATTAAAAGTAGCACTTAAAGATTGTTATCCTTGGCATAAGTTGAAATGGACTGGTATTAGTCATGTGGAATCAGACAATCATATGGTCTAATCTGCTGGAAATAACAAAATTAAAAAGGAATGGCATCATATTTGTTATCTAACAAAACAAAATCATTTCATGATATATCATAAAACACGGCTTTACAGGATAATTTCCATATACCTTCAGGGGACACCAGTTAATATACCCATTATTCAAATTATACACCAACTGCTAATGCCAAAGATGAAGAAATTGAACATTTTTACATACTTTTGTAGTCCAAAATGGATCAAACATGCAATCAAGATGCATTGAAAATTACTGCTGACTGGTATGCAAAAGCGAGGCGGGAGCTGAGACTAGGATCTGTAATTGGAAAATAAGTTGTTGCTTAAAAGTGGCTTTCAATTGGATCTGACTAATAGTGATCCGATGTACAGCAGAATGAACTACTGCCTGGTGGGAACCATTCCATAATTGTTTGAATCCATTGCTGGAGCACTGTGTCAATCCCTCTTGTTGAAAATCTTCCTGAATTTCAATAAGAGTGGTCACATGATAGAATTTCAGAAGACCTTTTTAAAATATAGCTGCTAGAGAACAAGCCCAGGGAGATGTCTTCAGCAATTACCAGAAAGGTCCCACTAGGAGGGATAGTCTGAATTTACTGGCAGAGAGAAAATCCACTTCAAAGCTAAGTAGATCCAAAGTTCTTAATGGGGGAGTGCAGCAGCGCCAGCGGACAGACTCCCCTTTGCCATAGGCTAGCTGCATGAGCTGCTTCTGTGAACTCTGCTTCTCCCACGTACAGTCGGTTTTTCCTGAATGAGGCAACCTAGCCAGCCAAACCTTTTAACTTGGCCTCTACGGGCATTGATGGATAGCATGTCAGTCACATGGCCATGTTGGTGGATACCTAACCAGTACCCAAGCTTCAGTTTGTACCATTGTTTTATTTTCTTCCTTCTTGCCTGCATTGTTCTTCACGGCCTTCACCTGCCGCACCACCACCACCAAACCAGCGAAGCAGGCATTCCCACCCACAATGTGGTTTTAATTTTTACTGTAATTTATTTTCTTTGGTTTGTGTACTTTTATTTCATTATAATATACTTATCATTGTTTCTAGTTCTCTCCCACTTCCTCTTCCTACTTGCCATTCCCTTCATCCCTGAAATCCCACCTTCCTGAAAATATGTATTTTCTGCCAGGCAAAAAACCAACAAAGCTATATATTTCAGGAGACCCCTTCAAAAGAGGGCTCCCACCACCACCACTCAAGCCCATAAATTTGATACAAATCCAAAATCCCCTCCTCAGACTCACACAACCACATGCAGTGATGAAGAATGCAGGGAGATCACAGTCAGTAGGTGCAGAGCTGTGTGGACCCAAGGTCCGTGGAAACATTGCAGGACTCTGGCAGCTTCAGGTGGCCAGCAAGCCACAACGTTAAGGGGGAGGGAGAGAAACCCACACCCCTAAGGAGACTGCATCAGGCGGTGACCTGTCTGAGGTTTGACTCCAGGCCCAGCCAGGAATGTTCAGTTAACATAAAATAGTCAAAGGACCACATGCTGCTTACCAGAAACACATCTAACTATAAAGATAAACACAGTCTAAAAATCAAAGGATGGAAAAAATTATAAACAAATATTGAATGGTTAAATATAGAGTGCACAGAAAATATCAGTATGTATTATACCTTAATATAAAGAAAACAAAATTCCTCACAATTCAATCAAGAAGGAACATAAGGATAAACTGAAAAATTATCAAAGTAGTAGAGGTTTTCATTTTAATTGTAATCATAATTAATGTTCATGGACACAACAATCAAGACATCAAATGAATAATTTCAAAAGATCTCTTAAAAATGTTAAGCACAAAGATGTAATTTTGAGGACCTACCTGATCTAATCTATGGTATTTTCAATTTCCCTATATGTATTCAAAATCTGGGAAAATTTAAACATGAATTATAATATTGGCAAAGAATACTGATATTCCATGCACTGCCAGATAACTATATAAAAAACCTTTCTTAATAGCCAGAATGCTACTGTGTTAGTTTTGTTGTTAAGCGCCATAGTTGCAACCCATGGTGACCTGGGTTCAACAGAACCAAACACTTCCTGGCCCCGAGTCATCCTCAAACTAGTTCCTATGCTTGATTCCATCATAGCAGCCAAGCTCTCAACCCATCTCATCGAGCGCTTTCCTCATTTTCACTGGTACTCCACTTTACTACATAGGATGTCCTTTTGCAAGGGTTGGTTGCTTCTCACAACATGTCTAAAGTACGTAAGACAAAGTCTCCCCATCCTTACATCTGAGGAGAATTCTGACTGTACTTCTTCTAAGACACTGGTTGGGACTTTGACCAATGCATGGTACTTCCAGTATTTTTCTTCAGAACCACAATTCAAAAGCACCATTTCTTCTTGGGTCATCCGTACTCAATGGGGTCCAACTTTCACATGCATATGAGGCACTGGGAAATATTATGGCTTTGGTCAGGCGCACCTTAGTCTTCTAAGTAACATCCTTGCTTTTCAAAACTTTAAAGAGGCCTTGTGAAGCAAATTTACCTAATTCAACTCATCTTTTGATCTCTTGACTGCTGCTTTCATGAGTACTGATTGTGGATCTGTTAGGTAGCCTAGCTTAGGGACTGGGGCGTCCATTGCACATGCTCAGAGGTTCAAGCTTCCAGCCAGGAAGGGGAGGTACACCTGGGTGGGTGCTGCACCTGGATTGGCCCACCTAGGCCAGCTAAATTCAATTCAGCCAATGGGGTTGACCAGGGTCGTCCACCAAGCCTCCCTGCGGAATCATTGAAAAGGCAGGAGCCCGGATTCGACTGTGGGACTTTGAGAGCAGTCTCCAGGCAGGCTGCATGTTCGGGAGGAGCCCTGCAGGTGCCTGTGTAAACCTGAAACTTCTTCTAATGCTCATAAAACTCACTTAGATCACAAACCAGGCTTTGGCGTGAATTCTTTCTCATGCAGAGACAAGGACCGAGGTATATCTCTTCCCCGAGAGATCTAACAGATCCAGGAAAGACAAAATCCTTGACAACTCCAACCTTTTGTCCCTTTATCATGATGTTGCCTCTTGGTCTAGCTGTGAGGATTTGGGTCTTCTTTACATTGAGTTGTAATCCACACTGAAGGCTGCAGTCCTTGATCTTGATCCTCAAGTGCTTCAAGTCCTCCTCACTTGCAACAAGCAAGGTTGCGTCACCTTCATCTGGCAGGTTGTTAATTAGTTTTCCTCCAATCTTGATGCTTCATTCTTCTTCATATAATCCAGCTTCTCTGAGTATTTGCTCAGCATACAGATTGAATAAATATTGTGAAAGAATACAACCCTGATGCATATCTTACCTAATTTTAAACCACGCAGTATTCCTTTGTTCTGTTCACACAACTTCCTTGAACTGTGTGCCAGTCCTGCATGAGCATAATGAAATCTTCTGAAATGCCCGTATTTCTCAAGGTTATCCATAGCTTATGATATACACAGTTGGATGCCTTGTCATAGTCAATAAAACACAAGTAAACATCGTTCTGGTATTCTCTGCTTTCAGCCAAGATCTATCTGACATCAACAATGCTATCCTTGTTCCATGTCCTCTTCGGAATCCAGCCTGACCCTCTAGTAGTTCCCTGTCAATGTACACCAGTTTCTGATATAGTCATTCTTATTTTATTACAGAGCTTCTAGACAGTCCATGGTCTCTTGAAGTCATGTACTATTATTAAGATAAAATCTACTGCCGTCGAGTTGATTCTGACTCATAGCAACCCTGTAGGAGAGGGTAGAATTGCCACTATGGGTTTCTGAAATGACCTATGTGGGGGAGTAGAAACCTTTTTCTTTCTACCAGGGAGTACCTGGTGATTTTGAACTACTGACCTTGTGGTGAACAGCCTATCTGCCTTCCCCAGACTCCATCACTGTGCTAGGAGCCTGTACTACTTTACATTTCAATTTCTGAACAGCGTTTATTCCTAGACCCTCATGGACATGGCCCTTTCAGTGCCCTTGGTAAAAACTTCTCCTTTATATTGCACTAATGTGCTAGAAACTTCTAAACCACTGGTAGGATTTCAGCACACATTAATCCCAAATCTCCTCCCTGCACGCCATCTTTAAACCCTCTCCTACAATTCCAATTTGTTGTGACCTTCTCCCTTCATGCAATCCCCTGTGTGAGGTATGCTGTAGTTTTGTCTGGGGCCTGTGAGTAAATAACACTCCACAGTTCAAAATGTATGGAACGACACCTTAGATATACTTTGAAATAATTCTGGCTTGTTTTCTTTAGGTGTATCTCGAGGTTAGAAATAAAAATAAATCATGGTCTATGTCTTCTAGTTAAAAGTATGAAGATAGAGCTCATAAAGGACATTTTCCCAGAGGTGAGGTTGGATTGAAAAGGGTGTCGACTAGCTTGTTTTCAATCACATGGAATCCAGCATAGTGCCTGTGTTTGGGTCACATTTAATACATTCTATTATAGAAGTGTTTTGAAATGTATCTCATATTTAAAAAGATTAAATGGAGAGAGAACCTCCTCAGAAAACAAGCAAATGCCTGCTCTAATTTACCTGAACTTCAGCTCAGATAAAATAATTTAAAAATGTTTTATATTAGACATTTATAAGATGGCAAAAAAACAGAAAATGCAGATGAGTAACCTGAATGAAATTTGTATTTCACAAGTAGGCTTAGCCCAACAATAAATAATGTCAGAAGAATGATACAAGATAGAACTTGGCAGCCCTGCCTTCCACTTCAGGCTAGACCAGAGCATGTGCACTGGTATGGATAAGAGCTCAGGACATATGGAAACCAGGTCAGATAAATCCCTCAGGAACAGAAATGGGAGTAGCAAGGATAGGAGGGGTAGGGGTACAGTTGGGAAAGGAGGGAAGGAAGGGGGAAACTGATTGCAATGACTGACACCTAGCACTATCACAACCACCCCTGATGGGGATGAACAACAGAAACCATGGGGAAGGGAGACAGCAGTCAGTGTAAGATATGAAAATAATAATAATTTATAATTTATCGTGGGGTCACAAGGATGGGGAGGGAGGGAAGGAAAAAGGAGATGCTAATACCAAGAACTCAAAAAGAAAGAAAATAATGATGGCAACATATGTACAAATATGCTTGGCACAATTGATGTACAGGTTTTAAAAAGAGCTGTAAGAGCCCCCAATAAAGCGATCTTAAAAAAATGAAAAAGTTACTACTTGGCTTCAAGCCCCTTCAGTTTTGACGATCTCCCAGGGAGAGTACAGGTGTATTAGTAATGTCATCTTTTCAATCACGCAGATGCCATATTTTCCCTCTGGCTCTGGTTGACACTTAAGTCACCTGTGAATTCACACGGAAATGACTGGTGTTCTTGCCATTCTTTCATGACTCAGGCTGCTGCTCCCATAGTCCAATAACATTTCTTCTATAAGGCCATCAAAGAGGATGTAGATTATAAGTCAATGAAAAAAGAAAAGAATGAAACCTTAAAAATATTTCAGAGAGAATAGTGTATTTATTTATTTTTATCTAATCATTGTATCAGGGGCTCCTACAACTCTTATCACAATCCATACATTCATCCATTGTGTAAAGCACATTTGTACATTTGGTGCCATCATCATTCTTAAAACATTTGCTTTCTACTTGAGCCCTTGGTATCAGCTCCTCATATTTTCCCCCTCCCTCCCCCTCCCCCCTCTATCATGAACCCTTGATACTTTATAAATCATTATTATTTTGTCATATCTTACACTGTCCGATTTCTCCCTTCACCCATTTTTCTGTTTCCCATCCCCTAGGGAGGAGGTTATATGTAGATCCTTGTATGTAGTAACCCCTTTCCACCCCACCCTCCCTCCACCCTTCCAGTATTGCCACTCTCAGAGCTGGTCCTAAAGGGATCATCCATCCTGGATTTCCTGTGTTTCCAGTTCCTGTCTGTACCAGTGTACATCTTCTGGTCTAGCCAGATTTGTAAAGTAGAATTAGGATCATGATAGTGGGGGTGGGGGGTTGGGAGAGGGGAGGGGAAGCATTTAGGAACTAGAGAAAAATTGTATGTTTCATCATTGCTACATTGCACCATGATTGGCTTGTCTCCTCCCTGCAACCCTTCTGTAAGAAGATGTCCGGTTGCCTACAGATGGGTCTTCAGTTCCCAGTCTGCACTCCCCCTCATTCACAATGATTTGATTTTTTGTTCTTTGATGCCTGATATCTGATCCCTGTGACACCTCGTGATCACACAGGCTGGTGTGCTTCTTCCATGTGGGCTTTGCTGTTTCTGAGCTACATGGCCACTTGTGTACCTCCAAGCCTTTAAGACCCCAGACGCTATATCTTTTGATAGCCAGGCACCATCAGCTTTCTTCACCACTTTTGCTTATGCACCCGCTTTGTCTTCAGCGATTGTGTCGGGTAGGTGAGCATCATGGAATGCCAGTTTAATAGAACAAAGTGTTCTCTCCTTGAGGGAGTACTTGAGTGGAGGCCCAATATCCATCTGCTACCTTAATGCTAAATCTATAAACATATGCACATAGCTCTATTTCCCCATCCTCATATATAAATATATTTACCTATGTACATGCCTGTATTTAGACCTCTACAAATGCCCTTTGCTTCCTAGTTCTTTCTTTTATTTCATTTTACTTGCCTCTTGTCCCACTATCATGTTCAGCCTTCATTTGGGTTACAGTGATTCCTCTTGGTTACATTACCATTGGTCACGCCCTACCAGGCCTTCTACACCCTCCTCACCACTGATTGGGATCACTTGTTGTTTTCTTGTCACTGGGTTGATCAACACCATGTCCTTTCCCCCAACCTCTCTCTCTCTCTCCCATGTCCCCCCAGAACCATTGGTCCAGTTGTTTTCTCCTCCAGACTGTTCATCTAGCCTGTCTTATTTAGAGAAGTCTGGGGATATAATAACATGCATAAAAACAAGACAGAGCAAAACCAAGCAACAAAAGAAAACAAAACAACAACAATAAGCCAATAAGAAACAACAACAACAACAAAAAAAGCCTATAGTTAGTTCAATAACTGTTTGTTGGCCTTTAGGAGTGTTTTCCAGTCGAGTCTGAAGAGGTGCCACGCCCTGGTCCCAAAGTTTATTTTTGGTATTCCCTGGGGACTTTGTTGCTCTGTTCTCCTTGCTGTTCTGTTGCATGCCCTTAGTGTTTTGCCTCGGTGTGGTGGGATCAGATCCAGTGCAATTCCCACACTGTGTCTCCAGAGTTGGCCCTTATAGGGTTTTGAGTCAGTGAGGCATGTCATGTCTCATAGTAGGGCCGGCCATATGTTCTTCTCTGTGGATTGGCTGCTCTGAGCGGGAATATTGTCCTAGAGGACTGACTGCCCAGGATGTGCTGCACTGTCTCTTCCTCCCCCTTCATTTGCTCCCATATGTTTTGATCAGACATGTCCCTCTCCCTGAGCTGCAGCTTCAGTGCTGTCCTCTACAGTAAATTCCTCTGGAGGTGTCCAAGTAGTTGGGATTGGGCCGGCCCCTCACACCTCTCCACTGGTTCCCAACTCTAGAGAGAATCGTTTAAGTGTATTTTAAAACCCACTATTCACTCCACCTTGTTGTCTAAACTAAGACCTCCTTGAAATCTAATTGATTGAAGCCAGTCTCCAGCATACTGAAGCCAGGCAATATGTATGGCTCCACAATTGATACCATTAATTGTGAATCTCTACTAGGACCGTGGAGCCCAGCAGTGGTTGGTCTGCTAATATACTTTCAGGGGGTCTTTTTGGAGACACGAACAGTGACACCATTGATGGCCCAACGCTTGCCTACCAGTAGACCAGCGGTTCTCAACCTGTGGGTCCCGACCCCTTTGGTGTTGGAAGGACCTTTCCAGGGGTTGCTTAAGATCATTGGAAAACACATTTCCAATGGTCGTAGGAACCAAGACACCTCTCCTCTATCATCTCCAGGCAGGTCCGCCCACATGCAGATACACCCACACAGGAGTACCTTCCGTTAAGACTGTTACCCATGCTTCAAGACATAATTTAATTTATTGTCATTGGAAATAAATATTTCACAATATATAATTACATAATTGTTTTTGTGATTAATCACTATGCTTTAATTATGTTCAATTTGTAACAATGAAAATACATCCTGCATATTAGATATTTACATTATGATTCATAACAGTAGCAAAATGACAGCTGAAGTAGCAATGAAAATAATTTTATGGCTGAGGGGTCACCACAACATGAGGAGCTGTATGAAAGAGTCGCGGCATGAGGAAGGTTGAGAACCACTGCACTAGACCCACAAATGCTCCTAAAGCCTGCCCCTGCTCAGACCCCTCCCTGGGGTGCTGCCACCTGGCTGGTTCTACAAAGCAAGTCTTGTTAGCATCTGTCCTGCAGTCTTGTCCCCACACTGACAGGCCCCTGCGGCTACAGACTCACTTCACAGTGTTTGCCCCTGCGGGGTGATGTTTTCTTGATTGCCTTTAACACTTTATTTTGAAACTCTGCCCCGTTCCGCAGAGCGTGGTCTCTGGAGACAGGGACCGGCTTTTCCACCCAAGTTTGGCAGTGGCTGCTCAGGCCCAGTCCTTCTCCCCCAATGGAAAAGGATCTCAGGAGTAGCCGACCTTGGCTGTGTACGGTGGAAAGGTGCGTCAAGGAGAGAGGTCACATTGTGTGTAGCCCCTCTGCTCCAAGCAGGCCCCTCTTCCTCCCTCCCCGTGACTGGGGGCGTGCTGGCCTAGGGGTGGCTCTGAGCACCCCACCCCTAACCCCCACCGCCCCAGGAGCAGCCTCCTGGGTCCTATCCACTCCCTGCATTCCGGTCGGTTGCACTTACCCTGCATTGTGAATGTATTCGTCGGCCTGCGCCCTGGCCCGTCCTGGTTTGCCGTGGGGTCACCCAGAAGTGCCATTTTCATTCTGTCTGTTTACAAGTCCTCGCACTGCCTCTGCCACGTGGTGTGTGCGCTGCACCTTCCGACTGTTGTACGGCCGTGGGCGCCGAATGTGAGTTAAATAAACGATTTCCTTCCCCGTGAAAAAAAGAAGAAAGACAGAAATGAAGGTAGAGAGCCTTTTGCTTGTTTACTTTGGTCGAATCACTCGGAAAGGTCGAAAGCGAGGGAGAGACATCGTGTTAGGTCCTGTGGAGGATCTGTGTTGACCAATATGGGCTTCAACATACCAGAGGTCATGAAGATGACGACGCAAAGGGCCACGTTTCATCCTAAGATGCTTGGCATCTGACAACACTCTTTCTATGAAAGGACAACAACAGAATGCAAACAGAAGATTTGAAGGAAAAATCTAGGCCTAAATATGGGGGCCATTTGGTATCTCTGTGATCACACTTCAGATAATTTGGACAAATGTTCGATGCTTCCTATTTGGTGTGCTCACCATTGCAGGTCATTCATGTCTGGCCAAATCAATAAACCCTCACCCCATGTGGAGCTGATCAGAGTTGGCTGATGCAACTCCCTCCGGACCTTGCACTCAGCCAGGTACATGCTCTGACCACCAGGAACTAGCAAGTGCTCCCTTGACTGGCTAGGGGCGTGGACGCGCCTACGCCCACCAATCACCAGCAGCCACCCTTACCTGACTAGGCACGTCCACCAATCACCAGCAGCCACCCTTGCCTGTGTCCACACATGCCTGTGTCCACCTTGCCTGGCTAGGGCCGTGGACGTGCCTACGTCCACCAATCACCAGCAGCCTCTCTTACCTGGCTAGGGGATCAGACGTGCCTGTGCCCAACAATCCTGGATGGGCACCTTTGTCTGGTCAGGGACTCAGGCGCACCTGCTCCACCAATCCCTGGCAGACGCCTCTGCCTGCTCAGGAACCCGGACGTGCCTGTGCCTTCCAATCCCTGACTACCTTACTAGACACAAGGCCAAGGCTAGCCCAGCCACATGTCCCCCAGCAATAAAAAGGTCACTCCTATAGCCCGCCCGGGGCGCGACTCCCTCAGCCCTGATGCTGCTGACTGTGGGACTTCGCCCAGACGGAGGTTTTTCTCCCTATAAGGCCTGTTTGCTAAAAGTCGGCTGATTCGGTTTCTGGCACCTCTCGACTACCTTACAATTTGCACAACGAGTAGCGCAGGGAGAGCCATCTGTGCCAGAAAGGTAGCACTGAGAGTCAGGGAAGCACTGGCACAGGACTACCAGAGAAAAGTCCTTGCAGTTGAATCATGAATTAGAAGGTAAGTGGACATTGGCGCCAGACAGAACTAGTTTCACACTTACATTCATCCATATTTGCTATACAATATTCATCTTGAGCAACCTTTATCAAAGTTAATATGTAATATTAGCATCTAAACTCACTGCCAGCAAGTCAATACAGACTCTTAGTGACCCTAAAGGACAGGGTAGAACTGTCCCTGAGAGTTTCCAAGACTGTAACTCTTTCTCCTGGAGTGGCTGCTCATTTCCAACTGCAGACTTTGTGTTAGCAGCGTAATGCATAACCACTAGTAGGCCAGGGCTCCAAAGGTTTGCTTTAAATGATATAAAAAGATAGTAAGGGAAGCTTTGGCCTATGAGTCTGTCTTGAGCACCTATGCCAGTTGCAAAGACAGCGCATGGGAATCAGCCGGCTGTGCCCTGGCCTCTAAGGTCTCTTCTCTAGGAATCAATTGCTTATGCACCAGGGACGCAACCTGTCAATCTCCAACTTCCCACGGTGACTATGCCAGGTCCTTTTATGAGCATAACAGACTTTATGGGCCGTAACAGACTAAAAGATGTCTTTTAAACAATGTATTTAAATGGGTATTCCCACATATCAATAGCAAGTTAAGAAAAAAGAGGCAAGGTTTACTAGCAAGAGAGAGGGAGGAGTGAGAGTTGGGCTCTGTTGCAGAGGTCAGAAGCTCTGGGCTCTTGGCTGGATGGTTATGCACTTTTGGGTGGTGGTGGTGGAGAGGCGGTGTAGCCATTGGTTTTATCGTGGGTGTTCAGTCAGCTAAGGGGTACAGCCTCAAGTGTTTAGTCCGATAGCCTTGGACTCTGGCAAGTTTTTTACTTCTTTTTCTTGTTGGCCTCTTGACAGCATTTTTATTGTTCATGGTTACTTGATTTCGTATGCTCTATTCAGATTCATAAAATATTAATGAACAAAGGCAGAATAATTGGGTTAACTAAAAGCATCTTTCAGTTCAGAGTGTTCATTGCTATTCAGTGCCATCAAGGATGTTCTGACCCAAAAGGACCCTATGCACAATGGAGGAAATCCTGTCCGGTTGAGCGTCAGCCTCACAATTGTTCTGTGCGTGAGCCCACTGTTGCAGCCACCGTGTCAATCCATCTCCTTGAGGGCTTGCCTCTTTTTCACTGTCTCTCTACTTTATCAAGCCTGGTGTCCTTCTGCTAGACAATATGTCCAGAGTATATAACATAAAGTTTTGCCATCCTCGCCTCTAAGGAGCCCGCTTGTCGTACTTCTTCCAAGACAGATCATTTTGTCCTTTGGGCAATCTGTGCTACTTTCGATATTCTTCTCCAGCACCACTATTCAAATGGACCAATTCTTCTCCGGCCTTCCTTACTAAATATCAAACTGTCACATGCAAATTGAAAATACCATGGCTTGGGTCAGAGTACCTTGCTGTAATAGAGCCACAAGACAGGACACTGTAGAAAGAAACATAAAATATTTTTTTTGTTCAAGGTGCTCCTTGGAAATCACTATTGACCAGAATGCAGAGATTTTAAACTGAGAAATTGATTTAATGAGGAAAAACTGTGTTGTGGCTAGAGGCCATTGAGGTGGTTTCAACTCCTAGGGATCTTAACTGCCTGGGTAATGTTCAGCACAGCATGCAGTACATACAGGGTGGGGTGCAGAGGAGGGAGAGCTAGGAAGCTTCTCCCTGGAATGTTAGTAGTAGGAGGGGCCACCTCCTACTAGACTTTCCCTTTGCACAGTGAAGGCTTGGCTCAACTATTGACGGAGGGCCCTGCTGTCTTTATCCAGTTTCTCTTTTTTCTGACTTTCAGAAATCAACTGGATTAAAGATTAACCCAAGGCCCCTCTACCACAAGAAGGAGGAGAATCAAAAGACTACCAAAATGAAAATTCAATGGGAGCTAAAAAATGTAAATATATGTCTTTGTTTTATTTTTTTACACTGATGCACAAATGCCTGTGATCTTTTTAATTCCTGCCATCAAGGCAGGAAAAGTGTTTGGTTCTAAAGTGACCTGGTCAATGTAATTCTGAGAACCTTGCCCAAGCTTGATTATGGATAAGTCCCTTCGTAGTGTTGACAAATCTTTTATATTAATGTGCACCGTTATAACCCTTTTCTTCCGAGAACTGACAGGAATTGCTGCAGTTAACACCATTTTTAGTGGACCACACGGCACCCTATGACTTGGGCTATACCTATTCGCCTGACCACTAGATCAGGTTCCTGACAAATGTCTCAGACTGGTATCATAGTGCCTGACACAGGTAATGGCAACAGGTTTATTGATAGCTCATGATGGTCCGGATCAGGGAGACATCCAGCCTTGCAGAGTAGAGATGGCTGCTCCACTGGGAAATGGGGAAGAGCTTGTTTTCTGTACATTTGAAGGAGAACAAAAAAGCTACAAAGTCATCGTCGGCGGAAAACCATCTGGGGAGTGAAAGTGAGTATTTAGCTGGGGTGTTAAGGATCACATCTATCTGGGATTACATGATTGGCTAAGGGCAGATAAGGGCACTTTGCTCTCCAGTTGATTACATGGTGATCACATAACAATAGCAGGATAGATTTCTTGGTAATTTGCTCTAAAAATTACTTTCTCAAGTCTGTCTGTTTCTGAGGGTCCATTATAAAGTTTAACTATAATATTGTGCATCTAGACCCCTGGGTCTAATCTATCACATTTCCTGTCTGTTTGACCAAAGAGGAAAGTTCCTATGGGATGAGATTGTGATAATATGCACAGACCAGACCTAAGAGAAAAAGACTGTCTCATTTAAGATATGTGTTTAGGTCAGCACAAAGGGATTAGAGGAACTGTTATTAGAAAAGGCAGCTTTTAAAATTCAACAAGAATTTGAGACACATGTCAGCGCTTTAAAATTGAGTTAAGGAGCATAATATTTACATACACCATGTGCCTCTCTCACACAAACCGTAGATTTATCTGGAAAAAAAACCTAGGCTCTGCTCCTGATAAGCGTTTGCTCCCCCATGTGAATGCTCCCCACAAGCTCTGCTGTGCTGAGATGTGGGGAGTACATCCAAAGAGGTATTTGACCTACAGTCAAATGCCTGAACGAATGCCAAAGGTTCCGCGAAACCTTTCACACATATTCAAACCCTGTTGCTTAGAAACCAGTCTTATCGTTAAAGAAATGCTTTTCCTGTGGTCAGATGAAGATTGTGGGCACCATGCATCATGGAGTTGGTAACCAACACGTTATTGAGAGTCTTTGTTGCAGATCCCCCTAGGAATTTTTATATCCCCTGAAAGGTAATTTTTAACAAATGTTCCAGAAAATATTCTCTGTAGGGCTTCCACTGGCTCTTGAATGGGTTCTTCATGCTCCATATCACCTCTAAGCCATAGGAGTAATTGAGCACTTTAATAGACAATCAAAGGACAGGCTCAAAGGGCTGATGGTGGGGGACAAGATAACCCCAACTTGAACTGTATATGTCAGGCAAGCAATCTGGGTTCTGATTTCAGGCAATTCCCTAAAAGGGCATTTCTCCTGTGTGCCATATGTTCCATCAGTCTATTTATTATATAAAAGGTTGCTCTTTTGTCATTTTAGCTTACAACCATTCCCCAACAAAATATCTAGACAAAACAAGTGATAACTGAACAGTGTTATAAACTTTTGATTATTAAATGAACACCCCGTTAATAGAAAAAATAATAGAAACAATGATATATGAAAAATGATGAAATGATAGATGAGAAAGCATGAGGAATGGAGAACACTAATTAACTTTTGTTTTCTTTTCAAAAATATTCCTAAAAGGTTTCCTCTTCCCCTTTTTTTAAGTGAAACTGCTAGTGTTGCCTTCTTGAGCCGCTGCAAATGTTTAGATAGAGGCTGATGGCCGGGCTCACAAAAGACAGAAAATGCCTCAACTACTGCACTATCCTTACGCTGCTCCTTCAGGCCACATTCACATTCATGACACTGACAACCTGATGCCAAGGTCAAAATTCACTGTCTCAGGCAGTGGCCCAGAAAATAAGGATCTGGGACCATAGTTAAAACCTAAGGGCAGGAAACTGCATAACAGGAACATATTATGAGTTTTGTTAACCTAAGAAATGCCACATTGTCAACTTTATTCCCAAAGATAAGCACTCCTAAGGATGGATATATGGATATAAGGATGTGCTTAGTGACTGTATGGATATAAGGATGTGCTTAGTGACCGTATGGATATAAGGATGTGCTTAGTGACTGTATGGATATAAGGATGTGCTTAGTGACTGTATGGATAGAAGGATGTGCTTAGTGACTGTATGGATAGAAGGATGTGCTTAGTGACCGTATGGATATAAGGATGTGCTTAGTGACTGTATGGATAGAAGGATTCTTGGTGGCAAAGTGAGATAAACATTGGACTGCTAACTGCAAGATCAATGGCTCAAACCCCAAGACTGCTCCTCGGGAGAGAGATGAGTGTCCTGCTGTTTTAGGGTACAAAGGAGACCCCAAATCTCAAATATTATTTATTTTTTATTTTTATTTTTCAAATATAATTTAAAGAAAACTTTTTTTTAAGTCTTAAAGAAGAAGGGACAGACACATCATCCAGATAAGGGAGACGATTAACACTTGGGCATAATGACATCCAAGTGTTTTGGGAGATTCAGAGATGGAAAAGGATACAGGAAGGCAAAGGAAAATGTCATAGACGCACAATGGGTGACCAATGAATCTATCACACTTACAAAATTGAGACCAGGACCATGATTGGGATATGTTTATTAGGCTAGACAGAATAACTTCTCAGATTCACCCAGGGCCTTCAGACCAAGTCAGTCAAGATGTTACTCATGAACATGTGACCCTAGAAACTCAATTTCCATTAAGGGCACATCCAGGCAAATCCTAAGAAGGCTACACCGATTCTTTCTGAATCAGCTATGGGAATGCCATTCAGCCAATCTCTAACGTACTCTGCAAGAGAGCACATCTATTCATACTGGTTAATATTCAGAAAGAATTCAACGGAGATTGAATTTATGGGGAAGCTCATAAATTATTTTAGGGGCTCCATTGTTAAATTTAACCTTTATCAAACATTGTGCTCAGGAATTAAAGTTCTAATATTGTCCCCCTCCTCTGATCATGGATTGTATTAAAAATCTCTTGACACACACATGCTGGAGTGTTTTCTTTACATGGACTTGTTGAGTCTTCCTTTGAATGTTGCTAGTCTTTAACACAAGCCTCTCAAACCTTAGAAGCTATTCTTTCTGATAGCTGGACCATCTGATTTCTTTATTGCGCTTTGCTAATAACACTCATATCTTTGGTGATCATTTCAGGAATGTAAGTATTGTGTAGGGCCATTCTTCTAGGATTAGGATTTATGATTAAGTGGAAGCTCAAAATTCACTTATATATTTATAGGTATATATTTTTATGGTCCAATTCAGACACAGCCTATTAGGTTACTGGGAAATAATATGATAAGTAACATCCATGGGGAATTTAATAATTCTAATAACGATAGCATAATCAATCTAGCCAATAGTACAGCTTTAGAATGCTAGAGAGAAAAGGGAATTTTATAAATGTAAAAGAAAGCATTTTGAACTGAGATAAGTGGAAAGATTCACACGTAAGTTAACATGGTTTAAGTGACAAAATATTGCTTAAGAAAAAATGAGGGTTAGGGATAAGGCAACAATTTCCACAGCACTCATTCACAAAGTCAGAACTATTTATCTGCAGAATTTAAGACATGTAACAAGAAGCAAAAAATTTGACAACAGGTAGAAAATATAGAACCGAGGTGCCAATTACTTGGCAACCTTGAAAGCAATAGAGGGTTTAAGGAAGTGGAATGACTTTAAAGACTATGACCTTGGGATATTGGTCCTCTGTTTCTGCCCATATCGGAGCATTTTAGCTTTTAAGTCCAAAGGAGTATTTTAGTTTCTTTCATGTGCAACAAATGTATTTAAGGCAAAGTTCAGTTTCATTTTAGTAATATCAATTTGAGTCCCTCAGATGTGATTTATGATAAATGCTGTACACCTTGCAAAGAAAAAGTCCAGATTCCAGGTATCCTACATCTTGAGGCCTGGATTATCAAATACAGAAAATAAATGCAGAGGCAGTGAATTCCTTAATACAGCTCTTCTACCCAACGTCTCTAACTCCCACCGAATGACGTTTCCTTGTATGGGTCTGGTAAGAAGGAGGTGGATGATGCTGAGAGGATTCACCTGTGAATTATTGCAAACAGGTTTCCCTGTAGTGCCATCCCGCTGTGTATAAAATGAGCCCTGTGGGAAGCAGGATGGGGGATCTGATTATGAGCCAGAGCCAGGAGTGGCGCACATCGTCTGCACCAGGTATTCCAGCATAGCGAACCTCCTGGATCCAGACGACAGCTGGACCATCAGCGGAGCCACAGAAAACCAGGAGTCAGAGTTCGGAACAGGGTGATGGACTTTTGTGCAGGAGGATGGCTTGTGAAGCGGAGAGCCAGTGGGCTCTTAATTCTGGAAGCTGGACTTGCTGATCCACAGAAGTGGTACAGAGGGCCTTCAGACTGAGGCTTCCTGGGCTGGCTGCCTCCGGAGCTGGGGTTTGAGCCTAATGCCTTCAGGTTAAGGATCACAGCAGAGCAGTAACCCCCTTGGAGCATTTATTAGCATACCTGAAACTTTGTAACATGTCCTGGTAAACAACTACCCTGAGCGTGTCTAACAAGCCTAACAACTTGTTCGTTTCTTAATAGACCCTTTAGTTATGACTTTCGTCTGTGAGATTTTGGGTAGTCATAGCAATGGATATTAAAAACTAAAGAGGTAAATTTGAGAACATTAATTAAGGCAACACGACAAGTTTCATTAAAAATATATTCTTAATAAACATAGGGTGAATTTTTTTCCCCATTGGGGCAATCTACAAAAGAGCATGTTAAACCTTTTTTTCATTGTTTTTCTTCTTTAAAAGGCAAATGGTCTTTGCCTAGTTTGCCCATCCGAAAGGAAGCTACCTTCTCAGAGACAGAAACAAAGAGGAGAATCTCCCTCCTTCTCTATGTCTGTGGCGATTCATTGACCACCGTGATAGGAGTCTGTTTAATTTGGGAAACTTCAGGGAAAGGCCATATTGAGGAAACCATTTTCTCAAAAAGGGAAACTGATGCAAGCCAAGGGTAAATCTCGGAAAGTCTGGCTTCTAGAATGTGCGATGAGGGGTCAACAAATGGAGCACTGGCTCTGGATAGATACTTTATCAACAGAACCAAATGCTCCGAGTGAGCGTTTACTGGGGCTTCTGGACGATAGGGAGCACATACCCGTAGACCTTCAAGCATGATGGTTTGGTTGCTGACATTGCTTGTTATGCCAAGCCCCAAAGTTTGAGAGGAACATCTAGGGGCAAACGGCTGGTGTGGATTCGTTTGCAATTCCATGCTAGGCATGGAAAGAAATATTAAAACCAGTATCAGGCTAAATGTTTGAAAGTAACATGTCAGAGTAAGGGTAACAATTATCATGAGATGTTTGCCCATATCTAAATAACAGTGGTAGTAGCCACATTTTATAAAAACTTAAGGTGGTATATGCATAAGGACAAATACTTACAATGAAATACTCACCTATTAAGATACAAAACTGGTTTTGTGGAGACTTATGAAGAATTTTTCTGTCATTCTACTTTGTAAAATATAGCTTACAATGTAGACTCAGCAGAGTCTCTGGTCATGGATTTTCATGAATTTGTTGATATGAAGTTGCTAATAAAAGCTTTTGAGAGTAATGAAATCAAAATCTCTAAGTTGAGTGATTTGGAAAATTAGAGAAAAGTAGTTGCTTATATACAAACTAAAGCAACTAATATATTTCCAGAGAAGTAATTTATAGAACCATTCAATTTATTTGGCGGCTAATTTCTATTCTTGATGTTTGACTCAGTTGTAACTCATGAACCCTCTCACCTTCCAGAAATCTGGAAATTCTGATTTAGTCTCTTGGGTTCAGTCCCCCTTTTCCTAAGTCTAACAAAGCCTGAAGGAAAAATTAAAGAAAAGAAGCATTTTAAAACCCAATGATTCTTCTTATTAAAATGTTTCATATAGGCAGACTGGAGAAATGTTATCCAAAATAGTTTGCTGCAATGGCGGCATAGGTTCGGTGAATCAAGCATGTGAGAAGGGGCTGTAGACTTGGTGGAGAAGACTTACTGACACCAGCCCACAAGGACCTACCTGAGCTACCTGGCAGCCCTGGATTATTCTGCATTTGAAACAGACATAATAAGAAATAAATTGGAAAGATTGGCAACTCTGAAACCAATTGAATTGCTCAGTATGAAATAATATGAGCTTTGAGCCCCTCTGTCAAGTCAGAAGAAAATGTTATCGCTGCATGATAAGAGTATGTGAACCATTCCATGGCCCAGTGGGAGCATCAGGAGGGTTGAATTGAGAATCTGAAATAATGTCACAGCATGGATGCAATTTCTGGAAAGAATACAATGAAAATCTATTTCATGTGATTGAACATGCACTAAAAGAGCTCCAGAAATTAAGGAAACCTAGTCAAGATTAAAACTGGCAACAGAAGAGCATGCAATTAATAGCTGGATCTCGACTTAGAGAAATGGAGTCAACTTGGGTATCCCAGTTAGGAAGATTTTTGAGAATGAACAGACTATTGTATGACTAGAAAATGAAATCTATCAAATGGAGCAGCACCATAGAGGCGAACAGACAAAAATGCGACAAGACTCTGAAGAGAAATAAATTGTTCTGTAAAAAGAATGGACAATGTCTGATATGCTGTATTGAAGTTTTATCCCAGAAAACCTGTTATGAACATTCTCAGTGAATATTATTGTAAATTTTCCTGACAATTAGCCCCCATTGTTTATGTAAATAGCATCCAGCCACAAAAGGATTGATTATGTACAAGTCAGTTATTCAGGTACTGTGATACCAAGTTAGCCTACATTGGCCCAATATCTCTCTCTCACCAGGGCTTTAAAACATTGTACCAGGGGCTAATCATGGCAATATGAAAGGAAAATCATTATGCCCCAGAGGGATGATCAATAAGACTCTCCACTATAAACTTACAGGAAGGTTTTGACAGAGAGCCAAAGACAGAGTGAAAAACAAACAAAGATCCAGGAATGGGTTTTGGGCTCACACTAAATCCTAGCTCCAATTTAAGAACAATTAGTTCTTACATCATGGCCCTGCTTGATACTTTCCCTCAGGAAGGGAACACAGAAGATAAGGGTGCTATAGCAAAGTGTAGTGAAGGAATTAGATGGTGCCTGACTATCAGATAAAATAGCATCTGGGATCTTAAAAACTTGTCTCCAAACAAGCAGCCAACTAAGCGAGATGTCAACTAAGTCCACGTGGAAGAAGCACACCATCATCAGTCTTCAAAGGATTGTAAATCATACAATCTGAAGTCAAAGGAGGGATTAGTATCAGAGCCTACATTGTGAGAATCTGGTTTGCAGAAATGAGAACCCAAGATACATCTGTGGGAACTCCATAGGAAACATGTCTCTGGTGATATCTGTAATTGAGGGATGGGAGGAAAGTGGTTGCTAACAGAGTGCATTGGAGAGATGAGTATAGAAGATCAAAGAGATAGACCTCACTTGAGCAGTTAAAACTATGTTAGTTGATTCCCAGCTTTCAACATTTTCTGTATTCAGTTGTTTTGTTTCTGTTTGTTCTGTTTAGGGTTTATCTCAGAGGTGTTTTGTTACTGTGTTGTGTTATATGTCTTTCTGTCTGGGGAGCGGTGGGGGCGGTGAGGGGGGGGGCATTGGTAGTGGGGCGTAAAAGGGAGATGATGTCAAGGAGTCCAGGAAGAAAAATAATGTTTGGAAACTGATTGTGGTAGTAATTATACAATACTACTTGATGTGATTGAACTATGGAATGAAATGATATCTGTATTACCTCCCAATTAATAATAAATTAAAATAAATATAATTTTAAATGGAGAGTTGGATTTATATAGAATAACAGGCATCTTAATGTTTTCTGACCATGAAGGACCAAAGAAACTATGGAAACTATCAATGATGGTTAAATGTTTGGAAGCCATAGAATATGTAAACTGCTGTATTATTTCCATTTGTAAAATTTAGCAAAATAAAGATATTTAACTTGGTGATATTTTATAACCTTAAAAAAAGGCAAACCAGGCTTACAAGAAAAGTATGATTTTAGAATAATATTTTGATAGAATTAATTTTGAGCCACTTGGGCCCTTCTTATTTTGCACCCAAGCAATCATTATGAAAAATTTTCAACATGTACAAGAATTTGAGGGAATTGAAATTGATGGGGTGAAACAAAGTGTGTATAAATTGTTGAACGCTAATCTGATATCTGGTTTATAAATACTCAGCCAAGGCACAGTCTTTTTTTTTTTAAGAAACTTTCAGCTATAACTCCAAAACTTCAAGTTATTAAAACTTTTACTTAATCGTATAATTAAGAAATCATGTAGTGATCAATCTATAATATTTTCTCCACTTCATTCCCCGTGACCAAATATATGTGTTATGATAATCAACTTTTATTTAAATCGATCATCATTATAGACTTACCATGACATAAGGCTTTTGGTCCATCTCACTTAACGTATTTTAAATACAATGATCTCACCATTAGTTTGGTACAACTTATGGCATTTTGTAATGATATGTCTTCAAGTCTTAATTTCATCCTATGAATAATTCACCAAATCCATCTACTATTGTAAATCTTTTCAAATACTTCAGTTATTTGTAAAATTCGCTTCCCCTCATACATTCTACAACTTACTATGCACACTCAAGTGTTCTACCATCTTTCATATTCTGATACAACCAGATATTTTGCTTTAAGACAAATAATAATAGTCTTAAAAATATAAACAAAAAAACAAAATTTTATTACCAGTCATTGTCTTGTTTCTTGATTTTCACTGATTTTAAAACTTTCAACTCCATAATTTTTCCCCCAACAGTTTGATTGGCATATAATTGACATATCATGCAATTCAACAGTTCAATCATTCAATCATATCAAGGAGAATTTACAATCAATACCACATCAATTTTAGAGCATTTCCCCAGCCTCTATGGCTAAGTCACCCTTAAATGAGTTGTGCCTTCACAATCAGTTCTAGTGCTTCCTCCCACCTTCATATTTACTCCCTGAATCCCCTTTCCTTCCCTATCACCTACTCCCCACCCTTGTGTTCTCTACAGCCCCTTGTATCAAATAGTTCCATTGTGCATCTGCTCCTCCTGTGCTTCACAGCTGGGAGACCAAACAGAAAACATTAAAAAACAAAATCTCACTAAGGTGGTGTGTTAGTCCAGGTAGACTAGAGAAACAAATCCATAGATACTCATATGTGTATAGGAGAGAGCTTTATATACAAGAGCAGTTGAATATAGAGAAAACATCCCAGATCACGTCCATAAGTCCTATATTAGCCCATATCTGATCCCAATCTATAAAGTCCTCTTCAGACTCATGAAACACATGCAATGACGCCGAATGCAGGAAGATCACAGGCCAGTGGGTGGGAAGTCTTGTGGATCTAGTGGCATTTTCTGGCTCCAGAGTTCTGTCTCCATCACCCTCTCTCCATGTGTCTTCTCCACAGGGATGTCTCTCAGGGATTGAGCAGAGAGAGAAAGTGTATCCCACCTCCAGGAAGGAAATACTGGAGTTCCCAGAATCCTCAGGAGAAGTCCATGCCCACACAGAGGCCTCATTGACTATGACCTGATTGACAGGTAAATTCCACCCCTTCACTCATAATCCTCTCAAATTGACAACAGATCATATAACTACCACAGGTTGTAAGAATAAAATCATAATAGTATAAAGACAAAAATACAAATAATGCATAAAATCAACTCAGTTCCTGAAGATGTCATCCAACAATCTAAAATACACGAAGTCATTTCAAGCAGGTTCTCTACCTGATAAATGTTTTATTAATTGAACATAACATACATTTTAAATCAAGAATATTTTGAGGCATGTCCATTTGAAGATTCATTGATGTTAAAAAGTAAATCTTAAATAAGCAGATAGATGGAAAAGAAACAAGTTAGCAATTAAAATGATAAAGTATTAAGTAAAATGATCATCACAAAATATAAGTGTCTACTACAGCAATTGGACAAAATAATAACAATTGCTAATTCCCAAACAGTTTTCTTGGATAGCTTAATGACTCTGTGCAAAGTAGCTCATGTGGTACCCAATGTCAAATCATCCAGAAAATCACACATCAGATCTCTCTTAGAGAAGTACAAAAAAGTTATTTTTAAAAATTCCACAGAGTTGGAGGTGAGAAATAAATTTCATCAGGAAGTAAATGTAGGTTGCATGACTCCCTAAGAAGTTTTGACTTGTCAATAATTTATAATAATTTGAGATATGACACCTGAGCATCAGACTTTTTCAAAACCATATGGTTAGGTGAACCTAATCATTCTTACTCCTCAAGCAATATAGCTAAGGAATGAATTAGGTTTTCAAACTACTAATCTAAAAAACAAAAAGTCCATCAGTAGAATGCTAGATAATAAACTGTGGCTGCATATATACACACAATGGAATACAATGCATCTCTAAAAAACTCAAGAAAGCACAAACAACTTCATGACATGGTATGACCTGGAGAGCATTCTGCTAAGCGGAGTCAGTCAATCACAAAAAGATAAACACTTTATGAGACCACTGCGATAGGATAGACATCAAGACAAGGACAAGAAGTGGTTCTCAATCTAGTTAATCAACCAGCAAATGGGGTGGCAGGAGGATCTCATGCCTGTAACCCACTGCTCACTCCCTTATGTGTACATCATAAAAACCGCTTCTTCAGAGAGACTTCGCCTCAGCTTCAGATAGTTTCTCATTGGGGTGGGGAGTGAGAAAGGACCAAATAAGCCATGTCATGTGGCAATACCCTACAGTCACTTTTATTAGCTTGGCACAGCTTCTTTGGTGTTCAGTCAACTCCAGTGGAGATTCATGACCAAGAGTTGGGAGGGGAGGGGAAAGTGTCTGCCTCAAAGAAGGTGATCTCACTTGTGTTATTGAGTAGAGGTGCGGGTGGGGCCAGCTTACCCTTGGGCCAAAAGCTTCATGCCCTGTACTATATAACTAAGTTTAACCAGGTTTCTTCTCAGCCTTTGGTGACCCAGGCCACATGCTATAGAGTACAGGGAAATGAAATCTTGCTTTCTTCAGGTGCACAGCACCCTAAGTAGGTTGCATTGAAGGATCTGAGTCTGAAAACCCACTATGTGAACAGGCTTTCCCTTGAAAGCACCAGTTGCAGCTTAAAGAACCCCATCTACTCCTTTGGGCTCAAAGCTGCACCGCCCTGGTGAGAGAAGAGGAGGACCGGGACTCCAAGGCAGGGGATGTGGATGTCATTGAACTTCAGCTCAGACTTCTTGTGTTTGAGGCTGCCCATTGAAAGGCAATTTAAGACTGCCATATATTTGTCATTTTCATGTTTTCTTACATTTTTAAGACATCTCTTAGTTCTGCTGATGCAGCTCTGCTATAGTAAATGAGTATTAGAGTACTTTGTGCCCTATGTCTAACCTTTATTATGTTCTTAAACATGATTCAGTCACAAGTTTTTTAATACATGAGAATGAATATCTCATGTATTTTAGTCTAAAAAGTTTTCCCATATATTAATATTCCTCTTACCTCAATAGTATTTTGGCTATCTTAATGATACTATTATTACCAAAGGCCCCATAGAGGTTACTTACATTATCTCTCTAAAAGCTGAAAATTCTGCAAGTAAAGTGGAACAGGGATATACATATAAACATTAATTATATTTGTAGATTTTTGAGCTTAAACTTAACCATAAGCTCTAACCTAAGAACAAGCAATTCTGTCATGCAACCCTGCTCAATATTTAGCCCCAGAAGGGGATCATTAAACATATTAATGCCATAACAAAGTGTGATGAAGAAAGGAGATCACGCCCACCTTTCAGAAACAATAACAACTGGTCTTAAACCCTTATCATGTGTCAGTCTCGTGTAGCAGATTTACCCAACGTGATTTGTCCTTCAATCTCTTGACTGCTTCTTTCATGAGCATTGATTGTGGATGCAAACAACACAAAATCCTAGACACATCAATCATTTTTTACATTTATCATGATGTTTCTTATTGGTTTAAGATATACTGAGCATAACTTTCCTGTATGGGTTTCTAACTTTAGGTATTTTCACATTTCATTGTAATATTTTACTTGGTCTTCTCGAGCTGCCTGTTGAACTTTTTGCTTTCAGCTCTTTGGCTTCATCATTTCTTCCTTTTGCCTTTAGCTACTCTATAATTAAGAGTTTCAGAGTCTCTTCTGAAATCCACTTAATTTTTATTTTTGTTCCTGTCTTTGTGATGACCTTTTGCCTTCCTCATGATTGCTCTTCTTGATGCCTTTCCACAGCCCATTGGGTCCTCTTTTATTTAATGTTCAATGCAGAAATGTATCTTGAGTTTTTTAAAAATCATTTTTATTGGGGGCTCGTACAACTCTTTCTTGAGATTTTTTTCAAGATTCAGGTGGGATAGACCCAAGGTAGCATTTTGGCTCTCCAGGTTTTGTTTTAATTTTCTTCAGCTTCAACCTGAATTCACACCTGAGCATTTGATGGTCTGCCCCACAGTAACCCTCTGGCCTGGTTTTAGCTTTTGATTTTGAATGTCTCCATTGGCTCTTTCTATGAATGTGGTCCATTTGACTTCTGAGTATTCCATCTAGAAAAAGTAATGTGTTTAGTTGTTATTTATGAATTTTCTATGAACAGGCTGTTGATGTTGCAAAGTTCTATCCTACAGGCATCAACTTCATTTATCTCACCAAGACTAACTTTTCCAACTACCATTCCTTCCTCTTTGTTTCCAATTTTTTCACTCCAATTGCCAATAATTGTAAATGCATCTTGATTGCATGTTTGATAAATTTCAGACTGAAGACATTGGCAGAATTCTTCTGTTCTTTATCACTAGCTTTGTTGGTTGTGGCATAAGCTTGAACAATAAATGTATTGATTGAATTTTCTTAACCATATATAATCCTATCAAACACAGCATTGTACTTCAAGATAGATCTTGAAATGTCATTTTTGTCAACTACATTTCTCTTGATAGTGTCATTTCCAGCATAGTAAACTATATGATTTTCTGATTCAAATGATTCAAAGTGGCCACTGGCATGCTATTTCAGCTCACCAATGCCTAGGATATCTATTTTTATGGGTTCCATTTCATTTTTTATGACTTCCAATTTTCGTAGATTCATACTTTGTATATTCCAAGTTCTGACTATTAGTAGATATTTTCAGTCATTTCTTCTCACCTTGAGCTGTGCTCCATCAGCAAATGAAGATCCCCATGGCTCTCCTCCCACGAGATATACTGCATATACTCACATCACCATGGTCAACTCTACTTTGAGAAAGCAACTCTTCGTCAGTCACATTTCTAGCTCTTTCCAACTTGAGGGGCCCATCCTCTGTCAATATCCCCAACAGCGTTCGGTTTCTGCTCACTAGGTCTTCAATATCTAACAATATTTCATTACTATTCATATGATTTTCAGTGGCTACTCCCTCCCAATTGGACAGCTGGTTTCTTGTTTGTGGTCTGTGCTTAGTCCAGGAACACCACCAAAAGCAGATCACATTGGGGGAATTTGCTGGCATTCGCAATACCAATGACATAACTTCCAGCATCACAGCAACACACAAGCCACTAAAGTATGACATACTAACTGAAAACCGGTGGCTGCAACACCTGGTAGTGATAACATTGGATCAACTTCTGTAAAAGAATTAAACAGGAGCCTTATCTCACACCCTATACAAAAATTTACTCAAGATAGATTAAAGACATAAATATAAGCACTAGAAATATAAAGATCATCAATGAAAGTATAGAGATAAGCAGAGGCCCTAATTCAAGGTATAAACCCGCTACCAAATATAATGAAAACACCCACACTAAAAAATATGCAATAGAGAAGTGGAACTTCTTAAAAAGCAGTATTTGTGCACATCCAAGGACTTCATCAGAAGAGCAAAAGGATAACCCAATAAAAATTGGGGATAAATTCTGGCAATGACATATCAGGTAAAGAGCTAACCTCTTAAATCTATATGAAACCAAAACCCTTCAATACAAATAAACCAATAATCCAATAACAAATGGGCAGGAGGCATGAGCAGACAAATCACCAAAGATGGCATTCAGGTGGCCAACAGTCATTGAAGAAATGCTTGCAATTGTTAGCTAAAAGGTAAATACTGATTAAAACTTAGATGATACACCACCTCACATTGGCACTGAAGCCAAAAATATCAAACAGCAAATAACAAATTCTGGAGAGAATGTGGAGAGATGGGATCACTTATATGATGGGAACACTTAGATGGGATTGCAAAATTGTACAGCCACTATGGAACACTTTCAGGGGGTTCCTTAAATGCAAATAGAAATAGAGAATGGGAATCTCTTGCTTCATTCATCATATTTTAGATTTTAGTTTCCTATAGCTAAAACAAGCTCCCAAGAGAGGAACTTTTAATAAATTCTGCTTTGATCCTTCATTACCTAAGACAATTAAGTAGTCCCTAAGATTAAATCGCTTTGGTCATTACTGCCCTGACTAACATCCCAAGTGAATACGCTCCTACAACATATAGGCTGAGTAATTTAGTGCTGTATTGTTCCTTGTTAACTCTAACTTAGGATAAAGGAATTGGCCATGAGCAAAACCAGAAGGACACAGCTCATATATCAAAGGAGGTGCCCTTAGACAGATGTTGTCTTTAAGAACATTAATCTTGTCTGAAGGAAAAGGGGCCGCCGTGCCCTAGGATGTACATCCCGTGGCTTTGTGAGATCAAATGTACTGACATTCAAAGGAGCATAAAAAGCGTGACTGTTTGAGATGACAGTAGGCAGTCTTAGAGAGTTCACCCTGCTGTCCTCTGAAATCTGTTCATAAAATGTTCACGGGTTCTCACCCTACTTCTGTGATTGGCTGCCGAAGGTGGTAGCTGAACTTCTAGTCCAGTTATAGAAATACCATATGGCCTAGTAATTTCTGCACAGTTCATACCCCAAAGAAATAAAAAGTAATACATGGATACGCATGTTTATCACAGCACTCTCCACGATAGCCCAAAGATGGAAATAACCAAAATGCCCACCTGTGGAGGAATAAATAGACACTAGTACATCTTTATAATTGAATATTATGCATCTCTATAAAAACAATTATGAAACTGTCAAACACCTTATGACATTGACACATTTGGAACACAAATGCTCAGCAAAGTTATTCAATCTTATAAAGACAAATACTTCATGAGATTCTTATTATAAAAGATAAATGATTTTCACACTGAAAGAAGCAAACTTTGAAGAGTATGGGGCAGAAGGGGAGGGAAAGGGATGGAAGGAGGAGGGCAAGAAATGTAAATAGATGGGCACACCTCAACAGGCAGGTCAGGGAAGAGAGCAACTGGTACCGTTGTTCTGACTTTGCCATGCCAAGAGATGAATGGATGCGTGAGGTTCCCTTGTGGATAAAGCAACACCAACATTGACTTCCTGCGGCCTTTGTATTAAGTAAACAGAACAATTCCAGGACCCTATTTGATGGCACTTCCTGCAACCCACAGTATCTCTCTCTCTCCTCCATCAATTCCAGCCTTCTGATTAGAGCAGTTTACCACTGGCAGTCAGTTGCTTCCATCTGTAGCTATTAATCTTTGGACCGGTCAATGGGGTATGGCAAGCCTTAAGGCTGGAATAAACATTATTTAGAACTCTGAGACAGCTGTGGCCCACCTCTTTAACTGCCTCTGCCAGGAGCACTGTGGTGGCATCTAACCAGGAACTCAGGAGAATAATTAGGCCTTGAACTTTTTAGGGAGCCCTATTTGTTGCCCTCCATGTACATTCCTGCCTTCCCACTCCACTCTGAATGGCAAAGTGAGGTATCATACAAATTAACATTTCACTCAGCTAAGCGTTTGTTCAAAGCAAAAATATATTCCAAAAAAAGAGGAATTGGTCATTTTCTGCAGAATGGATATGTTGTTACAAAGCATGAATTTTTATTTCATTCTAACAACTATAAGAGAGGACCCACCCACCCACCCAAAAAACAAACAAACAGAAAAAAAAGCTCCACTGGGCGAAGCTTTTGTAGTATGCATTTGTCCTGCTAGTCAAGCATCCAGCAACGGCCTCTGAGCTAGTGCACCCAGTGGTGACTCCTGGGAAGGTTCTCTATTGTCAGAGTGAATTTTTTCGTAAAAGCAGTTTCGCAATGAACCTCCTTTTTTGAAGAACAGTGTGTGGCTGTGAAATTTTGTTTCCTGACCCAGAAAAATGCTGCAGAAACTGTTGTGATGTTGAACACAACTTACATGGGCAGCACTATGGGAAAACCCCCGGAGTATGAGTGGTTTTCTACTTTTGAAAAAGGTGAAACGTCCTTGAAGACAAATCTCCTTCTGGACATCCGTCAACTTCCTGAATGGACCAAAATGTTGACAAAATTTGTGCATTTGTACTCGAAGACTGCTAACAGACCATTGAAGAGATGGGGAAGTTACCTGGATTATTTCACATCTTCTGAACTATTTTGGATCTAATTTCAATGAATTTCGATGGAAGATTTGGGAATGAAAGGGTCGCTGGGAAATTTGTGCCTCGAGTTCTGACTGACTAACAAAACGAGCTTGGACTGAAAATATGCCATGCTTTGAAAGAACAGCTCTGAGGCAAACCAGACTTTTTTTCCAAGGTCATTACTGGTGCCAAGACATCGTGCTATTCTTAAAACTTCAAACTCAATCAAGCCAGTGGAAGATGGCATTGTCACCTCACCCCCCAAAAGTTCATCAAATGTAAATCAAAGATCAAAATGATACTCATTTGTTTTGTTTTGTTTTGTTTTATGTGAGGGGGATAATGCTTTTGGAGTTTGGTCTACCAGGTCAGACTGTTAATCAAACAGAGACTTTTATTTAGAAGTTCTGAAAAGATTGTGTAAAAGCGTGCTACAAAAAAGGTCTGATTTGTAGCAGATGGGGGACTGCTTTGGACACCATGACAATGCACCTGCTCAAACAGCCATCTCAGTACACCAGTTTTGGGGGAAAAAACAGGATGCCTCTCTTGCCCACGCACCTTACTCACCTGACCTCACTCCATGTGACAGCAATTGACAATGTAGAAGAGGTGAATAAAGAATGGGGGAGTTGCTGGCAGTCATCCAAACAGATGAATTCGAAAAATGTTTCCAAGAATGAAATCACAGATTTGACAAATGGATTTAGTGTAAATGGATTTAGTGAGAGTACTTTGAAGGTGATAATTCTTTTGTAAAAAAATATTTAAATACTTAGCTTTCAAAAGCAATTTTTTTGGTGTGGGGGGTACCGATTTCTTGGAATTAGGGTGTCTTCCCTTTTTGACCCATATTAGTTTTGATCAGATGTCTGGCTCCAGAGGATGTGTGATATAATATGTTAATAAGGTATTCTGTGTCACTTGTGACCACGAAAATGTATGCCCTCATTTGGGAGAGCCCCTCATCCTAGAGTTTCCTGCTTCGTGGTTTTAGCTACTTTTTCTAATTGGTTTGAAACCATGGATAGTACTTTCTGGAGAGAGTATCACCTTAGAATTTCTCTGCTCTGTCCCTAACATTCCTTCTTGATTGGGAGTGGAGCCTCAAATTATTTTGGGGTAAATGTGCAATGACTCGTCTACCTGCTTCCTCTTGTAGTGGGCCGTAATGAGTGAGGCTTCTCTCCTTCTCCTCTCTGGCCCTGGCTGTAGGAGGTGCTAGATTTCACTACTGACTAGACGTGCTGTTGAGTATAATAGCTTGCTTGATCCAAGAGCTCCAGGTCAGTGGGAATTAAAGTATATCTGTCTGGGTCTCTTATCACTTGGATTTGATTTTCTGTGTGTAGTATAAAACAAACTTTACTAGTAAATTGAATAGTCATGCTCCAAACATGAGTAGAAAAACTGCAGCTGTGAACAGTTCTAATCGGGAGACATACGTTTATAGAAGGAAAGCCTTTTTCATCATACTCCAGACATCATTTGGAATGAGAGCTTGATTATGT
Source organism: Echinops telfairi (assembly GCF_000313985.2). Classification (NCBI taxonomy): domain Eukaryota; kingdom Metazoa; phylum Chordata; class Mammalia; order Afrosoricida; family Tenrecidae; genus Echinops; species Echinops telfairi. The sequence continues at coordinate 36,080,792 of NW_022103900.1, forward strand.
TCATGAAGCCATTGTCCCCATTCATAGATGTTTCAAATTATTTTGTCACCCTCCCCTGAACTATTAACCTACATACAAGAGGAGGAATTTGTAAGGAAACACACCTTCCTTTTTCTGCTAACGAAAAACCTAAAGCCATACCATGGTATAGAACTATGTGCACTATTTTTTTTCAACTTGCCAAGAACAAAACATTTTATTATATGAATATATTACTGCCACCAAAGTGTATCCACTAGCTTAACCTCTTATTACAATGTTCTGCTTCTCTCCCTTTACCGGTCTGCTCTTCCAGTCATGTACTCAGGCCCCTTTTACACGGACTGCTTTCAGGGCCAGAGTCACAGAGGCGCACAGTTCCTCTGGCTCCAGTCGCAGGGTGTGGGGACGTGCTGCAGACTTTCACTCATTTTCTGTATAGATTTGTTGGCTCTGTCCGTATGGTTATATGTGGGGAAGCCAAGTTTGTCCAGAGCCTGGATATGGGCATACAGAACATGGGATATGAGGCCTTGTGTCCGGTACTTGGGTACAGTCACTCCCGTTCTCAGTTCTCCAGTCTGGTCCATCCACATCCAGCTCACAGGTGTTCCCTCAGGCCCCAGCATGCACATGGTGGGAAAGGTCTGGTCTGGATACAGTGCTCAATGACTCTTTGGCTTCTCTCATTGCCACTTAAATGCCAAAATTTATTCACCAAGGCAGCATGAGTGATATCCAGGGATGAGTGCTTCAATAGCTCTTCATTAATGGGATTGGGTCTGCTTATTTCAGGGGGTAAGTTTTTGCCTGCAGCAGAGCGGGAACCAAGTCTTTGCTGTTTTAGGCATCATATAAAGAATGCATTGTGTTCTCTTGACCTTAATGGATTTAGGGAACACAAGATTTTGTATCACTTCATCCAGACTAGACTGTGAACTTTGAATCTGCAAGTGCTGTTTCCAGTTGATGACTTCTGAGGTGTCAAGGAATTCCTGATATTTCTTGGGATCCTTACAATAGATTTGGTGAGTGTTGGTGTAGTGATCAAAGTTATCTGTCATTTCCTGTTCTCCCGGGTGGACAACCACTACATTGTAATCTGGCCATTTGTCCACTAGCGCCTTTAGTTTTAAAGGATTTCCGTGGCTCATGTGGAATATGGTCCCGTAAACCTTTAAGGACTCAGGAAGGCTCTTCCTCAGTGATTTCTCTAATGTCTGTAACATCTGTGAGCTCTGCAAGTGGAGCATGCTGGCAGACAACCTTAACCTTCGCAGTTGAATGGCTGCCGGGGACGCTGGAATTTTGGAATTCAGCCTGAGCCTCCTGTTCTTCTGGAATTCAGCCTGAGCCTCCTGATTAACTGTGGGACTGGTCTTCTGGTTTGACTTGGGAAGGGGCCTGGACACGGTCTGAACTCTTCCCAGTCGCTTTTCACCAGGACGCTGGCTGAGAAGTCTGGTAACTTGTTGAGCTGGGGGCCACTGTTTTTGTTTGTTCTGTTGAGGTGCTTATTTCCTCAACAGACTTTGTTTAGTTGTGGTGGGTAGGTTTTCTCATGGTAACCAAACCCCCTGCATGCCACTAGTATTCCAAATATGGCTCCAACTCCTGTCAGAACTTGCCCGAAGGCCTACTTGAGGTGAGTGTGGGTTGGGGCTGGGCTGGTAATGAAGCTGGTGGGCCCCTACACTCCTTTATGTAACTTTTAGAGTGTTACTGAAATTACTTAAGTTAGCTACATAGAGAAAAGAGTAAACTGAGTAGGATAATAAGGAAGAGACAAAAGCCCACAATGCGTTGGGAATCACTGAGTTACTCATCTGAGGTTACTCTGCTGTTGTTGAATAGAAGCTTCAGATCCGCTGTGGGTTGTCAGGCAGAGGCTGGGCCAGCCTACCGGTCTTTTGGATTATCATTTTGGGTGACAGACTTGATCCTAGACGCTTGGACCCAGCTTTCACCTCTCTTCAACTTTGTTCCTGCAGGTCTAGCCTCTAGACAGTAACACTTGGTAAGGACCCATCTATAATTGTTCATATTGCTTTTCCAGACCCCTTTACCTCTGAGGCTTTACAAAGACTTATCTTCTTGCAATTGCTGTGTCTAAATTTAGTTAGACCAGGGAAGATTTGTTGGACAAAGTCCAACAATGTTTGTTGGAGAGCTGTAATAATTATTTGGACCTGAAAGAGCCACCTGTCCATAAATTCTAGGAAACTAAATCATGTTCCCTTTTTAGAGACTGCCCTTACTCTCATGATTGTGAGAGGAAGAATTTTGGTTTCTTGACATAGCTTAGCTCTGTTCATTTTAATGTTTGGTTGGCTCTTTCTACCTTCACAGATGATTAAGGTAGATAAATAGTAGTTGATTCCCAAAGTAGTAGCTAAACCTTGTTTTACCTTATTTGTGAAAGCTGAGCCATTATCACTCTGGACGCTCACTGGCAGCCACCACATTGATATGATTTTTCTCAAGACTGCCTCACTCACATTCAATGCCTTGCTCACATCCAGAGCCTTCTCTGTCTGAATTGGGTAGACCTCTACCCAGTCCAGTATTCCTACGAGGTACTTGGAGCTCCCCCATGTTTTCATGATAGCAATAGCTACTTGCCAGTATTCCCCTGGAAATGTTCCCCTTTGCTGAACTGGGACTAAAGGGGTGGAATTTTAAGTCTCCCTTGGGGTTATTCTGAGAACAGAATGTGCAAGTTCTGTTTGACTTGTGTGTTAGTCTGGGTAGATTAGAGAAACAAATCCATGGACACTCATACGTATATAGGAAAGAGCTTTATATGAAAGAGCAATTGAATATTCAGAAAACATCCAAGCCCAGTCCAGATCAAATCCATAAATTCTATATTAGCTCATATGTCCTATACAAATCTATAGTCTTCTTCAGACTCACGAAACACATGCAATGATGCCCAATGCAGGAAGATCACAGGCTAGTTGGTGGGAAGTCTTGTGGATCCAGTGACATTGTAATCAACTTAGTGCTGGCAGGGGTCTCTATGTAGCTTCTCTAGCTCCAGAGATCTGGCTCCATCAGCCTCCCTCCATATGTCTTCTCCACAGGGATATGTCGCAGGGAGTGAGCCGAGAGAGAGAGAGAGAGAGAGAGAGAGAGAGAGAATCCTGCTTCCAGGGAGGAAGAGAGGAAGTTCCCAGAATCCTCATTAGAAGGCCACACCAACAAAGAGGCATCAGGCTGTAACCTGGTTGTTAGGCTAGACTCCATCCCTTCACTCAATATCCTCAAGTGGACACAAGACTATGTAACGACCACAACCTACAATTCTGTTATTCCTTCTCCTCAAATGGGGTTATACAGTCATCATTGCTATCAGAACCCCATTCCCACGTTCCCATACACTCAGAGAATCATTACTCCCTTTACTGTTTCTGAAGGGTTCTCTATTTAGGCTTTCATGCATTGAATGCTCTTAATTATTCAAATGAACATATGCAAGTCTAACAAGCTTAATAAGGTAAAATAAAGACCATAATAGTAAGGGAAGGAAATATTAAAGAACTAGAGTATAGTTATGTATTTCATTCAGTGCTATACTACTCCCTAGATTTATATCCCTTCCATGTGGTCCTTCTGTGAGGGACTGTCCAATTATCTTACATGTGGTTTTGGGTCTCCACTTTGTCCACTCTTCTTCAGGTCAAGTTGATTGCATGTTTTTGAACTTCTGATACCTATCCCCATCGTCACCTCATTATCACACACCCTGGTGTGCTTCTTCCATGTGGGCTTTGTTGCCTCCCTACTAGATGGCTGCTTGTTTAAAAAACTAGACATCTTGACCAGAACAGGCAGCCTCATCTTTTTCTCCAGGGATAACTGGTGAGTTTGAAACACCAAACTTTTGGTAAGCAGTTGAATGCTTAACTTACCACACCACCAGGGCTCCTTTAATTAACCACCAACCCAAACCAAACTCACTGCCATCGAGTTGATTCTGGCTTATAGCGACCCTCTATAGAGTTTCTAAGACTGTAACTCTTCATGGAAGAAGACAGCCTTATCTTTTTGCTGATAAGTGACTGGTGAGCTTAAACCACCAACCATGTGGTTAGCAGCCCAATACTTAGCATATAATGCCACCAGGGATCCTTAGCTAACATATTATGCTTACAGTATAGTGTAAGTGCAGCTTTTAGATACACTGGGAAACCCAAAATTGCATGTGATTCATTTTACTGTGATATTTGCTTTATTGTAATGGTCTGGAACCAAATCCTCCATATTTTCAAAGTATACTTTGATGCAGTGGATCAGATAATGGAGTCATGTACTTCCCTGTCTTCTTTTAAACCCACATCCTCTATCACCAATCAGGCCCAAATCCCTTGTCAAGTCACCTCTGAAACAGCTCCTCACTCCCACCTGTAGGCCCCCTCACCGCTGAAATAGCCCCTGGTCTAGGTTTCTCTCCTTTGGCTTTCTCTTCTCTAATAGCCCTCCAAACACGTAGCAGCCTTCCTTTTCAAAACCTGACATGGATACTCTTATTGAAAATCGAATGCTGGTCTTCAGCCATCCATAAAATGAAGATAAAGTCTATGCAAGAACTTTCCAGACCTGGTTCCAATTAATTTTGTCTTCTACATGTTTTCCCTTTGTACCCAACAAACATGCCATGATGGTGTGTGACTCATTGCAAATTCTTCCACTTGGAAAGGCTTCACACATCTCAGGCTGGTTAATGCCCATCTGTCCAACGAGACCCAGATGGGATGTGTGGTAATGCTGTCTCTCAATCTTTTTGTTGTTGTTGTTGCAGAGGTGTTTGCCCATGCCTCTGACATTAGTTTCCTGTAGCTGTTGTACAAATTAATATAAATGTGGTGGCTTAAAATAACATACATGTATTTTCTCACAGTTCTGGAGGTCAGAATTTCAGTCAGCATGGCCACACTCTCTCTTTAGCCTTTAGGAGAGAAAGCGTTTTGACTCTCTGAGCTTTGAGTAGCTTGTAGTATTCATTGGCTTGTGGTAGCATCACTCTAATCTCTGCATCCATATTCATATGGCTTTATTCTCCGTGTCTCCTTGTGACTATAATGTCTCTCTCCTTTCTTTTATAGGGACTTAAGTAATTGAATTTACCATTTGCCTTAAATCTAGAATGACCTAATCTTGGCATTTTAAATTTAACTACATGTCAATGACCCTATATTCATCAGTACTCGGGTTTAGAATGAGACATATTTTAGGAGGTCATTATTTGTCTACTACACCTTTGATGGAGCACTACAGGAGATGCTGAGAACATGTTCATCTTGTCAGCAACTACAGGAAGCCAGGACTGAAAATCAACTGTCCTGGCATGAATCCCTGGCTCTGCCCCTTAACGTTTAACCATGGGCAAAAAGATACAACGTGTCTGAATATGGATTTTAATAATAAACGACCTTATCCATCTGTAAGGATCCCTGGTGGTGTAGTGGGCTATGCACTGACCTGAGAACTGTAAGGTCAGTGATTTGATTCCCCCCAGTCAGTCCATGGGAGAAAGATGAGGCTGTCTTCTCCTATAAAGATTTAAAGTTTCAGAAAACCCAAGTGGCAGTTCTACTCTGTCCTCTAGGACCACTATGAGTTGAACTGATGTTTTTTAATACATTTGTAAGGATGAAATAGAAAAAATATATGTGAAAGGACTTTGTAGAACACAACATTTTATTAAAATATTTTTGTTTCCTGTTCAAAAAGTAGGTCAGGAATGAATGTGATTCACATGTATTTAAGAATTAGAAAAAAGATGAAGTTCACCTGATGCCTTTAGAAAGGCCTGCCTTTTCTTCACTCCTAGTTTCCATGAGAAGACATCCTCCTGGATTATCTCTCCCCCTTTATTTCCCCTCCCTGAGGAGATGGAATTGTCTGATTAGTGGATTTCAGAAGAATATATGACATGTGCACCAAGCTTAGCTGCACTGTTCTTTGTAGTGAGCTCTCTCTTAGCAGAGAGTATGGATTTACTTCTACCTCAGCAGAGACCCACCTATGTGAAGGGTGGGGCAAGTGGAACGAGGCCTGGCTACTTGGCCAGCAGATATAAAGATATCTTTTCCAATATGGCTTCTATCAATAGAGAGATGATATTTTAGCATCAAGGTGAATTAGTTCTTTACTTCAAAATTGTTAGGACCCAAGTGCAAACACCCTTCATAGATGCCCCCAAAAGTACCTGAATTGGAAACCCCACTAAGGAAACTGGATTTTATCTTAAATTCACTTGTAGAAGATCTAGGGAACTGAAATACACTCTTGAACGTAAGACTGAAAATGTCTTATTAGAAGAAGGAGCCAGCAATAACTATCTCCATCTCAGGGAACTAGTGGCTGTTGGGCTCTGGTTTGGTCCAGACCTATTCTTTGAGGGTCCCCAATGAATGGCAACCCAGGACCAACATATGCTTGCTGTTATTCTCTCTGCTTTTTTTTTCTTTTTAAATCATTTTATTAGGGGCTCATACGACTCTTATCACAATCCATACATATATCAATTGTGTAAATTCCATTTGTACATTCATTGCCCTCATCATTCTCAAAACATTT
>NW_022103900.1:36087455-36098820 GCF_000313985.2 Echinops telfairi
GCTTCCAAGGAGGAATACAGGAGCTCCCAAAAACCTCAGGAGAAGGCCATGTCCACACAGAGGCCTCATTGATTATCACCTGATTGACTTTGAATCCTCTAATTGACACCAGATTATGTAACAACAACAACCTGCTTGACTATTTTTTTTTTGCATACCTTTGATTAAGGCTGCTTTATCCAATAACAAAATTGAAGATTCCCTTCCCGTATGGAAAGACGGTTGGAAGCTGGAGCTGAGTATCCAAGCTAGTGCTTTAGAAATGTAAGAGAGTTTTTGCTTTTTTTTTTAGTTTTCCTCTTCAAGTCTGGAGGGTTCCAGTAGGGTTCCAAGTGTGTAGTCATGGTTTGAGCCCTTTCTTCCTCCCTTTGAATATTGGAAGTTTTCTCTCGCTTGCTCTCGCTTTTTCTCCCTTTTAAGAAGATTTTTCTTCTGTGAAAAAGTGTAAGTTTAGTACAAGGGTCAATTCTGAGCTGGGGTTTCTACAAAATGAACTTCAGTTTGCGGCACCCTTTTGGCTTCTCGGCCAGTATTGCTATTACCATTCACTACTTCCCCCTTTCTTCCTCTCTACCACGCATACTAGACACTTCTACAGGCAGCATGACAGCTTCAAGTAACCTGTTCATTTCCGCTCCATGTGGAATGCAGAGAGCAAGCCTCTCTCTTTCCAACGGTTTCCATGTACATGTAACATGAGGGAAACCTACCTGCTATCTAAAGCTCGTGGTAGAGCAGTGCGCCCTGCCTTCTAGGCTGAGTTATAGGGAGGAAAACTACCATTCTCTATTAGTTGGGAGAGAAAGACTATTGCACACCTGATACATTAGTGATGGCCAGTCACCAAATACCCACATCAATGTACTTGGTGCCTCTGTACTCTCGGGAGGGGTGTCCTTCAAATCTTGTCTTCTGGAGAAGACTTGAGTTAAGGATTTATTTCAGCTACTTTAAAGATTTTCTTCCAGGCTTTTCTTTTGAATAGGCATAAGAGTTGCTGGGTTTAATTTTTTGCACACCTCTACCTTAGCCTCTGGGTGCTCTATCAGCAATCGCTAGTATTTTTAATAGCAGCTGTTTGATAGACAAATGGACCTATGCTTAGCTAGAAGAGGGGCCATCGTATAGGGAGCTCTTACACTTACAGGGCCTGAAAGTGCTCATTTATGAGCTTCCTCTACTAGTATTGCCGCCGCTGCCTCCACCCGAGGACAGTATGGCCATGTGGCTGCCACTGCACCAGGAGTCTGGGTTTTACCCTTAATTCTTGAACTGGTGCCCCTACTGCCACTTTCTCCTCTACATCTAATATACAGTGTTTTTGAATATCTGGGACACCAAGGACTGAACCCCACATTAGAGTGTTTTTCAATGCTTGAAGGGAGGTTCCCTGGCCTCTTCCCCACTGTAGGGGTTCCTACTCATCTCCTTTAAGGGACATTTGACAATTTCACCAGACGGTGCTATTCAGATCCTGCAACACCCTGCCATTCCCAGGAACTCTGTAAGTGGTTCCTTCGTGGCAAGGGCAGAAGGAGAGCATACTGAGGGCATGTGCCAAAGACAGTTTGTCTCTGATGAACCCTAAGTAGGGAATCACAGCAAGGCCCAGCTGGGCCTAATTTGCAGCAGGCTCCATGTTAGTATACGTCCCAACAGCCTTCTCCAACCCACTCCTAAAGGCTGCGGGGCTCTCATTCTTCCTCTGCTCCAACCCAATTTGTTTAGAAAAAGGAACAGGCTTCAGTAGAATGTTTTTGTGTACCAGCAATTAAGCATATGCTCATATGGTTCTGGCTATTGTACCCTACCACAGTTTGGGAATCTCACTCTGGGTTCAGGAAAGGAGCCACTGCAGTTCACACAATGGAGAGCAGGTTGCTGGGCATGTAGCTGGTTCCCATAGACCTGAGCTGTGGCCCAAATGTGACCCTTCTCATCTGGAGCATAGCTATGAGAAAGGATGACTGAAAAAGCTTTCCAAGTTAAAAAGCTTAGTTAAATGGTAGAACTGTTTCCTAAACTGGCTAGGGTCTGGGAAAAGCTTCCTAACTTGTCCTTAGTAGAGGGGAGGTAACTAAGAGAAAAGGGTACTTGAATTCTCATGGGGACCCCCCAAGTTGGATTGGTGGTCTCCTGCTCTGGCAAGATTGCTGGTGCACAGGTATGTGAAGAGGAGGTGCCATGGGAGAAGTGATTGATAATGTACTACTAGGCAAAAGTGCCTGGGGCTTTATGATAGAGTATTATTAACTCCTTCAAAGGGAAGGGGATTCTGATCAGTGCTCTGTCCCAGGGGACTCTTCTCCACACATTCCTTACACATCTGTAGATCCTTTGAATACATAATGGCTCAGACATAAGAGATCTCAGGCTACTTCCCTTCTACAATATAGGGAGATGGTATTATAATTTAGGCTTCCATTAGCAGGCCACTTTTCCTTATCTCCCATGTGATGCTCACTCAGGCTATGCATTGTTGCAAGGCTAGAGATTTTCTTGTGCAGTTTGCCAAAACTAATGGACATCCAGTCTTTGGTAGGCATCCCAGTGGTGAAATGGGGGGAACTGATTACCCTTGACCCATGGCTCCTGGTTAAACAAATAAAGGAAAGGAAGGAGGGAGAGTGAGTTCTCTGGGCTGGGCATCCCCTGGCTAGGGACTAAAACCCAAGAGAGGGAAGTTCAGGGTATCCCCTACCACAACCTTCAGAGCTTTTATTGCTTGCCCTGCATCAGGAAACACTGCAGGGACCTAAGGCGTATGTTCCTCTATCAGCAGGGTCAATACAGTCATTCCCTGAGAACATCTTCTCTTTAGATCCTGAATTTCATATCTAGGAGCCAGGGCCAATGGTGAATCTGCCAGGACTGGGATGTATTCCCCTACTACTATTTACAAAGCCTTCTAATTGATAAGAGGACTCAAACCATACAGATTTCAAAAGGGGAAAATGGATGTAGAACTCAATGTAGGGAGTCCTGATTAGTGAAATCAGTCAAGAACCAATGTTATATAATCATTTATGAAAATAACATGTACAAGGGCTTTGATTTACCATCAGTGATCTGTGGACAAGAACAAAAGATGTCCTCAGAAGATCTCAAGGTGCTGGGATAAGGTAGAAGGGCATCCCCCAAAGGACCTTGAAGGCAAACAGGACAAGACAGGAAAGCATCACAAATCTGTTGGAGAGAAAGCCAAAGGGGTCCCATATTTGCAGCAACAGCAAAGAAAAAAGTCCAAGTCCCATGCAGCTGAGGACAAGCGTTCATAGGAAACAGCATTTTGGATTTTGCTATCAAAAGTGAGCAGATTTCCAAGAGACACATGCTGCTTCTCTTACTTTTTTTGTGTGCCAATTTCTGCACCGAAATGTTGTCCTCTGCCCTCGCCTCCCTCTGAAGAACTGAGGGGTGGTGGCTTGAGCAAGACAATGAGACGTGACACAAAGGCACACTCTCCCTCAGCTAAGCATTTATTCAAACCAAACCAGAGTACATTGGAAAGGGGAATGTCGCAGAAGCAGTTAGGTTAAAAAGTAACACCTTATTGTTTGATTGCCCCTTTATTGACATTGCACTTTTAAACAGTTTTATTGACATATAATACACACATCATTCAATTCAATGGTTTAATCATAGGAATAAGAGTTGTACAATCATCCCCACAATACATTTTTGAACATGTTCTTCTCTTTTGTGCTCATTGTTATCAACTCTCTATTGTCCCCAACTTCCCTTTTGACCTATTTTAAATTTGTTCTAAATTTTAATATGTTCTGCTTTCCTTTGGATTGAGGTTTTTCTTTCTTTTATGTTGTTACTGTTGGTGGTGGTGGTGGTGTATGTGTGTGTGTGTGTGTGTGTGTGTGTGTATTTCTGTATATGAAATCTAGGATAGGTAAACTATACAGACACAGCTGAATGGATGATTTCTTAGGGGAATGACAGAGGATGTTGGTGGGGAGATGGGGGCTTATCTAAATGGTCCTGTTTCCCCTTTCCTGCAATCTTGAATAATTGACAATTTTGAAAGGAATTTCTACTATTGACAAGGGGGTTGTTACATCCTGGGCCCCTTACATCAAACCAAATCTCAACAGACCAGATCACAAACCATGTGATATTCCCAGTGTTTGATTAACAGCAGGCTAACTTAGCTTCACTAACAGTAATGGTTGTAAGAGTCCTGTCCTGAGGTTTAGGAACCCTGGTGACAAAGTGAGTTGTGCATTGTGCTGATAACCCCAAAGCTATCAGTTTGAGTAGCGCATTCTGCATTGAGGGGGAAATATGAGGCTTTCTGATCTCATGCCTTTCAGTATATGAAACTCAGGGTTGATGAACCGATAGGGACAGCAAGTAGAATAAGGGTTTGGGGGATAGGGAGGTAAAGTAGTGGGAGTAAAATGGAGACAATGTCAAGGAGTTCAGAAATAAAAGGAATGTTTGGAAACTTATTGTGATAGCAATTGTACAATTCTGCCTGACATGATGCAATTATGGAACGATACAATAGATGTATTAACTCCAAATGAGTAACAATAACAAATAAATTTCACACAAACACAAAAAAAGATTTATAGCATCAGAAACCTGTAAGGGCTGTTTTACTCTGTCCAATAGGTTTACTATAAGCCAGAATTGACCCTATGGTTGTTGGGTATTTTTTAAATTTCACGGAATATGCCAACCGGAGAATATGTTCAGCTGTAGTTAGTAACTACATGTAGTCAGTACATGTAGTTACAGGCTACTGTTTTCATTTGCCTCTGAATTAGAATCTAAAACCTAAGTCACCTACATAGGGTAGGCTGAAAGTGGAAACTTAACTCCATTTTAAAGTTTGTAATTTCAGTTCAATTAAAAACTTATATTTGTTAACAGTAGTTTCTCTACTATTTGTACTGACCTACCCAAATAACTTGAAGGAAATATTTTCTCTGTGGCTGGGTAGATGGAGGATGCCACAATCCATTGCAGAGTATATTTCTTCCCCGGTGAGATAGATTCAGGATTTACCTAAAGGATTGTGGCTCGTGGAATTAGTGATGCCTCCCTTAAGGATACATTCATAAGGTCACTCTCACTAAAGCTGAATGATTCAACTTAACTCAGTTTCCTTTGCACCAACCTATGCCTTCTCAGTCGACTTGCATGGGAAACATCACCTGTTTGCTCAACTGCAAACATTTCTCTCACCAGCTCCTGTCGGCTGGGTCTGATAATTCCTAGAAGCCATAAAACTAGCAACTAATTTCCTTCACTGGTTAAGTCAGGATATAAAAACAAGGAAGGGAATCTTGATATATGTGTCTTTTATAAAAAGTAAACTACAATCTGATGTCTTTAAAACAAAGATGTAATAAGAGGATTATTTGAAAGGATCTTGAAGCCAGTCTTATCTAAAGTTTTTCACAGCACATAAGTTTTTACTTAACAAGCTGTTTCTGGAAAATAATATCCAACTTAAACCTATTTGCAAAAACACAAGACAGAATTAATTCACTGTCGTGGAGTCCATGCTGACTCAAAGCGACCCTGTAGGACACAGCAGAACTGCCCCTGTGAGTTCCTGAGGCTGTAAGTCTACAGGAGCAGAAAGCCCTTCCCTCTCCCAAAACTTATTTCCTCTCCCTGAAAATCTGGCTAAAACTGTGCAAGCACTCACCAATGATGTTTGACAATTCCACCTGAAAATGATATAACTGTGAGTAAAATTTTCTGTATTTCCTAAACATAATCACTGTATTCCCCAATAGATGCTCATTCCTCCCTCCTAATTAACCATCCTTGTGATCACAACTGAAGATTAACCAATCAAATAGCTGTTATAATTTCTTTTTTTCCTGGACCATGTCTTTGGATTTCTATTCAAAGATATCAGTTCTCACTTGGCACGGGCTGCATCCAGATATATCCTTATTATATTTTATTTTTCTAAATAAATCCTCCTAATCTAATATTAAAGATTGGGTTTTTTTTCCACTACAACACCAGAAATAGACATGCTTGAGAAAGCAATTTATGCAGTGTACCAAAATGTTCAGCCTTTTTTCTGTGACCGTCCTATAATTAACTGAAGACCATGTATACTTGCAATTATATACACATTACGAAACATTGAGCTCCATGTGTATATTATCCACTGGGTCCTACTCTCAGATACTCTACCTTAGATTCCCCTAATGGTCTTTCAGCCTATAATGGTTTTGTACATCAGTCCCTGCTGTGCTTGTGTGAGAATGCTTGTTTCCTTATTATTAGGTGGAGCTGCCATCTTCACTCTGAACTTGGATGGTTTCCCGGTCTAGATTTTCAATAAATCTCTTAATTTTACTTTTGCAGAGAGTCTCTCTTCACTCGAGGGCAAACTAAAACAATTAGCAATACATTACCATCTTACCAAACACCCCACAATGCTCTTGTTTTAAAGGCTGACAACACTTTCTAATTTCAAAGTCAAATAAACCTAGCATTTATCCAGTTATTAAACAACTATGCTGCTTAACCCTTCGTATTTCCCTGGTGAGAATATTTGGAAAGCTGGCATTAGGAAAAGTTCTGTTCAGTGTTTTACTTGCATCAACACAGCACCAGCAATACAAAGACATCCCTGGAGAGATAGATGCTCACTGCTCTAATTCCACAGGCTTTGCAGATGAAAGGCAGAAATCAGAATCTCTATGTAACACTGCCCCTAAATGTATATATTCAAAGGACCAGGAGACTCTCCCATTCTAAACCCAAAATGTTTTCATTTACAGTTGAGAAGATTGGAATGATGGCTTTTGAAGTTTTATTTGCTCTAATAATGTGAGAATTATGTATGAATGTGAGGATAAACTGCACAGTTACTTGTGATTATTTCTAAATATTGATTAAATTGTAATAGGAACATGCAAGTTATAATGATAAATATTTTTCTGGCCAACATATACAAAAAAGGACCCTAGATCAATTAAAGCTATTTAAGAACAGAAATGACCATCCACCTGGCTATTTGTTGTATTTTTGATGGCTGACATAATGCTATGCAACTGGAAAAAAATGTCTTCAGCATTTTACATGCCAGCATGGTCACCATTGTGTCAGTCTAGGTACATTAGAGAAACAAAACCATAGAAACTCATATGGATGAGAGAGTTTTATGTAAAAGGTAAGTGCACATCAAGAAAACATCCCCACCCAGTGATGCCCAAGCCCACAAGTCCAACATTAGCCTATATGTCCAACACCAATCCACAAAGTCCTCCTCCATCTCACAAAACACACGCAATGACGCCGACTTCAGGAGGAAAGCCGAGTCAGTGAACATGTAAGCATCTCAGCGCTGGCAGGGGTCTCCACACAGCTGCTCCAGCACCCAGGGGTGCATTGGGGTAGGTCCATGTGGCTTCTTCTTGGGGTTGTCTTACAGGAAGTGAGCCTGGCCAGCTGAATCAGGAACTGGTTAAGGCAGCTGCACCCTGGTCCAACCATCAGAAAGCAAGGGACCCGAGAACTAGAAAGGCAAGGCTCACCAACCCATTTATCCCTTCACCCTTCGATTAACCCCACATGTGTTTATCAGCCAGGTTAGCACAATAAACTTTAACTATTTCACCCATGGTGGGCAAGTTTCAGTGGAACAACCAGGCTAAGACAACCTAAGAAGAAGAGCTGGTGATCTACTTCCAAAACGTTAACAATGAAAACCATATGGATCAAGACTATACTTTCTAATATTGCATTGGAAAATTAGCCCTCCTGGGTTTGAAGATACTGAAAATGCACAGTGGACTCCAAAACGGTTTCAAAAATACCAACTATCATGAAGATGGTACAGAACTCTTAGCATTTTGTTCTGTTTTACATGAAGTTACCGCAAATCAAAGCTGGCCCAATGACAAACAACAACAAAGAAAACTCAAGGGCTGTCTCATGCTGTAGTTTGCTTCAATTCACTAGAATGACTAAGTTTCTGTATTTTCTTGTATGCTGTTTCTTCTGTTCAGAATACCATCCTCCGCTTGTCAAATTATATTAAACTCCAAATTACTGATAACCTATTTGTGAGAAGCTTCTCAGGATCCCTCTAGCCATTAACTGAATTATGTCCCCTAAAAGATAAAAAATGTGAGTTGAAATTCTAAACTCTATTCTTTTGAATGTAACTCTCTCAAGGTATAATCAGTGAACAAAAGGACAATTTGGAATCGAATGAGTCCTAATCCCATCTGAGTGTTTTTTCATTTTGTTTTGTTTCATATAATTGAAAACATATAGAAAGACAGGAGTAGACAGAAGAATGTCCATGTGACACCAGATGCAGGTCCAAGCTAAGACATGAGAATGACTATTTTCAGAAACCCCCCGAAGCAAGGAGAGAAGCATAGAGGCATAGAACATGTTCATTTTCAGAATCTTCAGAAAGTGACCCCCTTAAAATCTTACAAATGACCATCTAAAATACAGATATTGATTTTTACTCATCAGGGGTATAAAGAATAAAAAATAATCAAAATAACAGAGAAGAAATGATTATACAATTCTGTAGCCTACATGAGCTACAATCTTATTTACCCTGAGACCAGAAGAACTAAATGGTGCCTTGCTACTACTCCTGACTGTTCTGAGTGAAGTCACCATAGATTGCCCCAGAGATTATGAATGAAACATGGACAACAAAACTTAACTTTGTTTAAAAAAAGACTGGAGTAACCGAACAAATTAATATCAGCATACTCCTTGGATTACCATCCTCAGTACTTCAAGATTTTAATGAACATTCCCTGAAATCACCCTTTAGCTAAATAAATAAATCAGATGTAAGATTGGTGCTCAGTTAAACAAGCATATGTGTGAGACCTGAAGGTCAACGATTACCCTACAGTGAAAATGAGAAGGAGGCAGGGAAGCTAGAGATTTGGAATTGGGAAAACCTGAACATAAATAAAGAGAATGTTGACACATTGTGAACTGTTACTGATATCAATGACCAATTTGTGCAGAAGTGTTCCAAAGAGAACCTAATTTACAGTGCAAGCCTTCAGCAAAACAAAGCAAAAATTATTTTTAGAAAAGGAGAAGGAGAGCAGCTAGAAATGATACATAGAGCCAGTCACCAGCAAGAATAAGGCCACCCTTAACTAACTGAGGAATTAGCCTATGATCTAGTACCAAGGCTACTAAAGTAAGAAATCCAAACTGAACTGAAGGCATTGGTGACAAAAGCAGAGGCTCTAGGAATCAACAGAATTAAGATGCATCAGCAAACAAACACAATGCTGGGCTGTCTCCCTTGTTCAGGCTAAGGAATTTGGAAGAGACCTCACTAGTCAATGACAGGAAGAGATCTTTAAGCATGCCCCTTCCTAAGGTAAGTGAGCCAAAGGAATGCAAGCACTATTGAATAATATCTTTAACATCACACAGAAGAAATTTGTGCTGATCATCATGGGTGGGAGTCAGCTGGTTCACAACGGTTCCACAGAACCTATAGCTAATTTTTTGTTCAGTTCAAAGAACCAGTTGTTAAAATGGCACCTATAATGAGGCTTCTCTCCATTCCTATCTTCTTGAATTTATTAATTAGGAATGGGTGTTGGATGGTGTCAAATGCATTTTCTGCGTCTATTGATATTATCATATGGTTCTTATACTTTTTCTTATCTACATGGTGTATAATATTGATGGATTTTGGGATGTTAAACCATCCCTGCATCCCTGGGGTGAATCCTACCAGATCATGGTGGACAATATGTTTTATATACTTTTGTATTCTATTGGCCAATATTTTGTTAAGGATTTTTGCATTTATGCTCATTAAAGATATCGGTCTGTAATTTTCTATGCTGGTGGGGGTCTTTGCCCTGGTTGGGTATCAAAGTTATACTGGCTATGATAATATTTTAATGTTTGCATTAAGGCCATTGGATATTCAGACTTATTATCACTATCTGTGGATTCATTGCTGTCATATTAGTCTTATGTTTTGTGTGTTTTCCTATATCCCTGCATATCAGTGTGTTGTGTTTGTGTGTGGGGCTTCTTTCTTGTCTTGTTTTCCCTCTGAGGTCCTGTTATCTTCATAATTGTTGTCTTCACATTGGCTTCTGGACAGAGTTGGGCTATATGGTGGCCTCCTGCTTGTGCTTGAGGTATGTTGATCTTCTCACCATTGTGAGGATCTTCTGCAGGGTTGGGTGTTATACTGTATTCTTTGAGTTTTTCCTTGTCATGGAAGACCCTTGTCTGTCCATCTATCTTAATGGATAATTTGGCAGGGTAAAGGATTCTTGGGTGGGTGTTTTATCCTTTACGCTTTTGTAAGATGTTGCTCGACTCTCTCCTCCTCTTCATGGTTTCTGCTAATAGGTCTGAGCATATTCTTACCTGAGCTCTTTTGTATGTGACTGTCTTTCTTTCTCTTGCTGCTCTTAAAATTTTCTTTTTCCTGAAAGTTGGATATTTTTACTAATATGTGTCTTAGTGAGTTCCTCTTGGGGTTTAGTCTAGTTGGTGTCCTCTCTGCTTCCTGTATGAGTGCCTGATTCTCATTCATTATGGTGGGAAAGTTTGCTTCCAGAAATTCCTTCACTATCGTAGTTTTGACTTGTATGGTGTGTCCTGCTCCGGTAGGCCAATTTTTCAAATGTTATTCCTCTTCATAGCATCTGTCAATGGTCTCAAGTTATCTTTCGCTTCTTTTATTTTCCTATCTGTCTTTCTTGTTTGCTGAGGTCTGTTTGGGTGTCTTCGAGATCGCTGATATGTTTTTCTGCCTCCTCAATTCTTATCAGAAATTCTGTATCCTTTTGTTAGGCTTCCACTACCTCATCCATTAACACCTGTATTTCCCTTTGGTGAGGGGTCTTCATCCCCTCAATTGTGCACTTCATCTGCTCTATCATTGCATCCTTATTCTGCATTGCTGCCTTTAACTTCTGTATTACTCCAAGCAGCCTTCTGAAGATTTCTTTTTGTGGCAGATCTATGTCGGATTCTTCTATAAGCGTTATTAACTCTGCTAATGGGTTTTGTCTCTGTTTTTGTTGTTGTTGTTGTTTTTGAGAGTGATGTGGTCTGTTGAAGCTTCCTTGATCCCTTTGTGGATGTAGGTGCCATGTTTCTTGGAGATGAGGGAGTCCTAAGGTCTTTCTCGTGTTACCAATAAGGGTGTTTTTGGGGGGGCTGCCTGTGACCTACTATAGAGGTGGGTCAGACTGCCATGTAGGAAGAGCTCCTCGGTGGTTCAGTGATCAATAGTTTTAAGGAGTTTCAGTGACTGGAGTGAGGTTGGAATCTTTATGTATGCCCCTGGGCTGCTTTGATCTGACCTGTCAGGCCACAATTAGCAGCCATTTTTCTTATTTAATTT
>NW_022103900.1:36098961-36173552 GCF_000313985.2 Echinops telfairi
TTGATATGGGAGAGGGTGCTGATCGGTGGTTGTTGAGCCAGGCTATGTTTGGGAAATGTATGCTCTTCAGATCATGGATGCATGCCCCCCCTCCCCCCTCCGCAGGCCTGGGACATTAGGGAAGTGCTCAACCTGGGGCAGAAGTGGTGCTGACGGGAAGTGCATGGTAGTGGCTTGGGCCTGCACAGGGGGTAGTGGGTAGGAATGGTTCAGGCTCAGGCAAGGTGTGGGAGTGGTGCTGGCAGGAGCAGGTGGGAGTGTTCAGGTCTGTTACTGCTGGGAGAATGCAGCCGCCCGCTGTAGTGGTGTGGGCTGGTGCCCATGGGAGTGTATAAGAATGGTGCAGGCTCAGGCAGGGAGCAGGAGTGGTGCCAGCAGAGTGGTGGGTGTGCTCAGGGCTGCTCTGGCAGGGAGTGTGCTGTAGAGCAATGAAGTGGCGTGGGCCAGTGCCAGTGGGAGTGGGGGGGAGCTGCGCAGGCTCAGTGGGGGAGTGGGAATAGTGCTGGCGGGAGCCGACAGGCTTGCAGGAAGCACACAGGCTGCAGGGGGGCGGGTAATTCACAGAAGCAGCTCTGCACAGCGGAAGTGGTGGGCAGGCAAGGGCACTGGTGGAAGGGTCTCAGGCAACAATGGGGGTGGGATGCCCCAATCGCAGGTTACCTGACCTGCTACAGGTAGACTGCAGTTCAGTTCCCAGGACCCTGGGTGAAAGAAAGGAGAGACCCAAGTTTGGTGGTGGATCGCTGCCACATGGAGAGAGGGGAACCATGGGAGAAGGAAGCTGCCCTCCAAGTGGAGCACTGTGAGTGGGCTGCTGCTACAGGGGGTCCCACCACAGCTGCATGTGTCTCCACGGTGCAGCCAAGCAGCTTCTGGCATGGTGACCAGGCCTGTGGGTGGTATGGGACAATTGGAGATCATGACTGCGGCTGTGGTGGTGGCGGCAGCAGTGGTGGGGGCAGCAGTAGTGGCGTGCAAGAGCAGCTCAGGCAGATGAGACAAGTTGTCCCAAGCATCAGATCTCAGGGGCTCCAGATCAGGACATATGTGTTGGGGTTAGGGGGTTGTTCTAGGGAGGTCCTCTCACTCACCAGAATTCTTCCACTAGTCCTTCTGTATACCAGACCTGCCTGTGCATGAAAAAGCTCTCAGTATGTGCTGCTTACCTGAGCACCATCATGACCTGTGCTCTTGATCCTCCTTTTTTCTCTCCCTCCTCCACCCTCCCACCCTCATGAACCCTTAATAAATTATAAATTATTATTCGCTGTCTCCTTTCACCCACATTTCTGTTTGTCCTCCTTGGGGTTAGAGTGGGTAGGTTGTATGTCATTCATTGTGATTGGTTCCCTGTTTCTCTGCCTTATCCCGCCCCCTTCACCCTACTCTCATGGTATCACTACTCCCATTACTGTTCCTGAGGGCTTTATTTGTCCTGGATTCCATATGTCGAGAGATCTTATCTGTACCAGTGTACATGCTCTGGTCTAGCCAGATTTGAAATGTAGAACAAGGGTCATGATAGTGGGGGAAGGAAGCATTCAAGAACTAGAGGAATGTTGGGTGTTTTGTCAGTGCTATGCTGCACCCTTGCTGACTTGTTCCTGCCTTGTGATCCTTCTGTGAGGGGATGTCCTATTGTCTACAGATGGGATTGGGGTCTCCACTCAGACCCCCATCATTGTCATCAACATAATTGTCTTATGCCTGATACCTGATCCCATCGATACCTCATGATCACACAGACTGGTTTGCTTCTTCCATGTGGGCTTTGTAGCTTCTGTGCTACATGGCCGCTTGTTTAACTTCAAGCCTTTATGACCCCAGATGCTATATCTTTTAATAGCCTGGCACCATCAGCTTTCTTCACCACATTTTCAGAGGTAAAAAAGGACATTATGTTAAAAAGAGAAGGATATCTGAATAAATTGTGCACTTTAATAGGAATACACCAATAATTTTACATTAATTGTAACAAATGTACTATAGTAATAGAAGATGTTACTAGCACTGGATATAGGAGAACTCTCTATGCCATATTCACATTTTTTATGTGAATAAAAAAAATAATTGCTCTTAAAATGTAGTGAAATCCCAAGTGAGGCTAAGTACTACAAAACAAGGAAAAGGTTTAGAAAGTGATTGGGGATGGAATCGTTTTGAATAAGGTTGTAAGTAAGACATCTATGAGTAGGTGATAGGAGAATGAAAGGGAGAGTGACCGAGGAGGAAACAAGAACATCTTAGTACTTGTTAGGAGAACATGTGAGCAGATAGGATTGCAGGTCTAAAGACCCTGAGAATAAATTCTGTTTTGTAGATTTCAAGAGCAGGAAGCAAAGGCAAGTGTGAATGAAATGCAGGGAGGTAGTGGAGAACATATCACAAAATATTGAAGTTGTATATGAATATGAACCTAGATTTATACACACACACACACACACACACACACCTTTTGGGGAATTGATTTTTATTTGGGGGTAAGATTGAAGCAAGGGAGTCCAGGTAGCACAGTGGATTGTACATTGGGATGCTAGCTGCGAGCTCAGCAGTTTGAACCCACCACCCACTTTGAGGGAGGAAGATGAGGTTGTCTGCTCTTATAAAGATTTACATTTCAGAAACTCTTATACAGTGCATATGAGTCAAACTACTCACTGACAGTAAGTAAGATAGAATGATACAAAACAATGTGTCTTATCTACTATGTGTCTACTGTATGGATGATAGCCTGGAAGGGAAAGAGTGACAACAGGAGGTTTTGATACCTACTTCAGTGGCACAAGGATTGGGTGTAGCAAAACAGGTTTATGGCTATTAAGGTAAAGGTTGGTTCAATTTTACCCAGTAGCACTAATAGATTACAGTCGTAAAAACCCAATGGAATAGTTTTAATCTGTAACACATGGGATCACCGTAAGTCAGAATTGACTCAATGACAAAAAATTTTTTGGAGTTGATGAATATAGTTGATTTACTTGGTAAGGATGGTAGTGGTGGTGTTTGTGAGAAATGATTATTAGGACCCTGGGTACATGTTGTGGGGCTAACTGCAAATCAATGGGTCGAAACAACCAGTCTTTGTTAGTTACCTTAAAAATATAAAGTCTCAGAAACCCAAAGAAGCAGTTCTGCTCTGTCCTCTGGTATCACTTTGGGTCAGAATTGACCCAATCGCAGTCGGTTTGAGTTAGGATTTAATTTCTTTTGAAGAAATGTGGTATGACATTAGATAAACTGTAGAGGTAAAAGGAAAATTAAGGAAGTCTCTAAAAATGTTTTAATGTCTACAAATCTTTTATGTATAGCATAAAAACACGGTCATAAACTTACTGAAACCAGAAAAAGTGGCAGCAGAACCCTGTCAGAGATAGGGCCAGATGATGGACCTCTTGGTCTGAGAACAAGCAAAATGTGACTGAGGAGGAGCTAATTTCTTTCTTTCTTTGTAATCATTTTATTGGGGGCGCTTACAGCTCCTATCACAATCCATCCATTGTGTCAAGCACATTTGTATATATGTTGTCATCATCATTTTCAAAACCTTTTCTTTCTACTTGAGCCCTTGGTATCAGCTCTTTCCCCCACTCGCCCTCCCTCACGAACTCTTGATAAATTATATAATTCTTTTTGTTATGTCTTAAACTGGCTGCTATCTCCCTTCACCCACTATTCTATTGTCCGTCCCCCCTGGAAGGGAGTTATATGTAGATCATTGTGATCAGTTCCCCCTTTCTCCTCCCACCTTCCCCTTGTCCTTTTGGTATCACTACTCTCATTATTGGTTCTGAGTGGTTTATATGTCCTGGAGTCCCTGTATTGTGAGTTCTTATCTGTACCAGTGTACATGCCCTGGTCTAGCTGGATTTGTAAGGTAGAAATGGGTTCAGGATAGTCGGGGGGAGGAGCGGAGCATTAAAGAACTAGAGGAAAGTTGTATGTTTCATTGGTGTTATACTGCACCCTGACTACCTTGTCTCTTCCTTGTGACCCTTCTGTAAGGGGATGCCCAATTGTCTACCGATGGGATTTGGGTTTCCACTCTGCCCTCCCCCTCATTCACATCAATATGATTTTTTTTTTGTTCTGGGTCTTTGATGCCTGACCTGATTCCATCAACACCTCATGATCCCACAGGCTGGTGTGTTTCTTCCATGTGAACTTTGTTGCTTCTCAGCTAGATGGCCGCTTGTTTGTGTTCAAGCCTTAAGACCCCATACACTATATCTTTTGATAGCCAGGTACCATCAACTTTCTTCACCACATTTGCTTATGCACTCATTTTGTCTTCAGTGATAGTGTCAGGGAAGGTGAGCATCTTCTACCTTAATAATTACCTTTTAAACATATGTACATATTTTTATTTCCCTATTGTTATATAAATATATATATACATTTGTATATACCTGTATTTAGACCTCTGTACATATCCTTTGCCTTTTAGTTCTTTCCTGTATTTCCTTTTACTTTCCTCTTGTCCCATAATCATGTTCGGCCTTCATTTGGGTTTCAGTAAATCCTCTCGGCTACATTTCCCTTGATCAGGCATCCTAAATTTCTTGAAGTGAAGTATACCATGGTAATGTCAATTTGGTCAAGCCTGTGGGAGTGGAGCCATTGGGATTTTCATTGGCTGATGGGGCACAAATCAAGGTAAGGAGAAACAGGTACAAACATCTGCTAATGATGAGAACTTGGAATGTGTGAATTGAATCTAGGAAGTCATTAAAAATGAAATGGAATGAAAAAAATATCGACGTCCTATAAATTAGTGAGTTGAAATGGACACCTACTGACCATATTGAATCCAAAAATTTTACGATTTCCTATGCCTGGGGTCACACAGTCAAGAGGATGGTGTGGCCTTCCTTGTGCAAAAGGACATTGCAAAATCAATCATGAAGTACAGTCTTATCTGTGATAGGATAATAAGTACTGCCTTCAAGGAAATCCAAGCAGTACAATCATTATTCAAATGTATACACCAACCACCAAAGTTAGTGAAGAAGGAATTGAGGAACTCTACTAATGACTTCAGTCAAAAATTGATCAAATGTGCAATCATGATGCATTGATAATATTGGTGATTAGAATGCAAAAGTTTTAAACAAAGAGGGAGGAACAAGAGTTTGAAAATATGGGCTTGGTGATAAATAGGAAGCTGGATATCCCAAGAAAGAATTTTGCAAAATCAACAACTTTTTCATAGCAAATATGAACTACACAAAAGGTTACTGTACACATGGTGTTATCTAGATTGAATGCACAGAATTGACTATGTCTGTGGGAGTGACACTGCTCAATATTATCAGCTGAAACCAGGCCAAGGGCTGACTATGGAACAGACCATCAATGGTTCATATGGAAGTTCATGTTAAAGATGAAGAAAATTAAAACAAGCCCATGGAACCAAAATATGGCCTTGAGTCTGAATTTTTAGAGCATATCGATCATAAATTTGATATATTCAACAACAGTGGCAGAATACCTGAGGAGCTGTGGACGGACACCAAGAACATCATTTATGGCAAAAGCAAAAGGTCATTAAAAAGAAAGGAAAAATCTAAGTGAATGTCAGATGAGATTCTGAAACTTGCTCTCAACCTCAGAGTAGCAAAACCAAGTGGAAGAGAGGATGAAGACAAAGAACTGATCAGACATTTTTAAAGGGCAAATCGAGAAGACAAAATAAAATATAATGAAATCAGAGAAGCTGGCTTAGATGAAGAGTAATGTGGTATCAGGATTAGAGGAAGGTCTATTAAACACATGATATGCAGATGACACAACCTTGCTTGCTGAAAATGAGGAGGACTTGAAGCACTTGCTGATGAAGATCAAGGATTGCAGCCTTCAGTATGGATTTTGACTCAATGTAAAGAAGACCAAAATCCTCACAACTGGAACAGCAGGTGACATCATGACAAATGGAGAAAAGGTTGCAGTTGTCAAGGATTTTGTCTTGCTTGGATCCACAATCAATGCTCATGGAAGCAACAGAGTAAAGAAATCAAAAGACAAGTTGCATTAGGTAAATTTGTTGCAGAAGACCTCTCTAGAGTATTCAAAATCAAGGATGTTACTTTGAGGACTAAGATGTACCTGATCAGTGCCATGGTATTTTCAATTGCCTTATATGCATGTGAAAGTTGGACATTGAATAAGGACAACTGGGGAACAACCAGTGCATTTGAATAGTGGTGCTAGAGAAGCATATTGAAAATACCATGTAGTGCTAACAGGACAAACTGGTCTTTGTCGGAAGTACGGTCAGAGTGCTCCTAGAGGTGAGGATGAATGACTTTGTCTTACATGCTGTGCACTTGTTGTCAGGAGATTACACATAACAAAACTAAAACAATTTGACCTGAGCAATTGTGCAGATGGTGTTTCTATTTAATATGAATGGAGGGATTAAAAGGAAAGAATTTGAGAGGTGCACTAAGAGATTTTGAACCCGTAAAACTTGAAATGCTTATCGGGCCTCCTATCAGAACTAGATGACTTCAAAGGAGTTCCTGGAACTTAGAATCATCAGTTAATGTTATCCAAATTAAAGAAATGAATAGATCCACATAGAGAAGTCACCAATACAATTTACAGTGAGAAAGGGGGTAGAGGGGGGAGAGCATAAAGGGTTGTATTCTCTGAGCCAAATGCCGATTAAAAAAAAAATAGTGATTAACACCACCAAATACCATGAAAATGTATGTAAGATAAAAACTGAAAACTGATCACTGAAATCACTTTCTCGACAAGGTGGCTTAGGTGAATGACAGAGATGAAGGCACATTTAAATGGTGTTCAAGAGAAAGTGTTGAGCAAGTGAAAATTGGTACTGTATGCAAAGTTTTCTGTGACTTTTATTCTAAAAATGGGGGGAAACTGTGACAGGGAATTGTTTTCTTTTGGGATGGGCATTTATTAAGCATAGTTTCAAGTTGATGAGATCTATCTAGCAGTAAAAGAAGAGTCAGTGGTATTAGGAAATGAAACATTTAGGAGCAGAGCACCTTAGAAGGAAAGAATAAATGAGATCCAAGCCACAAATGGAAGGATTGTCCTAGACAGGGATCTAAAAAGTTAATTCGCTTTCTCAGAAGAACGATGGAATGTAAGAGTACAGAGGGAGGTGGGTTAATAGACTTAGCGGCATGAGAGTAATGATGTTCTCTGACTGCACCTATTTCCTCAGAAAATGAGAAGCAACTGATAATGAAGTGAGAGAGGTCTTTGATATTGTAAAGTGTGACAAAAGGGTGAGAAATAATTGCTTTCTGAAGTAGGAGAGGGACATTACTGGAGAAATATAGTAAATTCACTTCCTGAGAAGGGCTCAGAGCATACATTTAAAGTGAGTCTAAATAGCATGCACTATGAATTTCTTCACTTTTGATAATATGTAAGCATGTAGCAGAGAATAACAAAGTTAGATTTATATGAGGGTGTGGTTGGTTAATACAATGAGCAAGGAAGACTGGATAAAGACGTGGGGACCATATGCCAGGATAATCATGATTGCCCACGCACTTTGAACTACAGAACAAAGAAACTGACAACCTGAGAGAAGACAGAGAATAAAAGAGAGGTGTGAATGGATTGGAGGTCCTAATTTGGGAGCCTGTGAGCCTGAGGCTTCCTGGTTCAGGAAGTGCCTTTGGGCAGGAGACTGGCTTGCCTTTTGGTTATTTATTGGCATTAGAGAAAATGTAACACCTAATCATTTGAACTCCCTTTTGACCCATTTTAAACTTATTCTGATTTTTAACATTTTCTGCTTTGTTTTTGACTGAAGATTGCTGTGTCTCTGTTGTTGTTAGTTTGTTGTTGTTGTTGTTGTTGTTTGGGGATGGTGGTATGTTTTCCTGTATATGAAAGTCAGGATAGGCAAAGCTATAGAGGCAGTAACTGGATTAATGGTCTCTTGGGGGTATGGCAAGGGTGGTTTGGGAGAAATGGGGAGCTGATAACAATGAATACAAGAAAGAAGAAAATGTTCTAAAATGCGTTGTGGTAATGATGATACAACTCTTAAAAAGATTGAACTACTGAATTGTATGACTTGGGCTATGTGCCAATAAAATTATTATTTTTTTGATTAAAAGCAGCAAAGCAGCTTTGTAGTTCTTGTCAGTGCAAGGCAGAGGTAAAATGGCTAGGAGACTGAGGATCAGAGAGACACGGCCACCTGCATGGCTAAGAAGAGATAATGCTGTGGACAAAATGACTATATCTGTCATGTTTTCTGATCCTGACTTGTGATCCATTGATTTCCCTAATAAATCCCATAATCACAAAAAACATGAGTTGTTGAAATAGAAGTTTTCGGGAGGGTGGAGAGGGTGGGGTGGAAATGGAGAACCAATTACAAGGATCTACATATAACCTCCTCCCTGGGGGATGGACAATAGAAAAGTGGGTGAAGGTAGTGGGTAAGATATGACATAATAATAATAATTTATAAATTATCAAGGGTTCATGAGGGAGGGGGCAATGAGGAGGGAGGGGAAAAAATGAGGAGCTGATAACAAAGGCTGAAGTAGAAAGTATATGCTTTGAGAATGATGATGGCAACAAATGTACAAATGTGCTTGACACAATGGATGTGTGTATGGTTTGTGATAAGAGCTGTATGAACCCCCAATAAAATGATTTTAAAAAAAGGAAGTAAATGTCCTAAAATTGATTTTGGAGCTAATAATGATGAGAACAAAGATACAGAAAGTGTTCTAAAACTGATTGTGGGGATGACTGTACAACTCTTCCTGATGTGACTGAATTATATGTATGATATGTGAATTAAATGGCAATAAAACTGTTGGGGGAAAAATCCACATATAAAAAAAAAGTAATAGAAGTTTTAGAGGAATTAGGGTGGAAAAATAAGTGCTGCTACCTACTTCACTTGATGATGGATGTAGCTTTTAGATGTGTTTTAATGATTGATAAAGGAAGTTCTCCTAAATGTAATAAGAAATCTGAGTGGTTGGAAGAAGTAAGATGGGTTATTCTTGCTATTTGCTGAGAAAAAGTGATGGTCATTTACAGAACACAGACTATGTGTCTGGTCCTATGCGCTGATTAAGGACACGGAGAAAAAATGATACAAATTTCACTTTTAGGGAATTCATAGACTAGCAGTGCTTAGACATTTAACATTTAAACATACATTTCTGTCTGATAAATTATGATCTATTCCAGATCAGGTGAGATGAAGACCATAATGACAGAGTTAAATTTTGAACTTGGTCTTTCAGGATACACTACCTGGAACTTATCTAGGCAAAGTTATCTAAGTATTGAGTCAATTAATTAATTGATGTATGTTGAATAATGTTCTAGAAGGACTAGTGTGCAGATCTCAGAGGACCTAGACTGGAATATTTGAGCTAAATATCTGAAAAGTAGTATATGAGGGTACAAAGCCTAGGGAGCTTAACTAAATTTTACTAGAAAAAGGTGGCTCCAGATAGTTTATGGAATTCTAATTTTCTAGCTTATTTTAACAACTCCAGATTTCTTAACGAATCTTCATATAATGCATTCTTCATTAATAGCTTCTATAAACATATAAACCTAGTATGTCAAAGTTCTGCTTTAGCACCTCTGGATCCCAGAAGGTGCCCATTAGTCATTTAAAAGTCTCAACTTATTTTACTTGTGACTTACTCCAGTAGACACAATGATACTACATGGAATTTGATGGGAACTTTGGGCAGTGATTACTTATTCAATTTTTAGGCTCCAATCTCCTCGAAACCCCATAGTGCTTAATAAACATTTATTTAACCAGAATTTATTGAGCACTTGCTACATGTCAGGAACCAAGCCAAGGGCTTTACATTAGTGTATTCCAGATCTCCTTTTACAAAACACTGAATATTATTCCCTCTTTAAATATAATTTAAAATATCAAGTTGGCTAAAATCAAGAGCAATTCATCCTTTTTAAGAATGAATAAGTTTGCCTGTTACACACTTTCCTAACTTTGGTTTATTTATGCATTGAACACATTTTTACAGGACATCAGAGGTGCCTTGAGTGTTGATCTGGATCCTTATGATGTGTAAATGAATCCAACAGACCAGGGGGATTAGGGGAGGGTAGGGGGAGAAAGGGGGAATCGATTACAAGGATCAACCTATAACCCCCCTCAGGGGGATGAACAATGGAAAAGTGGGTGAGGGGCAATGCAGGAAGATGTAAGATAAGAAAATAATAATCTATAACTTATCAAAGGTTCATGTGGGAGGGTGGGCATGGGAAAGAGGGGGAAGAAATGGGGAGCTGGTAACGGGCTCAAGTGGGAAGAGAATGCTTTGATAACGATGATGGTAGCATATGTGCAAATGTGCTTGACACACTGGAAGAATGTATGGATTGTGATAAGAGATGTAAGAGTCCCCACTAAAAGTATTTGATAATAATAATAAAAACCCTGTGCTTTCATAGAGCTTTTTTTTCTAGGAGCTTCTGACAAACTATAGATACAAACACAATGAGTATATACAATAATCTTAAGTGATGACTATAATTAAAGTGTAGAAGAGGTTAAGGGATAAGAAAAACCATGGAAAAGTTTGAAGGACATTTGGATATTAGATATTAGATATTGATGGAGTTGCATTTTTAAATAGGGAGGTGAGGGTTGGCTTTATGTGGAAAGTAGAATTTAAACAGAGGTTTAGAAAAGACCAGAGAGTTGAGTATGAGGATATTTTGAAGGTTGATCTCACACAGAAAATAGTGTAAAAGCCCTAAGATGGAAGCAACTTTTCTGAGTTTGGGGAATAGATAGAGGAGTCACAAGACAGCTAGGAAATTAATGGAAAGCAAGATTCCAAGCAAGTCTGGAATAATGGGTATCTGCCAGAATAAAAAGGGAGGTACCAGAGAGGTTTTAGAGGGGGTGGGGGGGATTCTTTAAATTCTGATGAATATTATTCTAATGAATTTGACTTTCCTTTTCCTTGGAGGAAGAATAGAGAGGTGCTTTAGTGAATGAGGCAAGCAAAGGTCATTTCATGAAATTTGGGGTGCTGCTTGGGACCTTCCTTGGTGCAGTTAATGGCCACAAAGACAAATGTGAAATAATATAGGACAAAGCAATCAAACCTTTCAAAAATGTCCCCATGGAAATTATAGTTCTGTCTGATAAATGATAACCTTGTGTTGGGTTGAAAGAGTATCCTTTTCCTCCCATCCCCTCCTCCTGCTGCACTCACGGCAGGCTTGTGTGGCCACCATACTTTCTCAGTGGTGTGTACTCCACACTCCTCACCCCTCAGCCCTCAGCCAGCACAAGTCATTGTGGAGGACCAGCCGCCGTTGTGTAATTGAAGGGTAAATTAAAGAAACAAAAGACAAGACCTGCAAGTGCTCACCTCTTCTATGGAATCTGGAACCAAAGAGTATTTGAATGTATTTTCTCACAAGTTTATATAATCTCAGGCTAGCAAGCCTTAGTAAGCACATATGTTACAGGAAGGGGCTGTGCTAGGGGCATATGTGTAAAAGGAAGGTACATACATAACAAGATGGGCAGGATCTAGGTTTAAGAAGGCGGCTTAAACTTGGTTGTCTCTGAACTGACTTGACCATGTCCCTGAGCCCTTCTTCAGGGGAGAAATCGATGATCCTTTTCAGAAGGGAGTGGGCCATACTTAAGTTGGGGTGGTCTGACTGCTCTGGAGGACGGGCATAGTGGCTGTAGCAATGAGAGAAGGTGTGGGAACAACTGTAAAGACAATTGCAACGAAATTGCAAAGGACTGTGTGGTGTTTCGTTCTGCTGGGCATTGGGTCTCTATGGATCCGAACCAACTTGATGGCACCGAACAGCAATACCCAATGACATGGATTTGGAAGTCATTGGATTTGGGTTCAACCACTTGTTTTAGAAGTTGCCCAATACTAGGCAATTTAGAAACACCAAATTGACTTGACCAAAATTAAACAAAAAACCAAACTCACTGCCATTAAGTTGATTCCAACTCATAGTGACCCTGTAGGATAGGGTAGAACTGCCCCAAGACTACCATATATTTGCCAAATTCAGGTTTTCTTAGCTTTTTAAGACGTACTAGTTCTGATGATATCATCCTGTCACAGTGAGTGACTGTTAGAGAATCTTGTGCCTTTGTCTAATCCTAATCCTGATTGCTCTCTTAAATGGGTTTCAATCACATATTTTTTAATATGTGTATGGGAACATCCCATGTATTTTAGTCTAAAAAGTTTTACCACATACGAAGAGCCCCACTATATCATTATTAATTTATTTTTATTTTTTGGCATCTTTTAAAAAAATCATTTTACTAGGGCTCATACAACTCCTATCACAATCCATACATACATCAATTGTGTAAAGCACATTTGTACATTCATTGCCCTCATCATTCTCAACATATTTGGTCTCCACCTAAGCCCCTGGCATCAGCTCCATATCTTTTCCCCTCCCTCCCCGCTCCTCCCTCCTATATCACTATTATTTTAATTGTATACTAGTGGTTAGTTTAAAATTACAATTACTAAAATTACCAAAGAGCTGATAATGCCACTAAAGTGGAACAGGGATGTATAACTATGGTACATGAATGGATATATGAATGGATTTTGAGCTTGCACTGAACAGTAACCCTAAAAGGAAAATAATCAGGTCTTGCAATCAGGTCCTGTTTAATATTACCCTCATGGAGCGATTACTGAAGATATGAATACTTTAGCAAAGAGTAGTGAAGAAATCATATGGTGCCAATCAGAAAAAATAACACCTGCGGTCTTTTAAAAGTTTGTCTTCACACAAGCAACCATCTAAGAAGATAATCAGCTAAGCCCACATGAAAGAAGTACATTAGTATGTGTGATTCAAGGATTGTAAATAATAAAATCTCAGCTCAAAGGAGCTGAGTGTATTAGAGCTTAAATTCTGTGCATTCACTTTGCAGAAGGATATGGAAGACAGTGAAAGACCAATATACATTTGCAGAAACTCTAAGGGGATTATCTATCCATTCAATTATCTTGGACCATTGTCCAGGGATGTGTAAAACTTTACACTCAGACTTTAACCTGCATCTTTAAGTGAGTTAATATAGATATGGAGAGATTAAATTTAACATCTTATTATTTCTTTTCTCTTTTGGCTCATTTTTAATTTGTTCCAGTTTGTATTACTTTCTGTTTTCTTTTGTACTGAGGCTAGTCTGTGTTTTGTTTTGCTATTGTTGTTGTTGGGGTTGTATGATTTTCCTTATATGAAGTTCAGATAGGTAAATGCATCGAGAGAGTAAGTAAATTAATAATTTCTTAGTGTTATGACATTGGAGGGTAAGGAGAAAGGGGGAGCTAATAACAATGAGTGGAAAAAAAAGAATAAAATGTTCTAAAATTGATTGTGGTGAAAAATCCACAACCCTTTAAATATATTCACCCATTGAATTGTGTGGTGCTTGGATTTTTATTGTTAGTTGCTATTCAGTTAGTTCTGACCATAGAGAGCTTATGCACAACTGAAAGAAACATCGCCAGACCCTGCGCCATCCACACAATTGTTCCCATGCTGAGTCCATTGTTGCAGGCACTGTGGCAACCCGTCTCATTGCGGGCCTTCTTTTTTGCTGCCCCTCCACTGTACTAAGCATGATGTCCTGCTCCCGGGACTGATCTCTCCTGACAGCATGTCCAAAATATGTAAGACAAAGTCTTGCCATGTTGTCTCTAATGAGCACTCTGTCTGTATGTCTTCCAAGACAGATTAATTTGTCCTTTTAGCAGTCCCTGGTACTTTAAATATTCTTCTCCAACACCACAATTCAAATGCATCCATCCTTCTTCGGCCATACTTATTAAAAACTCTAAAGAGGTCTTGTGCAGCAGACTTACCTAATGCAACTCATCTTTTGATCTCTTGACTGCTGTTTCCATGAGCATTGATAGGGGTTCAATGAGAAGAAACCCTTGACAAATTCAACTTTTTCTCCCCTAATCATGATGTTACCTGGAGGTCCCTTTGTGAAGCTTTGGTCTTCTTTGCCTTGAGTTGCAGTTCACCATGAAGGCTATAACCCTTGATCTTCATCAGCAAGTGTTTCAAGTTCTCCTCACATTCAGCAAGCAAGGTTGTGTCATCTGTATATTGGAGGTTGCAAATAAGCCTTTCACCAATCCTGATGTCACATTCTTCATTATAGAATTCAGTTTTTCTGATGATTTTCTCAGTATGCAGATTGAACAAGGGTAGTGAGAGGATACAATTTGTGGTGGGATTCAAATAATTTGCCAGCTGGTTTGTTGCCCTAACAACCATTTTAAGTAAAAGAAAAAGAAAAAGAAAAAGATATACCTAATATTTTTTTAGTATTTCATACAGTTAATACTTAAACAAGAATAATTTACGCAGCCACCCACCTGAAAGAGAACCCTGATTGCAAATCCCATTTTAACAGTTTACCAAACTCAACAAAAATAATGCATCCATTTGAAAAACCAATGACACCGCTTCCAGCATCACAATGATTGACCTATGGCCCCCATCCCAGGGGGGTGGGCAGCAGAAAAGTGGGTGAAACGAGAAAGCAGTGGGTGTAAGACATGAAAATAATAATAATAACTTATAAATTATGAAGGGGGCATGACAGAGGGATGGTTATGGAGGGAAGGAGGAAAATGAGGAGCTGATGCCAGGGGTTCAAGTAGAAAGAACATCTCTTGAAAAAGATGGTAACAACATAAGTAAAGATGTGTTTGACAAAATGGATATGTATATGGATTGTGGTAAGAGCTGTAAGAACCCCCAATAAAATAAAATAATTTTTTTCAAATACTTTTATTGGGAGCTTTTATATCTCTTCTCACAATCCATACATTCATCCAGTATGTCAAGTATGCTTCACATATGCTGCCATCATCATTTTCAAAGTATTCTCTTCCCACTTGAGCCCCTGATATCAGGTCCCCATTTCTTCCCCCTCCTTCCCTGCCCCCCCTCCCACATGAACCATTGATAAGTTATAGATCATTATTTTCATATCTTACATTATCCTTCATTGCCCTTCACCCGTTTTTCCATTATTTGTCCCCCTGGGAGGGGGTTATGGATTGATCCTTGTGATCAAGTGCCCCTTTCTCCTCCTAGCTTCCCCTCCCTCCTGGTATCTCTACTCTTCTTGTTGGCTCTGAGGGGTTTATCTATACCAGATGCCCTGTGTGGTGAGCTCTTAACGGTAGCAGTGTGCATGCTCTGGTCTTATCCGATTTGTAAGGTAAAATTGAGGTCATGATAGTGGGGTGAAGGAAGCACCAAAGAATTAGAGGAGAGTTGTGTGTTTCATCAGTGCTATATTGCACTGCACCCTGACTGGCTCATCTCTTCCCTTGGACCCCTCTGTGAGGGGATTTCCAATTGTCTACAGATGGGCTTTGGGTCTCAATTCCATTGCTACCCTCTACCCCCACCCACGGCACCCCCGCCAATTCACATTGGGTATGATTTTTTTCTGGGTTTTAGATGCCTGATACCTGATCCCGTGGACACCTCATAATGACACAGGCTGGTGTTCTTCTTCCATGTGGGTTTTGTTGCTTCTGAGCTAGATGGCCACTTGTTTACCTTCAAGGCTTTAAGACCCCAGATGCTACATCTTTTGATATCCAGGCACCATCAGCTTTCTTCACCACATTTGCTTAACCACTCGCTTTGTCTTCAAAGATCATGTTGGGAAGATGAGCATCACAGAATAACGGATTGTTAAAACAAAGTGTTCTTGTGTTGAGGAAGTACTGGAGTACTTTTTTTTTTAAAAGAAGACAATGTTAATGGCCATCGAAGATGCAACAATATCTCTCCCTGTTTAGAGGAGCGATGACTGATAAAAATTAGAGGCAGATGGAAACCATAGGCTAATGGATCACCTGAACCTGAGACCATGGTGTCTAGCAAACACTATTACTTGCTCTGAAAGAGATCATATGGATCTGTCTTGGATAAAATGGGAAGGTGATGTACAACAAAGCTCAAAAACATGAAGGAAACCAGACTTGCTGGTTGGAAAGTAATTGGTGTCACCCCTGAGATTATGATCCTTAGTCACCCTTCAGGTCTCAAACTGAATTCACCCTGTGACTCAATTTTCAGCCAAACAACAGACAGGTCTGTAAAGGAAACATTACTGATGTGTGAATACTTGAAAATAAGCACTCATTTGGGATCAAATGGACAGCCTTTACCTAAGCACAACATTCTTGAAAATTAGAAAGGAAGAAGAAATGGAGATAAGAAATACAGGGAGGAGATGGGATTGGTGATTTTACACTGAGAGGACTGCAATGAATGAGATAAAATAGGATGTCTATGTTGATGTCATTGAACGTAAAACTGATAATCTCTGCAAACTTTCATTCAATTTATAATAACATTATAAAAATATATTTGAAATTTTCAAAAATCATTTCAAAGCCCTCTTTTATAGAAAGTCACACTAATTATAAAAACAAACAAAATTACTTATTATGCATGTGCACCACTTATAGTCAAATCAGTTTTTTAATTTGAGACAGGTTCTAGAAATAAATCTACTTGTTATTCAGTCAGTTCTGTCTCATGGTTACTCAGGGTTTCCAAGGATGCAAATATTTATAGGAGCAAAAAGCCTCGTCTTTCTCTCAAGGACTGACTTGTGGGTTTGAACTGTTGCACTTAGAAGTCCAATGTTAAATCATCAGTGCCAATAAGACATTGATTTTTAGATATACAGCACATTGAATACATTTTATATTATCATTGGTAACATAAATTCACACAAACTAGAAATGCACTGAAATTTGACAATGTCTTTGCAATGTATATGCCACAAGTTAACCAACCCATTGTGCTTATGTAGCTCCTGCCTTGAAATGTAATACTTAGTTAAATCTGTTTTGTGAGCCCACCTGAAGGACATGTGACCTCTGTAATTAGTTCCTGATATAAATCACTGTTAACTTTTGCACTCAATTATCCAACAGAAACCCATTACATGCCCTTGCTTGTGACCTGAACCAAAGACTAATCATGTAAAAATTGTACTATTTTTCTGTTCTATGGACTATGTCTGTCTTTCTTAGAAGTCCTTTCGCTGTAGTCATCAGTTCTCATTTGTGTGTGGGGTGGGAGGGGGCCTGGGGAGGTGCTGGAGTCTCCCTGTATTAGATTACATCTTTATATGTTTATTTGTTTTTCCCTAAAAAATAGTTTCTCTTAATCTCATTTTAAGGACTGAGTGGAGTTTTTCTTTTCATTTTGTTTATGCTACAATTACACTGGTTATTAATTTTATGTTAAATACCAATAAAGAACTCTCAGATAATAAATAAGAATGTAAATTGGGTACTATTTTGAATTTTAAGGAAGTGTACATTAGATAGATAATTTAGATTATGTGATTTTTTTAATCAACAATGGCTTTGAAAATTTAAATAACAAAGATATAATAGATATTGTACTGTATAATTCTAAAGGAAATATTTAATAATTCTTTTAAAGTTTTGTAAACTTTTATTTCTTTATTTCTAAATAGACTATAAATCAAAACCCAATGCCATTGAGTCACTTTGAATAGCAACCCTACAGCACAGAGTAGACTTGCTCCTTAGGGTTTTAAGACTTTGCGTCTTTACAGGACGAGGCAGTCTCAGTTTCCTTCTGCAGAGCAATTGGTGTGTTTGAATTGCTCACCTTACAGTTACCAGCCCAATACATAACCCACTGCTCCTTACATCAACCATACAGCATTAAAAGCAAAAGTTGAGCTTCAAATGATTGACATTTTGGGGGTGATGAATAAATAGAAACCCCAGGTGAGTTAGTTACTTGTGCCAACCTGGCTGATAATCACATGTGGGGCTAATTGAAAGGTGGAGGGATAAATGGGTGGTGAGCCTCACCTTTCTAGTTCTCTGGTCTCTTGCTTTGTGATGGGTGCAGCTGCTTTAGTAGTTCCCTGCTTCAGCTTGCAAGATTGACTTCCTACAAGACATCTCCAAGGAGAAGCTACATGGACCTATCCCAATGCAGCCCTGGGTGCTAGAGCAGCCATGTGGAGACCCCTGCTAGTGCTGAGATGCTTATTCGCTCACTGACTCAGCTCTCCTCCTGCAGTCGGCATCATTGCCTCTGTTTTGTGAGGTGGAGGACTTTGTGGACTGGTGTTGGGTTAATGGGTTAATGTTGGACTTGTAGGCTTGGCCAGCATTGGGTTGGGATGTTTTCATGATGCACACTTTCTTTACATAAAACTTTTATACATGAGTTGCTGTGGATTTGTTTCTCTAAAGTACCTAGACTATTACACCAAGTTTGACATTTCATAATTTCACAGCATAGATTTTCAAAAGTCTCTTTGTTGGTTTTTCAAAAGTCTCTAGGGCTATGTTACTGGAGGGACTACCGACTTCAGGTCCCTCCTCTCTTGGTTTGCCACATTCTTAGGAAAGAATTCAGGTGAGAGGCAGGGCAAAGAAGCAAGTGATTTTATTTCAGGGTTATGCTCAAAATGATGATGCAGGTGGGCATCTCACTAATCTGATCGCCCCACTGGATGGAAATCTACATTTCTATGCTGCTGATGGCAGACTTCTATTGGCTTGCTTTTCATACCTTCCTTGTACAGAGTTCTGTGGTGTACCGAAAAGTCAGATGGTGTCGTGGTTAGATTCGGGTGGGAACCTTGGTCTTCCTGCCCATGTCAGTCCAGGCTCTTTATACTTTTACCACCCTGGGCCAGGAATTCCTCTTTGAACGTGATTCCTAATGGAAATGACTTCTTCCCTTCACTTCCCTCTGTGCTGGAAAATCTTTCCATTGTTCCCCTTTCCTCTTTTTCCCTGAGTCTGTCCAGCCTACCTAACACTCTCCTCTCAAGGATTTCAGAAATTGATATTGAAATGGCCTTTTTGAAGATGAATGCAAGACCATTCCTCCTGAGGGTAGGTATCATTCCCAGCATGTGATTTTCTGGTTTAAAATAGGCAACACCAGTCCTTTTCAGCTCACTTATGCCTATGATATTGATCTTTAGGCATTCCATTTCATTTTTGACAACTTCCAATTTTCCTAGATTCATACTTCATATATTTCAAGATCCAATTATTAGTAGGCTTTTATAGTTGTTTCTTCTCATTTTGAGTTGTGCCCAATCATCAAATGAAGATGCTGAGTCCTCACCCATTCACATCTATGGGAGACTCTGCTTTCAGAAAGCGCCTCCTCCTCAGTCACATTTGAGTGCCTTCCAATCTGAGGTCTTTCCTCTGGCACTCTCTCTGTCAATGGCGTGCTTTTATTCTGAGGGGTTCAATAGCTGACAATGTTTTAATGCTATGCATAAGGTTTTCAGCAGTGACTTCCTCCCAAATAAGCAGCCGATTCCTTCTTTTTAGTTTCTTCTTAGTCTAGAAGTTCTATTGAAACCTGTTCCCTTTGGGTGACCCTGTTTGCATCTGAAATACCAGTGATATAACTCTCAGTATCACAGCAACAAACAAGCCATCACACCTATACAAACTGACAGACATTGGTGGCATCAAGCTGCAGGGGCTGATACATCTAAGATTTGTAGGTCTGATACCAGGCTGCTGACTGTGGAAAGGGATGAGTTCAAGATTGGCAGGTCAGATGGCAGGCTTCTGACTCACAGGTTACAATGGTTAATAACTCCCAGGATTGATGGGCTCTCTACAGAATCAAGAAAGCTTTTTGCCAAATAATTTAGTAGCAGTTCACATCTCTGAGGAAAATTCTTTTCAATTGATTTGCCTCCCATAACACATTTAATCATGGAAGTGATTAACTTAGGATAGATATCATCATGATTATTGACTGTGATAACACCAAGCCATTGACAATCATGTTCCAGCCAAGTGGACTCACAAACGTTTTACCATCATACTCCCATATCTTTCTTCTCTAAGGAGTTGCCAATTAACTGTCTGAGAGTAACTTCAAAACAGTTTCTGACACATTATCACTTGAACTATTATACCCAGAGTTCAAAATGGTGAAATTAGAAATGCTGTGTAGGCATTATCATTTTGAAACATTTATTAAGTCTTATTCTTCTCTTGTCCAAATTAACATAGATCAGTAATGGAAAATTGTTGAGAAATGTGCCACAGTTTTACTGTAATATGTGTTTAAGTATTTTATTAATGTATACTAATAGCAGCTTTTTATCACGTTTGATACACTTTGGTGATGCATTTTCCCTGTTGAGTTAAATAGCTGTGCACCAAATGCAAGGAGCCCTGGTCATGCAATGGGTTAACTGTTGGAATCTTAACCAAGAGGTCAGTGGTTTGAACCCTCTAGTCCTTCAGAGGAAGGAAGATGAGGCAGTCTGCTTTTGTAAAGATTTGCACACTTGGAAACGCTATAGATCAGTTCTATTCTGTCCTATAGGGTTGACATGAGTCAGAATTGACCAAGACTGTTGGTGAGTACATGTCCTGAATGGTGCTGACTTGTGCATTTGAATGTGCTCAAGGTTTGGTGGCCAAACTGATTGGCTCTTAGAAGATGAAAGCTGTTGTGAATGGCATGCACATGTTTTTGCTTTTTGTTTTATAAATTATTTTATTAGGGGCTCTGAAAGCTCTTATAACAATCCATACATCAATTGTATCAAGCACATTTGTACATAGGTTGTCATCATCATTTTCAGAACATTTTCTTTCTACTTGAGCCCATGGTATCAGCTCCTCCTTTTTCCCTCCCAGCATATGTTTACTACTAATGAATTTGTGAAAAATTAAATTCTGCTTTGCAGCAGTAAATGTTCTCCATGAATGCCAAATTAGAAAATACACTTTATTTGGTTTAGAGCTTTGGTATATCATTTGATCAAATATTTGACCAAGAAACGCAAGAGTTCCCCAAACCTTCCTTCATAATCCTCACTGCTCCCCACTGTTTTCTAGAGTGTTACAAGCTACAGAAACAACAGCTCAATGAGAATCTGGAATTGTAATTTCTTTGCACATGACGTCTCTACCTTTCCAGTTGTTCCTCTATCCCAGTATCTTAAAAGATGGGATCCTGCCAGGAAAAGGGGTCTTGGAAAAGGCCTGAGTTCTGCAGAAAACACTCCTTATGAGTCCACAGACCAACTTGTGATAGAAAATAAAAGGAACTAGAGACTTGGCACACCTTCCCGAGTGGTCACCCTCACCTGCTGTAAAGAGAAAGAACCTGAGAGCCACAGAGCCTGGCATCTGTGTTAAGGATGGGGCACCATTTACTGGGATGGAGTTCAAGGCCTTGAGGTTGTGGGAATGGAGGATCAGAAAGGAGGGTTAATGTGGATTGAGTTCATGGTGTCACGGTTTCCCTACATTTCTGTTTTTGCACTCAACAGTCTAGCCAAAGATTGGACAGAGATATGACAGCTGCCTTAGGGGAGGAGAAAACAGTCAAGACTGATTCCATTTCCTGGAGGTCACGTTCTGGAGAGCTCTGGAACTCTGTGGAAGAATAAATATGCTTTAACAATCATCCCCCAAATTGATCAGAACCTGAGATTAACTCCAAAGAGAAACTACTTGTTATAGTGAACATCATCTTTCTTGAATTTCTTAACTATGGTTTCCTTGTTCACACTTGATTACCAGAGGGTCAAACAATGTGCACACATGCTCATAGTGTCTTTATACTATATCTATATATAAAAAAACCCAACACATAATTTAAACAAAGAAATTCCCTTGTGAAGAAACTTAGTAAGTTTTTACAGAGAAATTAATTTTCAAAATAAAATTTCAGAGTTGATATTAGTGTAAATATCCATCAAATATTTGAATATATCTTTGAGTAAGTAGAAACTGGGAGCCAAGGTGATGATGTGGGCTCTGAAAGCACAACACAGCATAGGGCCATCCAAAATCCTCAAATATTTGTTGCTTGAAGTCCAAATATAATCTTAAAGCAATAGCTACCAGGTTTTTCTGAAAACCTTTTCCTCTATGAGAGTAATGAGGTATTTTTAAATTTGTAGTTTAAATATTCTGAAAGTTAACTTATCAATTTAGACAAATTTAGAGGGGGACAAAAGGGAATCTTTGTATGTAAAGACTCTTTGTATATAAGTCTAGGAAATGTAATTAAATCTGGCTGAACAATCCAACATTGGGGCAATTAGCTTAATAGTTATAAAAGACTTAATGGGAATTTAACATATAATAACAGCCATGAAAGCAATTTTATCAAATTCCCAGAATGTGGCCTGGAAACTTATCTCTAACTAGTTCCAAAGAGCTGATAAATAAAGGAAGATAAAATATGAAGGTCATCAGCTGTGGCTCCAGAAAGCAAAGTCCGCTGTTATGGAAACACCAACACTATGCACGTCTCTCAAGAATTTGAAGACAGTGGGGTTGTCAGTGCCTATTGACAATGATTTAGGAAGGGTAGATTGAAGCCAGTGTATTTGTAGAATAAAATATTGTGTTGGTAGTATGTTCTTTCTTCAGTTTCTGTGCATAACTTTTAATCATAATAGTTGGGTTTTTTATGTTCTGTTAGTTTTTTTAATTTAAAAGTTTTATTGATGTATTGTTCACATATCATACAATTCAGTGGTTTAATATAACAAAAAACACTTGTGCAATCATCACCACAATCAAATTTAGAACATTTTCTTTCTTTCTTGTACTCTATTAATAACTCCCCATTTCCTCCCTACTTTCTCTGCCTTAATTCTTTTTTTTTTCTCTTTTTTTTAATCAGGGGATAGCATGAATGCAGTCCCCCACTACTAGATATTACGCAGTCGAGTTTCCCACATTTGGGGAAATCGCAAGGTCAGCACACCCGGAGTGCAATGGATGAGCCTCACCCTGGGAAAACCACCTTCGTGATCATGGTGTCTCCCTTGCCAGGTAAGTTTTCTCTGCCTTAATTCTAATCCAGTTATCATATTTATAGATTTACCTATCCTGGATTTTATATAAAGGAAAACATACAAGTAAAAAAAAAAATCCCAAAACAAAATTTGACAACCGGGTCAGAGAGTAAGCAGCGGAGTGTATGGCTAGACAAGGACTGCAAGAGCAGCGATTCCTGACATCATTGAGGGTTAGTTGTCAAGGTAATTAAAGTATATATATATATATATATATATATATATATATTTCACATATCATACAGTTCCATAGTTAATTCTCCTTTAAAAAGAGTTGTATATACACCATACAAATCAGTTCTAGTGCTCTCTCCACACTCCCACATTCATTATTTGCTTGGCAATTCCCTTCACCCTTCCTCTCATCCCGTTATTTTCTCTATCCATCCACTCATTCTGTGCTTCATAAACTGGGAAAACTAACAGGAATAATAAAAAACATAAAAAAAGATGAAGGAAAATAATACCACTAATAAAATAAAGATAAAAACAAAAATAAAGAATAAGAATGAAAAGACCACCAGCAATATTAAAATAAGCCAGAGAGGAAATTTCTGTCATGCAACAAGTGAGAAACACTTAAACCCAGAGCAAATTCAGGTTGTGTCAAAAGGGAGGTCAATTGACTAGGTATCATCCACCATAATCAAGTTTACAATAATCTCTGTCTGACAGCAAAGCTGTTGGCAGTCCTCAATTGATTTAGTTTATTGCGCCAACCTGGTTGATAAACACATGTGGGATTAATTGAAGGGCAGAGGGATAAATGGCTTGGTGAGTCTGGCCTTTCAAGTTCTCCAGTCTCTTATTTTGTGATGGTTGCACCAGGTGCAGCTGCCTTAGCAGTCCCCAGCTTCAGCTTGCAAGGCTGACTCCTTACAAGACGTCCCTGAGGAGAAGCCGCATGGACCTACCCCGATGCAGCCCTGGGTGCTGGAGCAGCCATGTGGAGACCCCTGCCAGTGCTGAGATGCTTATATGTTCACTGACTCAGCTTTCCTTCTGCAGTCGGCATCATTGCGTGTGTTTTGTGAGATGGAGGGGGACTTTGTGTATTGATGTTGGGCATATGGGTTAATGGGTTAATGTTGGACTTGTGGGCTTGGGCAGCACTAGGTTGGGATGTTTTCTTGATGTTCACTTAACCTTTATATAAAACTCTCTCTTATACATGAGTTTCTGTGGATTTGTTTCTTCAAAGTACCCAGACTAATACAACTAGGTATCATCCACCATAATCAAGTTTACAATAATCTCTGTCTGATAGCAAAGCTGTTTGCAGTCCTCAATTGTGGTTATTGGGAATACTCTGCAGATGGATTTTGGGCTCCCACTGTCCTCTGTAGCCTTCTATAAATTGGCTGTTCACAATTTCAGCTCTGACACTATTCCCTTCATCATATTTGGATTTTGTTGTCATCGTCTTTGTATCACACAGACTGGTGTGCTTCT
Source organism: Echinops telfairi (assembly GCF_000313985.2). Lineage (NCBI taxonomy): Eukaryota > Metazoa > Chordata > Mammalia > Afrosoricida > Tenrecidae > Echinops > Echinops telfairi. Next base: position 36,123,344 of record NW_022103900.1, read on the forward strand.
TCCATGTATACTTAGTCGACACCTCACTTAGATGACTGCTTATTTGAATACAAGCCTTTAAGACTCTAGACACTATCCTAGTTGATAGCCAGGGACCATCTGCTTTTTCACCACACTTTGTTCTAGCACCCATATCTCCAGTGATCTCTTCATGAAAACAATGCGATAAGAACTAACTGTTCTTAGATTGGGGCTAGAATTAAGCAGCATTCCCGAATCCATTTTCTAGTCGTTGCTCTACCATGCGATAAGAACTAACTGTTCTTAGATTGGGGCTAGAATTAAGCAGCATTCCCGAATCCATTTTCTAGTCGTTGCTCTATGAATGACTCTGGATTACTTTATCGATCTTATTATCATTTTATGACAAAAAACAAAACAAACTACCCAAACAGCAACTACAACAAAGAAAGAAAGAAACAAAAGGAAAGGAAAATAATGTCAATCATCCCGCTGGAGTTACAGGTGATTGCATAGATAATATCAAGAATTTATCTCATGGCAGAGAATTTAAGGTACTGTTGAGATGAGTTTGAATATAAGAGGGGGTACTCCCCACCCGCCAAAAAAGAATTGTTTTTTCAAAGCTATGTGTCTAATTTTTTTTATAAAACAACCTTATCACCTTCAAAGTACTCTCCATTACACTTAATACATTTGTCAAATGTGTGACTCCATTCTTGCAAACATTTTTCAAACTCATCTGTTTGGATGGCTGACAGCACCTTCCTCATTTTCTTCTTTACCTCTTGTACATCATGAAATCACTGTCCTTTCGTGTCCCTCTTTATTTGTGGAAACAAAAAGAAGTCTTATGGAGAGTGGTCAGGTGAGTCAGGTCCCTTGGGCAAGGGAGGAATGTTGTTTTTTTTGGCCCCAAACTGGCACACTGTGTTGGCTGTGGGTGCATTGTCGTGGTGGCAAAAGCATTCTGCCATATGCCACAAGTCAGGCTTTTTACGTTGCACACTATTATCCAATCTTTTCAGAACCTCTAAATAGAAAGCTTGATTAAGAATCAGACCTGAAAGAATGAGTCCAACAGCCCTATGAGTCAACATTTTCCTCCATTCAGGAAGCTGACAGAAGTCCAGAAAGACGTTTGTCATTAATTGATGTTTTGCCTTTTTTGAAACAAATAAACCACTCATACACTTTAGTTTTCCCCATAGTGCTGCCCTGTAAGCTGTGTTCAACATCAGAACAATTTCTGCAGCATTTTTCCCTTACAGGAAACAAAATTTCTCAGCTGCATGCTGTTCTCTGAAATCACCCATCACAGAAAAAGAGGTTCAAGCGAAACTGTGTTAACGAAAAAATTCACTGTGACCATAGAGAACCTTCCCAGGTGATGCTACTGCGTGCACTAACTCAGAGTGAGTAGCTTGATGCTCGCCTATGGGAAAAATGCGTACTATGAAAACTGTCCAGTAGAGCTTTATTCTGTTTTGTTTTGTTTTTGAGGGGGGTACCCCCTGGTAGACAGTTTTGAACTGCAGTCCATGAGTTGTTGCTTTGTACAGATAGAATTATTAAATCATTGAGCTCTTTATATATGGAACATGGAGTTTGATGTTAAGAGAAGGGGTACATTTTGTTGTTCTTGGTGTCATCAATTCAGCCCTGACTGATAGCAACTTCTTGTGCAACAGAATGAAATGCTACGTAGTTCCTCACCATCCTTAGAACCGTTGCTGTGTTTGAGCCCATTGTTGGATTCATCTCCCTGGGTCTTCTACCTTTTCTAGTTACCAAGTATGAATTCCTTCACAAGTAATTGGTTTCTCCTGATGACAAGTCTATCGTAAGCAGTAAGGTAGATGAGGCAGTCCTTCTTCCAAGCAATCTTCCAAGACAGATTTGTTTATTTTTGTGGTAATCCTTTGTATACGCAATATTGTTAGCCAACACCATAATTCAAATTAATTCTTCTTCTTCTTTTTTTTTTTTTGGTAGAGTTTTCAGATGTCTATGAAGTAACTGAAAATATCACTTCAGGTGAATCTGCATCCTTAGCATGACAGCTTCGCTTTTAAAACATATTTTCAATAGATTTACAATATGTTGTTCAATTTCTTGACCACTGCTTCTACAGGATTTTGTTTGTTGTTGCAATCATGGTGATTTTAATTTTCATTATGCTCAGATGTACTTCATACTCCAAACAAGACTGTTTCACTTACATATTTGAGATCATTAACAAGTCTTCTTAAAAAATACTGTCTTCTACAATCCTGATGTTTTGTTCTGTTTTGTTTGGAAGTGATAAGTAGCTATCTATGGCTCAAATCAAGGGATAAAGGCTTGGATGATGTAATGGGGTGTGAAGAAATGAACATGTCACTCAACCACAGCATATACTCAGTTTGCTGTATCTGGAAAATTCTAGGACTGACCAACGAGTAGGGCAGGATTTACAGCTGTTCTTAATAAATGCTTTTAGTCTTGTGTTTTCCAAAATGGCTTCTTAAACCATTTCTTTATGTTAAGTAAATTTAAAACAATGCATATAATATTTTCATCTAGTGGGTTTATAAGATGTATTAGCATATTTAAGCTCAAAGTATCCTATAGTAAATGTTTTGAATTATTTTTGTTTATGCCAATGATTTCTAAATGCACTTAATAATAAGAGTCCTTGGAAAGTACTTTGTAAAATCCTTCTGTAATTTACCAGACTTGTTTTAGCACCAGAGAACTAGAAATTTAACCCTGGGAGTTTTCAACATCTCCCTGTTTCCCTGTCCAATCTCTGTACTCAGTCACCTCTACATGCCCACCAAGAATAAAGAAGTATGTTTGGTTTCCAGGGAAGGAAATGGCCTGATGCTCTTTCCTCTTCTTGGTTATTATGCATACTATTCTTATAACTGTCCCTAGCATCAATCAAACTAGTATTTCTCTTTTTCTTAGTTGTCACTAGTTCAAGGAAATGCCATAACCTTCCTTCTGCCCCCACCAGCTTTGAATAAGAGAGGTTTCCTAGATGCTTCCTAGCACACTTGTGTTCAATAGGTATACTTATTAAGCAGCTATATTGTGCCAAGTACTAAGCACTTGGGAACAACAACAAGCCACAAAAGTTCTGGCCTTACTTAGCATCTATCTCACTAATCCCTGTGTATTAGATTACTTGTTAACTAAATACATTTTTACTTTCCTTGTCTATCTCTTAAGTCAAATCTAATTCTGTAAGGAGAATACCTACTCAATTATTTTTAAACGCATATTACAAAATCCCAGCATAGGTTTTGGTTTATATCAGATGTTTAGTAAATGCTAGCTCACAATGCTAAAAGCAGTTGCATGATTTGTTATTCATTTGTATTTGTGGCTGTTTACTCCAGTTTCCTATATCACAATTGTCTCAGGGAAATTATGCTTATCAGACCAAATAGTTTAAGAAGAAAATGATTTTGTGAAATTCGAGTAATAGAAATAGCTTCTGGGACTTTGCCTTGATTCCCTTGGCGATTGTTCTGTTTTTAGCAGGTAAATTCTTTACCACTTGAGGCCAATATTAGAGTTAGGATGTTTCTAACACTCCTGAGCAAAATATGTAGCCTATGTAAATTCAAGTCAATGAATTTTATTTTGAGATTGTTTAGAATATATTCAAATGGCCGCTGCTACCTAAAATTGTCACTCACCTTGTTCTGGGACAAGTGTAGCAGTGGACAGAGTCTGCATCTTGATCAATTTGAATTAAGTCTTGCCTTCATCCAGGCTGAATTGTGTGACTTTGGAAAGCTAATTTAACATTCTTGAGACTAAGTCTGTTCATTTCCAAAGCAGGAATGACTATGCTGGCCTCATAGAATTGTGTGACCATTCAAAAAAATAGGAATATATAATAACTCAGCCACTAGCATGCCTAATATATAAGAGAAACTTGGCAAATGTTAGCTCCTTTTCCCCCTAAAAGGGTGACTTCCTTTTTTTAAGAAGGAGTGGAGAAAAGAGATAAGCGAATGCCAAATTTTAGTGAGGTTTTTAATGGAGCCATTTTAGCATACAAATTTTAGGTCTCCCTCAGCTCTGCCTTAATTATTCAAAGGGCTGAGCAAGAGTAACTGGAGGTAAATGCATCATTTAAAAAAAAATTACCTGCTTAATCTATAGAGGCTCTTTCACTTACTCCAGGCCTGTAATTAAGACTTGTCTGAATAAGTACTAGTATTTTAATTGAGGCATAAGAGGGAGAGATGAAATGCAGGGGAGATGAAGCTTCTAGCTTCTTTCTGGGTGAAATATTGCTCACTTTAAAGAACAGAGCGAGCCTTCAAAAAGTGCTTACAATGGGAAAAATGTTAACGGTTTCTTTTAACTACACAAATAACATCATTGTGCTAATTATTCTAAAATGAGCTCAGAATTTGCTGTGTGGTTACACTTTATGAAATACTTGAGCTCCATTACACTGAGATATAAAATGCTCCAAATTCATTTCTGTTAATTCATGCATAATTGAAACATGGCCTGGTATGGTGCCTTCAGAAAAAATGCACATTTCAGTTTCTTTGTTCTCATTGTGCTTGTAGTTAAAGGTTTACAAGAGCAAAAAAGGGGTAAATGTATTGAATCATAACTTTTACGAACTGTTTAAATGTATAATGTAAATGATTCATAAAATTCTTTGATTGTATAAGCACATTACTCAATATAGATTGTAAAATATTGTGTTTACTTTTTATATCAACCTTTCAAACAAAACAGAATTCTTCCAATATAGCATGCATTTCATGTAGGAGAGAAATTGGATCAAATTTCACTTAAAAATGGTACTGTGTCATTGGGCAATTGTATTACTGTTATTATTTTAAGTCATTGTATTGGCATCGTCTTCTATCACAAACTTTTATCATTCAATCAGATTAAGAAGATTTTCGTAGTCATCACTACATTCAATATCATACCATTTTCGTCACATAATCATTAGCTCCCATTTGTCCCCAGTCAATGATCAATCCTGGCAGTGTCTCTGTAGAAGGACCTGTCCTGGATTTCACGCACAGAGAATCATGCGAATACAGACAGGAAGCAAGCTAATGAAACAACAGCCACAACGATGACTAGGAAAAAAGCATAGAAACATCTCAATGAAAAGAAAGCAGAAAATATGTAAAGCTGAAGCAACCTTATAAGGAGTCAAAAAGGAGATCAAATGACCAAATCTTACATTTTAACCTCACTACATCTGCTATAGTCAACTTTACAATGCTCTCTGATACCAAGACTATTCACTTCCCTGGACTATGGTTAGAGAGGATTCATTGGTGGCTTAATCCACGTGTGGACCCTGTAAATTTTGTGCTTCCACAATCATCAGTGGCCTTCTGGAAACCACAATTTAAGCTCTGATACTGTTCCCTCCTCTGGATTTGGATTTTATTGTTTATAATCTTTGTTCACACAGGCTGGTGTGCTTCTTCCTCAGTTGATGCCTCACTTAGACACCTACTTGTTTGAAGAAAGTTTGTAAGAAACCAAATCCTATTGTTTCTGGTAGCCTGGCTCCATCTGGTTTCTTCCCCACACTTTGCTATAGAACCCATATCTCTACTGATCTCATTATAAAAGTGAGCATGGACCCAGGACATATTATAAACACTAATTGTTCCTAAATTTAGGCTAGAATTAAGTGTGAGCCCAAAGGGTTTTTTTTTCCTTTTTCTTTTTGATTATCTTTTATTCAATTCAGACACATTACTCTATTAACATTTTGGTGAAAAATGAATTAGGGGTTTGGCTCTTCATGTTTTTAAAAATATTGTTGTTATTATTATTATTAATATATAATATCATTCTGTAGTTCCATCATGTCAAACAGAATGGTAAAATTGCCATCACAATCAGTTTCCAAACATTCTTTTTCTACATGGACCCCTTGACATCATCTCCCCTCCACCACTGGATCCCCTCTCCCTGAAATCCTTATTCTACTTGCTGTCTCTGTAGTTCATCAGCTCTGGACTTCAGCTGTAGAAAAACAGAAAAAACATATAGCACAACTTCAAGAGGGTGACCTCCAATGCCATGACACCTCTGATATACATCCGAATATAGACAACTAAAACCAAACAGAACAATGTAAGCCAAAGACAGGGACAATTTAGGAATTTTTAAATTTTTATGCTAAATCACATTAAATTAATTCCTTTTTGTAAAATCTTGGTCAAATGTTTGAATTTGACATCCATTTAATTCACGACTCTCTTCCCCCTCATCATGGGCATTGTGATTTTGTCTCACTAAGGACCTGTGTAACATGATGGATAATAGCATAATGGCAATTACCTAATAATCATACCTGCCATATATAATTTCAGTTGCCTTATCCTCTATTTGCTCCCCCTTAGACAGTAATCCAGGAGTGAAATTGCTCACCTGGTGTGTTCCAGGCAGAAGAGGAGGGGCTCAAAAGTGGGGAACCATTGAATGAGTACATACACTAGTATAAGGATTTCACAATCTCCAATCTTCTATATACTCTAGGTGGCAGCATTAATTTTGGAACCAAGTATAGAGATTCAAGAACTATAAGTAATTTAGTGTCTTTTCAGCATGTACAAGAAAGAAGGGTTAGATTCCAAACCAGATCTTTGCAATCTGGCTTTTCAATATGGTGTGTTTGTGTTTGCATGTTTGTTTTCCCCCCAACTGGTCACTCCATAGTCAGCTCCATCCATCTGAGCAGGCTCATTGGCCTGGATAGTAAGGAAACTCAAAAAGGCACAGCACATTTTTGGTTAGTTCCAGATTACAATTACAATTCTCTTTTGTATAATTCAAAATACTGTTTTATGAACTGACTGTAATTTTCTGAGCTGCGGTTAGTAGCATTCTCATTAGTTGGTGTTTTCCCCAATACAGTAATGTCTGGTGTTTGGGATGCTATATACCAGAGGATGCACACTGTTAATTCTTATAGGCTAATGTAAGTAGGAATTGGCTCAATTTAATACAATTGAGACTGATGGAGGCCCTATAGATTAATTAACCAAAGATGACTGACAACATGGCAGGCTACTGGCCAAAAAACTCCCCTACAGCATGAAAAGGCAACTTCATTAACCTTCTTTGCTAAATCCTAACGTGTTGAAAGGCAATATTTATAAAGAAAATGATACAAGCTTTGGTGTCGGAAAAACTTATGTTCCAATACAAGCTTTGGTGTCGGAAAAACTTATGTTCCAATTGTAATACACCCATTTTTAAAATCTGTGTTACTTTGGACCTATTACTTTATTCTTCGCACTCTCTAAAAATTTGGGACACAACCTAATTTTTGGTTTGGTTAGAGTAAGAAAAGAATACAAATGAAGTACATGGATGAAACACTTTTTTTTTGCTCTAAAATGTGTGTGTGATTGTGTGGGTTGTATGCACTGAATTCTTGGTTGAATTGAAAGAATTATCATTATTTGGAATTATAGATTGCTTTTAGGTTATTGTTAGATGCCATGAAATCCGATTCTATGCATAGTGATCCAATATATAGCAGTATAAAACACTGCCTGGCCCTGAGGCATCCCTATCAATGTTATGTTTGAGCCCACAATTGAAGCCCATGACTATGTCAATGCATCTCATTTCTTCTTCCTAGCCCATTCATTGAAGCTATGGTAGCTTCAAAAAACAAAACAAAACAAGCAAACAAACAAACGGACTAGGAAGAAGAAGCACGCTATCCACTTCTGAGGGATTCGCCATGGGGAACCTTGTGAGAGGCAGCAGAACATTAGCAGTCATTATGCCAGGAGATGAGCCCCCTGCACTGGAAGGCACTCAAGCTACAAAGGATGCATGTGAAAAATTATCGTGTGGGCAAAGCCTAGTTGAAGTTTCTTGAACGTACCATGGACTGCCAAAACTATAAACCAATCTGTCTTAGCAGTATAGTCAGAGTGCTCCTGAAAAGCAAGGCAGGCAAGGCTTCATCTTACATTCTTCAGAGGTGTTGTTAGGAGAGACCAGCCCTTGGAGAAGGACATCATGCCTGGTAAAGTAGCAGGGCAGTGAAAAGAGGAGGGCCCTCAAGTAGATGGACTGACACAATGGCTGCAACAATGGGCTCAGGCATAGAAGTGGTGTGAGGATGACACAGGACCAGGCAGTTTCCTTCTGTGGCGCCCAGGATCACTCTGGGTCGAACTGACAGAATGGCACCTAAAAACAACAGTTTGTTTTTGCTGTGCAAGCTCCAATAAAAATTATCCACCATGGGGAACCCTGCGGGTATTTGGAGTCTTAGTGGCATGGCTTCCACAGTCTAGCAACCTGGAAGACACCACAGTAAGCAGACAAATAGGAACATTATACATTAGAACCATACAATTGATTAAATATGCTTAGTTAGTGGAATCATCCATGATCTGAAGAATTATAGATTGCATCATTAGTGGTTGTTAGGATTACTGTCCATTTCTGGTGCCTGGGGCTGACTACTAAACTTATGATTTCCTTGCACGACTTGAGTTATAGCTCATCCTAAGTGACAAATGAAAAAAATAAATAAAATGGGGACTAGAAGCCAGTAACCTTGCTTGATGTTCCCCAGACTCTCTCTTCTGGAAGTCTGACTGCACTGGAGGATTTCTTTAAACCATACTTGTAATTAGAAAAGGAGATATAATTTGCAATGCCCTCAGCATATTATGATTTTATTGCTTTTTAAAATTAAAGAACTCCTAACTTTCAACCAATTAATTGATTTATCAATCACAAAGCAGCATAGACAAGGAAATATAATAAATCTCCAGGAAGTTTCCCCCCAGTTATACATATATATATATGTATAAACCAACCCAAAACTCTATATGTTACTTTTCTCTACTTCAAACTTATATGACAACATTAATAGCAATAGTTAATTATTTTTATAATACCTTTCCATAAATGTTATTTACATTAATAGATAGAGAAGTATGTGAGAAAATGGCTAAATTTGTATTTAAAGAGAGTCTTCGTGATACCGATGTGGTCATCCAATCTTCCAGTCCTTGAACTCCTCTATTAGCTAAATTAAATAAAATGGGCATTGTGTGCAAGAGAAACAGAAATGGATTTGATTGCCTGTGCAGACCAACATATTGGGGACATTTCGAGTTGGGCAGTACCTTAGACTTGCAGGATTCTGACTTCATCATGCTCTTCCCTATCCTCTAACCCAGGGTGTCAAACTGGCGGCCCCGGAGGTCATTTTTTTGTGCCCCATGATGCTCTGAAATAAAATGGAACAAGGGAATTGTGTGTACAGGATTGCTTCGATCTCCCCTAAGCGCTATTTTCTTCATAACATTTTTTTTCTATTTTCATTTTATTTCAGAGCATCGTGAGCCACAAAAAATTACCTCGGGGGCTGCATGAGGCCCGCGGTCCAGCAGTGTGCCGCCCCTGCTCTAACCTGACTCTGTCTCTAAGTGGAAGTCTCCATGTTGAGTCATGGTTTCCCAGGGGTCCTCCAGATCCACTCCTCCTTTTTCAGATGGGTCTTGGGATGATGGTTTGATGATGTGTGCTTTCTGGTGATGCTTGGATCTGAGTCAGTTGAAAGACATTGATGTTAAGATTATGCATGCCCGTAGACTCTTAGGTTCAAGCTGAAAGAGGCCTGCCTGCGGCTATTCTTTGCAGAAGAGACTTGAAAGGGAATATTGAAAGCTAGGAATTGCATATTGAAGAATTAGATGGCAGAAGCGTGGATAATAGAGTGACACATCAAGCAGGGAGTCAAAGAAAAAGGGCCTACAGAGTCACAGGTCATTCGTTTTGTTAACAAAGGTTGTTAATGCAACTCCATCCAGAGATGCCTCAGCTAAAAAGGCCTAGTGTTCTACTTAAAAAAAAATCAACCATGGAAAACCCTATGGTGAACAGTTCTGCTTTGACATAACAAGAGTTGGAAATGACTATTAGACAGCAGTGGATTGGGTTTGTACACATGATTATATTGGAAGATGATAATATCATTTAGTTTGGGTTAATGATACTTTAAGGACCATGAATAAATAACAGCTATTTTTATTCTCCTTATTGGTCACATATCACTCTTTGCATGTGTGTATTACAAGGAAGCCTGACAGTGTATTGGTTTGGTGGTTAACTGCTAACTGAAAGAGTAAGGGTTCTAATCCACCAGCTGCTCCCTGGGAGACATGGGCAATGTTTCCATAAAGAGGAAATCCTTTGAGAGAAGGAGGGGAAAAGGGAACATTAGCAGTCATAGGAAATTGTATTGATTAAGGTAGGGGTTGTTTTAGTAAAAGTACTCAATCGACACTCCATTAAATATTAAAACATATAATTTTATTGAAAGATTAATCGTGTTTCATTTAATAGAGGAGCCCACTAGGCATCTTTAGAGAAAATGTACAAATAGCCACCTTAGCAGTTGCTTTTTATTGGGGAAAAAGCAACGAAAGGGAAAGTTTCACATAAAAGAGGTGGGGAGGAAGAGGGAAACATTGAAAAAGATTTGTTAAATCACTGCCGTTCATAGCAATTCCATTCCTAATCCACTCCCACTGCTACCGGATGGATTTAGCATCACAGCGACTCCACCGGACAGAGTAGACCTTCCCCCACGGTAGCAGACTGAGTCATCTCTTTCCCATGGGCCAGCTGGTGGGTTCAAACCACTGACCTTTCATTCAGTGTCCCAATGCTTAAACTACTGCATTATGGCAGCAACATGAATCTCTTATCTACTGAAAACAAATGATGATGCAGAATTTCAAAAGCTTTTTATGTGAACATTTTCATGCAGTTGGGTAAGGGGTGAGGGTTGTCTTATGATTGAATATAGATCAAGTCAATTCTACTTGGAATTCTGAAATGTAAAACTGATTCATTTGTTTAAGAAGACAAGGTTGTATGAACTCTAATCTGAAGCCTTTGAAATGCAAAACATTGTTTACTTAGCTAAGGGAAGTGAATATGGATTAGACAAATTCACTTGGTGATTCAAGGAGCAGTTAAAATAACAAATTTAACAAACAATAAGCCGTTCTCCATCTAGGTTAGAAATTCTGATTCTTATCTACTTTGTTACTTGAAACATTGCCAAGGAAAAGACTGAATGGATTTCTTTAGAAAGGGAGAAATGAAAATCTTAATTAAAAGTAGAGTTTTGATTTAAGTCTGAAGACACACTATTTAGATATGCAACCCCACAAGTTTTCTAAGATTCATAAGACCAAGAGTACTCAGCCAATTATTTTTATTGTTGTAAATAAGTTGAACATCTGTATGAAGTTGAACTGGTAAAAGTTATGTCATAAATATACTTACAACAATGAGGCATACACAGAAGAGCAGTTGTTGAGAGATCTTGTGTATAACTGAAAACCCTCTCGGGAATTGGTTTCCTGCTTTGGAGGTCTCAGAACCTATATTCATGGAACATCTCTGCTAATTGGCCTAGTACTATATTTTTTGCTTCTATTCTAACTCCTAGGAGCCCTGGTGATGTAATGATTACATGGTGAGCTTGGATCAGCATGGTCAGCAATTCAATAACATCAGCAGCTCCGTGGAAGAAAGACTAGGATTTCTATTCTCATAAAGAGTCACCGTCTCATCTCAGAAACCCACAGAGGGCTGCTATGAGTCAGCACTGACTGGATGACAGTGGATACGGTTTGGTATTCTAAATCCTAGCTCTCTGTACAGAGCCTGGGTTCTTGTAAGTTTGGAAGATGCCATCCAAAGTACAACAATTGGTGTATATTTGTCTTGGGCAACAGACAAAGAAAATGTATCAGGAATAAGTGGAGGATAGGGAATGTAGGGCTACTTGCCACCATGAACAACTAAGACCAAAATAATTGGATAATGTCTGGCTATGGTGAATAAACTTCTGATCACAGGGGGAGGGATGGAGGACAAAATTCCAAATGATCCTGAATTTCAGACTTTCAGGAGCCAGAAAGGCCAGGTGAACCTTGAAAACCATTTCCCTGAGATCATCTTTAACCTGAAACCAAAAAGATACCTTGAAGAAATCTTACAACAGAAAAGTAGTATAGCTTAACTGTAACGAAGGTCTGCCTTGAGCCCCGTGCTCTTTCAAGATCACCAGGAAGAGGACATAAAGATGCCGGTGGTTAGGGCAACAGCAATCTAACTGAAAGGAATTACTAAGAGGCAGAAAAAGGGCAAGTGTGATGGTGGGGGAGGAGGAAGGTAAACAGAAACAGAGGAAAGATATAGGAAGCACAGCTATGGATAGAAGTATAATCATAGGTGTGTACATATGTAAATACATTAATTCATAAAAATAGAGGTATTGGCCTATGTGCATATATTTATATGGAAATACACTGAGGTAGTGGACGGACTTTGGAATTCTGTTCAAGCCTTGCCTCAATGCAAGAACACTTTGTTCAAACAACCTGGCGTTCTGTGATGCTCACCCTGCCTACATGATCACTGAAGACAAAATGGGTGCATAACAATTGTGGTGAAGAAAGCAGATGGTGCCTGGTTATCAAAAGATATAGCATCTGGAGTTTTAAAGGCTTGAAATTAAACAAGAAGCCATCTAACAGAGAAGCACCAAGCCCACATGGAAGAAACACATCAGCCTGTATGATCATGAGGTGTCGATGGGATCGGGTAAAAGGCATTAGAAGACCCCAAACAAACAAACAAGCAAACAATCAAAAATATTGTTGAGTCAGAGCAGAGACCCAAAAACCCATCTGTAGACAATGGTAATCCCCTTCACAGAAGGGTCACAAAGAAGGGATGAGTCAACTAGGGTGCAGTGTAGCATTGAGGAAACACACCATATTCCTTTGGCTTCTTGAGGCTTCCTCACCCTCCACTATCATGACCCCAGTCCTGCCTTTCACTGTGGGCTAGACCACAGCATGTACACAGGTACAGATAAGAAAGAGATAAGAGCTCACAACACATGGAATCCAGGAACAGAAATGGGAGTATCAATAAAACAGGAGGATAGGTGGAAGGTGGGGAAAGGAGGGGAGGAAGGAGATACTGATTGAAATGATTAACACATACTCCCCACACCCCTTTGCAATGATTAACACATACTCTCTCCTCTACCTAAGGGACAAACAACAGAAACCATGGGGGAAGGGAGACAGCGGTAGGTATAAAATATGAAAACAATAGTAATTTATAACTTATTAAGGGGATCAAGAGAGTGGGAAGGGGCTAGGGAGTGAAAAAAGAGAGCTGATACCAGGGGCTCAAATAGAAAGTAAATGTTTAGAAAATAATGATGGCAACATATGTGCAAATATGCTGATACAATTGATATATGAATTGTTATAAGAGCTATAAGAGCCTCCAGTAAAATGATCTAAAAAAAAAGATCTAAATACATAGGGTTCAATTAACAACAACTCCAAAGATGTCATACGGAAATTTGGGGCAGTGAGTTTATGTCAAGAGGGGAGAAACAACCCAGAAAAGGAGGGTGTGGTAGTCACATAATCTGGTGTCAATTTGAGAGTGAAGGGGTGGAGTCTGGCCTGTCAATCAAGATATAATCAATGAGGCTTCTGTGGGGTCATGGCTTTCTCCTGAGAATTCTGGGAACTCCTGTTTTTTCTCCTTGGAGGCTGGCAACACTTCTCTCTCTCTCTGCTCACTCTTTGGGAGAGGCTCTACTGACAAGACACATGGAACTATGCTAGCGCCCTGAGCTGGAGAAGACACGTGAGATCCCTACCAGTCCTGAGATACTTACACCACCACTGGATCCACGAGACTTCCCATCCACTGACCTTTGATCTTCCTGCATTTGGCATCATTTCATGTGCTCTGTGTGTCTGAAGAGGACTTTATAGATTGGTATTGGACATACGGGCTAATATTGGACTCATGGACTTGATCTGGACTGGGCTGAGATGTTTTCTCAATATTCAATTGCTCTTGTATATAAAGCTCTTTCTTTATACACATATGAGTGTCTGTGAATTTGTTTCTCTAGTCTACCAGACTAACACAGAGAGTAAGAATGACTAAATCTCAAAGAATCCCAGTGAACTGTCCGTGTAAAAGCCTTAGAATTGGTGCCTGTTTTGCTGTGTATATTGTCAACCATAACAACAAAAATATTTTTAAAGTAAAAATATTAGTCTTGAAATCTATGACATAGTTCTAGCCTATAAAGTTGTTCTAAGTTAGACTTGACAGTAATGGGTTTTGGTTTAATATATCATGAATTATTTAAAGAGTCTTATTGGCATTCATAGAGAATCTATTTTTTTTTGCTATGTCCAACTATCTTGCACTAGATGTTGTGGTAAATATATATATCTGTGTGTGTGTTCATGCAAAGTACTGTGAGGTTTTTTGAACTGGGTCTACTAGTGAGTCCAGTAGTTGTACATGTGTACAGATTGCCTTTCCACAATACTTGTTTGCTTTCCCTCCATACTGGAGAAGGATGGGCCTTTTACAGTCTCAGAAACCCACGTGGGCAGTTCTACCCTGTGTGATAGAGTTGGCAGGAGTCAGAATTGACACAATAGTAAAGATTTTGAGTTAACCCCACACAATACACAGAAGCACCTGTGATTTATCCCCCTTACAGATTCTGTATACATTTAAAAAAATCTTCAGACTGACAAATATAAATAGAATAACATTTCCTTAAATTTTCATTCTCCTAATATTAATGAACTTGAGTGCATTTATATTATCCTTACTACCAGAAAAGATTGCCTATCGAGTTAGATTTCATCTAACACAGTGGTTCTCAACCTATGAGTCGCTGTGACCCTTTTGGGGGTCAGATTACCCTTTCACAGGGGTCGCCTAAGACCACTGGAAAACACATAACTATTTCACAATTTATAATTACATATTTTTTTGTGATTAATCACTATGCTTTAATTATGCTTAATTATGTTTAATTTGTAACAATGAAAATACATCTTGCATATCAGATATTTACATTATGATTCATAACAGTAGCATCATTATAGTTATGAAGTAGCAACGAAAATAACTTGTAGATCTGTATTAAAGGGTCGCGGCATTCGGAAGGCTGAGAACTAAGCTCCAATCCATGTTTGCACTATATTCTTGACCTTCATGCTTCAGTCACCTGACTATGGGGAGACCTACTATTTCTGGTCATAGATGGACATTCTTAGGCAGGCTAAGTCAAAAATTATTGCTATCAAATCACAGAAAATGAAACACACTATCAAAATGTGAAGCTATTATTTCCAGATAGATCATGCCTTGCAGCCTATACATTTCTGCTAGCAGAGTTTCCATCTCTCTAAATTTTCTCTGAAGAAATTTCCACTGATGCTACCAGGATGAGACTCAAGGCTATGAGCCTCTCCTTTCTTGGTTCTTGTCCCACACAGAAGAAATAATTCAGGTGAGACATAGCATTCAGACCACAGTCAGAGCAAAGGTTTCAACAGAATGAGTGAGTTTACTGAGAGGAACTTTGTCATGGAGCACCCGAGGCCCCCAGGTAATCCAAGGGTCTAGCAGAATGAAAAGCTAGTGCCCCTCCCCTTTCTAAATAAGTGCACTCCTGCAGCCCAGAGTTCATGCTCTGACCTTGCACTACTCCCCCAAACCGCATCAATCCCCTCATTTGAAAAGTAGTATGAAACTCCTGCACCCCACACCCCCACACCCAACTTTCTAAGCCCGGTCACTATCTCTGTCATTTCCATTGATAAAGAAATATGTTTAACTGCCCTTCACCTCTTGGCTGGGGAGGCCTGGTGGAAGGGTGTCTCTACCTTCCATTGTTACCCTCTTCCCATTTCATTGTCATTTTTTTCTCTCCTTTGCCCAGTTCTGTCTAATTAACAGGATTCAATCAACACAATATCAAAACACAATTTCAAGAGCTTCAATGGACTCAAATTATGTTCCTTTTAAATGTTATTTGAATTTAGGAATGAGAAGTTGTCTGAGGGGGCAAGATAAGACTAGGTATTGTGGAGTTAGGTTTCCCCATGAAATGTTCATAAGACAGTTATTGTCACCCTACAAGAATGAGTAGTCACATCGCTATAATGAAAAAGAAAAAAAAAAGTCCTTGGCGCAACTTTCTTGGCCTTTTTTCTCACCAGTACAGTTTTCCTTTATTTATAAAATTGTTCACAATAATCTTGCATGTCTGTGATAGGTGGGTTTACTGTGCCAATGTGGCCAGTGAACACATGTGGGATTAATTGAAGGGAGGAGAAATAAATGGCTGGGCGAGTCTCACCTCTCTTGTCTCTTGCTCTTTGATCATCGGACCAGTGTGTGGCTGCTTTAGCTGGTTCTCTGCCTCAATTTCAAGCTACACTACCTGTGGGACACCTAACCCGTGGACTGTGTGGCTGTAGTTTGAGGTTCTTCAAGACCTGCTTCACTACACCATTGGAATTTATATCTCTTGAGCTAGGGACCATCGGACCCTGTCATCTGACTGACCGTTGGTGACCTGCCTTGCTGTTTACTACCTGTGGCTGGATAGCTTGAATTGCTCTACAGAGGACTACCCAGTGGCTATCAAGACTTGAAGGACTGCCAGTGTATTAGCTGTTTCACGGGAGTGAGTTGCACTGAGTCATTTGTACTGCTTTATAGATTAATTACTATTTATTTCTTATGTTTTATATATATGTATATAATTTAGTGGTTTTGTTTCTCTAGAGAACACTGTCTAACATACTGCCCACCAGCTTCTGAAAAAAAATCAAAAACAAAAATATTGATAAATATTACACATTTAGAATCATAAAAGCAGTTGCCATAACCTTCTGAGATAATTTAATTGGCCTGATTGAAGTCAATATTTTAATTAGACCCTTTAGAAAAAAAATCAAATTAGACGAATAAGTGTAGTACTGAGAAGATTTATCTGCAGTCTTGCTTGACTCACAATGTAAATACATTTTGTTTAGAATATACCAGTGCCTGTGTGAACTACAATCCTAATGCCAATCCTTTTTGTCCTACCCTCATATTTGTAAATATTATATATAAATATCAATAATATACAAAACACGTGCACACCTATACCTATGAACTTCCTCGTACAGACTATCAAGGTTATGATGATACAGACTATCAAGGTTATGATGATACAGTCCAGGTTTTTGTGCTTTTGGGAAAAAAATAATAATTTAAATGAAACCTAGATTTGTTTTTTTAATTGAGAAAATTTCATTTTACAATTTCTCAAAATACCCTGAAATAATTAAGATACCCTAATATTGGATGTTACAATGGTTGTCCAAATAACACTCTCTGAGGCTATGTTGTTGTTATTTGTAAGTGCCTTTGAGCAGGCTCTGACCCACAGCGAGCCTGTGTACAACAGAACGAAGCATTGCTCAGTCCCGTGCCATCTTCTGTTTGAGCCCATCAGTGCACGCCCTGGGTCAGTACATCTGGTTGTGAGATGAAGTCTTGCCATCCTTGCTCCTGAGGAGCATCTGGCTATACTTCTTTCCAGACAGATTTGTTTGTTATTTTTGGCAGTCCATGGAGCTTTCAGTATTCTTAAGCAGCACCATAACTCAAATGTATCGATTCTTCTTCAATCTTCTTATCAGCGTCTAACTTTAATATGCATATGAGGCTAATGAAAATACCATGGTTTGGGCCAGTTGCACCTTACTCTCAAAGTGACATCCTGGCTTATCAACACTTTAGAGAGATCCAAGCAAGATGAAATCCTTCACAACTTCATTCTTCTCTCCATTCATCATGATGTTACCTATTGGTCCAGTGTGAAGAGTGTTGTTTTCTTTACAATGGATTCCAATCCATACTGAAGGCTGCAAGCATTGATCTTCATCAGCAAGCACTCGAAGTCTTCCCCACTTTCAGCAAGCCATGTTGTGTTATTGCATATTACAGGTTGTTAATAGCCTTCTGCACATCCGGATGCCATATTCTTGTTCTTATAATTCAGCTTCTCTGATGCTTTGCTCAGTATACAGATTGGACATATATGGTAAGGGGACTCTCCTATGGTGAGGGATATGACCCTGACACATACCTTTCCCGAGTTTAAATGATGCAGTATTCCATTGTTCTGTTCCCACAACTGCCTCTTGATCCTTATCAATGTTCTGCATGAGCACATTGTAGTGTTCTGGGATTCCTGTTCTCTAGGCTGTCTATAGTTTGCTATATTCCACATAGGCAAATGCCTTAGCATAGTCAATAAAACACAAGCAAGCAAGCATCATTCTGGTATTCTCTGGTTTGAGCCAAAATCTATCTGACAACAGCAAGGATATCCCTTGTGCCCTATCCTCTTCGGACTACAGTCTGAACCTCTGGTAGCTTCCTGTCATTATACTGCTGTAACTGTTTACTGGATGGTCTTTCAAAAAAAGTTATTTATTTGTGATGGTATTGATTTTGCTCTATAATTTTAGCATTAGGCCACCTTTCTTTGGAATGGGTATAGATATGGATCTCTTCCAGTCGTTGACCAAGTAACTGTCTTCCAAATTTCCTAGCATAGGGGAATCCGTGTTTCCATTGCTTCTTCAGCTGCTGAAACATTTCAAATGGTGTTGACTCAATTCCTGGACCCTTGTTTTTGGATAATGCTTTTAGTAGAGATTGGACTTCCTTCAGTACCATTGGTTCTTGCTCATATGCGATCTCTTGAAATGGTTGAATGTCGATTAGTTCTTTTTGGTATAGTGCTTTGTGTATTCTTTCCATCTTCTTTTGATTATTCCTGAATCATTCAATATATTTTCCATATAATATTTCAATCTTATAAGCTGAGGCTTGAATTTTTCTTCAGTCGCTTCTGTTTAAGATATGCTTTGTGTATTTTTCTGGTTTTCTAAATCTAAGTAGGTCTTTGCATATCTCACTATAATATTTTACCTTGTGGAGCTGCTTTTAGAAATTTGAGGCTATACAAACAGAAACTGGTTGAAAGTCAATGGCAAACTTTTATTTGATTGACTATGATAGTCCCAGGGTTCCCATCCACAAGAAGGCACCCTGAATCCTGGGCTTATGGTTTTTTTATTTTTGTCTTCTAGGGTGGTAACTGGTATCTGAGTGATGTTCATCACAAGATGATTCAGCATAAGAATTAGTTTCTGTGTATTCTCAGTTAGTACAGGATGTCACGAATATGGTATTTCACTCATACCTGGCATATTGGTCAAGTTGTGAGACTTTGCCTTCAGATTTCAAAAAGTTAGGTTGAGGACACATTGGTTATATCGTCACAAGATTAGCTATAAGCAGATTTATATCTCCAGTCACATTTTTATTTACTGTCTCAATTACCTAATTAAAGAATTGAATATTATGATTATACTGTGAAGTGCCATCTTGTGTCTATCTCAGTGCTAACAAAGAAGGCTTATGAGAGTTAGGTGTCACTGCTTTAAGAAAGTTTTAATGATCTACATATAATCCCCTCGCAGGGGGATGGACAACAGAACATTGGGTGAAGGGAGAGAGGGGTTAGTATAATGCATGAAAAACTTTATAAATTATCAAGGGTTCCTGAGCGAGGGATGGTTGGGGAGGGGGAAATGAGCTGAATCCAAGGGCTCAAGTAGAAAGATAATGTTTTGAAAATGATATGACAACATATGTACAAATGTGCTTGACACAATGGATTGAGGTGATCTGTAAGAGCCCCCAATAAAATGATTAGAAAAATAAATATAATAAAAATAAATATAAATATAAAATATAATTTATTTATTAAATATTAATATAAAGGGGAATGAAAGTTAAAAACAAGAAATAAAATTACACAAATAACAATGAGTATAAGGAAGGAGAAAATGAGATTGATTTTGGTAAAGATTATACAACTCTTCTTGGTATGATTGAGCTATTGAATTGTATGATGTGTGGATGAAGTGCCAATACAACTGTTAAAAAAACAAACAAAGAAGATGAACTCCATGCTAGAAATCATACTGAAAAGAAAAAGGAAAATAATCTACTGTCATCAAGTCAATATGACTCAGAGCAGTTCTGTTGGGCAGAAAAACACTGCCGAAATGCACCATAGGGGTCCCAAGGCTGTGCATCTTCATGGGATCTGACAACAAAACCCACAAAACCGACTTTTGGTTTCAACCCACTACCGTGTTAGTTAGTGGTCTAGTGTTTAATCCCTGTACTGCCAGGACTTCTAAACTAGTAAGTACTGAGCTCATGGGGATGAGGAGAGGGATTGTTTGAGACTCGCTTTTTTCTTTATTATGTCTCCATATTGTTATTTTTCGTTTCCATTCACTCATTATACTAGATACAAATACTGTGCATGCGTGTGTTCTAAGCCTTGATTTAATTCACTGAGCTACAAAATATGTGGCTGACTTCCACCCAAACATTTTAATAGGATTACACCCTACAGCAAACCAGAGAACAAAGAAACCGATTATAAACCAAGCTGTGACTTAATTACAAAGCAACATAAAGGAAGAAATTAATGAAGAATGAAGGTCCATGTTTGCAAACAAGTTGGTGCAACCACTCGGAAAATGAAGGCGTTTTCAAAGGAAGGTGCCAGTGCCCACCAAGCTGAAGGCGCAGAGCACTTTAATGGAGAGGTTGCTCAGAGCCGAACAAACGCAGACACTCAAACTGACAATCATCAAAGATGGAACACCCCTGCCTTCAATCCCAGTGCTTTCTGACATGAATGGAAACAACCGGTATGATTCCTCTACTGTACTTGTGGTCTCAGGCTGCCCTTGATCTTTCAGATGCAGAGAACGGAACTGCAAACATTAAAAGGGAAAACAATTGTAGCATTTCAAAAAAGCTAAGATGTGAGAGAGAAATGCTGAAAATTTTGCGAAATTGTGTCCTTGGTCAGTTTTGCAGTTCCAGAGTTCAGTGTGATTTGAGTCAATTAAGAGATTGCCTTTCTCTGAAATGTATAGTTCCCCCTGCCCCCATGACACTTCCCTATTGCTTCGTCTTGCCCTGGCTCCTACTTTGCTGAAAATATTTTCTGGAAAGCTCCCTCTTGATTACTTTATAAATTTGTTCTTAAAGGATTTTGGTAGACTCTGAAGGACAGTACCAGGCATCTCAGGGGTAAGGTGTACACTAAATTGACTACTACAGATGGTTTGTACAGAAAAGTAATGTTTAGGGAAGTAGATTGAGGTCCCAGTACCGCAGTCTGAAATGTTTGGCTACAGATTTGGGAGTTTATTTAATAGGCCATGGGACTTACATAGAAAACTGATTCTTTGGTGCGATTAATAAGATTAAACACAGAAGGGACATTTAGAGAAAGAAGGAGAAGCTGAGGGCAGACCGACTCTGACAAAAAGAAAATTATAAGGTAAAAATTTGTATTTGAACTAATGAAGAAATGGAAATTAGGGGCATCCTTCAATCAATCAAATGTTATTGAACCTTATGTTCAAAGCTATTAAAAAATAAAGCAAAAATTGTACAAGTGTACCAGGTACCTTTTAACCCATCACACCTCTTTCATACTATTCTTTAATATTCCCTTTGGTTGTAACATGTCTGAGAAAAACTTCTGTAACTCATCCTCTGCTGAGATTGGCACATCTCCATTTTGACAGTCCTGGGGGTTTTCACTGTGAAAGTACTTTTGTTCATTTGTAATTATCTCTTTAAATGTGTGTTATTAGCTTTGCACCAGAAGCCATGCAATGCAGAGCTTTATAAAGACGTTCTGACAGCACTCTCTGTCCAGTACAGGCTAAACTGCTAACTTCAAGGTCAGTGGTTCAAACCAACCAACCTCACCCAGGAAGAAAGCTGAGGGTACCTGCTCCTGTATAGATTTTCAGTCTTAGAAACCAGACACTGGGTCCCTGCGTGTTAGGATCAGCTCAGTGGTAGGAAGATCAGGTTTGTTTGTTTGGTTTGTCTAACCAGACAAGGCATGATCAGAATTTAAAAAGAAGGACACGTGATCATTTTTCTGGGAAGTGATTGATTTTGTTTATTTATTTTACATGTTACATGTGCAGAGTCAATAGGATTCTCACAGAGATAGAGAGCATAAAAGCACAATGAGGATGAGAGATGGTGTTGTTTTAATTTGGAGAAAAATATTTGGCATTAAAAAACATCCCAAATCAAATCCTGTGCCACCAAGACTCATTGAAAATGCCATTTAGGAAGAGGAACTTATTGGGCTTCACAGCTCATTTTGGAGACTGAAACCAAACTTGGAATTCCAAATAGAATTTTTTGTCATGTTTCCCCCGTGACAGGCATGCCTGCCGCTTATGATGGATGCTATAGAGACTAGGAGAGGTGAGTAGGGAGAGATGATCTAAATTCTTATAAATATGTTTTTAAGGAATTTGACTTTCATTCGGATTTGAGAAAAATGGAGAAGAGCATCAGTGAGTGAAATAAGCAAAGATCATTTCATAGCTAAACTTGGGGCCATCATCAGGGCAATTAATGGCTTCACATGTCCATGTGAAATAACATGGAACTATGGAATCAAATGTTTAAGAAGGTTTTCCTTGGTGTTCATAATGAGTTAAATTGTAGTCTCCAAAAAGATCTGCCAATCTAGAACCTCGAATTGTGATCTTCTTTGAAAATAAGATCTTTTTCATTATAATCTAAAGTTTTAGAGCAAAACTGTAATGGATTATTTCAGGCCTTAAATCCAATGGTTGGTATCCTTGTAAGGGAAGATAAGGGAAGCGGACCAACAAAATTAAAATGGTGTCTATCTACACAGATAGAGAACTAGTTATATAACCACAGGTCAAGAAAGATCCGATTTGAAATGTAATCCCTCACACCTAATTCACAAGAAGAAAATCATGTAATTCAAAAAAGAAATAGCCGAGGAGCTGGCAAACAACAGCAATGAGGAGAGGGGACCAGTTGATTTCTCCTCCGAGTTTCCAGCATTTCTGCTGACACCTTGATACGGGGGCTCTGTACTCCAAAACTGGAAGAGAATACATTTCTGCTTTTCAAATGACACAGACATGCTTGCTCATGAGCTTATTACTGGTGCCATCATTACTCTGCTGCAAGAGAACCACAAAAGTGGAGAAGGACCGTGGTTAGGATCCTACACATTTACAGCCTCAAATAGGCTACAGGCTTCATTCTGGGGCTTCCAAAGCCTGGGTAAGTGATGGCTGGACTAAGATTCATGATCATAAAACCCTGTGTCATAGCCACAAGGTGGCTACTATGATCTTAGCTTTAACTTAAGCTAGGTAACAAGCATCTGATGGGCTATTTTTGGTAAGTACTCTGGGAAGTGCCTGAGTTTGATGTGTGAGCATCTTTCTGCATTATCATGTACTTTCAGCCACATTCTTTTTGAGGGAAAGTGTACTTCTTTGGACTTGCCTAAGCAAAGGCACATGACTGGTTTAATAATCAAGACACATTTGAAAAGGAACATAAAGAGTTCAAATAGGATCTGAACTTCTGCCCAGATGTACAATGGAATTAGGGCTTCCGCTGTGGACGGCAGTGGTCCACAAACTGAGTGCTTCAGAGTTTAAGGACTAATGTGCTGTGTAGTCTCAATTCATTTTGGTGAGATTGCACATACCATTTTCCTGGAAATTCACTCACTCTTCTCCAAGAGATCATGATTCTCACATTGTGAAGTACTCACTTTATCCACAAAGATCAAAGGAAAAAAATCACTACTGGCTTTGAAATTCAGTAAAGTTGGGAAGGGCTCTAAACCAAAGAGAGAAACCAAGACACAGCCCTCCTTTCCTACTTCTTACTTGTGTGACTTTGAGCAATTTGCTTACCATTAGAGTTTGTTTTCTTGTTTGTTAAAAGATAATACATTGAATATCAATTTAATGATATCTCAAGTTATTTCTAATGTTGAAAAGCTTGAAATATGTATGCTTTCTTCGTATTTGGTTAAAACATACCTGGTCAGATGATTTTAGTAAATACATGTAGCTGTTGCCAGTTGCCATGGAATTGGCCCCTGGTTCATCGCAATCTCAGACACTATGAGATAAACTACTTTAATCCATAGGATCTTATTTAGCTGAGTTTGGGAACTAGTAGCCAGGCCTTTCTTTCTAGCCCACCTTAGTATGGAAGCTCAGCTATAACTTGAAGTTCATTGACCAAGAATCTAACCTATAGCTTATAAGTTAAAAAAAAACTCCAAAAAGCAAACCAAAAACCCCCAAACCAATCACCACCAACAAATTGAATCTGACTCATAGACCTGCCCCTGTGACTTTCTAAGACTGTTAAATCTTTATGGGAGTAGAAAGTCTCATCTTTCCCCCACTGTGCAGTAAGTGGTTTCAAACTACTGATTTTGTGATTAGAAGCCCAAGGAGTAACCTACTATGCCACCAAGGCACCTGGCGTCACTCACATAGGTGGAGAATTCTACTACTCAGTCACCATTACCTTCTAGTTAACTACCTACTGGTGTGTTTAATCTTCAGAAAAACCAAGCAATTCAGCATCCCCTAATTCTAAAGACCTTGCAAACTCTTGAAGAACTGGGGTGGGAGTTGCTTTCCTTGGGCAAATTAAATCAACTCGAGTCAACAGACCTTTCATTTCCATTTTAAAGTGAGAAAATGCACTAGCAATCATCTAAAAATATAATTACTGGATGAGATAAATAAGACAGAGATAGAATGTGTGTATATGTATTTGTGTGTATCTTAAATTACCACTTTTAGAATAAATGAATTTAGGAAGTTACTTATGCAGAATTAATTTCTCTACTAGCAAAGATTCTTCCATCAAATGTGTTCAAATTTAGGTGCACATAAATAAAAGCTCATTCTCATTGCCATTATAATTGGTAATCAGAGGACAAGAGCAATCCCAGCCATTATATACCACACAATGGGTCTGATTGCTGGGGAAAGGAGCAGCTGTGCATCTATTAGTTGTTGCTTTTATGGAAATAATAGCCAACTTTTTAAAATGGAAGCCCTGGATTTGTCAGTTCTCCTGGTACTGTCCAGAAAATGGCACAAACTCCACATTAGTTAATGCCAAATGACTGGGAGACAAGTTAATCGATGCCTTCCTTACTGGTCAGGAATATGCCAGGCTCCCTTAGCATCTGTTGGTAGGAGTGTGGACAGGCACTTACCTCACTGCCATTGAGGCAATTCAGACTCAGGGTGACCCTCTTGGGCAGGGTGGAACTGCCCCTGTGGGTTTCTGACACATAGGGACTCATGACAGGAGTAGAAAGTCTCATCTTTCTCCTGAGGTTTCAGACTGCTGACCTTGAAGGTCACAGACCAATGCAGAGCCACTAAGTCACCAAGGCTCCTGGACAGGCACGTAGGAAGTCACAATGCACAATGGCTTGTCAAGCTGCAAGCAAACAGGTGGCTAAGAGCAAAGCCAGTGTATTCCTGCACCTCTGCTTTACATGAGCACGGAATCTGGAGCAAAATGGCCATGTTAAGGACAGGACAAATGATTGAACGCAAGTCTTTTCCTTTCTCGTTTGAAAATTAGCAATCAGACCCATTAGCATTTCAACTCATAAATTCAGGGGGCTCCTATGAAATTCTGCCCTGCAGTATATAGTTGCACCACAGAGATGGGTGGTAAACATTCTTAGAAGAAGGGAAATGGATGAGGTGCTTGATGTTAGCATTTCCATAGATTGGCTATAGTAATGTCCATTATTTGCATATTTCTGAGAGATATGAAAGCAGACTCCACGAAATTATTGAAAATATAAGAGCACACAGTTTTTTTGGTTTTTAAAAAATAAGCATTTTATTAGGGGCTCATATAACTCATCACAATGTACATACGTCATCTGTGTCCAGCACTTTAGTACATATGTTGACTTCATCATTCTTACAACACCCACTTTCCACTTGAGCCCCTGGTGTCAGCTCATTTTTCCCCTTCCCTCCCCTCTCCCCCCAATAATTTATTATTATTTTATCATATCTTACCCCATCCCACGTCTCCCTCACCCCCTTCTCTGCTGTCCGTCCCCCAGGGAGGAGGCCACATGTAACCTTGTCCTCTGTTACCCGTTTCTCCCTCTCCTTCCCTCCACCTTCCCGCCATGGCCACTCTCTCCACTGGGCCTGGGGGGGTTTGTCTGTACTGGGTTCACTGTATTTCCAGTTCCTATCTGTGCCAGGGGCACACAGTTTATGTGAAAAATCTCCTTGATCTCTTGAACCACTGAATATCTCAGAAGTTATTATAAATTTCATGTATCCAGAAAATAGACCCCAAAGCCTCACTCATTCATTCTACAACTACTTACTGAATGCCAGGAGCATGGGTATGGCAGAGAAAATAATCTGTAAAGTCCTGCTTTTCTAAACTTAATACTCCGGTAGGTAATCATAATTCTGATATTTTTAAAATCATAATTTTTGACATGTTACGTGAAGTTAGATACCTAAATTTACACACACCAAAAAAACTGTTTCCATACAATTTTCAACCTCACTGCCAACTCTAGAAACCCTGTAGGATAGAGTAGACCTGCCCCTGTGGATTTTTGAGACTAATTCTTTACAGGATTAGAAAGTCTCATCTTTTCCCCTTGGATTGGCAGGTGGCTTTGAAGTGCTCATCTAGAGGTTATCAACCCAATGTATAAATCACTCTACCACAAAGGATCCCTTGGATCCAATAGCAGTCTTCTTAAGAGCATTCAAGATAAGTTGATTAATGTTTATGCTGTGAAAACTTACAGGAAGGATATCAAACTAGTTGCTGTCTACTCAATTTCAACAGATTTCCTTCAGAGCAGAACTGTACTATGTAAGGTTTCCAGTGGCTGATTTTTGTCAAATTAGAAAGCCCAATGTTTTTGTTTGTTTTTTTTCTCTTAAGGCAAAGTAGAAAGCCCTTTTTTTTAATTGCTGAAGGCCATTTGGATGTTTTATGCATTCTAGTGTGTCATGCAAAATGATCACCTTGAAAATTGCTTACTGTGGCTGGTCAAGCATTTAATTAACTCACCCCTGTGGTAGCTGGACTGCTTTGGGGAGGTGTGTAATGTTATCTGATATTTACGGTTTCAAAGGCCTTCTGTGGCCTATGGGCTGGATGGTCTCCACCTCTGTAAAGGTAACTCTGGGTGGACTCCAGTCCCCAATCTTTCTGCTACCAGCTGAATTCTTAACACTTTGTGCCACCCAGGAACTCAAACAGAGTATTCAACAGCTTGTAAACTTGTGAAGAAGGCTGGGGAGACAGGCAGGAACAAAAGAACCATGGCCAAGGAACTGCTGCAGACCCACCAGAGTGACAGCGCCTCTGCGAGAACTGAGCCCCCGATGCTGCCACTTCAAGCCCCATAGACTGGAAAGCTTGACCCATTGTGCTTGTGGTCTTAAACATATATCCAGAGTACGCCAGACAAAATCTCACCATCCTTGATTCCAAGGAGCATTCCGGCTATACTGCTTCCAAAAATGATGCTGCAACTCCCAATCCCACTGGAAATCTTGATCCATTGTGCCTGGGATCTCAAAGCCACTGATTCTGCTGTCCTTGTTTTTCAGGTCACAGCTAAGGGCCCAAGTGCCAGGGCAAAGTGTTGAGCAAACAATGGTCACAATAACTCAACATTGATTCCCAGGGAAACACAGGAAACATTAGTCTCAATGTCAGCCCACTCTCAAAGAAGTAGCTGGTTCCTGAGACTGGAGAGAAGATCTGTGAGATCAGGACATATTTCATTTTCCCTCTGCCCTCGCAGTTCCTCGCACAAGGCCAATAAGGCTCTAACAGCTGCTGAACACCTTTAAGAATGAAATCATTATTAGCTATGGGGGTGGAGACACATTTGCATATTTTGAAACTCGCATCCAGGTTTGGGTCAACTTCTGATGGAAAAAGTTAATTTTTTACATAGGTTTATGAAGCCAATAGAAAGGGCTGAGTTATTGGTCTCTTCTCTAGTATCTGGAGACTTAGGGAACAACAGGGATGCTGTAAGGGATACAAGCTATGAAGGGAAGGTCCCTAAGGAGTATTTTGTCCCTGAATACGTGGTGTTTGTCGTTGATTTCAGGTGCCATGGAGTTGGTTCCCACTCGTAGTGACCCTGTGTGCGAGAGAAGGAAGCCCCACCAGGGCCTGCACCGTTCTCACAGTTGTCTTACTGTTGAATCCATTGTTGGGGCCATGTGTCAATTCACTGTGTTGAGAGTCTTCCTCTACAAACCGTGTTATCTTTTTAAAGGGACTAGTTTCTCCTGATAGCATATAGCGAAAGCACACAAGACAAAAATCTCACCATCCTTGCTTCCAAGATTGTTCTTTGGGCAGTCCATGGGGCTTTCCATGTTCTTCTCCAGCACCATAACTCAAATGCATCGATTTTTCTTCTGTCTTCCCCTTTCAACGTCCAAATTTCATAGGTATACGAGGCAATTGAAAATACCATGGCTTGGGTCAGGGACACCTTAGTCCTCAAGGTAATATCCTTACTTGTCAAACATTTTAAAAAGTCTTGTGAAAAATATGTCTTTAATGGAAGGCATCATTTGATCTCTTGACTACTGCTTCCATGAGCCCTGATTGTAGATCTAAGCAAGCTGAAGTCTTTGACGACTTCAATCTTTTCTCCATTTATTTGTCCAGGTGTAAAGCTTTTTGTTTTGTTTTTAACAGTTTGATTAGCATATAATTCACATATCACACAATTCAACAGTGCGATTCTATCAAGAAGAGTTGTACAATCATTACCACAGTCAGTTTTAGAGCATTTTATTCATTCTTGTACTCATCATTATTAGCTCTCGATTTCCCCCCAACCTCCCCTGACATACCCTCAAGGAACCAGTAATCCAATTATTGTCTCTATAGGTTTACTTATCATGGATTTCATATACCAAATAATAATAATAATAATAAAAATAAACCTAGCAAGAATAACAAGGATTTTTGTTTTCTTTACATTGAATTATAATCCATACTGAAAGTTGCGATCCTTGATCTTCACCAGCAAGTGCTTCCAGCCTATCTCACTCTCAGTTAGCAAGGTTGTGTCATTGGCATGTCACGGATTGTTAAAAACATTTCCTCCAATCCTGATAATGCGTTCTTCTTTGTGTAATACAGCTTCCCTGGTTATTTGCTCAGCATACAGATCGAACAAGAATGGTGAAAGGATGTAACTCTGACACACACCTTTCTTGATTTTAAATCATGTAGCATTCCCTTGTTCTGTTTGCATAAGTGCCTCTTGCTCCACGTACAATTCCACATGAACACCATTAATTGTTCTGAAATTCCTAATCTTCTTAAGGCTATAGATAGTTTATCACAGTCAATATAGTCAAATATGTTTCCATTGTCAATAAAATACACAAACGCTTCATTCTCTGCTTTCAGTCAAGATCCATCTGATAGCAGCAATGATATGCCTTGTTCTACATCCTCTTCTGAATCTAGCCTGAATTTCTGACAGATACCTGGAAATATGCTGCAGCAACCATTGTTAGATGATCTTCAGCAAAATTTTACTTTCATGTGAAATTACTGAGATTTTTCTAAAAGATGCACATTCTGTGGGGTCGCCTTTCTTTGGGATGAGTACAACTTGGATCTCTTCCAGTTAGCCAAACAAGTAGCAAACAGGATATAAAGCAGAAAAAGCTATATTTGCTGGTTGTCTGAGCACCAAGGATAAACCAGATTTCCCATTCTCTTGTAAAGATAAGAAATAACATCCTGTGTACTCTTTTTTAGTAACAATTGAGTAACAGTGCGATATGCTGCCCAGGAAAAGTCACCTTGTAATGCAGGTTGGGGAGACAAGAATGAAGCTGCATTAGTGTGCCATCCTTCACGAGACTTGCTCTTGGAAGGCTCATTATTCAAAGCAGACATTTAATCAGAGGAGTTGGGTGACAAGTTGAAACTCCTGAGGAGGACCAATGTGAGAAGACTCTTCTTACCAGGTAATTTCATGAGTGCCATCAATCTTGCAAAGTTAAAAGGAGGACAGGACTTGTTAGATATAAAGCTTAGCAGTAGTCTCTTATATTCATCAAGATCATTTTCCTTCTTTGCTATAAAAAAACTGTTCAAAACTCTCATCACCATGAATATGACCTGGAAGAAACTAACATACAAACAAAGGCCAGAAAGCACATAGTTTACATTCTGAACAACAGAACACTATCATCTTGTTACACATAGCTGTCTCTCCCAATTCTCCAAATATAACACAACATCCATTCTCTGATACAGACAGGCATTCCCATGGTACTCTCTACTCTTCCTGGTTCTGTAATTCATTACATTGGCCACATAGAACTCACAGACAATGCTTATGCTTATGGGGCTTATTATGGACATTAACAATTCAAGCACAACATAATCAGAAAACACTTGTTCAATCAAAACATGTTATAAAGTGCTTTTGGGGCTGATAATACTTGCCCAAAGGTTGTGCCATTCCACTGTAAGCCTCAGCTGCTGGTAGGCACTCAGATCCAGCTCTGTAGATCAGCAAACCCAGCTCACCTAATTCAGTGCCTAGGCACACCCCACTCCACAAAACAACTTCCTACCCAGGAGCACTCGGATTTACTTGTTCTATGGATTGAGAAGTCAAGAGCTCCGTCTAACACTGTGGTTTCTGCTTCTTCTTCTGCTCCTCTGTCACTGCTCTGGGTCAAAGCTCTCTCCTGGATCAAGGAGGTTCCCTGCACACGGAGCTCAGGATATGGACAGTATACCCCACTCCTGCCTTCTTTGGGTATACATCCTCACAGCTTCTGAGGAGACTCATTTTATACCTAACAGGATGGAAATAATTATCAGCTGAATCATACAATACAAAGTCCAGAGGAATAGGAAGAAAGATCATCATGTTTTCCAGCCTGTTGATTTTTTAGTTGATACTGACTTATGATGAACCTATGTGTATTAGAGTGTTCCACAAGATTTTCAAACGATGGTGTTGTCGAAATAGACCACCAGGCATTTCCTCTAAGACACACTTGGACAGATTTGAATAATCAACTTTTATAGTTACTAACTGAGAGCTTCAATAGTTGAGCCATTGATGAAGTAGCCTACAATGCCAAAAAAAGTGAAAAGGAGTTTTGCTTGCTTGCGTATTTATCACAACAAAGTTTCTAGTTATGTACGGAAACTATTATTATTTTTACTTAACAGAAAACATAGCGAGGTTCACTGAAGTTATATAAACTTCCCAAGGTAATGCAGCTAATAAATGTCAGAATCAAGATTTGAACCAGTGTCTGCAAGCACGTGTATGTTCTGTCAGTTGAGATACATGACCTTGACATACATATGTCTACTATAGCAAGAAATGGCATTTGTTTGATTATTTACTGGGTACTCTACGGTATCCTGTGCTTGAAGAACCTTTACAAACTTGAAAGAGATAGACTATGGGTAAAGAGGGATTTACACAAGCTAGCTATGCAATTGTAGCCATGTTTCCCAATGAAAGGCTGTATCTTCCAATTGTCATGTTTCAACTGGTTTTGATTTTAGACTCTCCTTTATCAAAGGCGGATTGTTTCCATCCCTCTTGGGAAATTTAACCCTCACTTCTAGTTTGGAAGTGTGCCATATCTTTCTGTCAGTGTGTTCATACTCATCAGCCATTTTGGGATTTCAAAAGATCTGGATGAAGAATGATCAAACAAGACTTGAAGCTTCTGACTTTGCTCCTCAGACGCCATCACTTGGTTTCTCCTGACCCAGCCGTGGAGCCTAGTTCCTGTGTAGTCAAAGCAGAATGTGTAAAAGTGAGCTGCGCTTTACCACACATGTAGAAAGGCAAAACCGTTCCTACAGTTGGTGCAAAAGCCAGAAAATTGGAATTCTCCCTGACCCAAAATAATTATTTCTTTGAAAAAGGGTAATACTGGTGCTAACAGTAGGGAAGCAGAGGTAGAAAGGGGGATCCAATCACACAGATCTATATAAAACCTCCTCCCTGGGGGATGGGCAACAGAAAAGTGGGTAAAGGGAGACGCCGGGCAGTGTAAGATAAGATAAAAAAAATTATAAAGTATTACGGGTTCATGAAGGAGGGGGGGGACAGGGAGGGAGGAGGAGGGGGAAAGGGAAAATAAGGAGCTGATTCCAGGAACCCAAACAGAAAGTGAGTTTTGAGAATGATGAAGGCAACGAATGTGTAAATGTGCTTTACACAATTGATGTATGTGTGGATTGTGATAATAGTTGTATGAGCCCCAATAAAACGATTTATAAAAAAATCGAAACAAAACAAAATGAAAGGAGAAAATATTAAAAATTGAAGAAAATTTAAAAAAAAAGAAAATGATGAGGGCAATGAATGTACAAATGTGCTTTACACAGTTGATATATGTATGGATTGTGATCAGAGATGTATGAGCCCCTAATAAAATGATAAAAACGAAAGAAAAAAGAAAAAGGGTAATACAAGTCTTGTCCCAGGGAGGTATAGATTAAAGATGACTCAAATGTTTGACTTTTCTAAAATACTCTACCACTTAATTATCTCTGACATCAACCACCTGCCCTCCTATTAGTATATTCCCAAATGGCCCAAACTCAAAACCTCCAACTCACTGCTATGGAGTCAATCCCAGCTCACAGCAGCCCGACATGATGGGCACAACTGTCCCTTTTGGTTCCTGCTTCCTTATATTTTTACCAAGTAGACAGCGTCACCATTCCTCTGTGGAGAGGCTGTGTAAGACAGCATTCTCTAGAGAAACAAAGCCAGAATTCTAAAAATTTTATATATATTTATACAGATAGATAGATAGATATATAACATAAGAAATAAACAGTTAACTTAATTATAAAGCAGTGCGAATGGCTTAGTGCAACTCATTCCCGTGAGACAGTTGTGAGACACTGGAAGTCCTTCAAGTCTTGAAGGCTTCCAGGTGGTCCCCTGTAGAGCAATTCAGGCTATCCGGACACAGGCAGCAAACAGCAAGGCAAGTCACCAACAGTCAGCCAGATGACAGGGTTCAACTGTCCCCAGCTCAAGAGATGTAAATTCCAATGGTGTGGTGAAGCAGGACTTGAAGGAACCTCAAATTACAGTGACACAGTCCATAGGTTAGGTGTCCCACAGGTAGATTAGCTTGCAAATTGAGCCAAAGAACAAGCAAGACAGCCACACACTGGCCCAATGATCAAGGAGCAAGAGTCAAGAAAGGCAAGGCTCGCTGAGCCATTTATCTCTCCACTCTTCAATTATTCCTACATGTGTTTATCGACCAGATTGGCACAATAGACTAACTACCTCAGAGGCTGTTGGATTCAAACCTTGAATCTTGTGGTTAGCAGCTTGGTCTATGGCCCACTATGATACTAGGGCCCTCCCTGAGCTCCAGGGTTCT
The DNA here is from genome assembly GCF_000313985.2 of Echinops telfairi. Classification (NCBI taxonomy): domain Eukaryota; kingdom Metazoa; phylum Chordata; class Mammalia; order Afrosoricida; family Tenrecidae; genus Echinops; species Echinops telfairi. The sequence goes on from NW_022103900.1 coordinate 36,156,655, forward strand.
GAAATATGCCTCACCATCTCACACAACTCTCAAACTGTTAAGGAAATCTCTAATCAGGGCATGGAGGACCCTCCTTATCCACAGGGCTGTGGAAGCAGGTAAGTCAGTTCAGGTGCAACTCAAGTCCTAAAAGCAAGAAGTCAGAAAAAGACAAGCCAGAAGCAAGATAAACATAGAGCAAAATATCTGAAAGGTAAAGCAGGTTTTACTTGTTGAACTAAGCCAAAAAGCCCATTGGAACTCAGGTCAAGATTGCTACCTGAATTCCAGGAAAGCAGCATTCTGGATCAATAGTAGTAACTGGTATTGGGTTGGTCTTCCTTACCAATACTTAGCACTAGTCTTCTGCACGTGCTCAATTGGGAAGTAGAAACCACAAAGATAACATCTTGCCCAATTCCAGAACTTTGATGGAGGTGTGGTGTTTGATTACAGCAGACCATACCACCAAAGAAAAAAAGGATGTTGGCTTCCATCATAACTTCATAAACAACAGCAAGCATTTATTAATATTTGGAACCTGGAATGTACATATATGGATGTAGGAAAATCAGAAGTCTTCAAAAATGAAATGGAATCTATTAAGATTTACATCCTAGGTATTTAGTGAGTTAAAATGTACTAAGATTGGCTATATTGAACCAGATAGTCATTTACACTGGGAGTGACAGATTTTAGAAGACTGGTATTATATTTATTGTCAAAAATTACATTTCAAGATCTATCTTGAAGTACAATATTATCTGATGATAATCTGTGGTAGTCGCATAATCTGTTGTCAATTTGAGAGCTTTAAAAGTGAAGGGGTGGAGTCTAGCCTGTCAATCAGGTCATAGCCTGATGACCTCATTTGGAGGCACTAAGAAGATAAATAGCTCACTGGAGGCAGGGCACACACTCACTCCCTGTGAGACATTTCTGATGAGAAGCCACATGAAGCTATGCTGGTGCAGTCAGAGTCCTTGGAGCTGGATGAGCCACATGGAGACCCCTACCAGCATTGAGATGCTTACAACATCACTGGATCCACAAGATTTCCCACCCACTGGTCTGTGATCTTCCTGCATTCCACATCATTGCATTTATTTCATGAGTCTGAAGAGGAATTTATAGATGGGTATAGGCTATATAGGATAATTTCAGATTTATGGACTTGATCTGGATTGGTCTGGGATGTTTTTTCAATATTCAATTGCTCTTGCATATAAAGCTCTTTCCTATTCACATATGAGAGTGTCTATGAACTTGTTTCTCTACTCTACCCAGACTAACACAATATCTATCCATAAAAAAGGAAATCTCATAAATACAATTATTATTCAAATTTATGCCTCAACCACTAAAGTTAGTGATGCAGAAATTGAAGAATTTTACCAATATCTTCAGTCTGAAATTGATCAAACCTGTTATCAGGATGCATTGATAATTATTAGAGATTGGATGCAAAAATTGGAAACAAAGGGGAAAGATCAGAATTTGGAAAATATGACCTTGCTACTGGAAACTAAGTTGGAGATTGCATGTTAAAATTTTGAAATACTGATAATTTCTTAACAGCTAAAACAAGGCCAAGGGCTGAATGTGGTACAGACTATCAATTGCTCCTATATAACTTCAGGTTGAAGCTGAAGAAAATTATTACACACCAAGAGAGCCAAAATACAGTGTTGAGTATACTCCACTTGAATTTTAAGAACAGGTTGTCACAATGAGCACTAATGGCAGAAAACATAAAAGCTGTAAGAGGACATCAAGAATATCACGCAGAAGCAGATGGACTTTGAGTCTCTACTTAAATATTACCTCGTTACAAAAATGGTTCTAGTAATGTGGCAGTGTCTGATACTCACCTTCCTGACGTGATCACTGAAGAAAAATGGGAGTTCAAGCAAATGTGGTGAAGAAAGTTGAGGGAGCCTGGCTATTAAAAGATGCAGTGTCTGGGGTCTTAAAAGCTTGAAGTCAAACAAGCAGCCAACTAGCAGGGACACAACAAATCCCACATGGAAGAAGCACACCAGCCTGTGTGATCATGAATTGTCAATGGGTAGTATCAGAAGTTCAAAAACAAGCAACCAGATCAACATGAAGGAGTGTGGATGTAGCGGGGACTCAAAATCCTCTTGTAAGACAATTGACAAGTGAAGGGCCACATGGAAGGGATGGCAAATCCAGGGTATGGTGTGGCACTGATGAACCACACAACTATCCTCTAGTTTTTTAACATTTATTCCCATTATTATTATGGTTTTTATTTGTTTTACCTCATTAATCATGCTAGATTGGTGTATGTTAATTTGTGTATTAAGATCATTCGGTACATGAAAGTCAAAATAGATGACCCTTCAGAATAGAAATAGCATTCATAGTCACTTGAGGGTAAGGGAAAGGTGGGGCGCAAGGGGAGGAATGGGGAGCTGATAGCATTTATGACTGCATAACCGCACTTGATAGCATCAAACATCAGAATTGTATGTAAGGAGATATATTGGATTGTGTAAGATATGGCAACAAACAAAACAGAAACTATTATAGAAAAAAAAATAGAATAAGTGTTCCTCGGGGTAGGGTGGAGGTGGGAGGGAATAAGGGGGAGCTGATATCAAGGAGCTCAAGAAGAAAGGAAATGTTTTGAAATTGCTTGCAGTAGCAATTTTACAATGCTGCTTGATGTGATTGAACTATGGAATGTTATGATATCTGTAAGAGCTTCCAGTAAAGTGATTAAAAAAGAAAAGAAGATCATTCCTGAAGAAAGACCAAGGTCAATCAAAAGGAAAGAGAGAAAGGTCCAAGTGGATGTCAGAAAAGACTCTGCATCTGCTCTTCATCGTAGAGTCGTTAAGGCAAATGGAAGAAAATATGACATCAAAGAGTTGAACAGAAAACGTCAAAGAGAAGCCCCAGAAGGCAAAGTAAAATATTGTAACTAAGTGTTCAAAGAATGAGGTTAAAAAAACAAACAAACAGGAGTAACATTCCCAGGATGTCATAAATTAATAGAGCTAGAGAAAAAATTTAAACTTTGAGCTCCAATATTGAAGGATTGATTCTATTGACAAAATTTTCCCCATCCAAAGATGGGGAAAAAAATAAATGGAGTAACTGTCGCAGAAAAGAAATTCAACCATTCAACAACCTCGAGGATAGACTATGAGCAAGAACCAATGGTACTGAAGGGAAAAAATCCAAGTTGCACTGAAGGAATTAAATAAAAGTAAGCCTCCAGGAATTGATTCAATACCAATGGAAATTTTCCAAGAAGCTAATGAAGAACTCGAAATGCCCTCTTGTCTGTGCAGAGAAATTTGGAAGACATCTACTCAGCCAACTGACTGGAAGTGATCTATTCCGAAGAATGGTGAACTCCCTGACTGCCCAAATTATTGAGCAATATCATTAATATCACATGCAAGTAAAATGATGTTACAGATCATCTAACCAGAGCACAAGTTCATTTACAGGAACCTGCCAGAGGTTCAGGCCAACTTCAGGAGAGGACTTGGAACAAAGGATATCATTGCTATTGTTAGATGGATTTTGATTGAAAGCAGAAATACCAGAATGATGCTTACTTGGGTCTACTGACTATTCAAAACCATTTGACTGTGTGGACCATAATAAACTATGGATAACCTTGAGGACCACCACCGTCTGTCAGTTTGTAGGACTGTGGTGGCTTCTGTGTGGCTATGATACTGGCAACTATGTTGCTGGTACTTCAAATGCCAGCAGGGCCACCCAATGTGAGCAGCTTTCAGCAGAGCTTCCAGGCTCAGCATAGACTGCACAGAACGAATAGGCTGTCCACTTCAGAGGAAGTAGCCACCAAAAAATGTATGGGTGGTATCACAACATAGTCATGGAAGGCCTAAGGAATAGAAGCAGAAGAATGTCACAGATGATGGCATGAGATGAGAGAAGGCGCTCAAAATATGACTGAGGAAGGGCAGCCTTCTCAAAGTAGCGTCCATCATGAGGACATGAGTGGAGAAAAGCGTGCGGGAGAAAAGCCTTTGGAACCTTCAAATGATGAGTGGGCATGACTCAAAATGAGCAGAAACAGCTGCAAATATCTACTCATAATGGGAACTTGGTATGTAGGATGTGTGAATGTAGAAAAATAGGAAGTCCTCCTCAAAAATGAAATGGAATGCATGCAGATTGGTATCCTTCACAGGGCTGAGCTGCAAGAATGCTGTTATTGGCCATTTTAAATCAGAAAATCATATGATTTATTATGCTGTTGGTTTACTAATCCTGTTGGTGTGTTGGTTACATATTGGACAGCTAACCACAAGATCCGCAATTTGACATCATCAGCCATTCCTCTGGAGACAGATGAGGAGTTCTACTCCTGTAAACAGTTACAGTCTCAGAATCCCAGGGTTACCATGAGTCAGCATTGACCGTATGGCAGTGAGAAACAATGTTGGGAATGAAACAATCATGAGGGATGACACTGCATGCATTATCAAAAAGAATATTTCAAGATCTATTTATCTATATATTTTTTGCTTGTAATATTTATTTATTCATTTCATAAAATTGTTATATGTTTGATGAAATACTACATTTTCTTTTTCTTTTTCTTACTTTTATTGGGAGCTCTTACATCTCTTATCACAATCCATACATTCATCCAGTGTGTCAAGCACATTTGCACATATGCCGCCATCATCATTTTCAAAGCATTCTCTTCCCACTTGAGTCCCTGATATCAGCTCCTCATTTCTTCCCTCTCCCTCCCCCACCTGCCCTCCCTCACATACCCTTGATAAGTTATAGATTATCATTTTTCATATCGTACATCGTCCTCCATCACCCCTCACCCACTTTTCCAGTTTTTGTTCCTCTGGGAGGGGATTATATGTTGATCCTTGTGATCCATCCCCCCTTTGTAGAATGGTGTCTGTGACAAGATAACATCTATAGCCTTTCAAGAAATGCAATTAATGGAACTATTCTTTAAATTTATGCACCAACAACCAAAGCATGTGTTGCAGAAACTGAAGAATTGTACAAAAGTTGTCATTCTGAATTTAATGAAACATGCAATCAAGATATATTGAAAATTATTGAATATTGGAATTGAAAAGTTGGAAACAAAGGAAGAGTTGTTGGAAAATGGTCTTTTAGATAGAAATTAAACTGGAGATCACATGATCAATTTTGGCAGACCAACAACTTGTTCATGGCAGATATCTTTTATTCAGGAACACAAACAGTGACCATACACATGGACTTAATCCAGATGGAATACACAGAAATAGCATTGATTATATCTCTGGGAAGAAATGATGCAGAAGCTCAATATCAGTAGCTCAACCTAACCTGAGGTTTTTGTGGAATACATCATCAATTCCTCATAAGTAGGTACAGATTGAAGCTGAAGAAAATTTAAACAAGTTTATTAAAACCAAAATAAGAGTTTATCCCACCTGAATTTCTAGAGCATCTCATGAACAGATTTGCTTCATTTAACACTAATGACAGAAAACCTGATGAGCTGTCAGAGGACATCAAGAAACATTACCCACAAAGAAAGCAAATAGATCCATGCTGGAACTGATCTGGTTTTTGACATTTTCTGTATTTGCGTTTTGTTTTTGTTTGTTTATATTAGGGTGTACCTCAGAGGAGTGTGCTATATGTTTTTCAGTGTATGAAATCCAGGACTGATGAACTTATAGGGACATCAAGTAGGATATGGGCCAATAAAAAGTCAGGAAATCAAGAAATGATCAAAGCGGATGTCAGAAAAGACTCTGACACTTGGTCTTAATCATAGAGCAGCTAAGGCAAATAGAACAAATGATGAAGCCAAAGAGCTGAAGAGAGAATTTCAAAGTGCAGTGGAAGAAGACAGAAAGACCAAGGCTTAAAAACCCTAAGAAGAAGAACACATTCAACATATCTTAGAAAGAAATAAGGAAAAATATTCAAGCATTAACATGTAATACTGGATGATTGTATGGCCAAAATTTTGGAAGATACAGGAAGCATCAAAAGAATACAGAGCCACTGTATGAAAAATAAACAGTTGATCTTCCAGCATTGCAGGTGGTGCATATGAGCAAGAACCAACATAATGAAGGAAAAAGTCCAAGCTACACTTAAAGCATTAGCTGAAAACAAGACTCCAGGAATTGGTTCAATGCCAATGGAAATCTTTCAACAAGCTGATGAAGCAATGGAATTACTCACTTGTCTATGCCTGGAAATTCGAAAGACAGCTACTTGACCAGTTGACTGGAAGAGGTCCATATTTGTGCCCATTCCAAAGAAAGGTCACCCAACAGAATGTTCAAATTATAGGACAAGTTCATTTATATCACATGTCAGTAAAAGTTTGCTGAATATCATCCGACTGGTTGAAGCAGTATATTGACAGTGAGCTTCCAGTGCAGGGGTCCTCAAACTTTTTAGACAGGGGGCCAGTTCACTGTCCCTTGGACCCGTTGGAGGGCCGGATGATAGTTAAAAAAAAAACAAACTATGAACAAATTCCTATGCACACTGCACATGTCTTATTTAAAGTAAAAAAATTTACTTTACGGGGCAAAAACACCCGGCGGGCCAGATAAATGTCTTCGGCAGGCCGCATGTGGTCCGCAGCCAGTAGTTTGAGGATGCCTGCTCCAGTTGTTCAGACCAGATTCAGAAGAGGGTGTGGAACAAACGATATCATGGATGATGTCGGATGGATCTTGGATGCAAGTATAGAATACCAGAAAAGTTACTTGTGTTTTATTGACTACAAAGGCATTTGACTTTGTGGATCATAATAAAGTCTGATAGCCTTGAGAAAATGGGCATTTCAGAACACGTCATTGTGCTCATTCAGAATGAGTACAAGGATCAACAGGTAGTGATGGGAACAAAACAATGAAATGCAGCATGGTTGAAAATCAGGACATGTGTGTTTCAGAGTTGTATTCTCTCACCATACTTATCTAATGTGGGCACTGAGCAAATAACCAAAGCAACTGGATGATATGAAGAAGATTGTGGCAGCAAAATTGATGGAAGACTTTTTAACAACCTGCAATATGCAGATGACATAACCTTGCTTGCTGAAGGTGAGTGTGTTAGACTCATTGACTAGAGAAACAAATCCAGGGATACTCATATATGTGTAAGCAAGAGCTTTATATCAAAGAGCAATTGTATATTGGGAGAACATCCCAGCCCTGTCCAGATCAAGTCGATAATTCTGGTATTAGCCCATAGGTCTGACACAAGTCCATAAATTCTTCTTTAAGCTCACACATAACATGCAGTGATGCTGAATTCAGGAAGATCACAGACCAGTGGATCAAAAGTCTTGTGGATCCAATGACAGTAGAAGCATCTCCAGGGCTCTTGCTGCCATCAACATGGCTCCATGTGAGTTGTCAAAAGGAATCCGTAGCAACAAGAGAGAGTTCCCAGGATCCTCTGGGAAGGCTATGCCCTTAAGGAGGGATCATCCGGCTGTGACCAGATTGACAAGTCAGACTCCACACCTTCAGTCTTTTATCAAGTTAACAGGACATTGTGTAACTACCACATTGAGCAGGACTTAATAGCACTTGATGATGAAGATCAAGGATTGCAGTCTTCAGCATGGATTACAACTCAGGGTAAAAAAATAACCCAAAGCCTTACATCTGGACCAATAGGCAACATCACGATAGAGAAAAGATCGAAGTCGTTAAGAATTTTGACTTACTTGGATCTACAATCAATGCTCATGGAAGCAGCACTCAAGAGATGAAATAATGCATTGCATTAGGTTAATTTGCTGACCAAAACAGCTTTCAAATGTTGAAAAGCAAGGTCTTAGGTCCCAAGTTACAGTATTTTCAATAGTCTCATAATCATGTGAACGCTGGACACATAATAAGGAAGACTGCAATTGAGATGCTTGAATTATTGTGCTGGTGACAAATACGGAAAGTACCATGGACTGCCAAAAAACACACAAACAAAACAACCAAATCTGTCTGGTAAGAAGTATGGCCAGAATTCTCCTTAGCGCCAAAGATGCTGAGACTTCCTCTCATGTATTTTGGACACATTGACAAGAGAGACTGGTCTCCAAATAATGACATTGTGCTTGGTAATCCAGAAGAGCAACGAAAATGAGGAAGCCCCTCGATAAGATGCATTGACACAGTGGGTGCAATAACGGGCTCAAACCTAAGAACATTGTTGAGAATAACGCAGGATCTGAGGCATTTTGTTCTGTTTTACATAGGGTCACTATGAGTGGGAGCTGACTCTATAGCAGCTAAAACAGTGCAGTGTAAAGGGCTTCTGTGGGTATATAAAAACTAGCAAAATGGGGGACACGTGAATCTCCAGCCAGGATGAGCCACAGGAGACAGTGTTTGTGATGTGTGAAAGTCCTGCCATTGAGTAGGTGGCAGAAGGCAGTGGGTGGCTCTATTGTGAATCAGTGGACATCAAGAAACCCCTAAACATCATTGTCACTACTCCCAATTCCCATGGGTTCCATGGTAGTATGGATGCATGTGGAAGGAGAGCCCACTGTATCACCCTCAATGAGCAGAGGGTACCCAAAGGCCAGGAAAGAGCCAGGTTGAGGATGCCAGAGTGTCGTGCAATGTGGGCTTTTGATTCTTTCAGATCTCATATTTTGCATAACAATTTTGTCTTTCAAACCTAATCATATGGATAAGTGAGAAGTAGCTGATGAAAATAAGTTTCTTAAACTAATAAAGCATATTTTTTCAAAACTTACAGAACTCTAATTGTTTTTATCAAAACCCTTTAGGGACATCTATCTTTATCTTGTGTAACAAGAAAGGAACAAAGGATCAGAATGGAAAACTCAGAAATAAATTCACCCACCTACAGAAAACTGATTTTCGACAAAGGGGCAATAAACATTAAGTGTGGAAGATACACTCACTTCAAAATGTTTTGAATAAAAATAAAAGGGGACCCATACATCACCCCTGTTAAAAAAAACACAACAGAACTCAAGATGGATCAAAGACCTAAATGTAAATCCCTGAGCTATAAAGACCATCAATGAGAAAATAGGGTTATACTTAAGGGCCCTATTTCAGGGCATAGATAAACTATCAAACATACTGAAGGAGCACATACAGTGAAAGACAAAATAGATAACTTACACCTTATAAAATGAGACACGAATGTGCATTAAAAGACTTCATCAAAAGAGTAGGAAGGGAATCCAAGAACTGGAGTAAACATCTTCATTAATTACACTTATTAAGAAAAATAAAAGCAGAAGAAAAATTTTTGTTGTGTTTTTTTTTTCCATTTCTAAGATGTCTAGTAGGTACCACAATGTCTGGGTGAAAAGTAAAATCGTCAGTGATATATCTGGGTGTATTCACCATAAGATGTCAAAGATGAAGACAATTGAAAATATAGACATGAACTAGGAAAATGTTAAGTTTTTACCCAGATGTTTCATGATATGCCACTCTAAAATTCTTTGCATCAGAAATTACAATCATGACTATCTAAATAATAGAGCACTTCTAATATGTTTCAATGGAGAAGTATTTAGGAGAGATGGAACAAGATTTTGCTGTCTACTCGAGGTGTTTTCCATTTGGTCACTCCTGACTAATAACATAGGAAAACAAGGACTGCAGAATCCTGGAGGTAAATTGGCCAGGCTTACTGCACATTACCAGGTGGATTTCATTTAGAAACTCTATTTTCTTATGCATAGAAATATGAATGAGCTAGAGTTTGGGGCTATTAATTAAAGAATATAGGGGTTGATTTTCAGAAATGCAGTAAACTTTTGAATTTCCGTTTTAGGGCAATGTTTGTTTGTGAGGACTAAAATCCAAGAATTGTAACTAGCAGCTGCACATCAACTTCAGGATCTGTCAGAAAACAAGTGTCGTCAGCTCAGAAATGCATCTCACGGAAGAATGGGGACCTTCCGGACACTAAGAATCCAGGTAACAGAAAGCCTTTGGTTAACACTGCAGGTTTCACAGGCGAGGTGTTCAATCCAGGCAGATCAGTGAGTGCAGAGAAGGTAAAATGATGCTTCTTGGATAGTTCGAGCAGAATATAAGGGCTACAGTTTAGGAAGTCAGAGAAAGCTAAAGGGCACTTCCAAATTATGTGAGTGGACAGAACTGTATACTGCCTTAAGGGCAAAAAAAGATATGTTCTTTGTGTGACAACTAATGTTAGGTGTAACCAGAGTTAGGAGCTATTCTCAGTGGTTTGAAAGACAGATCTTTCATAGCACAGTATAATGTAATCACCTCTATGATGTAATCCCATATGATCATTCAATAAATTGAAAGGGAATTCCCCTGGGATTGTGGCCTATCTTCAGAATATAGCTGGATGTTCTGGCATAGCTCTTTCTGTCTGTCTTTGTCCCTCCCTCTCTCACCTCAGAGCTGGTCTCTTTGCCTGAACCCAGTAGCAGAGACATCAGCCTGCAGAGGCCCAAGCTTGCTGGCCGACCTCTGGATTTTGAGTTTGTCAGCTCCTGCAGTCACATGAATCATTAAGATTATCTGTCTGCTGAGTCATTTTCTTGAAGTATATATATATATACTCTCTCTATATATATATATATCTATCTATATCTATCTATCTATCTATCTATCTATCTATCTATCTATCTATCTATCTATCTAGATAGATAGATAGATAGATATATATAGAGAGGAATGCTATCTTAAAATATGACAGTGAAAGCTTTTTCCCCTACCATGCCACCCTCATGAACCTTTGATAATTTATAAATTATTTTTATTTTCATATTGTACACCATCTGCTGTCTCCCTTCACCCACATTTCTGTTGTTCATCCCCCCTGGTAGGGGCACAGGGGATTGTATGTACATCAATCATTGCAATCAGCTCCCCTACTCTACCATCTCCCCCCACCTTCCCCCACCCTCATAGTATTGCTACTCTCATTATGGGTCCTAAGGGTTTATCTGTTCTGGATTCCATGTTTCGGGAGCTCTTATCTGTACCAGTGTACGTGCTCCAGTCTAGCCAGATTTGTAAGGTAGAACTGGGGTCATGATAGTGGTGGTGGTGGGGGGAAGCATTAAAGAACTAGAGGAGTGTTGTCTGTTTCGTCAGTGCTATACTGCACCATGACTGACTTCTTGTGACCTTCTGTGAGGGGATGTCCAATCGTCTACAGAAGGGCTTTGGTGGGTCACCCTTCAGACACCCCTCATTTGCATCAGAATGGTTGTTTGGGGTCTTCTGATGCCTGATACCTGATCCAGCTGACACCTTGTGGTCACACGGGTTGGTGTGTTCTTCCATGTGGGATTTGTTGCTTCCCTTCCAGATGGCCATTTATTTAGCTTCAGTCCTTTAAGACCCTAGATGCCATATATTTTCATTGCCAGGCATCATCAGTTTTCTTCACTACATTAACTTACGCACCCATTTTGTCTTCAGTGATCATGTCAGGAAGGTGAGCATCACAGAATGCCAGCTTATTAGAACGAAGTGCTCTTGCATTTAGGGAGGACTTGAGTAAAGGCCAATGTCTGTCTGCTACCTTAATACTTAACATTTAAATATATGTACATAGACCTATATCCTGATCGCTATATATTAATATAGTTACATGTGTGCATGCCTATGTTTATAAATATCTATAAATATCTTTGCCTCCAGGTTATTTCCTCTATTTCCTTTTATTTTCCTCCTCTCCCACTCTCATGTTCGACCTTCATTTGGCTCTCTGTACTTCCTCTTGGCTACACTGTACGTGATCACCACCCACCCACCGACCACCATCATTCTATGCCCTCCTAACCATCCATTTTAGATCTCTTGTTGCTCCCTTTTCCCTGGATTTGTTGGCTCCTCCCTCCTTCTCCACCTCACGCCCCCCTGTTCCCCTGAAGCTGTCTGTCCATTGTTTACTCCTTGGGATTTTTTATCCTGTCTATCATAGACAGACATGAAAAAAACCAAAAAACATTATGAATAGTTCCAGGTTTGCCTGCTGACCCTTATGGATGTTTTCCAATCAGGTCTGAGGTGGTGCCAAGTCCTGCCCCCTGAGTCCGGTCTATTTTCAGAATTCCTCAGGGACTTTGTTGCTTTGCCCCCATTGCTGCTCTTTTTAGCTCCTGTGTTAGTCTGAGTACTTTAGAGAAACAAATCCACAGAAACTCATGTATAAGAGAGAGTTTTATATGAAGGTTAAGTGTGCATCAAGAAAACATCCCAACCCAGTGCTGCCCAAGCCCACAAGTCCAACATTAACCCATTAACCCATATGTACAACACCAATACACAAAGTCCTCTTCCATCTCACAAAACAGACACAATGATGCTGACTGCAGGAGGAAAGCCAAGTCAGTGAATGTGCAAACATCTCAGCGCAGGCAGAGGTCTCCACATGGCTGCTCCTGCACCCAGGGCTGCATCGGGGTAGGTCCATGTGGCTTCTCCTCAGGGATGTCTTGCAGGAAGTGACCCTTGCCAGCTGGAGCAGGGAACTGGCTAAGGCAGCTGCACCCTGGTCACACCATCAGAAAGCAAGAGACCTGAGAACTCAAAAGGCAAGGCTCACTGAGCCATTTATCCCTCTGCCCTTCAATTAACCCCACATGTGTTTATCGGCCAGGTTGGCAAAATAAACTAACTACCTCAGCTCCCTTCTTGTTCCTCCCTGGTGTGTGTGAGTCAGACAGGGCACAATTCCTGCACTGTGTCTCTGGTGCTGCCCTCCATAGTGTGGTAGGTCACTAAGGGGACAGTGTGTCCTGTTTTAGGGCTGATCCTACAATCCTCTCTGTTCATTGGCTGCCGTGAACAGGAATGTCATCCTGGAAGCTTGATGGGCCAGGATTCTGTTCTCCCTCCACTCCTCCCCACCCCCCTTAGTTTGCTCCTGTGTAGTCTGGGAAGAACTGCCATTCTCACCGGGCTGTATCTTCAGTGCTATCCTCTGTAGTGCTTTCTTCTGGGGAAGGGGTGTGGGAAACAGAACGATTTCTCCCAAATTGTCTCCCTCAAATATATGCCAAACTTAGCTGCTTGCTACACATGGTAAATAACTATACACGTGGAGTTCAATGAAAGTGGGTCAGAGGTTATTTTCCCTAAGGGTTATCAGTCATCTAGAGCAATCAGACTATATGGTCCACCCCAACCAAAGTAGGGCTCACTCCCTTCTGATAAGGATAGTAGTAAATTGTTTCCCTGAAGGAGAACCCAGGGATGTGTATACCCCTAGCTCATCCTCTTCCTGTCATGCTTATGCCTATTGTATAGCCCCTTCCTGTGATGTGTAAGCCTGTTGTACTGCCCCTTGCTGTGATATGTGTGGTTACCTGCAATCACGCCCCCTAAGTATATATGGGCCTTGAGCAAGAAATAAAGGAAGGCTCTCTCCTACCCTCTATGCCCATGCTGTGCGTGGACCTGGCTGTTGAGATCACGACCATCCAGGAGTTGAGAATGCTACCATAAATGTGTCCAACTTCTTCATTTTACTCTCTCTCACATCTCTGTTATTCCCTATGACTTTATTATAATCTCTATATATTTTTAAACTGCACAATTGCACCTAGTGAATAGTTGGAGGGGGGGACTGGCTTGCCCCACAAATGGCACCCAACATGTGGCAGTAGGAAAAGAACTCTTTTGAGTTATACCCCGTGTAGCAATTGCATGGTCCCACGGTAATGTAGAGTGAATGGAAAATCGTGTGAACTAAGGATCTGGTAGCAGATAAGTAGTTGAAATTGTGAATGAGTATATGAAAGAGGACAATGGGGCAAGGTAACAGTAAACCTCAAGCTTATGATACTACGCTCATCCACTTACTGAAAAGACAAGGTGTGAAAGAAACGAAAAAGATGCAATGTTTTCTAAAAGTAATAAAAAGGCATAATCCATGGTTCCCAGAGGAAGGAACTTTCGACCTAGAGACCTGGGAGAAAGTCATTGTAAACCTAAAGAAAGCATACAGAGATGGGGAGAATATCCCCATGGAGACATGGTCTCTGTGGACTCAAGATGGTTTTAAAACCTTTGCAGGAGGAAGAGAAACAGGATTATCGATTTAGTGAGAAGTCTTGTGTCTATTCAAATCTAGAAAATCAAGCTAAAGTGTCTGTGAATGAGTATGAATTAGGTGATGAAACTTTAGGTAGGCCGACCTCATGACAGCCACTTTAGCAAAGTGCAGTGGCCATAAAGGAAAGTGCTTTAGTTACAGAAAGGTAGGTCATCTTCAAAGAGAGGATAGACAGCACAGGCCAATCAGCCTGGCCACAAAAAGCAAGCTGCGGCCTGCACCAGAGCATGGACCAGGACCGCTGAGCTCAGGTTTAAAAGTACCCAGGCTTTGCCCCTGCTGTAGGAAGGGAACCATTGGGTGAGTCAATGGCACTCAAGATTCAGCAAAGAGGGTTTTCCATTAGGAAAAGCTTCCCAGCAGGAAAATAGAGAAAGGAGCTTGATCTGAGCCCCACCCAACAGGGCACAGAAGGCAAAGAACATCTTAGAAAGAATTCACAGCAGGAGACCAGACCTAACCAAACTTGTAAAGCCCAGCCTCTGTTCTCACTGCAGAAACTTTGACTAACCAAGAAAAGGCTCACAAGCCCTTGCAGCAACCTGTTGGCTCCAAAAAGCAGGAGTTTCTGCTTGAAAAGTAATACAGTTTTTATGAGGGAGATTTAACCTACGTACTCAAGGAATTCAAATTGATACTGGAGTTATTCAAAGTTGTGAAGGAAAGCTAAAAGCTGTAATGAAACCAAAAATTATTAAGAGCGGTCCTTGGGGTCCACTACCTAAAAGAACTATAGGACGCTTATTAGGAAAGTCCAACCTAAATTCTCAAGGTGTTACTGCAGTTATTGATCAGGATTATGAAGAAATTAAGGCATTGTTAAAATCTAATAAACCATGGTTTATATAGAAGGAAGATCACTTAAGCCAATTTTTGCTTCCTTGCGTTTCTAGACTTAAAATTTATACCGATCAGAAAAGAGTACTTGAGGAGTCTGACCACACTATATATCAAGGGGTCTTTTGGACTGTTGTTGTAGGGAAACAACAGTCCCCCCCACATGGAATTTCACTTCGTCTATCTCTCTTATTCTCTATGACTTTACTATCACCTTTAGTTATTAACACTGTACAATTGCCCCTGCTGGACCTGTGAAGATTTGTTAGGGGCTGGCTCCTCTGAGAAGTGGGGTCGACATTAGCTGGGATAGGGGTCAGCCAGCCTGGAAAAGACCATGTTTTTATGTTCAGTTTTCATACTGCCTCAAAACACTCCTAATCATCTTGTTGCCTTATTCTGCACTGAGATGAAAGGATGGTGCATTTTGAGAGGTTTGAGTTTCAGTTTTACCGATCAATTTGAGGTAAATATTGGAAATATTTATGCAAGGGAAATAACATTGATACTCCATTTCCTCTACATTATCACTCATGGAGGGCACACGTCAATTTTTAAAAACATATAAACCTGACTCAGTGTTTGCTATATAGTTATTGTTGTATCTGTTATTGAGTCAGTCCTGATTCACAGTTGGATGAAATGATACCTCCAAATGAAAGCTCTTTGCTCTGAGTTGGCTCTATGTCATAACTACCCTATAGGACATAGTAGAATTACCCCTATCGGTATCTGAGATTAATTTTTTGTGGCAGTAGAAACACTATTTTCACCCTTAAAGCACATGATAGATTCAAATGGTCTGACTTAGTAGTATTTAGCAGCCCATGTACAATGCCCCTGATTGCTGATTGGACCATTGTGGTCTATAGGATTGTCACTGGCTGATTTTCACAAGTAGATCTCTAAGTGCTTCTTCTTTGTCTGTCTCACTCTGAAAGCCTCTGAGACCTATTCAGTCTCCTAGCAATCTACAAGCATGCACTGGTATGTGCCTTGACAGGGAATCAAACCTTAGAAGAATTCCAGCATCGAATTACGAATGTACTCACTACACCGAATTCTATAAATATGGAGTGAATGAATGTCCACCTATGGAATTAATTTTGCAACTAATTTTACAGGTCCCCTGGTGGCAGAGTGGTTATGAGGTGGGAGGGGGGGGCAAGGATGGCAGTTCAATATCACCAGTCACTGTGAAGGTTAACTGAAAAATCTTTCTACTCCTGTAAAGAGTTACAGTCTCCGAAACCCAAAAGGGCACTTCTACCTGGTCCTATAGGGTTGCTGTGAGTCAGTGAATTTAGTTGTCTGTGTATCTCTCTGTCTCTATGTTTATCTCTCTTTTTTCTCTCCTGACTTCTTCCTCCTCTTTCTTTTTTCTTTTTCACAGAGACATAGAATGAAAGGGTAAAATGATAGTGTTCCCAATAAAATAATTAAAAGCCTATTAAGTAATCAACAGCACCTATTCTTTAAATTCCTTTGGCCAGCCATCAGACCAATTTTGTCATGTTATCTACAACCTTAACACACGTCTCAGGTTCCTTTTTCTCCGTTATGTTCTCCATCCATCCTTCTTTCTCTTTTTTCCCTTTTCCTTTTCTCATTTTCTCATATAGTAATGCTGATTCATCCTTTGTATTCTCTTAGCTGTTATTCTTGGAGTTTTAACTTCTATTGCAACATGATTATCTTTTTTTTTTCCTGTCTTAAAGATCTTCCAACGTAGATTTCTGGTACAGCTACTATTTTATAATTATAAAATTTAATAATTTTATTGGGAGCTCTTACAGATATCATAACACTCCATAGTTCAATCACATCAAGTAGTACTGTGTAATTGCTACCACAATTTTTAAAAAAATCAATTTATTGGGACTCATACAATTCATCACAATACATAGATCAATTGTGTAAAGCACATCTATACATTTGTTGCCCTCATCATTCCCAAAATTTGCTTGCCTCTTGGGTTC
>NW_022103900.1:36173906-36211297 GCF_000313985.2 Echinops telfairi
GTTTAAGAACTAGAGGAAGGTTGTGGGTTTCATTGTTGCTATACTGAACCCTAAGTGACTCATCTCCCCACTACCACAATTTTTTAAAAACATTTTCATTCTTCTTGAACTCCATGATATCAGCTCCCCTCACCACCCCTCTTCCCAAGCACTCAAGGAACCATAACTTCCGTTACTGTTTCTGAAGAGTTATCTATCTTGGTTTTCATGTATTGAACGATCTTAATTATACAAGTGAACATACACAAGTCTAATATGATTAATGAGGTAAAGCAAATAAAAACTACAATAGTAAGGGAAGGAAATATTAAAGAACTAGAGGACGGTTATGTGTTTCATCAGTGCTATACCACACCCTGGAGTTATCATCCCTTCCATGTGGCCCTTCTGAGAGGGACTGTCCAATTGTCCTACAGATGGGCTTTGGGTTTCTACTACATCTACCATCAATTCACATCCATTTGGTTATTTTTGAACTTCTGATACCTCTTTCCATCCACACCTCATGATCACACAGGCTGGTGTACTTGTTGCTGCCCTGCTAGAGGGCCGCATGTTAAATACCAGCCTTTAAGACCCCAGGGGCTGTATCTTTTAAAAGCCATGGATCATCAGCTTTCTTTACCACGTTTGCTTGTGTACCCATTTTGATCACATCAGCGATCACATCGAGAAGGATCAATACAGTGCCACATTATTAGAACGATAGGTTCTTGTACTGAGTTAAGATTTAAGTACAGGTCCAAAGTCCATGTGCTTCCTAGTATTTACATATAACTACATATATAAATAAATACACCTGTATTTACATATTTACCTATATACATATCTATCTATATCTATATATACCTATAAATTTTTCTTCTTCTTTCCTCTTTTCTTTATTTCTTTCCTTCTGTGTCACTATCATTTTTGCCCATCATTCACCTCACAGTAATTCCTCTCAGATACAATTCAATTGATCAAACCTGACCAGAGAAGTTACACCCTCCTTGTCCATAATATCTTGGTAACATTTAGTCTTCTTTTTTTTCTTCAAATGAACCACTGAGGGTTTTTTGGTTTGTTGTTATTTTTAATGGTAATCAGATTAATATATAATTGCATGGTCTGAATGCCTTATAATACCTAGACAATTGACTTCAGAAGGAAAATGTAATGTTTGTGCAATACTTTTGTAATTCTATTTTTCCCCTTCTATTGTTTAAACACTCTCATAAACAATGTTTCTGCTTCTCAGCCACCCCATTGGCTGGGAGCTGACATGAGCCATAGAGCGGCTGCTGCCACAGCTTCTCAGGGGACACAGCTCTAGGAGCTCAGGCCAGGGCCTGGGCCTGCGGGCCACCACTATGGGAGCCCCATTTCTCCAGGGAACTTCCAGTGCATCTGCACCAACCATCCATATGCTAATTGACACCAGGAGACCCCCGGGCGAAGTACCCTGAGATCCCATCATGAATGAACCCAGACTCCAAGGTGATATGGCTCACAACCAAGATGCAACCTTGACTGCCTTTCACTTAGTCACAGACTTGGACTGGAAGCGGGTCATGTCTGGGGCACATGCTCTCAGCAGCTGCCTCAACCACTCAGTGACTTTGACAACTCATAAAGGTTCCCACATGAGTGCCTTTGGTGGCTGCGAGGCTTGGTGGACTCGCTGGTTTGGATCTTTGTGAGTGGTCCTCTTCGCGCTCCAGATTCCTTTTTTTTTCCCCTAAGCAACATCCCCAGGACCGCCACAGAGGCGTCGGTGGTGATGGCATCGCTGTGGACATTCCTACCGATTTTGAGAGCACCGCTTTCCGAAAGTTCACGGGCATTGTTATTTCTTCAATATCTCTCTTTAAAAAAAAAAATCATTTTATTGGGGGCTCATACAACTCTTATCACAATCCATATATACATCCATTGTGGAAAGCACATTTGTACATTTGTTGTTCTCAAAACATTTGCTCTCCACTTAAATCCTTGGCATCAGTTCCTCATATCCCCCCTCCCTCCCTGCTCCTCCCTCCCTCATGAACCCTGGATAATTAATAAATTATTATTTTGTCATATCTTACACTGTCTGATGTCTCTCTTCACCCACTTTTCTGTTGCCCATCTCCCAGGGAGGGAGTTATATGTAGATCCTTGTAATCTGTTCCCCCTTTCTACCCCACCTTCCTTCCACCTTCCTGGTATCGCCACTCTCACCACTGGTCCTGAAAGGATCATCCACCCCGGATTCCATGTGTTTCCAGTTTCTATCTGTACCAGTGTACGTGCTCTGGTCTAGCCAGATTTGTAAGGTGAAATTGGGATCATGATAGTGGGGTTGGGGGGAAGCATTTAGGAACTAGAGGAAAGTTGCATGTTTCATTGTCTTCCACCTCTCTTCTATGCTTTCCAGCCTCAGTTCACCAATTCCAAATCTATTTCTTATCTGGGGAATATTGCCGTGGTACCCCAGATTGGTTTTGAGATTATAATTTAGTATTTTTTGAGAATTAAAAGTCTCTGGTCTACATGTTGGCAGCATCCTTACTTGGTCTGGGCTTGCACCCAGTTTCTGGAAATTTTATAGCCGAACATTACATGTTCTCAAGAGGACACGAACTGTTCCCCCTATTATGGATCCCTGAATTTGCTGACCTTCAATGTGCATTATCATAGTAAGCATCATGACTTCACCAACATTCCTGGTTAAAGGTTTCCCCTGATAAGGAAATTCACTGCTCCACTCTAATTCCTGGATCAAAGTAGTGTCTGATTTTGTGATGGATGATATGATAAGTACCTACTTGAAAACAAATAGATGTCAAATAGGACAGGCCAAATAAGACTGGGTGTCATGGCAGCCAAGTAATTCTTCTCTGAAACTTTGAAATGCCTGGAGGAAAATGGAAATTTTGAATATTAAGTTTCATATCTGTAGTGTTTAGAACTTACCCTGGTGTGGCTTCAAAGCAGGCTCCCTAGGGACTTCAGAAGCGAATTTGGTTTCACTCAGTCAAACTGCCCGCAGTGTCCCCTTTACTCATCACTCGGATTATCATCGTTCAGGATATTTTCCCCAGGTCTGTCAGTTTGTAAGCCTGTCATAAAGCTCTAAGAAAGCTATTCCTGTCATTATTTTCTCAATCAGCTTTCACTTTATGAAACCAGCTAACAAAATGGGCTGTTAATCACATGCATACACACACACACACACACACACACACACGTTCTTAATAGGATCCTAGGTGTGAATATAGGTTTATACAGGTTAGGTTGAAGACAATGAAACATACAACTTTCCTATTGTTCCTAAATGCCCCCCCCTCCCCACTATCATGATTTTATATAGGTTAGGAACTATTTCCTAGTTGAAAGCAAGTGGCTACCATGGGGTCTGGGGACAAGAATTAGCAGTATATGTAAGAAGTCCCTATTTGGAATCACAGATGTGATTTGCGGGGAAGGAGGAAAAGAGGGAGAGCCTGAGGGGTATCAACTGCCTGAGAACTGGTATCTAGGGTCTTGCATATGGATATGAGTAGGTGACAGCTGAGTCCTCTGTAGAGCAATTCAGTATATCCAGCCACAAGCAGCAAACAGAAAGGCAGGTCACCAACAGTCAGCTAGATGACAGGGTCCAACAGTCCCCAGCTCAAGTGATGTATATTCCAGTAGCGTGGCGAAGCAGGTCTTGAAGGAACCTCAAACTACAGCAACACAGTCCACGGGTTGGTGTCCCACAGGTAGTGTAGCTTACAAATTGAGGCAGAGAACAAGCTAAGGCAGCTGGCCACTGGTCTGATGATCAAAGAGCAAGAGACTAGAGAGGCCAGGCACACTGAGCCATTTATCTCTCCGCCCTTCAATTGATCCCACATGTGTTCATTGGACAGATTGGCACAATAAACCTACCAATCACAAGCAGAAAAATCCACTGCCATCAGGTTGGTTCCGAATCATACCTGTAAATCTTGGTGGGAGCTGATGGCTTCATCTTTCTCCAAACAAGTGGCTGTGGTTTGAACTACTGGCCTTGAGGTTAGCAACTCGTTGCTAACCCACAGCACCACTGGGCAGGATAGACAGACCGTCCCCTTTCTGGCAGGAACAGAGGGTGAAGGAAACTAAAAAATAAATAAATAAGAAGTCAGCAATTCTGAAATCTGCAGAAAAAATTAGCAGATACATCAGCAGTTCTGGCAGAAGACAAAAAATGAACTCAATATGTTTATTTGATGTCCATAGAGAGGAGACTTGAAATCCAGAAACTTGAGGATATAAAACCTTCCAGGTCCTCAACAGGCTGGGTTTTCAGACTAGCTCATCTGCCTACTCATACCCTGTGCAAATATATTCCCTTTTCAGTATAAAAACTGACTTGCTTGGGTGTGAATCAAGGAAGGAGAAGTAACAAATAAGGGACTAACAGCACCACCCATCCTCCTGGAGCACAGGCTGGAACAAAAGGAATGATAAGGCATCAAGGAGGGACTTTAAGATCTCTACTGATAGAAAGTAGTTCCTGTGTGTAGTGTATTGGGCTGGGTTGACAAGAAAAACAAATGCAGAGGCACTCATGTGTATAAGAAGTAATGTGTATCAAGAAGTAATCATGCATAAAGAAAATATCCCAACCCAGCTCAACTGAAGTCCACAAGTCTGATACTCATCCGTAAGTCCTTCTTCAGATTCATGCAGCCACACGCAATGATGTAGAATGCAGGAAGATCACAGGTCAGTGGGTGACAAGTCTTGTGGCACTAACAGCTGGGGAAGCATCACAGGGCTCGTGTGGGTCTCAGTGTGGCTCATAGGCATGAAGGTAAGGGCAGGGGTGAGGCGGGGGTGGGGTGGTGGTGTCCCAGGACCCTTATGAGAAGGTCATGCCCACAAGGAGGCACCATCAGGCTGCAGCCTGCTTGACAGGCTAGACTCCATACCTACACTTTTGTGTCTTCAAGGAGACATGAAATTATGTAACTACCACATGAAGCAAGAAATAGGAATTTTCCTTTTGTTAAAAGGAAATTTTAAGAAGGTAGAGAAACAAGAAAGTTGTGATTGTTGTTGCTGCTGCTGCTAGGTGCCATTGGCTTGCTTTCAACAGCACAAAGCATCGTCCAGTCCTATGCCATTCTCAGAACTGTTGTGTTTGAGCCTATTGTTAAGCAAGATGAAATCCTTAACAACTTCTATCTTTGCTCCAACAAAACAAGATAGTCTCAATGATTTGTTTCCTGAATGCGTGGTAAGGTTATTGATCACATAAACAGCCTGCAGAATTTTGCACGGATTTGAAAACTGATCTGAGCGGGCGAGAGAGCAGCATCTGACACTTGTCAAGCTGTCAAGGTTTGACAAGATAGACTAGAGTCAAAGTCTCTGACAACACTTAGGGATACGTGTGTCATGAATTAAATCAGCAGGAAGGAGAATAAGTGGAGAATATTTAGGAGCCATTGCCGAGTGAAGGAACATTTATCTCCAACTGGCCATGCTGTCAGAAGAGACCAATTCCCGGAGAAGGACGTCACACTTGGTAAAGGATCCGCAAAAAAAGGGGAAGACATTCAGCACACTAGATTGATCCTGGCTGGGCTCCAACAATGATTGTGAACCTGGCATAAGACTGGACACTGTTTTTCTCTGTGTTACATAGGGTAGCTATGAGCCAGAACAACAAATCCACAACAATCTTTGAAGGAAGGAAAGGGCCCTGCTAGTACCAGAATAAAAGACTCAGTTGCACTTTGATTATGAAAGGTTTGCTTTCTTAAAGAGTACAGGATCACTGTGAATTAGAATAGACTATACGGAACAAGAATGGAGAGATGTGTAGGCAGTAATATACAATAGGGTGTTAGATGTATTTTAAAATTCTATATTTCTTCTTCATAATAATGCATCATTTTCTAGTTTGCACAAAATATCCTGTGTGGTTTCAAACTGTAGTGGACATTGGCAAACTCAGAATTGATGGGAAATTCTAAAGGCACACTGACCATTACACATGTTTGTTTCGAAATTCATCAAAGACTATTTTCCCTTGTGATCTCCCCTTTTTGTTGCTGCCTTGGTTTGGGGAGCTCTGACTCTTCTCTCAGTGTGCGCTATTCTTGTTATAAACCAATAGGCAGCTGGCAAACACTGGCTCTCATCTAACCTGATGACTGCATTCATTTCATATGTACTCTCTTTGCTCTTGCCAGTTTAGTAAAGTAGAGCAGAAAAGGGGAAGACCCTCAATGAGATTAAGTGAATCAGTACAAAAATGACCGCAAATGTAAAATCAACACAGAGCAGTAGTGGGCTCCAGTCCTAAAATAATCCGAGAGGATGGTTCAAGATGGGGCAATGTTTTATTCTGTTGTATATAGGGCTTCTCTGATTCAGAACTGACTTGACACCACCTACTGACAACATTGATACATATGACATTGAATCCCTGGATGGTGCAAATAATGGCTGTTTTCTGGTTAACTAACTAGAGATTGTAGGCTACAGTCCACTTCTCCAAAAATTAATCAATGAAAACCTCATGGAGTATAATTTTACTCTAACACATGTAAGGGTATGTTGAGACAGAATTGAGGCCATAACATCTGGTTTTAGAGAAGGCATTATTTAAAAACTCACTGCCTTTGAGTGACTTCTGACTCACAGGAAACCTGTAAGATATGGCATAATTGCCCCTGTGAGATTCTGAGACTGTGACCATGGGAGTAGAAAGGTCCATCTTTTTCCTGTAGGATATAATATATCCTACTATAGAAACTTAGGTGAGGTTTATAAATCAGATTGCCAGGTAAAACCCAGTTAGTGTTAAATTTTAAATTAAGAGTGCTTTTTTTAAGTATACATATATCACAAATATTCTCTGAAGGATGCCAAATCCACTGGTGTCAAGTTGACTCATAAGAAAGAGTAGGACAGGGAGTCCCTAGAGTTTCTTAGACTGTAACCCCCTAGACAGCAGACCGTTACGTCTCTCTCTTCTTCCAAATGACTATTGTGGTCAAACAGCTAGAGGCTTTAGCACCACCAATTCTTTCCCTACCCCACAAGATTTAAGACAGAAATATTCTGTCTTAAAGTAGAGAAGGTAGTTTCTAACATCTTTTATAAATGATGATGCAGACTAATAAAAGATACAGTTAAATCTGGATTTAAGATTAATATATATGCGTGCATATATATATGTATATAGACACACATATATCTATATACACTCTTAAATACAAGGGAAAACTATGGGGCTTTCTACTCTAGTAAAGATTTACAGTCTCAGAA
This sequence comes from Echinops telfairi, assembly GCF_000313985.2. NCBI lineage: Eukaryota > Metazoa > Chordata > Mammalia > Afrosoricida > Tenrecidae > Echinops > Echinops telfairi. The sequence continues at coordinate 36,181,182 of NW_022103900.1, forward strand.
ATCCACAGGGACAGTTCTCCTCTGTCCTGTAGGGTTGCTGTGAGTTAGCATGGACTTGGCAGCAGTGAGTTTTATTCATATATATACATGATCTAGGTATGTGTCCCTTATAAAGACATGTCTTTAGTAAAGCAGCATAATGTGAAAATCTCAATAAGAATCTGTAGCATTTCATCAAAGTTCACGTGCCATGTGGGAAACAATCAAAGCAGAAAAGCTTTTCAAGGCCCCCTTAACAGTTGTGTGACACTCCATACTTTCATTTTAAGGTGAAGCTGCAAAGCCTGTAAGGGGCATTTGTGTCTTTGACAAATGGGAAGCTGCCAACATTTGGACACACCTGAAAAGCACAAAACAGCCTTAAGAAGACAGGTGCCAAGAGAGGAAAACAATGCTTACCTGTGGCTGTGTATATTGAGCCAGATTTTAAGAACAGAAAACGTCTCTATGTTGGAAGGAAGAACATGAAAATCATTCAGAAAAATCTGTTATTTTTGCTTAAGATAGATTGTTTTCTAAGGTGTAAAAAAAATAAAAATGTTTCTGGCCCACTGTATTAGAAAAATTACCATAGGAAATATCGTTCAGCAAAATTTGATGAAAAACATTTCCGTTCAGCTATAAACACCTAAATAAGCCATTGTAAACATGAGAAGATATTGAAATTTCCTGTGGGTTTATAATAAATTCGTTCCTGCAGAATATAGATATGTTTTCTGAAGCTTTATTAAAAAGGAAAAGTTTCATATAAAATATTTTTCAGATCAGTTAACTTTTGTATTTTCATGATATTTGCTATCTCAAAATATTTTATGATTAAGATTAAAATACTATGTGCATGCCATAGGATTAATAAGAAAATCAAATTTTCCATATGCAGCTACTGTCAGATAAATTAAATGCTGAAGTTCAGACCGCTGACTGTAAGTTGATTATATATATATAATTTTGATATTTGTTTATTTATTTAATTTTGACATCCAGCTTTTAGTTTGGAATGCAATGCAACCCAAAGAAAACCTCAATTCTTACGACTTAATCTATTGGTAACATCATAATAAAAATAGGGAAGATCAAAATTATTAAAAATTTTATTTTGCTTGAATCTGCAATCATTCAATGTTCATGGAAGCAGAAGTTGAGAATTTAAATGAGATATTCACTTGCCCCATCTTCTTCAACAGACTTCTTTTTTCTCCCCACCAGTCTTCTTTAAAGGGTAAAAGACCGAGGATATCTTTAAAGTATTGGAAAGACCTTTAAAGTATTCGAAAGCAAAGATATTCCCTTGAGGAATAAGGTGTACCAGACCCAAGCAATGACATTTTTATTTGTTTTGTATGCATAGGACAGTGAATAAGGAAGACTGAAGGAGAATTGATGTGTTTGAATTATGGTTTTGTGAAGAATACTGAAAATTTTCAGACTTCCAGAACAAATAAATCTGTCTTGGAATAAGAACTTCCAGAATAATCCTTGGGCCAAAAATATTGAGACTTCATCTCAGAGACTGTGGACAAATTCTCAGGACAGACCAATCCCTGGAAAAAGCACATGATGCTCGATAAAGGATAAAGTCAATGAAAAATAGGAAAACCTCCTTGGAGATAAATTAACAGAGTGGCTACAGCAATGGGCATAAATAGGACAATTGTCAGGGTAGTGCAGGACTACACAGTGTTTAGCTCTGTTGTTCATAGGATCATTCTGAGGTGAATCAGTCTGATAACCCCTAATAAAAACAGATAATTCTAGTAGTCCCTCATGATACAAATGGTTAATGCGCTTAGTTGATAACTAAAAGGTTGAGGATTAGAATCCATATGAAGGCAAATTCAACAAATAGCCTAGTAATCTATTTCCAAAAAGTAAGCCATTTAAAATATCATGTAGTGCTGCTCTACTCTAAACCCCACGAGTCACCCTGAGCTTGAGTCAACCCAATAGTAACTGCATTTTTGTTGCTATTTTGCTTTTTCAGTGAAAATCACATTTGTTTGGTTGGGTTGTCTGGGAAAGCAAACTAAGTGATTCACTGTTTTTGGCTTTGCTGTTGCTGCTCCTGCTCGGTGTAGTCCAGTCATCTCTGACTCACAGCAACAATATGCACAACTGAACAAAACATTGCCCAGTGCCGCGCCATCCTCACAATTGTTCCTATGCTTTAACCCATTATTGCAATCACTGTGTCAATCCATCTCATTGACAGCCTTCCTCTTTTTCACTTTACCAAGTATGTGTTCTTCTCCAGGGACTGACTAGTCTCACCAGACAACTTATCCAAATCTTGTCATTCTTACCTCGAAGGAGCACTCTGGCTGTATTTCTTTCAAGAGATTTGTTTGTCCATTTAGCAATCAGTAATTTCTATTTTGTTCGCTAACACCACAATTTAAATGCATAGATTCTTCTTCAGTGTCCCTTATTCCATGTCTAACTATCACATGCATATTGGGCAATTGAAAATACTATAGCTTGGGTCAGGCAGACCCGAGTCCTCATAGTAGCTTCCTTGCTATGCAATAGTTCACAGAGGGCTTGTGCAACAAAATTCACCTAATGCAAAGCATCTTTTGAATTCTTAAATCATGTTTCCATGAGCATTGGTTATGAATCCAAAAAGACAAAATCCTTGACAACTTCAACATTTTCTCCATTTACCATGATATTATCTATTGGTCTTGTTGTGAGGATTTGGGTCTTTTTTACATTCAGTTGTAATCCACAGTGAAGATTGCAATCCTTGATTTTCAGCAATCAAAATTGTATTATATGCATATCGTAGGTTGTTAGAAATCCTTACTCCAAACTTGATGTCACATTCTTCTTTATATGAGCCAGTTTTTTTCCAAATAATGCTGACTATTTGCTCAATATACAGGTTGAAAAAGTGTAATGAAATGATACAACCATGACACAAACTTTTCTGATTTTAAAACATGTACCACTACCTTATTCTGTTAGCACAACTCCCTTGTGTTCCAAGTACAAGTGCCACATGAACAAAATGCGGCATTCTGGAATTCCCATTCCATTCAAGGTTATCCAAAGTCTGTTATGATCCACACTGTGAAATGCCTTGGCATAGTAAATAAAGCATAAATAAGCATCTTTCTGGTATGCTCTGATGTGAGTCAAGATTCATCTGATATCAGCAATGACACCCTTAGTTCTACATCCTCTTCTGAATCCAGCCTGGACTTCTGGCAGCTCCCTGTCAATATACTGCTGCAACCCTAGTTTTGGATGATGTTCAGCTAAATTTCACTTGTATGGGTTATTCATAATATTGTTCTATAACTTGAGTATTCAATTAGTTCACCTTTCTTTGCAATGGGTACAAAAGTGGATCTCTGCCAGGCAAGTAGCTGTAGCTGTGGCCAAGTACCTGTCTTCCAAATTTTCAGGAATAGATGAATAAGTGCTTCCAGTGCTTCATTAGATTGTTGCACCATTTCAATTGGTATTCCATCAATTCCTGGAGCCTTGTTTTGGCTAATGCTTTCAGTGCAAGCACTATTGGTCCTTCCTCACAGACTCCCGCCTGAAATGGTGAACGGTTCACCAGTAATTTTGGTACAAGGAATCTGTGTCTTCTTTCCATGTTCTTTTGATGCTTCTTGCATAATTAAATATCTTTTCCCACTGAATCTTTCAATCTTGAAAATTGAGACTTGAATTGTTTCTTGAGTCTTTTCAGGTTAAGGTATGCTGAGCATGTATTTCTTTTTGGGTTTTCTAAGTCTAAGTCTTTCTACATTTCACTATAAGTATTTATCTTTGTCATCTAAAGATACGCTTTGAAATTTTCGATTCAGCTCTTTGACTTCTTTATTTCATTTGCCTTAGCCACACTACAAGTAAGAGCACGTTTCAGAGTTTCTTCTGACATCCACTCTGATCTATTCTTGCGTTCTTGTCTTTTTAATGAACTTGTCTTTCTTCATGAAAGCTGTTCTTGATATCCTTCTACAGCTCATTAGGTCTTCTGTCATTAGTGTTCAATGCAGCAAATCTGTTCTTGAGATTTGATTTCTGTGGCTTCCATCTGGAGAAATCCAATTGTACAGTTTCCATTTGTATTCTTGAGAATAGGCATTTGCTGTGAAGAAGTTGTTGTTTTTCTATATTCTATCGTGCAATCTCCAGCTTCATTTCTATCACCAACTCCATATTTTCACCTATGCTTCCTTACTCTTTGTTTCCATCTTTTGCATTCCAATGTCTACTAATTTTCAATGTATCTTGATTGCATGTTTGATCATTTTCCAACTGAAGACATTCATAGAATTTGCCAATATCTTCATCATTGGTTTCTATGGTTGGTGCATTAATTGAATAGTAGTTGTGATTGGCTTTCTTTCTTTCATAGCTGATAGGTATAATCTTATCCCAGAGAGCATTGTACTTCAAGATAGATCTTTCCATGTACTTTTGGACAATTCTTTCAACTATATTCTTCTTGATTGTATCATTCTAACCATACTAAACAATATAATGGCTGATAGCAGTCTATTTCATCTCATTAATGCCTAGGATATTAATATTTAAGCATTCCATTTCATTGCTGATGACACCCAATTTCCCTAGATTCATACTTCACACATTCTAAGTTCCAATAATTACTAGATGTGTGCAGCTATTTCCTCACCTTTGGGGTTCTGTTCTATAAGCAGATGAATATCCTAAACACTCTACTTCTATAGGCTTTATGTCATTCTTGTCACCAAGGTCGACTCTATTTTGAGAAAGCAGCTCTTTCTCAATCACATTTTGAGTGCTTTCAGACCTGAAGTCCTTCCTCAGGCATTATCTCTGACAATGTTCTGCTTCTATTCATTAGACCTTCAGGATCTGACAATGTTTCCATGTTATGCATCCGATTTTCAGTGGCTACTTCCTCTGTTTAGGCAGCCAAATTCCTTCTTCGTCATCTCTGTCTGGAAACTCTGCTGAAATCTGGTCACTTTGGATGACCCTTCTGGCAGCTTGAGAAAACAAACTAATATATTATAATGAAATGAGCAAAAACCTAGAATTAGAAAAACAAAAAAAGAAAAACACACTCATTCACAAAGTTAAATGGTGCTGCGTGGCAAGCAGGTGCCTGGATTCAGAGCCGCAGGTTAGTTAGGAAAAGGTGTGCATGCTCCTCTACAGAAGCCTTATGAAATGTATGACTGTGAAAATCTTATTGTGGGGAACAGAACTGGAAAGAGTGTGTGTGCACAAACTCTCAACATGCATGTGATAAGGATTGTGGCAGACCAGGGCTCTGGGAGGGAACTTTCATGTTTGTGGATTGGATATGTATCCCACTCACATTCTCCTAAGTGAATGTCAATCCCTTCAATGCCCATCCCCCCCATAATAATGCCAAATTTAAGATGCTGTTTGGAAACACTTGTTTGCTTGCTATACTCTTGAAGTTCAACTACTTGAAGGCTATAGGCCTGAAGGTTGTCTTCTATCAAAAGCAATCAGACCCTATTGTTTGTCCCACCCTAAATAGGGCCCACTCTCTTCTGATAAAGACCATAGATTGTTCCTCTGGAGAAGATCTTAGACACCTAAGGTCAAGCCAACTCAGAGACAACCAAGGTTAGGCTGCCCATCTTGACTTTAGAGCATGCCCTTTTGTTATGTGTATTCCTTCTGGTCACATGTATGCCTCTTGTACAACCCCTTCCTATTAGATATGTGCTTACTGTGGCTTGCTTGCCTGAGATTAGATAAGTCTGTGAGTCAATAAAGTACGGTCTCATTCTGGTTCTGGTTTCATGCGAGAAGGGGAGCCCTTGCATGGCATATCTCCTCTGATGTCTCTTAAATTTACCCCTCAATTACACAACCACCCCTTGGACCCATTCAGTTGGGGTGAGGCTGATCCACCACATCTTGTATAATGTGGAATAGTGTGCCAAATTGACCTATATTTAAAGTAGTTAAAATAAGGATTTTGAAAAAAGATTGGAAATACTATAAAAATATTAAATAAATAAAAGAAAACCAGTTTCTGAATGGAATTATCCCAAAGGAATGCTAATTTGCACCTTATAAAAGAGTCTTTCATATTGTTATATAATTCCCCCAAAACTTTTCTGGAGTTCTATTCCCAGAAACTTCATTTAGCTTTCAATTTTGGAACTGTGACAGCATTACCCACCATGCCAAAGGCACACACACACACACACACACACACACACACACACACACACTGCCATTGAGTTGATGCCGATTCCGAGTGATCCTATTCACCAGCAACTCAGAAAAGCATAATGCGAAAGAACTCTATATTCCCAGTTGTACACTCAGGGCAGCTATAAGGCAAATAACAGTAGACACCCTGCCATTAGCTCACTAGGTTGAGACATAGGTGTTAGTTCATATGCTATAAACAAAACATCCAAACCAAAATTTGTCACTACTTGTGAATTCACAATGAGATAATTAGTGATTTTTTCACTTCCTACTGAGCAGGATAGCGTGACAACAAGCTTTTCTGAGTAGATTATGTATTAGAAAGAACAGTGTCAAACACCAAAGTAAAAGGAGATGCTAAGTCTCCACACAAGTCCACTGAGCACTAATGAGCTAACTTTTCCTTATATTCAAAACTAGCGGGAGATAGCCTAAAAATAAGTCTTAGAAATTTTCAATTGGAGAGATTTTATTTTACCTCTAAATATAAAGTGAAAAAGTGGGTCAATAAGTACTTATTCAGACTATTTTAGTTCAACTGGAGAAAATTCACTGTAATTTAGAAATAAAGAACATTTGGAAATGTTACTTTCTTTATTTTATATGAAAATGAAAAAGAGTCATTTATTTAGAAATAGACATATTCTTGCTGTGGAAATTTCTCTTTCCTGTTCACACTCTCTTATCCATATCCATATGTAATAAGTATTCCAAGCATGACTCCAAATACCTGTTGACTATGCATTAACCTCTTTATGCTTCCATTCTTTCTTCATTCTGACTAGCATGACGTTCCCATGTGTGAATTCAAATCCTTTGCTTGAGCAAGTATACAAGAAAGGGATGAAGTGAAAGGGGTTGGTGCACTTTTCAGAATTTTAGGAGAAATCATGAAAGGGTAAGTGTAACTACTCAACAGGCTCACATGGATGATCAGGTAGAACCTCTACATGGGCTAGTACTGCAGGAGAGAATTATTTATCCAGAAAGGGAATATATCTATGTGTACATGCCATTTCCTGTTCTCAGTGATCAAGAATTTTTTTAAAGGGTCCTTATTCACCCCCATAATTATCAGTTGGATTTTCCTGCCACAAAATTCAGAGTAAAAATATTTTTTCAGCAACACAGAAGGTGACTATATACATGGACTTCCACAGATGGAACACACAGAAATCAAATTGACTACATCGTTGGAAAGAGATTGGAGAAGCTCAATAACAGCACCTAAAACCTAGCCTGGGTCTGACTGTAGAACAGATCATCAATTACTCACATGTAATTTAAGGGAAAAAAACTGAAGAAAATTAAAACAAAGCCAAGAGAGCCAAAAACGCGGCCTTCAGTATCCCACCTGCATTTGGAGAACATCTCAAAAATGGATGTGATTCAGTGAACACTAATGACAGAAATCCTACTGAGCTGGGGATGACATGAAGAACATCATTTATGAGGAAAGAATCGGACATTAGAAGACAGGAAAGAAATAAAAGATCTGTGTAGATGTCAGAAGAGACTTTGAAACTTGCTATTCATATTAAAGTAGCTAAAGCAAATGGAAGAGCTGATGAAGTAAAAGAGCCGGATAGAAATATGGAAAGATCAGCTTGAGAAGACAAAGTACATTTTATTATGAGATGTGCAAAGATGTAGAACGAAACAATAAAAAGGGAAGAACACACTCAGCAGATCTGAAACCAAAAGAACTCAAGAAAAAATTCAATCTTTGAATGGTAGTATTGTAAAATTCTATGGGGAAAATATTCAATGGTGTAGGAAGCACCAAAAGATGATGGAAAGAATGCACAGAATCCCTGTACCTAAAGAACCAGTTGACATGTCACCATTTCAGGAGGTATTATATAAGGAAGAACCAGAAGTTGCTGATGGAAGAAATCCAACCTGTTCTGAAAGAATTATCCAAAATACAAGGTTCCAGATATTGATGGGCTACCAGTTGAAATGTTTCAACAAGCTGATGAAGCACTGGAAGCACTTACTCATCTATACCAGGAAATTTGGAAGTCAGTTAATAAGCCAACTGAGTTGAAAAGATCCATATTTGTACCCATTCCAAAGGAAAGTGACACAACAGAATGATCAAATTATAGAACAATATCATTGATATGACATGCAAGTAAAATACTGCTGAAGATTATTCAACAATAATTGTAGCACTCCATTGACTAAGAGCTGCCAGAGGTTCATTCCATATTTAGAAGAGGGCATAGAACAAGGGCTATCATTGCTGATGTCAGAAGAATCTTGGCTCAAAGCAGATGATACCAGAAAGATTTACCTCTGTTTATTGACTGTGCCAAGGCATTAGACTGTGTTGATCATTACAAACTATGGATAACTTTGAGAAGAATGAGAATTCCAGGAAACCATCGTGTTCACGCAGGACATGTACGTGGATCAAGAGGCAGTTCTGCAAACAGAACAAGGGGATTTTGCATGGCTTAAAATCAGGAAATGTGTGCAACAGGGTTGTTTCCACTCACCATATTTATTCAGTCTGTTTGCTGAGAAAATAATCCAGTGAATTGAGTTATATGAAAATGGATGTGTCATTAGGGTTGGAGGAAGGCTTTCTCACAATCTACAATACACATATGATACAACTTTGCTTGTTGAAAGTGAGGAGGACTTGAGACACTTGCTGATGAAGATCAAAGAGTGCCGCCTGTAGTAAGGATTAGATTCAATGTAAAGAAAACCAAAATCCTCACAACTGGACCTATAGGTAGCAACATGATAAAAGGAGAAAAAGTGTTGGAGTTGTCAAGGATTTTGTCTTTCTTGGATCCACAACCACTGCTCATGGAAGCAGCAGACAGGATATCAAAAGATGTGCTGCATTTGGTAAATCTTGCTGCACAAGACTTCTTTTGAGTGTTGAAAAGCAAGAATGTTATTTTGAGGACTAAGTTGTGTCTGACCCAAGCCACCATATTTTCATCTTGTTGTTGTTAGGTGCCATCAAGTCAGCTCTAACCCATAGTGACCATTTGCAAAACAGAACAAAAAACTGCACAGCCCTGGATCATCCTCACAATTGTTCCTATGCCTGAGCCCACTGATGCAGCCACTGTGTCAATCCATCTCTTTGAGTGTCTTCCTCTTTCATGCTGCCCCTCCATATTACCAAACATGATGTCATATGGGTACACATATGGGTTTCTTCCAGTCAGCTGGCCAGGTAGTTTTCACATGTGCATTTGAAAATTGGACATTGAGTAAGGGAGACAGAAGTAGAATTGATGTATTTGAATTGTGGTGCTGAAGAAGAATATTGAAAGTACCATAGAATGCTAAATCAAACAAATTGGTCTTGGAAGAAGTCTGGCCAGAATGCTCCAAGATGCAAGGATGGTGAGACTTTATATTTTCAGGAGAGACCTGTCTCTGGAGAAGGCCATACTATATGGAAAAAATGGAAAGGCAGCAACAAGAGGAAGGTCCACGAGGAGATGGATTGACACTATGGCTGCAACAGTGGTGTCAAGCCTAGGAACAATTGTGAGGATGACATGGGACTGTACAGTATTTCTTTCTGTTAGGCATGGGGTTTCTATTTCAGAACTGACTCAATAGCATCTAGCAACAACAACAACAGGGAAACATTACAAAGTTGTTCTTTCTTCAAGTTCAAAACTGGTAGGAGGATCTAGAACAATGGTTCTCAGCCTGTGGGTTGTGACCCCTTTGAGGGTTGAACGGCCCTTTCACAGGGGTTGCCTAAGACCATTGGAAAACACATATTTCCTATGGTCTTAGGAACCGAGACACTGCTCCTCTATCCATCTGCAGGCAGGTCCGCCCACGTGTAGATACACCCACAGACCAGTACCCAGCATGAGAACATCATTGCGCCAACCCCATCACATGCACCCCATATAAACACAGGTGTATGTGACAGGGTTGGTGCCATATGTACTTATGCGAATCAGTCACATATGTGTAGAGAGCAGCTACTTTGCAGAAAGGAGCTACTGCGTAGAAAGCAGCTGCTGTGTTGAAAGCAGCTACTCTGTTAAAAGCAGCTACTGTGTTGAAAGCAGCAGTATTGGAGGTAAAACAACTCTTCTTGAATTATAATTATTGGGTAAATGTAAAATCATGTACTATAAAATCATCAACCACTGCAAAAAATATATGTATCTGTACCATGGGAACTTAATCTACATGCTGATTGGTCTTTTTATATTTAGCTGTGGTTACGTTCAATTTGTAACAATAAAAATACATCCTGCATATCAGATATTTACATGATGCTTCATAATAGTAGCAAAATTACAGTTATGAAGTCAAAATGAAAATGATTTTATGGTTGGGGTCACCACAACATGAGGAGCTGTATTAAAGGGTCGCGGCATTAGGAAAGTTGAGAAGCACTGATCTAGACTATCTGAGCATGCCACAATTGAACAGTCAGAACTATTTACCCATAAAGATCAGTTCTTCACCATAGCGATCACAGCTGATGCAAAGCAAAAAGCTGAAGTTCTGAGTTGCAGGTGAGCCAAGGAGGAGTGTAGAGGGAAAACAAACCAAAAAAAAAAAAAAAAAACAGAGAGAGAGGGAGAAAAACTCCAAATAAACATCAAGGAACCATTTTGAGAACTAAAAATATAAGAATTTTTAATAAAGTTTATGTTTAACAACAAGTTCCTCACATGAGACCATAATCACAGAAAAGTATCAGTCTTAAATAAGCAATCATATTTATGTTTACTAGAAGAAATGTCTGGGCTCAATTGCTACATACCTTTTCTCATGATAATTTTTATGACTTCAATGAATTCTAATGATCATTTTTTTGCCAAATTCTTTTAAAATGCATTTTACTGTTCATTTAATTTCATTACTATATTGTTGGTCCAAATTCAAAGTAAATAATTTTGAAAGAAGAATGTAAAATTCTTGTCCAGGTCTGTCTGATAGAAATACAAAAGCAGCAACAACTGTGAGCCACACGTGACATTGCACGTGTATAGTAGCTACTTTAAGAAAACGGAGTGCCTGGGTAGCAAGTGGTTAAGGACTCTACTATTAACTTGAAGGTCGATAGATCAAATCTATCTAAAGGCATCTGGTAAGACAGACTGGTTCCAAAAAGCCATAACCTTGAAGACTCTATGAAGTGTAGTTCTGTACAGTAATGGAATCACCCCGAGTTGGAATTGATTCTGTAAAAATAATTTGGTTACCTTAATAAATGTAAAAACAATCATTAAAGAAAAAAATTTAACCTCAATCAGGCAGTACATGGTAACCCAAATTAGAGTTTCCAAGGCTTTAAGGAGCAACCACCCTCATCTTGTTGCTGGTGGGTTTGAACTGCCATCCATGCAATCAGCAGTCCAACGCTTACTTGAAAGCAGAATAAGAGGTAACTTAATATATTTTAAGAGTGTATTAGTTATTCAAAAATGTCAATTTAATATCATTTCAATAGGGAAAATCAAGACCAAAATTTTCATACCAAAAGAAACAGACTTTGATGTTTACCAGGGGTGGGAAAGAATGGAAGGGAAGTGGAATAGGCTAAAACAGAGCTTCCCAAAGTAAGCAATATTCTCCCCTGGGGGCCACTGGAAAGATCCAGCGGGGCTGCATGAGTAACACCAACAGTTTATGTTGGATTATGCAGCTATCTTAAAAAATATATTTTAATTGCCAGGGTAATTTGTTTTTTTGTGGTTTTTTCCTAAATACGGGATAGTAGAACAAATAAGATTGGGGACTCACTGGATAGAGGGTAGATAGATGTTAACTTGGGTAATAGGGAAGATAGTGTTCTCCAGGAGACATTTTATAAAAGGGGGGGTGAGGGTGGGCTGAGCAAGCTGTTGGGAGACTTAATAAATTATTTAAATTCTTGAACACAAAATTTATACCCTAAAGTGTAAACCCCCACATGATTCACAACAAATTTTATTTTTAAAAAGGTATAATTAAGATAGCTTTAATGAATGTTGCCACAAAACATACTTCTTGAAGTATGTAAAATTAAGATAATTCTGACCTCGTAAGACTATTCTTATAATTAACTTAAATAATAAAATACTATTTTGCAATTAGCAGATATTTTATATAATTTTATGTACTGTCTCATTACATAGATTTTATCCCCCAAATAAAAAATTCATTAAAAAAATAGAATAAGGTATTTCCTATGTCCCCGCTTTTATCCTTTGAGTAGCACCCATAGTATAAGGTGAGCAGGGTCTTGGGGTCATAGAGGTCCTGTGTTAGTTTAGCAATTTGAAAATGTCAGCTATCCCAGGGGAGAAAAATGGAGCTTTTTACTCACTTAAAGATCTAAAGTCTCCAACCCACAAGAGCAGTTCTAGCCTAATCAATAGGGTCGCTAGAACCAGAATTGGATCTACGTCAGTGAACTTGGAGTTTGATTTGAGCATCGCTATTATGAGACCAACGTTTAGAAATGTGGTAGGCCAAATTTACCCACATAATTTGCTGGGGCAAAGGCAGGTGAATTGGAAAGGAGAGAGGGTTAATCACTAAAGCTAGTATCCTTCCAAAAGCTGCTCTTCTTTCAGCCCTCAAATGCCCTCTCTTCCTCAGCTGGCTCTTACCATTGATAGGCTCCCTTTGGCCTTATCAGGCCAAACACCAACTTTTTAGTATCTGTATTTACCTGATATTAACCATTGCCATAGAGGAAATTACTTGCACCACCCCCAAGAAGAAACATTGCAAAACATGTACTATGAAGTCATACATGTGAAGTTAAAATGATAATATTAATATTATTCAGTAAACAACTTAGCCCACATGGAAGAAGCACACCAGCCTATACAACCACGAGGTGTCGAAGGGATCAGGTATAAGGCATCATCAGAACAAAAAATCTTACCATAGTGAATGATGGGGGGAGTGCGGAGTGGAGACCCAAAGCCCATTAGTAGGCCACTGGAGATCCCCTTGCAGAGGGATCTCAGGGAGGAGATGAGCCAGTCAGGGTGCAATGTAACAACAATGAAAAATACAACTTTCCTCTAGTTCCTAAATGTTTCCTCCTCGCTCCCACTACCATGACTCGAATTCTACCTTGCAAGTCTGGCTAGACCAGAGGATGTACACTGGTACAGATAGGAACTGAAAATACAGGGAATCCAGGGAAGATGAGCCCTACAGGACCAGTGGTGTGAGTGGCAAAACAGGGAGGGTAGACTGAGAGTGGGTAGGAAAGAGGGAGCCGATTACAAGGAACTATATGTGACCTCCTCCCTGGGGGTGGAAAACAGAAAAGTGGGTGAAGGGAGACGTCGGACAGGGCAAGATATGACAAAATAACAATTTATAAACTATCAAGGGCTCATGAGGGAGTGGGGAGCGGGGAGGGAGGGGGAAAATGAGGACCTAATGCTGGGGGTTTAAGTAGAGAGAAAATGTTTTGAGAATGACGTACAAATGCGCTTTACACAATTGATGTGTGTATGGATTGCGATAATAGTTGTATGAGCCCCTAATAAAATGTTTTAAAAAAAAAAACACAACTTAGAATTTATTTAAGGGACCATGGTAGTGTCGTAGTTAAATGCCTATCTGCTAACCGCAAGTTTGACCGCTGGAGCTCAACAACCACTCTGTGAAAGAAAGATGTGGCTGTTTGCTTACATAAATATTTAGAGCTTTGAAAACCCTCTCGAGCATTTCCACTGTCTCCTACAGACCCAGTGAGTCAGAATTGATGCAACCATTTGCATATTTCTGGTTATGAAAGATGCAGAGAATCCCTGATTAAGGACCATAGTTAAATGCTCAGCTGTTAAAGCAAAGTTTGACATTTGCAAACCACCCAGAGGCACTTCAGACAAAAGGTGCAGTGATTGTTTCTGAAATGTCAGGGCCTTGAAAACCCTCTGCGTCCACTCTACTCCACACACATGGAGTCTTTCAGTGTGGTTTGAACTTTGACCCCCAGGTTTATCATATGCTAACTGCTTGTATAAGTCAGAGTTTCTCCTTCAATATAATGGGAGTAGAAAAGATAACTTCTTCTACAAGAAGAATTATGAAGATGAAATAAGATAATGTACATGTAAATCTGAGATGTGTCCAGTAGATATAGTCTACAGATCCCAAACTAAGGACAAGATATGTAAAGAGATGAGCACTTAGTTCTAATTCAAAACATACACTGAGTGCTATTATTTATAATTTATAGAATAGCATGTAGTGGTTGACTGTTAAAACATTTTCCTTAGTCAGCACAAATAGCTGGTATGAACCAATATATGTCATGGGATTTTTTACATATTATGAGACTCAGGATTGATAGAAGGCATTCAATACACACAACATATCAGTACTGATAACCTATAGAGACTTTGGGAGCCAGACAGAATATAGATAGCTGTATTGGGGGTGGGGGTTGGGATGCATGGCAGGGAGGAGATAGAAGCTTTAGAGTGTCATTCAAATCAAGTAGGAGATTCATCTCTTTTGGTTCCACTGGACTAATTCTTGTACAAATAATTACTCAAATACTCATAGCAAATTTATTTTAATATAAACCTTAATGACACTTAGTTCAATATTCTTCTGAAATGAACAGCTTTCCTGACAAGCAACAGCCTGCAGTTAATGTGGCACTCATGTGAAGCTAAATAGTTAAGGCCACTCAGACATCTGGCCCAAATAAAACAGCTGGAAAAGCACCGCGATTAACCTTTTGTTTGTAGTAAGAGGATTTCCTACAGATGCTAAAATGTTATTTTAGGCTCTGAAATGTGTCATAATAGCTCAGACAACTTTCATAATTGCACTGGTTGCACTGTGTCTTTCTTTGCTCATAATTTAGGAGGAAAACCCTGAATAGCTTTTCATATTGTACGTATGTCACTTGTGTGCTGTTGTTAAATGCCACCACATTGCCAGCTCCAAGGCATAGTGATCAAGGTGAATCAGAACAAAATATTGCTGGGCCATGGACAAATTTAGGCTCTCCAGATTCAGTGTGTCTCTAGTTGAAAGAACTGAAGAATAAAAGCCAGTCCTCAATTGCAATATTAAAGGTCCAAAGGGTAAAACATTTTTTCCAATGGGTAAAAATATTGAATGAAGCAGTAAGCATAAAAAGAAGACAGAAATAATACACAGTCATTGTACCAAAAAGAGCTGACCAACATTCAACCATTTCAAGAGGTATCATACAATCAAGAGCCATTGAAATGGAAGATAGGAGTCCAGTCTGCACTGAGTGTAATAGTGAACAATACGGCTCCAGGAATTGATGAAATACCGAATGAAATGTAGAAGATATTTGGAAGTCCTGGCTGGATGACTAGAAGAGATATATGTTCCTGCCTGTTACAAAAATGGTGATCCAAAAGAATGCATCAATTATCAAAAATATTACTATTATCACATTCAACTAAAATATTACTGATGACAATTTTAAAATATTTGAAGTGTGCATCAACAAGAAAGTGTCAGAAATTAAAGTAAGATTTCAAAGAAGTCATATTGGGCTGATATCAGGTGGATCTTGCTTAAAATCAGAGAATGCCAGAAAGATGTTTACTTCTGTTTTACTGGCTATCCAAACACATTTGATTGTGTAGATTATAACAAACTATGGATAACATTGACAAGAATGGGAATTACAGAACTCTTAATTGTGCTCATGTCAAATCAAGATGCAGTCTTTCAATAAAACAGCAGGATACTTAGTGGTTTTAAATCAGGAATGTATGATAGGGTTATATCATTTCACCATATTCATTCAATGTATATATGCTGAGAAAATCGTCTTAGGAAGTGGACTACATGAAGAAAATTGTGGCATCAGAATTAGAGGAAGGTTCATTAACAATCTCCTATATGTACATAATACTACTTTGATTTCTGAAAGTCAAGAGGACTGGACGCTCTTATTGGTAATGATCAAAGACCTTTGGTATGGATTACAACTCAGTGTAAAGAAATTAAAAAATTTCAGCACTGACCCAATAGGTAACAAGATGAACAATGTGTAAATATTTAAAGTTGTGGGGATGGGCATGTCTTGAATAGTTTCTACCTGTGGTAGTTACATAATGGATTCAGAACTTAATAAATAAATGTAGGGATTGAGTTTACCCTGTCCTTCAGGTCTCAGCCTGATAATGCCTCCCTATGGATGAGGTCTTCTCATATGGATTCTGGAAACTTTCTCTCTCTCTCTCTCTTCCTTGGTCTTCCTGTTGACAAGCCACATGGAGACTTGCTGAGACATGGGAGAGCCCTGGAGATGCTGAACTCCCACTGGATTCTCAAAACTTTGCCCCCACTGGCCTGTGATCTCCCTGAATTTTGCATTATTGCATGTGCTGTGTGAGCCTGAAGAAGTTTTCATGGATGAGGACCAGACTTATGAATCTGGACTGGGCTGGGATGTTTTCTCAATATATAATTGTTCTTTGATATGAAGCTCTCTCTTACACATATATGAGCATCTCTGAATTTGTTTCTTTAGTCAACATGGCCTAACATACTACCTTTTGAATTATCTCAAAATATTGTTTGTTCAGTATGTTTAGTAGGGTTAGGGGTGGAAGATATAAGCAAGCAAGAAAATAAGTGTCTTATCTCTCAGGTAGATACAATCTAGAGAATTAGTCAACCAAAGCCCACTGTCATTGAGTCAATTCCAACATGTAGTTGGAATATTGAAGGTAAAAATCTAGCTTCAACCATCATATCTATCACTTACCAAGTATTAGGCTTTGGGTAAGTAACTTTTCTATACTCACCTCTAAAATAAAAATAGTAGAGGATGGCAACCATATAGCAAACACTGAATGAGCCTTTCTTCCCCCAAAATCCAGAACTCAGAAAAACAGTCGGAACCTCTCTAGTTCCTGGCCCATCCCAAACCTTTCCCTCAAGCCCCAGGAACCACCAATGCATATTTGGTGAGCCCAGCTTCCTTTCTTCTTATTAGGAGACTTGTCTTGGCTTGCCCACCTATTCATCCTGCATCTCTGAGCCTCAAGAACACACTCCCCAACACCCATTCCTAATAGAAGCACAAAATTGAATAGGAATAGAAGGGAAATCCCTCAACATAATAAAGACCATATATGAAAACCATCAACCAATATCACACTCAAGGAGGAAAAATGGAAACATTGCAGATGATGTGATTTTATATGTACACAACCCTAATGTCTTCACTAAAAGAATGTTGGAAACAATTAAGGGATTTAGTAAAGTAGCAGATTACAAGATTAACAAGCAGAAATCAACTGGATTTCTATATTTCAGTGAAGAGAACTACAAAAAGGATATCAACAAAACAATATTCACAATAGCCATACAAAAGATTAAATAGCTAGGAATAAACCTAACCACTGAAACAAAACACCTGTACAAAGAAAACTACGGACTATTATTAGAAAAAAACCAGAGACCTACACAAATGGAATAATATCCTGTGTTCATGGGCAGGAAGATGTAATAGTATGAAAATGTCAATACTACCTAAAGCAATCTGAAAATACACCACAATCACGACCCAAATCCCCACATCATTCTTTAATGAAATGTAAAAACCAATGACTAACTTCCTATGGAGACAGAAGAGACCCAGGATAAGCAAAGAACTTCTCAAAAGGAAGAAAATATTAGTGAGTCTACGACTATGAGATCAAACACAAGATGAAGGCAGACCACTGTTCCCAGGGCACGTATTCTTCTAATCCAGTCTCTTAACAAATGAGGTAGAAAGCTTGCCTCGCATCTATGAATCATATGTTACCCCCTCTAAGTTTTTACATCTTAAAAACACTTTGACAGAGGAGAACTCACCTCAGTTGGGGTTAATTTAGCTAGATGTGTGGAAAGGAAGAAGAATATTCAGGTGCTGCCATACAAAATTGTGCTAAATCACCCCAGTCCAACAGATACTCCCACCAGAGTGACAAGGAAATCATACTGAAAATTCAAGTCAAGATGTGGGGAGGAGGGCATATATGTCCCAAAGAAGGCAATTGCATCTCTGTTGATAGGAAAACAGAGAGGAAAAACCTCTCATGGGGGAAAAAATGCTTAACAATACTTATGTGGAACTCAAGGAGAATATATACCTGGTACTAGGATCCTAATTAGACACCTTTGAACTAATTTCTATGCAAGCCTTTATGACCCAGTCCTTGTGCTATATAGATTATTGGGACTTTAGACTCTGCCCTTCTGAGGCTCACAACATCCTTCATAGGCCACACTAGAAAGACTCAATGAGGAAACCCCATCTAACTGAACTTGGCTTTACCTAAAACTCACCTGTAGCCACTGGACTTGAGGCTGAAACTTCCTAGTGAGAGACGAAGCAGATAACTACTAGCTCAAGGGCATAAAAATGGCAGAAATTAGATGTTTGTATATCTTGCCTCGAAGGTGCCCAATAATAGGTAGCCCGGAACTATCATATTTTTGCTATTTTAATGCCCTCCTTGCTTCATTATGACATGCATTAACCTGGTAAACATGGTTCTACATTGTGAGTGAATATTATTGGAAGATTTGACCATCACTGGACATTATTTCCTAAATAGTGTCCAATCACTTATGAACTCAGTCTGTATAAGTCAACAATTCCTGTACTGTGGCTCATACCTGGCCTATACTCATATGATTTCATTTACTCAACAATTTTAATTTCCATTTCACAGGGTAAACTAATGGCACTATCAATGTATGGTGGTTACAAATTGGGATACTAACTGCAAGATCAGTAGTTCAAAACCACCAGTCAGCTCCACAGGGGAAGGATGAAGCCTTACAGTTCTGTGAAGACTTGCAGGCTCAGAGACTCACAGGGGTAGTTATCCCCCACCTTATAGGGTTGCTATGAGTCAGTGTTGACTTCATGGCAGTGAACGTGATGCTCTATGGGGATGATTGATAATGTTCCCAAACTTACAATGACAATAATGTCTCTAAGATGAACCAGAGACATAAATAAACCATAGATGCTTGGAATTAATTCTAGCCCCAGTATAAGAACAATTAGTTCTTCTAAAGTGGCATTTCTTGATACTCACCCTCATGAAGTCATGGCTGAAGATATGGATGCGATCTCAAAGTGTACTAAAGAAACTAGATGGTGCCTGACTATCAGAAAGAATAGCATCTAAGGTCTTAAAGGCTTGTTTTCACACAAGCATCCATCCAAGTCAGATGTAACTTAAGTCCACATGCAGAAGTATATCAGCCTGTATGATCCAAGGATTGTAAATAATATAACCCAAATTTAAAGAAGAGAATGATATCAGAGCTTAAATTGTGAATATTTGGTTTGCAGAAGGCTATGGATAAAAGTGGAAGCCCAAAATCTATTTTCAAGGTATACACATGGATTCAGCCTCCGGTGAATCTGTCTGATCATAGTTGAGGGATTTGAGTAGCCCTATTATCAGACAAAGAGAGAACGGTAAAATCCTTTATAAGATATAATTAGGTTAAAATGCAATATCTTGTCATTTGATTTCTCTTTTGACCCATTTTATAGCTGTTATAGTTTTAAAAAATAGAAGAAGAGTAAATACAGGTGGATTAAGCCCCTGGTGTATCCCCTGTGACCATAGACTAGGGATATGAATACACTTGCTAACATGGAGAATACATTTGAAAGTGGATGGTTGTACAGGCAGTTAGATTAATATTTAGTGCCATATTATTTGATCTCCCTTATGATCCATTGAAACTTATTTTATCTTTAATATTTTCTGCTTTCTTTGTGATTGTGATTTCTATCTGTTTTACATCATTATTATTATTCATTTTTTTCATAGTCTTTTTCTGTATATGAAATCCAGGATGGGTAAAACTATAAATCTAGTACTGGATTCATGATTCCTTGATGGTATGGCAGGGAGACTTGGTGGGAAATGGGGAGTCAAAAACAATGAATACAAGAATAAAGACGATGTTTTCAAACTGATTGTGGTGATGATTGTGTAATTATTCTTGATGTAATTGAATGATTGAATTCTATGATACATGAGTTATATGCCAATAAAACTGTTAAAAGACAGAAAAGAAGTAGTATGGAAATCTCTTAAATAACATTTCTATTGTTTTTTTCAAGGGTTATTAATATTTTTCATGAATATTTTAAAACTCCTAACATAATCTAATTTTGTATACTTCTTTTTATTGTTCTTATTTAAATATTAACTATATGAAATAATTAACTACCTTTTGGTTAAAAATAATAAGAGGAACAACAGACTTTCACAGTCTTGTCCATTGTGTCATTGCTAAAGATGTTTTCTTAATCCTTGAGCTTAAGCAACAACAATGTAGGAGGTCTGGCACTACCGACCCCAAAACCCATTACAAGACACACTAGTCACAACAGCCTGGTACTGCTGGTATAATGATAGATACATAGTCCCATGGAACTAGATAGAAAAGTCAGAAATAAAAGCATCCACCGACAGACAATTGATTTTCGCCAAGAACCAATAAATATTAAATGGGAAAGAGGCCCCCCACTTTAACAAATGATACTGGAAAATTGGAATTTCTATCTGTAGGCCCATAGCTTACCCTGTACACACAATGAACTCAAGATGGATTAGAGACCTAAAAGTAAACTTTAGAACTATCAGGATCATCAGTGAGAAAATTGGGATAAATTTAAAGGCCTTATTGCAGGCAATACATGGACTACCAGATATAACAAAGGAAACAAGCACATGAAGTGAAAGACAAAATAGATGACTGGGACCTATTAAAAAGGAAGCACTTGTGTACATCAAAATAATTGATCAAAAGAGTAAAACTAGAGCCCAAGGATTAAGAAAACCTCTTTAGCAATGACACAATGGACAAGACTGTGGAAGTCTGCAATACCTCAATGAGAAACAAACCAGTAAATAATCCACATACAAGATGGCTAAAGGACCCCAAAAGACAATTCAAAGAGGATGACACAAATGTCTAACACACGCATGGAAAAAATGTTTTTGTTCACTAGCTATCCTGGAGCTACAAATCAAAGCAATGATGAGATAACTCCTTACACCCACAACCATAACCCGATTACAAAGAGAGAGAACAGCAAATGCTGAAGAAAGTGCACAAGGATTCAAACTCCTATACAATCCCGGTGAGTTTGTAAATACATACATGCAACCATTGTGGAACATGATACCTAAAACATCAGCCTACAGAAGTGCCACATGACCCTGCAATATTTTTGCTGGGCGTGCACCACAAAGAAATAAGAGAAAGAAAACGTATGTATGAATTGTGATAAGAGTTGTATGAGCCTCCAATAAAATTATTTAAAAAAAGAAAATGAACATAAATATGCCTTCCATGTTCGTTCCAGCAAAGTTCACAGTAGTGAGAAACTAGAAACAGCTCAAATCCCCATCTGTTGAATGGATTAAAAAACAAAACAAACAAACAAGCAAAACCCAACCTGGCATACACAAAATAACCTCCACATCCTTAAAAAACAATAGAACCATGAAATGCCTCATGACAAGAAGGGACATGGGAACCATTTCGCTGACTGAAGTCAGTCAATCACAAGGGCGAATATTGTGTGAGTTCACTATTACAAGGAAAAACACCAAGAGGAAGGCAGACTTCTGCTCCCAGATCATGCACTTTGCTAACTCAGTCTGCCAAGCAACACCATGGACAGATTAACTAGCGCCCATGAAGCACACAACATGCCCTCTATATGTATATCTTCACAAAAGAAAACAAAATCACTTCGACAGAGGAGACCTCACTTCCGCTGAGGTCAGCTTTTCAAGATCAGAGGGGAAGGAAATGACAGGTCAGGTGCTGCCATACAATATTGTGCTAAGGTCACTCCAAATCAACAAACACTCCTACCAGGTAAAAAGAGAGTCTGACTGGAAATTAAAGGCAAGATGGGAGGCAGGGATCATGTATGTCTTAGGGAAGCCAAGTAGATTTCTATTGGTAGGAAAACTGGGAGAACCAACCTTCCAACAGGAAATAAATGCTTAACAATACTTATACAGATCTCAAGGGTAGAATATGCCTGGGATTATGCTCATAATTAGACATTTTTGACCCCGTTTCTCTCCAAGCCCTGGTGACCCAGTCCATGAACTGTAGACTACTGGGATGTTAGACTTTGTTTTCTCAAGACGTGCAACAGTCTGGCCACACCAGGAAACCTCAAGGTAGAAACCTCACTCTGTGAACTGGGTTCTACCTCAAACTCATCTATAGCCCTTGGACTTCAGGCAGAAACTACACTGTGAGAAGAAACAAATGATTGCTATACGAAGGGTATAAAACTGGCTGTCATCAGATTACCATATACGTGCCTGTGTTAGTCTGGGTACATTAGAGAAACAAATCCACAGAAACTCATATGTATAAGAGAGTTTTATATAAGGGGTAAGTGCACATCAAGAAAACATCCCAAAACAGTGCTGCCCAAGCCCATAAGTCCAACATTAGCCCATATGTCTGACATCAATCCAAAAAGTCCTCCTCCATCTCACAAAACACACAATGTTGCCGACTGCAGGAAAAAAGCCGAGTCAGTGAATGTGTAAGCATCTTAGTGCTGCTCCAGCACCAGGGCTGCATCAGGGTAGGTCCATGTGTCTTCTCCTCAGGGATGTCTTGCAGGAAGTGAGCCTTGCCAGCTAAAGCAGGGAACTGGCTAAGGCAGCTGCACCCTGGTCCGACCATCAGAAAGCAAGAGACCGGAGAACTCGGAAAGGTGAGTCTCACCAAGCCATTTAACCCTCCGCCCTCCAATTAACCCCACATGTGTTTATCATCCAAGTTGGCACAGTAACTAACTACCTCAACTATCCTTCTTGTTTTAGTAAAATATGTTTTAATCTGGTAGGCCTAATACTGCCACTATCAACGAATATTAGTGAAACTT
Organism: Echinops telfairi; assembly: GCF_000313985.2. Classification (NCBI taxonomy): domain Eukaryota; kingdom Metazoa; phylum Chordata; class Mammalia; order Afrosoricida; family Tenrecidae; genus Echinops; species Echinops telfairi. Next base: position 36,204,298 of record NW_022103900.1, read on the forward strand.
TTGCTTTATTGCAAACCCTCATTGTGTAGTGTCTAGTCACTTAAGAATTTAATTTGTATGAGTCAATAATAGATATATTGTGGTGCATAGCTAGCCTAAACTTGCATAATCTTTTCTCAAATCTGTTTTAAGTTCTTTGCCATTGGCTAAATTAATGACACCATCAATAGTGTCATTATGCATCAGGGAGATGATTGATAATATTCTCTAACATAAAATGACAATGATGACTCTAAGATGAATCAGCAACATACATAAACCATAGATGCATGAATGAATTTTGGGCTTGCATTTAATTCTAGATCCAATCTAGGAAAAAATAGGTCCTGCTTCATACCCTCCTGAAGAGAACACTGAAGATATTGGTGCAACTGCAAAATGTGGTGAAGAAGCTAGATCGTTTCCAGTTATCATAAAGAATAGCAGGTGGGGTCTCAAAAACTTGTCTTCAAACAAGCAGCCATCTAAGTGAGAAATCAGCTAAGTCCACATGGAAGAAGTACACTAGCCTGTGTGATCCAAGGACTGTAAAGAATATAGTATAAATCAAAAGGACGAAATGGTATCTGATTTTAAATTGTGAGCACCTGGTTTACAGAAAGCTATGGATGACAGTGGAAACCCAAAATCTGTTTATAAAATCCACACATAGATTAAGTTTCTAGTGAATTTCCTCTGATCATAGTTGAGGAATGTGAACAGCCTTCTTATCAATCAGAGACAGTCGGTTATAGGAGATGTAGCCAAATGGAAATGTGACATCTGATTTGATTCTTTTTTGACTCATTTAAAAGTTATATCAGTTTAAAAAATTCAAAAAACGGGAAGGGGAAATATATGTGGATTAAGCCCCCAGAGAATCCTCTCTAAACACAGACTAGGGATGTGAATACCCTTGCTATCATGCAGAGTGCTCTGGAAAGTGGATTTTGGCAGATGTAGTTATTTTAAAATCTAACACTTTATCATTAATATCTCTTTTGTTCCATTTTTAAAGTTGTTAATAGTTTTTAATATTTTTATCTTCTTTTCAACTGGAGTTTTTCTTTATTTTTTATTGATTTGGGCTTTTTTGACTATTTTTGGGGGGTATATGAAATTCAGGATGGGTGAGTCAATAGAGACAATAACTGAATTACTGGTTTCAGTAATTGGGGGCATAACAGGGGAGATTGGGGGAAATGATGAGCTAATAAGGAATACAAGAAAGAAAAAATATTCAAAAATTCATTGTGGTAATGATTGTACAACTCTTCTTGATAAGATTGCTTTGAGATAGTTAAGGTTTATTGTACCAACCTGGCCGATAAACACATGTGGGATTAATTGAAGGGCCAAGAGATTAATGGTTCTGTGATCCTTGCCATTCTTGTTCTCTGGTGTCTTGCTCTCTGATGGTCGCATCTGGGTCCAGCTGCCTCAGCTGGCAAGGCTCACTTCCCGTGAGACATCCCTGAGGAGAAGCCACATGAACCTACCCCGATACAGCCCTAGGTGCTGGAGCAGCCATGTGGAGACCCTGCCAGCACTGAGATGCTTACACATTCACTGACTCAGCTTTCCTCCTACAGTCGGCATCATTGCATGTGTTTTGTGAGATGGAGGAGGACTTTGTAGATCGATGTCGGACATATGGGCTAATGTTGGACTTATGGGCTTGGACAGTACTGGGTTGGGATGCTTTCTTATATACACTTACCTTTTATATAAAATTCTGTCTTACACATAGGAGTTTCTGTGGATTTGTTTCTCTAGTCTACTCAGACTAACACAATGTTTTTTATTAAAATAAACAAATAAGAAAATCAAAATAGGATCCCTACATTATGTATAAATATAGTGTAATTTAATGGGTTTCAAATATTTTTCTTTGTCAGTATATGGGCTGCCGTGGAATGGAAGGAGATATGGCTTAAATATGTCAAATTAAATCAAAGATCCTTCCCTATTGGATAGGTATGTATATATTAATATAACCTTATTGGAAAGAACTTGCAGGAATCCAGGTGAAGGGTACCAGAGAAATCAGTAATGTTTAGGGGAAAGAACACAGGGTCTGAGTGCGTCCAACTAGATGTGAATCTAAGTTAATGTTTCTGTTTCACTTTTGAGGAGTTCTTCTCATTTTCTAATTCCTGATCTTAATCAAGCTCCTAAGCATGTGACTCCCATGGCTTTGGAGTATGTGGCACTCGGAAACCATGCTGTTTTCAGAAACATAGCCTAAATTGTGCCGAACTTTATTCTATTCTCCATTTCCTGGTGTTCAATTGCTGAGTAGAGGCTGATTTTCCCACGCAACATCATACGATTCCATGCATGGTTTTAAACTCAGTTCCTGGTACTATATAAAGCCGGTGATGCATCCGATTTAAAGCTTATACTTCCACCATTGGCTTAAAGTGAAAACTGGAGGAAAAGAAAAAGAAAGAAAGAAAGAAAATGGGGACAGGGCCTGGGCTATCACATCCCTGTCTCATCCCTTTCTGGGTCTTGCTCCTTCATTTTGGGGAAAGGGATGCAGTATAATGAGATAGTCGTATATTGTGCACTGACATCAGGTGTATGGGTGAGCTGATGCTTCCCCTTACGTTACCCTAATAAGTGAAGCATTCATAATGTGCCGATGACCATGAAGATGGGAGGCAGTGGTTACTCAGAGCTGTATTGAAATTTCCCCTGCATATTTCTCACTAAAAGTCCACCATTAGAGGTCACATGCATCCTTCCAGTGGCCACTCCCATCAAGAGCCCACACCACAACATCGTGTGTTCAGATGGAGCTATGACGCCCACTTAAGTTCTCTAGTATGCCTTCTGGAAATCTGGATATCTGGGCTCCGGAGGGGTGTACATGTCCTGCCATTTTTTTTTAAATTAGTGTCACACTTTCTAGAGCTGCTCTTGCATACTTTCCTGTTTCAGAATCAGGCAATTGTCTTTGTTGACCTTCTCATGAAACACAAGTCTAGTGCCCCCCAAACTCTATCGCTGTGCAGTGCCTGGGGGAAGCATTAGAATCACTCTGCAAATTTGTAACTCTGAGTGTCCATCTGAGCAAAGATACGCCAGCCTCTCTTTCTTGGAGGTACTCCACCACCGCCGGTGAGTGGCTGGAAATGCCACTGCTTACTTTCCTTTGGTTTAAGGGTGTGGTGGGGCATTGAATCACAGAACAAGGAGAGATTCATTTCTTTTGTGCAGTGAATATTTTATTTCCTAAAAGACTGAAGACATTAAATAATCTACCCTTTCCTTTTCTACTTTAAATCTCCCCTGCCATCCATTATATGTTCTGGCTTGACAAGTTATCCTGTGGTAAGTGACTGCTCTAGAAATGGTTCTATCCCACTCCTGTAGGCTCAGGAGTGCTGAGTGTGACCTGATTTGTTGGTGACTGTTTCTTAACTACTGGCCTTAACTGCCCATTACAAAGCATCTGGAAATGTTACTCCACATCTTACTACTGTGGTGATTATTGTTAAGAGTCAGAATAGGTGCTCCTTGGTTCATACTTAACTGTTAGCCACAGATTTTTCTCCTTCATGGCCTTCATGTGAGGTATATGTTCTGGATGGTGGCATACAAGGGCATAAATACTACTATTATAACTTCCTCCAGCATAGATTTTCAATAGAAATGCTTTTACAATCACTTTATGGTTTTAAACATAGCTCCCATACCTTCCTCAAGATCTTATTTCAGAAAGAGTTATTGGTTTTCCTGGTACTGAGAAAAATTAATTCAGCCAACAAACTATGGACTGCTTCCCAGGATTGCTTCCCCTAGGGTTCCTTTGGGGTGAGGCCAGGCAGGGCCTTGCAAGAGGCTGTGCTGTTCGCTGCAGCTACTGCTTTCATCTGCCTAAGAGGGCATCTCCTGATATTTTCTAGTCAAATAGGTTAGTTAACTTCCTCCAGGAAAATCCAGAGCCAACACAATTCTGGGTGTAGTGGAACAACTGTATTTGCACTAGCTGCCAGATGGCCTACTATGTAATACCGTCTTGGCATGCTCTCTTCTTTTTAACCATTACTTTTATTTCTTGGTGTTGTTGCAAATAGACACAGCAGAATGTATACCAATTCAACCATTTCTACATGTACAGTTCTGCGACATTGAGGATGGTCTTCTAGTTGTAAAACTGTTTATCCTTACCCTTATTTCTCTCATCAGCATAAACCCCCTGCCCTCTAAATTTCCTAACATTTCAAGGTATGGTTGCCAGTTTGACACCATAGAGATAGATTTTAAAAGAGCACAATGTAAAAAGCAGACATTCTTTACTAAGCTAAACAATCATTTGGCTTCCAAATATATGTCAGGAAGTATTTCTTCATTTAAACTTTAAGGTTATTTCAGTTCACATTAGCCCTTCATTTAAACTTTAAGGTTATTTCAGTTCACAACCTGTGGGTTGTGACCCCTTTGGGGGTTGAACAACCCTTTCATAGGCATCGCCTAAGACCATCAGAAAATACTACTCCTCTCTCTGTCTCCAGGTGGGTCCGCCCACATGCAGATAAACCCACAGCTGAGTATCCGGCATGAAGACTGTTACCCATGCCACACCGTGCTTCAAGATAAAATTTCATTTATTTGTCATTAGAAATAGAGATTTCACAATATAGAATTGCATATTGTTTTTGTGATTAATCACTATGCATTAATTATATTCAATTTGTAGCAGTGAAAATACATCCTGCATATCAGATATTTATATGATAATTCTTAACAGTAGCAAAATTACAGTTATGAAGTGGCAATGAAAATAATTTTATGGTTGGGGTCACCACACATGAGAACTGTATTAAAGGGTCACGGCATTAGGAAGGTTGAGAACCACTGCACTAACCTGACTTAACTAATATGGTGTTAGTTATTTCTTAATTAGCACCTTAAAGGTCTTACAGTAAATCCTTTGATTGGCCTGTGGTAGGTAAATTTACTTGTAGTCAACTGAGACCAAATAGAACATAAGCTTGCCTTTGGCAGGATAATAAATTTGATACATTTTTCTTTAACCTAACATTTTATTAAATACATATACAGATTGTCACAGTAGGATCCTCTTTGATTATTTTTATGATTCGTATATAGTAAATCCTCGCCATTTTCTTCAGGCTCATCACAAACAAAGATTCCCTTGGGTAGGAGACTCAGGACAAGTGGAACTGAGTGAACCTTTCCGGCTGACGCAGAGAAGGTGTATTTGTATGGCTGCATGACCCAGCAGGAAGCTTTGAGTTAGAAGCATCTCTTCAGTCAATCTCTTGCCAATCTCAGTTGCTAAATAGCCAGCCTTTCTCTTATCCTTCTGCTCCAGCCCAATCCCTGACTCCTCACTACTTCTCTGAAATCTCTTTCTCTTGATGTATTAATTTGCCTGATAGAGTCTTTCTCTTCTGCCCCAGATTCTGTTTCTATGTTGCTCCCCACTCCCCAGTTTATTAATTTTTGAGAATAGCAATGCCTTTATTTGAAGATGAAGATTATTATTTGTTCTCAGCAAAAAGGGTATCATTTTGTTTCTGGAATTCACCTTTTTTTCAAAGCAGTGGATTAAACCAGGGCTTCAAATCAGTTCAGTCATTGATGATGCAATGAAATTGGAATAGACACGAAATTGGAATATGTAGGTGTACTCAATGATAACCACAACCTGAAAAACTGTACATCAAATCCCTGAAGTGGGAGACAAGAAAAAATTGTGTAGGGAGCCATTGCAGGAAGCTCTCAGCTGGAACTCAATGCAGGAGATGGGGTTAATACCAAGACTGTGGAGGGAAGCAAACAGTCAAAAGGGCCTGGGCAGCACTCCTCTTTGAGTAGGGCCATGATTTCTCTGACTCTGCTGGAATGGCCTGGACTGCTTTCCTGATACAAAGTTCTTTCTTGATATAATGATCTTTCTTATGCATATCTGAGTATTACCGGTTTTATTTCTCTAGAAAAGTGAGCCTAACACACAGCACTACAGAATTTTTCATACCACTTTGTAGATACTTTGAGTGCATGAATTGTGTTACTTTCAAAATTGACTTAATGCATTGCTCTTGATTTTATGATATGACTTGAATTCCTGGTTTGGGGCCTAATAACACTATCAGGATTTTAGTTTGTTATAAGATACAAGCAAGATCTAAAATATCAAATAAAATTTAAGAAGCACATTTATTAAGTATTAAAGATGACAAAGACACATCATCTGGATGAGAGACTACTAGCACATGGACATAATTGCACCTGTGTTTAAGAGAACCAAGACTTAAAGAAGACATAGGAGGGCAAAGGAAACTAACTTAAAATATGCCTGGCAGCAGATCAGTACATCACAGTAATAGGTGGAATTACAGAAGTGGAAATGGGATCATGATTGGGACACATATATTATGCTAGACAAAAGGGCCTATAAAATTAGTGCAGTGCCCTCTGACCAAGGCAGTGTGACTCATGATTATGGGACCCCCCGAGTATGATAATTTCCATTAAAGACAGGGGTGCCAGGGAAGCCCCTAAGGGAGAGTGCTCCTCCCTCACCTGGCCACACTTTGTAATACACTCTACCTGAGGGCAAGACTGTTCACATCCCTGACTAATGCTAAGAAGTAATTCAATAAAGGTTTATTCCATGTGGGGACTCTGCAAAAGGATTTGGCAATTTAATTGTTATTATGTTTTTGTTATGTACTCTCAAGTCAGTTCTGACTCGTGGGAACACTAGGTACAACTGAATGAATACCTCCTGGCCCTGCGTCATCCTCACAATTGTTCTTATGTCTGAGCCCATAGTTGCAGCCACTGTCATCTATAGCCTTTTGACACTCAAGTGCTCAGAATTTAAGTTCTAATACAATCACCTCCACTGATATGCATTTTATTATTATTAACAATCATTTGATCACACTAGCTGGATTGCTTCTTTTATTCAGATTACCTGAAACCTCACTTAAATAACTGCTTGTTTTAATGTAAGTCTTTAAGTTCCCAGATACTTCCC
>NW_022103900.1:36212033-36222140 GCF_000313985.2 Echinops telfairi
GTGTACAGTATGAGCCAATCAGTGGCAGTAATGACAGAGCATGCGCTGTTACGCAAAAACCGCGATAGAGTGAAGCTGCGGAAGTCAGTCGAAGCGCGAAGTGGCGAGGGTTCACTGTATTGAGTGGGGCCATATCATAAGAACTAATGGTTCTCAGATTGGGGCTTACAATTAAGTGCAAGGAACAATCCATTCATACGTCTAAGGTTTACATTTATCTGTAGTCTACCTCATAGGCAGTATATCAGTTTCTTTATAAGTAGCCTCTGTGAGACACATAGTAATTCCAATAATATTATTGGTCTAGCCAGTGGTGTCGAATTTAAAATACTGATGAGACATGGAAGAGGCCCTAATGTCATAGAGGGTTATGAATTAGGATCCTAAACAAAAGATCAGCAATTCAAAAATGCCAATCCCTCCTTGGGTGGAAAATGAGACTTCTGCTCCAGTAAAGAGTTAAAGTCTTAGAAACTCAAAGGGTCAGTTCTGTCTTGTCCTCTAGAAGTGCTATGAGTCAGAATCAGTTCGATGGGCATGAAAACCTGAGAGTGAGAGAAGGAAAATATATGTTGGGAGGCATTTTGCTAAAGAAAGCAATGAAAGGTACAAGGCAATAATTTCAATTAGATTCATGCACTAAGGTGACTCTTTGGAAGAACTAAGATATGTCACTGTAAATGAAGAAAATATGCAATTAACAAATATCTGGTAGTCTCAAATGGCCAATTATTGGGAACCCTAAAAGCAATAGACATTTAAATATCATCTAATGACTTTATCTCATATTATAGCATTCCAGCTTTAAGTTCAAAATAGAATTTCAGTTTCTTTAATCAGCAATGAGTGTGTTTAAGAAGCTTGGTTCACTTAGTGGGGTTTCCAAATTGAGTCCTTTAGATGTGACCAATGAAGAATGCTGCATAGAGACAACATTTAAAATCCAGGCATCCTATAGCATATGACCTGGATTACCAAAGGCAGAAAAGAAATCTGGCTAAAAATGCATGATTAACAACATAATACAGGGTGAATTCTCCCGGTGGGGGAATCTATAAATGTTTTCCCTAAGGACAGGCTGCCCTTCCCTATGTTACCCACCAACAGAGTGAAATTACCTTGTCAGAAAGAGATATATCCTTCTCTTCCGTGGTCATGAGTTTCCATTCAAGTTCACTGAACTCCATTTTAGAAGTGTCTATTAAATTAGGGTGGATGTGGGGCAATGCTGTATAGCAGTCCTCTCCCACGCCTTCCAAACTAAAATCCCACCCAGCTGAGCTGAGGTCTCCTCTGAAGAAGTGGTTTTTAAGATGTCCAAATAAAGGAGTAATGAATAGACTATTAACATTAGACAGACTCATCACAACATTGCTTGAAGAGCAGTGTAAATGATTACTGACCTGCCTTAAACCCACATAATTAGTCTGATTTTCTTGTTTCAGAGTCCATTCCTCTGAATAGGCTAAATTCCTCAGGAAAGCACAGCATTTACACTGAAATGATCTACTGGTTTTGTCTAGACCATTGTTCAAATTAAAAATGGCTTTCAAGCACCAGCTGTTGTTTGTTTTATTTTAAGCTTCACAATTTACAAAAGAATATCCAGGGGAAAATCATTTGTGTGAGTTATCCCAAATCCCATGAAACTCATAGATAGTACAGAACTATTTACAGGGTTATTAGGCCAAATATTTGAAAATAACTTGTATAGCTAAGGCCTAAACATCTCCATTTCAAGAGTAACAAATGCTATGAGATATTTGTCTATATCTAAATAATATCAGTAGCAGCTATATTCTATATATCAACATATTTGTATATGAATAAGAACAAGAATATGACACTAAAATGCCCATCTATTAAGACACAAAACTGTCTCTCTGAATCTTAGCAGGAAATCTTATTGTTATTCCATTTACAACTCATACCTCAAATTTCATTAGTTTCTCTAGTAATGAGTTTTATGAATTTGCTCAATTTGTTAAGAGAACCTTTAAGTATCAGAGTAATGATATTTAAAGCACTTGGGAAAAATGAGAATAATAGTGATTAATACACAGACTATACTCTTATGATTACAGCGATACTCTGTTGGAGGGTAAACTGGATAAGGCAGCCTGACATTGGTTAAAATGCTCAACATTGAGTACTACATAGATCCCCATTGGGAGAAGAAACCTGATATCATGTCCCTAACTGGACACGTTTGACCTAGTTTTATTCATCCCTTGGTGCTCTATTTGGGGTACTCCAGGCAAGCAGGACTTCAGACTGTCCTTTCCAGGTGCACATCCTTCGTAGGTCACACCAGAAGACTACGTTTGGTAGTCTGAGAGGGTATTGTTCCTCTCCATGCCCAGGGCCACCGTTAGAGGACGTTGGAAGCAGTTTAAAGCTAGAAGGCACACTCCAAATTCAGGCTCTGAGCCAGGAAGGGGCAGTACACCTAGGTGGACAGTACACCTGGATTGGCCCCATCTAGGCCAGGTGGGCTTAATTCAGCCAATGGGGTCAACCAGTACCATTGACCACGTCTCACAATGCAGGGAGGTGGTGGGGCGGGGTGAAAAGCCAAAAACTTTGAGACCCTCTCTCTCTCTCCCAGTGGCTTCTACACAGTTCAGCGAGGCTGGGCTGCTGTCCCTGGCAGCTATGCCAGTTTCCTTTTTCTAGTTGCGTGTAGGCCCGGCTGCGGGGTTTCTCTGACCTCAAGTTTCCACATGTGGTTGTGAAGTGCCCTGGGGTTGCCTGTGTAAAACCTGAAATTTCTTCTACCCTTTCTAAAATGCACCTGGATCAAAATTCTTTCTCCAGCGAAGCCAGGGACTGAGGTGTTTCTCACCTGAGAAACTTAACAAATCCATTTGCAACTCCCACTAAGCCAGTGGTTCTCAAACTTCTTAATGCCGTGACCCTTTAATACAGTTTCTCATGTTGTGGTGACCCCCCTACCCCAACCATAAAATTAGTTTCGTTGCTACTTCATAACTGTAAATTTGCTACTGTCATGAATCCTAATGTAAATATCTCATATGCAGGATGTATTAGGTGACCCCCAAAGGGTCCCTTCCCACAGGTTGAGAACCGCTGCACTAAGCAAATGTATCTCCTTAAACAACGCTGTACTAGCTTAAAGGAACTGAAATACTCCCATGGGCCTACGGCTAAATGCCCTGGTATGGGAAGAAGCAGATAATTATTATCCCAAGGCTATGGGTGTGGCTGTCATTGGACTGGGGTTCAAAATACTTGCTTGGAGGGTACTCAATAAATGGTAATTCAAGTATTTGCTATTTTCATTCTTTGCCCTTTGATGACATGTCTTAGTCCAGTAGACATAATTTTGACTTTGTGAATGAGTGTCATTGAATGTTTTGCCTTATCTCCACCTCTCATTTTTTGTGTAGTGTCCAGTCACCTATATTGTTAATCTCTACAAATCAACAATCCATATATTTGGATCTAAGAAAAAAGCATACCTGAATAGTTTTCTCAAAAAATGTTTTAAGTTCTTTACCATGGGCTAAATAAATAATATCAATAGAACTAGTATATGCTCCATGGAGATGGTTCATAATGTTCTCCAATTTGTCACTCCCAGTGTGGTAGTTACATAATCTAGTATCAATTTGGGACTTGAGAGGATTAAGAGTGTAGGACTAGATATAGCCTGAGGATTATGGAAACTCCTGTCTTACTCCCTAGCAGTGAGGACACACTTTCTTTCTAGGCTCATTCCCTGAGAGACTCTCAGGGACAAGACTCTCAGCAGACAAGACAAGACACATGGAACTATGCTAGTGCCCTGAGCTGGAGGAGACCCTTGGAGACCCCTGCCAGTGCTGAGATGCTTACACTGCCACTGGATCCCCAAGACTTCCCACCGACTGGCCTGTGATCTTCCTGTATTTGGCATCATTGCATATGTTTAGTAAGTCTGAAGAGGACTTTATAGATTGGTATCAGACATAGAGGCTAATATTGGACTTATGAACTTGATCTGGATTGGGCTGGGATATTTTCTCAATATTTAATTACTCTTGTATATAAAGTTCTTTCATATATATATATATATATATATGTATGTGTGTGTGTGTGTGTCTCTATGAATTTGTTTTTCTAGTCTATCCAGACTAACACTTCCAGCATAGTAAACTATGATTATTTGATTTGAAGTGGCTAATACCAGTCCATTTCAGCTCACTAATGCCTAGGAGTATTGATCTTTACATGTTCCATTTCATTTTTTATTACAATTTTGCCTAGATTCATGCTGTGTGCCTTCCAAGTCTAAATTATTAACAGATATATGCAGCTATTTTGTCTAATTTTGAGTTGTGTCCCATTAGCAAATACAGGTCCCAAAAGCTTTACTCCATGTATGCTGCTGTTGGTCAATTGTACCTTGAGGGCGGGTTCTTCTTCAGTCATATTTTTAGTGCTTTCCTATCTGGGGGACTCATCTTCTGGAACTGTAGCTCACAATTTGCTGCTGCTGTTCATGTTTCAGTATCTGACAATATTCCACTGCCATTCATAAAGCTTACAGTGGCAAATTCCTTGGAAGTGGACAGCCCATTCCTTTTCTGTAGTCTGTTTTTAGTCTGAAAGTGCTGCTGAAACCTAGTCACCTTGAGTATTATTACCGGTAATTTGGAAGACCAGTGACAAAGCTTCTAGCCGCACTGCAACACACACACCATTGCAGCATGACAAACTGACGGATAAGTTGTGGATCCAAGAGAGTAAATATACCCAAGAAAGTGAGTAGATTTATTTCCCAAATGTGCTTGCCCATGACCTTTGTTGGAATAGGAGTACCTCTAACATTTTAGAACCCATTTTTAAAAAGTACTCTATTTAACACAGGTATGTCCTCCAGAGGCGTTTATCCTCTCTAGATTTAAATCTGTTTGGCCTCCTGGTAGTTCAAAAGGATCCCCACCTTCTTCTACATAGGAAAGGAGCCAAAAGAAGACTGTCTCAAACATTTGAGGAGAGGAAAATACAGGAGAGTTGTAGTTAGGGATCCAAACAATCAAGGAATTTTGCTTTAACCTGATAAATAGTGATAGGATAGGATAATCCTATATAAAACATAATGTATAACCATTTTTCACTCCTCATAAACATGAGTTTCCCTTGGGTAAAGTCCACACACGAGGGAAACATGTTAGATTCTCCGGAAAATGCTTCAGACCAGCACTCATTCTGCCTCTGGTTGTCGTTCCTCTTGTGGTCGGTCAGGTCAGGCCCAACACTAGAGAGAAGTCACTACTCGGCTCCACGCTGGTCATGTTCATTTTTAGCTTTAAGCTTCACAGTTTTTTTGTTCTATTTGACAGACTTTAAAAGGGAGAAGAAAATACAAAAATAGAGGCACGAATAAATTTACCATCTTAATTTAGGACACTTAATGGAACACCAGCTTTTTTATTTTTCCTGAAATACAGCTTGTTTATTGCTGTCATTTCTGTTTCCATGGGTTTTGAGAGGTCTTCCTACATGCCCTGGGCATTGTATTTATTCTCAGGTATTTTCTAGCCCATGCTTCTAATACACTGTTGCAACAGCTGCAGCTCTACAAAGTCTCATTGCATCAAATATTAATTTTCACTATGGGAGACCATTTTGGATGGTCCTTTATTAGATTTCTAAGGCCTCGGTCACAAGTTGGTAACTTAAAACAACTCAAATTTATTTTCTGACTGCTTTGGACGTCAGAATACTTATAGTCAAAGTGTCTTCTTTTGGAAGCTTGTGGAGAAAATCTGTTCCCCTGTCTTCCAAATTCTAAAAGATACAGCCCTCCTTGAAACATAACCTCTTACTCCTTCTTCATAGCCAGCAGTGTAGCCCTCCAATATCTTGGAGGTTCGCTGACTCAATTTCCATTATCATTTCTTCTTTCTTTTATTCCAGCCCTCTTATGCCCTCCTTCTTTTCTTTCTATATCTCTTTTAAGGACCTTTGACATTACACAAATCTTGTCCAGATAATCGAGGGTAGTCTCTCTACTTCAATACCTTTTATTCAATTAATCCAAAAAGTCCCCTTTGTCATGTGAGTTAGCAAATTCACAACTCCCAGCATTTAAGGCATGCACATCTTTAAAAGAGCAGTATGCAACCAACCATAGCAACTCTAACTTTGAAACTGGGGTTTGCATTAGAGTTGACATTCTACAGCACTTGGCTTGTGGAAGGGTGGCCTGTAGCAGAGGTCCAAATTCTAGACTCAAACTCTTGATACTTGATTTCAGTTCAGATTTCATCTTAGTGTATTTTTGTGTTTGTTTTTTGAAGTAGGTGTAGTATATCATCACCCTGCCGATATGTGTAGAAATTTCTCAATCTGTTCCATATTAAAGGCGAGGAAGCTCTTTCAGAGAGAGATGCTGGACTTGAGGTGTGAGTCACGCACAGGTACTGGGCAGCAACCTAGATCCTTCAGGATGGACTGGTTCAGTTCTTTTAGAAACTTTCACCAACAGCCAGACACAAAGGTTATCCTAGGGAAAATTTTTAATTGTAACAAGAAAAAATAAAAGGTAAAGATGGGTTGGTATCCATCAATGCTACACCCGTCTAAAAACATACTGAAAACACAAACTATTTTATGAATCTCTCTTCTACTTCATGGTTAGAAATTTTAAAATTTGGCTTTATTATAAAAATGGCCAGGAAGGAGAAACTCCTTTTTCTTACATGTTCTAGTTCTGAGGACACTTTTAGACCACAGTTTGTAATTTGTGTGTGTCTGTTCATGTGTTTCTGTGTGCGCATATTACTTTTTCTGTAAGCACACTAATTCCTTTAGTTGTTTCTAGAGTTTGTCCTGGCTACCTGTGGTGTGAGGAAATAATTCTGTAGATAGAATACTGAAGACGGAATTTGGACTGACTCACGGTATAGGATGAGAGCAGAACTCTGTGTGCAGGCTGTGGTTTCCTGCAGAAAAAGTACATTTGGGCATGTATTTCTCTTGATCAGATGTCGAAGAAAGCACACAAAATTAACCTGGGAGTTGTGGCCATATCAGGCCTCTTAAACACAGTGTTGGTATTCCATTGGATACCATCTGTCTGTCTTCACCAGGAAAATTATACCAGTGATCAGAACTTCTGTTCATCACTGTGTTAGTTTGGGTAGACTAGAGAAACAAATTCATAGAGACAATCATATGGGTATAAAAAAGATCTTTATATACAAGAGCAATTGATTATTGAGAAAACATCCCAGCCCAGTCCAGATCAAGTCCATAAGTCTGATAGTAGCCATATGTTCTATACCAATCTATAAAGTCCTCTTCAGACTCATGTGTTTGCAGACAAACACATGCAATGACACCAAATTCAGGAAGATCACAGGCCAGTGGGTGGGAAGTCTTGTGGATCCAGTGGCATTGTAAGCATCTGAGCCCTGGCAGGGGTCTCCACATGGCTCCTCCAGCTCAGGGCACTCGCAGGGCATTAACATCCTGCCAGGGAGTGAGTGAGTGTCCCACCTCCAGTGAGCTATTTATCTTTATCTCTTTGGCATCTCCAAATGAGGCCATCAACTTGCGACCTGATTGACAGGTAAACTCCACTCCTTCACTTGTAAGTCTCAAATTGACAACAGATTATATAACTACCACAATCACATTGGTCTAAGCCAGCAGTTCTCAACCTGAGGGTCGTGATCCCTTTGGGAGTCAAATGACCCTTTCACAGGGTTTGCCTGTTTCACAGCAGTACCAAAATTACAGTTATGAAGTAGCAACAAAAATAGTTTTATGGTTGGGGAAGATCACCACAACATGAACTGTATTATAGGGTCAAGGCATTAGGTAGGTTGAGAGCCACTGGTCTAAGTCCTTGTTTGTCCTCTGCTACATGTGAGGCATCAGTGAAAGATAAAACTATGAGTGAGAGGCAGATCGAATTATTACTATCCTTTATAAAGCTGATCGCCTCATTTGTCTATTCATGATAACAGCCACTAAAATATGCCTGGTGTCTGGAGGACTCTTACAGTGTATTATGTGGTCTATTGTCTAATTTTGTGTATGTCTTCTACTGTCTTCCCTGTATTATCTATCTGTGTCCAACAAGGAGTAATGATTACTATGTAGATTATTTTGTTGGGCCAGTAACAATAAAGCTCAAAGAGGTTGTCATTTGGGGCACTCTGGACCCAGAGTTTAAGCACTGCTGCTGTGCTCCTATCCTGTTCGGTCACTGATACGTTTTCTAAAGGTGGTTTTAATTTAACTATAACTAGTGATTTTAAATGTTTTTACAAATGACCACCCCTAACATGAGTGTTGGGCTGAGGTTTCCTTCTTATTCTCATTTTGAAATATATGATTGCTGCAGCTTCAAATCTTGTTACAACTTCTTGGCACTATTTACTTAAATTTTAAGGGACTTTTGGGTAAAATATTACAAAACATCTATTTCCCATGAAAGGCAAGTTTTGATACTTTTGGCAACTGTATGCCATACAAGTAATCATTTAAATAGTCTTTAAATGAGATTACAACAAGGTACTACTAGAAGTAGGTTAATCAAAAAGGAGGTCCATAAATTAACTTCATTACATGAAGTAAAAGCATGAAGTATAAAGTGAGAAGTAGAATCAAACAACAATTAAAACAGTGTTTTCTTATGTATGGTATATTTAACACTACATTAAATTACCAGGATTTTCTATGGATTTTGAGAGTTCAACAGAAGCATTTTTAATCTAAACATGTATATCCCTAAAAGGTGAAAGATAATGAGACAGATGAGGTAGTTAGTTTATTGTGCCAACCTGACCAATAAACACATGTGAGGTTAATTGAAGGGCGGAGGGATAAATGGCTTGGTGAGCCTCGCCTTTCTAGTTCTCAGATCTCTTGCTTTCTGATGGTCGGACCAGGGTGCAGCTGCCTTTGCCATTTCCCTGCTCCAACTGGAAAGGCTCACTTCCTGTAAGACATCCACAAGGAGAAGCCACATGGACCTGACGTGATGCAGCCCTGGGTGCTGGAGCAGCCATATGGAGACCCCTGCCAGCACTGAGATGCTTACACCTTCACTGACTGGGCTTTCCTCCTGCAGTCGGCATCATTGCATGTGTTTTGTGAGCTGGAGGAGGACTTTGTGGATTGGTGTTGGACATATGGGTTAATGTTGGACTTGTGGGTTTGGGTAGCACTGGGTTGAGATGTTTTCTTGATGTGCACTTAACCTTCATATAAATCTCTCTTATACATGAGTTTCTGTGGATTTGTTTCTCTAAAGTACCTAGACTAACACAGCAGGTAATCAACATAATTTCAGATGAAAAGATATAAAATGTAGGATATGTGGGGATAGTTAAATTGTAGTTGAAGGTGAGTCACCCATCAGAAGGGAGACTGATTAATGTTTAAATCACGAAGGTATATAATTTCTAGGTCCGATCTGCTAGCTGATGTGTTTGGATATTAAGTCAGGTACTTGGTCTTCTTTAGGTACTCAAGATTTTATGCCTGGTAATTTTACAGCATTTAGACTTTTTTTTTTAACTTGTCCATTAAAGCAAATGTAACCTGCAAGACCAAGAGAGAAAATGATAAAGATTATCACATGTGACAAATATATGATAGACCCAAACTGACAGTCAAGGTGTTAGGGTCTCTGGAATTATTTACCTCGGTTGTTGCTTCTCACCACTGAACGAATCCACATGGCAGAAGCACTTTCATAAATCCAAGTAACTTTTATGAGGGAATGGGAAGTTTCAGCTATTACCATCTCAGATAGCACACACTATCCCTGGAAAACATTCAGGCCATATGGCGGGGACATGGGAAAGTTCATGACTGAAAATGGCCACATCAAGGAAATCTCAGGAGGGATTAACACTGGATAGACAGGTATAGGCTGCAAGCTTACGTTAAACACAGGAATTGTGTCATAGCCTTTACTAGCTTAAAGGCTACTGCGAATTTGAGGTAAGGTTTTCTGCAGAGCACTTATCTGTCTCAGGGTGCCTATACAGCAGGGGAGGGGAGCAGCAAGATCCCCAGGGAATGATGAGGGTGGACATTGGGGACAGGGCGTGGTGCCCCAACAGACTGGACTGGAAAACA
>NW_022103900.1:36223572-36311667 GCF_000313985.2 Echinops telfairi
GGATTTAAGTGGAGAGAAAATGTTTTGAGAATGATGAGGGCAATGAATGTACAAATGTGCTTTACACAATTGATGTGTGTATGGATTGTGATAAAGGTTGTTTGAGCCCCTAATAAAATTATTAAAAAAAAGAAAAGAAACACATCTTAAGGCCATCTAATCGTTTACATAAGTACTTATCTTGCTCCCTTTGATCTGCGCCTGAGGGAGTTGGTTCCAGTGGCCTCACCCATGAATGGGGCTCCATGCACTCTGTCCTGGAACTTTAACAATAGTGGGGCTAGAGAGAATTAATGGGAGGGGCCCTATCCCAGATCATCTGGAGCTGGGAATTAGGGGACCCGTCCTTCCAGGTTTTCATAAGAGCTTGGTCTCCAGGAGGGCACAAGGGGTAGTTGTTTTAAGTGTTGGTTAGTTCTCTCTACTTGACCTGAGGATTGCCGTCTCCAGGCACAGTGGAGATGATAAGCTATTCCGAAATGTCACACTACTGCTTGGAGTCTGAGGAAGGAGGTTAGGAGAGAGTAGACAGCACCAACCAAGAAAACAAATGTACTTGCCTACCTGCCAACATCCATGCACTGCCAAGCTTCCAAGCCAGTGACAGCAATCCTATGCTGCTGGGCTGTCTGCCTGGGCGGTTTCAGTCCAGTTAGCAGTTGCACACTCATCAGGAGATCACTCTCCTCTTGGGTGTTCCCCATAGGCAGAGTGCCGCCAGTGGCCAGTTTGTTTGCTGCGATAACACCCCTGTGGAGGCCTATTTTTGTTAGGGCCATTCTTTGCCCAGTGTCCCAAATGCTGACACACATGGGACTTTGAACCCTGTGCAGGGGTCTTTAGACCCAGGAAGCACAAGATGTGCCCTCATTAGCTATGGAGGCCAATACCGTGCATGCCCAGCAGGTTTCCTTCTCCTGAGCCTCTTGCTCTCTGTCAGTGTTGTAAAAGGTTGCATTGACACTAGTTAAACATCTGAAAATTACTTTACTAATCACACTTTCTCAAAGTCTATCATAGTCTGTCCTAGAATTATCATTACATCCTTCCAAGCCAAGTCATACGACAGTGAGTTGCAGAAAGGTATCTATGTACTGTTCTGGATGGTCTGAGTAACTACCTAGGTTGCTCTTAATCTGCTTGAGTCCAATAAGAGTGAAAATCTTATGAACCATCCAAGGACCAGATTCTCCAGCTGCCTCTACAAGGCTGGAATTTTGATGGGGCCCTCTACCTTCTCAGGTTCTATAGGTTCAGTGACAGAGGCCTGTGTAGTTGGGCTAGAGGCTGAGGCCCTCAGCCCCAGGCACTAGGCCCTTTATAGGATCTTTGGGACATTTGGAACAAAGATCTTTACTGTTTCTCGAGAAGGAAAAGCATCCGAATATAAGGGATTTCAGCCCCCTTTCCCATCCCTTTACAGAAAAGCTCTAACAATCAAAGTAGGGAGGGAGAGTGTGCCATTTCTCAACCAGGATTCTCCATCACCTAGAATGTACTGGGTCAGATGGAGTTGCAGAGGAACTCTTGTTTTCGCTTCTTTAGCATCTGCAGGTCAAATCTAGGCCAAGTCAACAAGCTGCAGTACAATGGCGTTCCCCTGTGAACAGACACCCGGTTGCCCATCTAGAAAACACACAGCAAATGGTTAGAGTGCCCAGCATCCTGAAGTCTTTAACCAGAGGTTCGAATCCTCTGGTCCTTGAAAGCTTCAGACAGATGTCTCCATCCTTGGCGGAGTCTGGATCCATTCTTAACCATTGGCCAGGCCTGACACATTTTCTAGACAGCAAGCCAGGCATCATAAGGTCACCACTTGGTGGCCTCAGTACCCGTCTAAGGCTCAATCTGAATTCAGCCAACTCTAGAGAATTGGAATCCTTGGCTGGGTATTCATTAACCCAATAGTACTGTACTGGGGATGTAATAGTGTGGAGGCAGGAGGCACAGCTGTGCTTAAAAAACACAAGTGGTATTGGAAATGACCAGATTAACAGTTGTTTAGTGACCTTACTTCCAAATGGCTTTTGCCAAAGCTTGGCAAAAGAAAAGAAAACAAAACAGACAGGAAGACAAAGCCCAAACACCCATTCCAAAACAGAGCTGAACTCCAGTGAACTAGGCATTTCTTTGTACCTGGCTTCTCTGTAAACTGGAAGAAGAGTGCTTGGAGTAATCAGGAAAGGACCAGAGGATGCACCAGAAATGGAGGGGGAAAGAGACAAACTGGGAGTATGGGAGGGGACCCTGGGAACCAGAACTATGGGAACTGGAAGTCCAGCCCCCAGAACCCAGAAACATGGTTGGACCAGTGGGTGTTGCAAGAGATGCCATCTTGGGACACCATCATGGCAAGGAGTCAGCAGAGGGTTACATGTTCAGCTCTTCTGAAAAATGACGGGAAAGTCAGGAGAGAGCAGTGGGGTGTCTTGCGGAGGGAGCGACAGATCAAACAGCTCAGGTGAGCAGCAGTTTGGGAGTTACAAGGAAGGCAGGATTACAGAGTGAAAAATGCCAGAAAAGAAAAGACAGGTGTAAGGGTGCTTCTGGGGAACAGAGTACAGCGCCTGCAGTCAGCAGTCCTCTAGTGGCATTACATGGAGGGAGGCACAGAGAGCAAAACATGAAAGCAGGAATCACATAGGAGAGTAGAGAGACAGACACCCTGGGGGGAGCATTATGGTGGGGTACAGGATTTTAGCAGCCATCTTGTCAAGAGCATGTGGTTTTCAACATTTACATGTGATCCAGGCAAACAGCTGACTATCAGCTCTCACTGGCAGCAGCTCCTTAAGGGCAGGATCGAATCACAAGGTCTGCAGCAGAGTCTGAAAGAAGGCCCCATCACCCTCCTACGAAGGATGGTGGGATCAGACTGCCCACCTTGTTGTTCAAGTCCGATGCTTAGAAAGTTCGACTCAGCTGCCAGAGGTTCTCAGCTTCTAGCCAATTGGTGAGAGTGGAAGTCCGAAACGAAGGGTGCTTGGAAAGAGTGAGGCAGCGAGGCAGAGGTTCCTGCCAGACTCCAGGGACAGAACATTTTCTCCGAGCCTGGTTACTTCCAATGCAGAGCCCAGAGGTTTTGTGTGAGTCATGTGCACCAAACATGGGACGTTTCTGGGGTAGTATACCTCAGTTCTTGCTCCGCAACACTGAGAGACTTCGTGCAGAAGAAGCATTGTTGTAAATCCAATTGACTTCTAGGAGGGAAAGGACTTTCAGGTATTACAGTCTCCAGAAATACCGCCACTTCTGGAGAGCATACAAGGTCACCCAGGAGCACAGAAAACGTGAGAAAAGAATACGGGAACTGGAGAGGGGGGCGCAACATCATGCACTCTGAACAAAGATCGGAAAATCCCCTGAGGCCGAGAGGGAGTGGGCTTGCAAGCTGGCCTGCATGTGGGGGAGACTCCCACTCTCCGCCTGTTGAACACCCAGGAACAGGAGAGAGAGAAAGGGGCCGGGACCTGCTTTTTTCCTCTCTGCCTGGGAAGGTGTGGTTGAGAGGATTGGCTGAATTTAGGCACACCTAGGTGATGTCATGTTTCAGGTGCCTAGTCTGTGTGCCCAGGTGTACCTTCCTAGGTGGCTTGGGTCTGAGCATGCTCAGTTCTGGATTTCCCCATAGTTGTTTAATTAGTATTCCTGATTTCTTTCCACCCCCTTTATTGTGGCCCTGTCAGACAATTTCCGCTAGGGCAGACTTCCAGGAAGACAGTCCCCTGTACCACTAATCTAGCGACTGTCATGGCCAACAGAGCACCTTGAGATGCAAATAGCCTTGCTCTTAGATCTGCTGACTTCTAATATTATTAAAAATCCTTAAAGGTAAAAGTTTTTCATTGTTTTAAACAGCTTTAAGCATTAAAAAAAAATGAACATACTACTTAGGAGATAACTTTGAGATCTTGATCCTAAAATTGTTATTAACCAATTTGATTCATAAGCATGCACATGTTGTCAAATCAAAGTTAAGCTTTCAAGTAACAAATCCATATGCACTTCATCTAATTATCATCCAGAAATACTAAAATACCCTGATGTTTATTAATTAACCAGCTGAATTTACTGTCTGTATTTTCTTGCTTACTCTTAACTACTTTTGTGTTGTTTTTCCCCAGGGTCGAATTGATTGATTTTAAAATCATTAATGGTGGGGTCGTAGATCCACATCGTAACAGCTGCATACTTGGGTTGAAGTACCCTAAGGCTCATGTGCTAACCTGCTGACTCTCTCTTCTCTATTTTTCCATTGCTTAAGCTTGCTAGTTCCGCATTGGTTTTCCTACCTGGAGTCACCAGATTCAAATTTTGGCAGGCTGCTGCTGCCCACATCCATAAAAGATCCTGGCAAGAGGTTCCCTAGCCGGTTCATCCCCCCCCCAAGTCAGCTAGTTCGGTTGGATTGGAGGTGAAAAGTTATCCTGCCTGCTCCTGGTTTGTTGCTTTACAAGCTGAAGTTTGAGTAGTGCTTGGGCTCAAGAGATATTGAGCACCAACTGACTCAGATAAAGCTTTTCATTTTATCATTTTTGTTGTGGTCCTGATTAATCTCAAAACCCGGATATAACAGTACAACTTATATTTTATTGGGAAGGTCTTTTACCAATTAGAATAAATAGTGTGTTCTTTACACTGTTTATTTTCAGATAAGGAGGAATTTCCTTAGTGGAGACTGAACAAGTTGTCCATGTATGATATCTTGGGTAGTTAAAGTCCACTTTATTATTATTATTAGAAATTAAGCAAATTGCGTTTAATGCCTGTTTTCCCTACACTTAAGAATACAATCAATTTATCCATTTTAAACGCTCCAGCTTCACAACATTTTTCATACAGGACAAAATAACAGAGAAACTTCAGAACTCTTATGAGAATACGGATTATACAATATTAGGTCAGACACTAAAAGCCAGTCACACACACCAAAGTAGGTTCATCCTAACCAGACAGACCTTACAGAGGCTGGTTAGGGGAAATTTTAGTCAGATCCCCAAGCAGAAAGCAGAGAAAGAGAGAGAGACACACAGAGAGAATTCCCTAAGCATTTCACTCACCTGTGGAAGCTGGCAGGACTCTTACAGAGAAGGTGTTGGGGCCATTCCCATCTCCTTCCCTGGTTAAGACTCCAGTCAGATTCACAGTGATGATGAACAATGCAGGACCAACTCAGCACTCCCACCCACACTCTGCCTCTGGCTCAGTTCACCATGAATGTTACCAGAGTTTCAGCTTCTTGCCTTCCCAAAGTAAAGATTTACTCTGAGAGGGACAGAATGGGGTTTTCACAAAGAGACATTTCATTAAGCATCTCCCAGGGGAGAGAAAGAGAAATCACCACACCAGCCTGCATGTCTGGCTCTTCGGTATTTCTCTCTCGCCATTTGAGTTCTTTGTGTTATTTTCAAAATACTTGTTGACCACTAAGCCAGTAGTAAGGTCATGCACATATCAGTCTGGGGCAAGCCCAAGGAGACACAATTTGCCCTCCTGAAGAAAGTGGTTAAAAGTGTATTGATCAGTTTGCAGAAAGTACTCGCACAGAGAACTAGGTAACTGACCTAGGCATTTAGACTCAGTTATGTACTTTAAGCTAAAAGTTGGTGTCTGGTATGCTTTGGAAAGTAGATTGCTGTAGAAGCACTCAGGTAAAATAATTAGTACCCTATCACCTATCATTTCATCTTTCTTATGATCCATTTAAATTTATTCTAGGTCTTAATATTTCTGCTTTCTTTTCAATTGAGGTTTTTATCTGTTTTGTTTGTTTTTTAATGTTTTTCTGTATATGAAATCCAAGATAGGTAAATCTATAGAGCCAGTACCTGGATTAATGGTTTCTTGGAGGTATGGCGGGGTTGGAGGGTACAGTTTGAGGGGAACTGGGGTGCTAATAACAATGAGTACAGAGGAAAGAAGATGTTTTAAAACCTGTTGTAGTGATGATTGTATAATTATTCTTGATGTGATTGATTGAATTGTATGATATGTTAATTATATATCAATAAAATTATTGAAAAAAAGAGAAAAATAAGTTAGTGTCTGATGGCTTTGACTGTGGGTCTCATGATTCTGAATCATACCTTTAACACCAAGGAGGAAGCAACAAAAACCCTTGTGCTCAGTTTGGATCCATACTTATGCCTGCTTCCCGCTCAGTTATTTCTTCTATTCTGTAGCCCCACCTGTCAATAGTGATGAATTGACCTAGTAATTCTATCTTCTGTCTTCTGATGATTTTTGCTGTTTTCTATTGTAATCATGAAAATGATGGTTGTGAATGATAGACTCCACTATCCACTGTGTGTGCTGACAATTTCAGTCATCGGGATGAATTTTTCATTTTAGTCCTGGAAAAGGATCTATGAAGAACATGTTTGAATCTGACGGCATTTTCCCTTCCAACTAGTTTTATTTGTTCCTTATTGCTATTGATGTTCTTAAAGAAATTCTTACGACATTAGTGGCTAACTAACATCCAGCATGTGGGCCATAAAGTCATATGCAATTAAATGTTTTAAAAATTTATCAGCCATGAAATTAGAAGCCTTGGGTGCCATTTTAGAAAATCTTCCAAAAGGTGGCTTGAAAAATTAAAGCTAAACTGAGTTGTATCAAAACAATCAATAGTAAAGGATGGGCCATTTTTAATGCTCTGCAGGAGATCCTCTCTTGATTTTAGAAACCAATTCTCCCTCAATTTGAATCTTCTTTAATGCATAATAAAGAACAGTCACCTTTTTAAATTGCAAAACGAGGCATATTTTCATCTATCTTAATTGGATCCTTCTGGGGGTTCAAAAAGTGAAAGTTCCCAGGCACCAGTGAGGGGAGGCACAAAGAAGAACACGTTCCAGTAACCGAGGATGGATTTCAAAGCTTTGCTCATGGCTACCCCTGAAGGATATCTGATAAAAGAGATTAATGCTATTTGAGAGAAGAGAAAGATAACCTAGAAAAAGAAATGGCTCTATAGAGAAAGTCTCCTCATATTGTAAGAGAAATATTCACCCGTGTCCAGATTTCATTGAAAAGAATTCAATATACTTAGAAAATGCTAACAGGCAAAGCAGCCCTATGCTTCCATCCTTTCCTCGCTGGTCTCCCAGCCACGTCAGGGGAAGGGCTCTGTGTAAACCTGCTTAACTAGATCCTCACAGAACTCTAGGTATTAATATTAGAAATGGATTGCCCCTTAATTTGAACATTCCCCAATGCATGAGAAATAAACAGCACAGTCACAGACTTTTAAATTGCAAAATGAGGTATGTTTTCATTTCTCTTAATTGGATCCTTTTTGGGTTAAAACATTAACCCGTGAGATAGAAGTCTGTGGGATCAGAGTGAGAAAGCTGACGGGAAACAGGTTCAATGTCATGCACATACACAGGTTATCTGGGTACCAGGACGAGCTTTGCTGTCGAAACACTGGACAATACGGAAACACAGTACTCCTTGGAGGATGAATGATGGCATGGGACTAATAGGGAACTCAAAATTTGTAGTCTTATTTTTTCGCCATAGATATTTGAAATACTACATTTCAACATAAACAAGTGCAAGTGAACACCAGGAATTGGAAATATAGAGATGAGTCATCAAATCACAATACCTTATTTCAGAATGCAGTGCATACTTGATTTTGAATCTAGAAAATACCATTACATTGAGGACAACATTAAGGCTATTTCAGTTTCTATTCCTTTACCTATAAAGAACAGAGATAATATGAGAAATAAGTGAAACTGTGCATGCAAATCCTTGATTAGAAGAAAGGGCACTCTATTCGTTTCCCGCTCAACTGCTTGCAAGGTCAATTCTCCATCTTTTGGGGGATTTTATTATCATATATTTCCCTCTCATTGGCTCTCAATGGAATATCTTACTTATTAATAAAATGATATTTATGGAAAGTCCCACGTTTAAACAGGAATTAAATAAAAATAAGTTTAACCAGCACCTCCTCTGCTTTGATCCTTGGTCAGTGTGCCTGTTGACCAGCCCAGTAAGCTCCTTCCTTTAATAAGACAGTCCCCGAGGGCATCTTGAGGGATAATGGATCATGGCAGTTCTGCCTGTCCTCACAAGCTGAGCATCTCTCACCGAGGTGCAGGCTACCTTTAATTATTTGGTTACATACTGATTGACTACAAAGTTCAAAAACATCTTATGTCTCCCTACCCTCATAGGAAGTTGATGCAAACCACTCTCTCCCCCAGACTTTAGATACCTTCTGTGTGTTCTTCTAGTCACACCTGTTGTGGCTTATAACTTATGTACCCAATGCCCTTTCAAATAGAATTATTTATAATATATGAGACTCAATATACAATAACTATATGTTCAGTGGTTCTTTCCAGGCACAGTTAAACTCCCCTCAGGAAGTCACATTACCCAGGGTCATTTTCTATTGCCAAACATTAGCGTCTCATAAGGAGGAAGGCATGGGCCGCACCTGTGCACCCCAGGAGAGATGCTCTGTGTCTACCCCTGTGACATTTCCCCCAGGGGAGCTAGACATCTCTGTACTGCGGTGGTTTGTAAGGGGCCGGAGATAAGCCATGCCATAAGCCATGCTCCCTCACATACATGCAGCGAGTTAAGCCAAAGTTTATTTAAGCACAGGATGACTTAAAAGTAAATGAAGCATATCCCCCTGAAGAGGTGAGAAGGGCACCTCCAAGAGTGGAGACGGAAGGGGTTCCCTTCAGCAAGGTGAGAGAGGAGGAAGATTTTTGTCTAGGCAAACACTTCTCGTTTTTAAAGGGCACATTCAAAGTGGAAGGGGACTTTGGCGCTACCACTGGTTAGGCCCTTTCTCATTAGTTACTAAATTCGTTCTTGGGCCGCTTACTTATTTCTTTCTAACTTATCTCAGGTGTCAATTATGTGTGAGGATGTATCAAATCTTATCTCAGGCTATGACTCTGGGTGAAATATTTTAGGATGCCCCCCAGGCTGACCTCAGCATAGAGACCTTTACCAGGCTCATTATCTCTAGGCCCACTGTTCATTTCCCAGCAGGAGGAACGCTCAAAGAGAACTTTCATCTATAGCACGCAGAGGGTCCATTCCCTTAGCAGGCAGAAGCCCCTGTTCTGTTGCTGTCAGAAGGCATCTGCCCTTTCTCAGAGAAGCACAAGTGCCCAAGGCAGCAATTAAACGTATTTCAATAACTACACCTTCTGATAATACATTCAGAAGTCAACCACTTGTCATCATCATCCTTGCTGACACATACCTTTGACTCGCTGGAGAAAGCATTCTCTTCCAGGAAATGTCCTGCTCTCACTGGTCTTTGTCTTCCCTACCAGGTGCTGCCCTCTCCCTTCTCAATATAGTAGCCTGTTTAGTGTGCAAAGGGGACCTCAAATCTCAAATAGAATTTAAAGGGAATATTGATTAAGTCTTAAACAGGAAAAGACAAAGACATCATCCAGATGAGGAAGACAATTAGTACAAGGTCGTACTATCTTACAAGGGTTGACAGAGAACTAGAGACTTGAGTAGGACACGCGAGGGCAAAGGAAATTTTCACAAAGGTACACTAGGCAGCAGATGAAGACATCACAGTTGCTAGCAGGATCAGAATGGGGCCGTAATTGGGACACACACAGTTTGCAACACAGAACACCTTGCAAGATTGGCCCAGACCTCTCTGACCAAGTAGGTCAAGATGTGACTCATGGTTTCATCAGAGGCTGAGTCCAGGAAAGGCCCTAAAACTGGCTTGGGGTGTGGAGGAAATCCACGTTTTAAGGTACTCGGCGTGAGGGCAAAGCTATTCATATTACTGGTTAATGGTCAGAAGGAATTCAATGGATGATTAATTTATATGGAAAATCACAGATGGATCAAGGGCTTCCACTGTAAACCATAGCCTCTCACAAACACAGTGCTCAGAAATTTAAGCTGTCTTATTGTCAAACAAACTTTATCAGGCTCAACAGTCTTTTGTTCCATATTCTCTCATTATTTCTAATCTTCCAGAATAACAGCCCGAGTTCTTATTGCCAATAATACCCAAGTTAACCGAGCTCCTTCCCTCAGCTACAAGTCCTTCTTTGATGCCTCTGCTCACTCTATCTGAATCTATTTGCCTCCTTGTGACACCCCCCCCCCCAAACACAGTACCTGCTAGCTCACAAGCACCTGGTTTGCAGAAACTGTAGATAACAATGAAAGTCCAAATCCGGTTTACAGAGTCGTATTAGAGCTTAAATTCTGGCACTCTGTTTTGCAAGAGGCTAGGGATGGCAACGACAGCCCCAAATCCATTTGTGGGTCCCCATATAGAATAAACCTTCATTGAATTCCTTCTAATCCATAACCAAGGATATAGATAATCTTGCTCTCACTCCTTTCCAGCCAGCACAGGGAGGGGAAGTTTCTCTTAGGGGCTTACTTGTTTGTGTCCAGATGGAGACCACCTTACTGGGGACAGTATTGGGAGTCACTTAGTGTACCCTGACTTCTTTGGTTAGAAAGCCTCAGACAAATGTCCCAATCATGGTCCTATGCCTGCTTCTATTGTCCCACCTACAACTGTGAGATATTGATCTGACACCCATCATGAAATTATGACTGTTGTTTTTATCCCATGCCTTGTCTAAGTAGCACCCAGTCTCGGAATCCTTGGATGCCATTTTGACCTCATTCTAATGGCTTCCCCCATCTGGATGATGTGCCTGTGTCCTTGTACTGCCTTTGTTTCTTTTAAGATTTAATTACTCTCCTCCTTAGGTTATATTTGACATCAGGGTCTCTTTTATACCCTAAAACACAGTCTTCACATGGATTAAGCCCCACAAGTTGAGAACAGGTTGCAATCATAATAATGGGATAGCATAATCATGAGTTATGCCAACCGTTTTGTCCAGAATTCCGTGAACCACACTTGTGGGCTCTTCTTTCTAACATATGTGTGTGCCTCAATCATAGTCCTGTTCCCACTTGTATGTATGGATCTGCTGCCAATCATGCTTCCATGAGTGCTTCTCGCCTTGGTAGCATAGTGTTTGTTAGATCTCTCAGAGGAGAGATATACCTCAGTCCTTGGCTCCGCACCAGAAAGAATTCACGCCACAGCCTGGTTTGTGATCCGAGTGAGTTTGATGAGCGTTTGAAGAAGTTTCATGTTTCCACAGGCGCTCCTCCCGAATGTGCAGCCTCCCTAGAGATTGGTCGGAAAGTCATGTGGTCGACTCCCGGCTCCTGCCTTTTCAATGATTCCGCAGGGAGACGTGGTTGACGACCCCTGGTCGGCCCTATTGGCTGAATTGAATTCACCTGGCCTAGGTGAGCCAATCCAGGTGCAGCGCCCACTCAAGCGTACCTGGCGGGAAACCTGAACCTCTGAGCATGTGAAGTGTGCCACTCCTTTGTTTCCGTAGCTCGGACCAATGGGCATGCGTAATGGACGCCCCAGCCCTATGCTAGCCTATCTAACATGTTCACATGTGGGTTGTGATCTCTATGGTCCAGCAGTTATGCAGGAGAAACAAGGGGATTTCTACTCCTGTAAACAGGTATCGTTTCAGAAACCCATGGTGGGGGCGGAGGTGGGGAGGTGTCAGTGCATTGTGTTTTTGTCTTGGAGTCAGTTAATATGCCCCTTCTAACTGTAATTCCTTCTGTAATGTATTATCATTCTGGACTCTATGGCTGTGCCTACGACCTCATTTTGAGTGGAGTTTTCTGTTACAGGATTAAGGTGGGGTTAAGTACTGACCTTAATATAGAGTCTGAACCAATTCCCACCTTGGTTTCGCTGGGGGCATTTTACTAGAGAGTATGACTTAAGACATCTTCCTTCCTGTCACTTAAGGGTTTGGTCTGCTAAAAGATAAAAAATACACCTCCAGCAAAATTTATCCTCAATGTATCAGAGCCTTCTGGGACACAGAGAGAAGGGACGTCCAAGATCTCGGAAGTGCCAGAGGCTGCCAGGACCCAGATGCACCAGCGACTGTATCCTACAGACTCAGAGGAGCAATGCCAAATTCGCCAGGTGCTTCCTCCCCATCTGCACTGAGCCTGCAGAGCTGTGAAACTGAGTGACAGGTGGGCTGGCTCCCGACACACAGAGATAGGATCCAGGAGACCGTGTGGATGAGAGGCTGTGGACCAGAGAAGACTTAGTTGCTGGCTGAGGAGAGGGGCTGCGGCTGACCAGGGACTGCAGCTTTGCTGTTTACTGATCCTGACTTGCGGTAACCTGTTAACTGCCCTAGTAAACTCCCTGAATTGTGATGAGTATTGTCTGTAAAATCTGTGTGGCCATTAGAGAGCCATTGGAAAGAAAGGTTGGTGTGAGAAGAGGGTAAAGAAGGCAGGAGTGTGAAGAAAACATGTCTGACTCCTTCCTCGAAGTAATTGTGACGTCAGAGGTGGCCATCTAGGGCCTTCCCTCCCATCTTACACCATTTACTGAAGGATTGGTTGTGCTCTCATGTTTAAGTTCCTGACCTTCATCAGACACTTGAATGCCATAATGACCTCATGCTAATGGTCTCTCTTACCTGGACAAAGTGTCTTTGTATTTGCCTTGTCCTCTTTCAGACTTATTAAATATTATATTTTAATTCTATTTGAGATTCAGTGTCTCTTTTATACCCTATAACAACTGTAAACTAGATCTGAAACAAAACAACCACTTGCATCAGTTCTTTCCATTTTTAAAATTTATTTCTATATAGTTCTTTCCATTTTTATTGATTATCGAGATATAACTACATTTATTTTATTAATTTTCATTAAAATATTAAATTTGCCCCATTCCAAAGAAAGTCCACATATGCAGAAGCATCTATTTGCTTTGTTGCTATTTTATATCAAGCAAATCCATTTTCAAAAGATATCTTACCTCAAAGTTAAATATATAAAATCGGTAAAGAAGAGTTATTCTGGTTAAAACTGTTATATTATAATAAGATCTAAAATATATTATAGGCATTATTCACTAATTTATCTTAATAACAACCTAATTAATGCTCCTATTGTTTCCCTATTGTATAAATACAAAAATTGAGGCACAGAGAGGTTAGCATTCTTTCCCAATGTCACAAAACCTATAAAGCCTCCATTGATCCTGGAAGGTTTAGACAGCATAATGATGTCCCGGATACCTACGGATTACAAAGGATCACAGGATTTCATTTTGATAAGCACCCATTGATAGACTAGGTAGCTACTGTAGTGTAGTGGAACACATACTAGACCACTAACCACAAGGTTGGTGGTTTGGAACCAATAGCTGGAACAATGGAGAAAGATGAGGCTCTCTGGTACTGTAAGATTTACAGCCTAGGAAATGAACAGAAGTAGTCCTATTCTGTCCGATAGGGTCAGCATCCACTCCAGAGCAGTGAGTTTGGGGTTAAGTTTTCATAAACTTCAGCTCTGGAGGGACAGCTTGTAAATGAGGCCGAAAAGGGCCTTAGTGATTTGGCCAAAACTAAAACCCTGATGCTGTAACCTGTTCTGGGGGATATTTACTACAATGTTCATGAACCAAAGAAATGAGATATTATTTTCCATGTGCAGAAAACATATAAGAGAGGTGGGGAATAAATAGATCTACTATCAGAAAATGTCTGAGTATGGAGAATTTTACAAAACCAACAATATATACAAAAGTTAAAACATGTGATAAGAAAAGTCATGTGATAAAATTCAACATTCATTCCTGATAAAAGTATTCATTTGTGATGAAAAATAGGAATTTTATAAATCTTCTATTATTAAAAAAATGGTAGAGAATTTCTTTGAAAACATTTAAAATTTATACTATATTAAGTGATTTCAGACCTGCCTATCTGTTCTTACTGCTTAGGGTCAAACTGTGCTTTCTAGTTTAATATAATGATCTCTCATCACTATAGATATTTAATATATATTTCTTGACTGAGTAATATAGACATATTATAGACTAATAGAGACATAATATAGACTAATATAGCTATAACAGTAAGTAAAAAAATATTGTGACAAAATCACAGAAACATTTATTAAGCAAAAATATCAAGATGTGAAGCTATTGTTTCTCACCAGTTTCCAGTTCGATCTATACACTTCTGAACGTGGCACTTCCATCTCCCTAACTTCCCCCAAAGCATCCGGTACTCTGACTTATACCGTTTCCGAGTGGCAGTTTTGACATCCTCAAGGGACTCAACTGGTGCTCCTCTCAAGTGATGTTTGAGTTTAGGAACAAAAAAGAAAACTAAAGGGAAATCGGGCCAGACGGTGGATGATAGAAGTTTTGCAACAAAATTCTCATATGACAGCCTTTGTTACATTCAAAGAATGAACGGGTATGTTGTCATGATGAAAAAAAAAAAAGGTTTTGGTGCCTCTTTCTTGACCTTCTCCCACCAATGCAATTTTCACTTTTTCTTAAAATGTCTTTCTCAAAAGCCCCTGTGATCAACCTGTGTACTTCTTTGGAATCACAATGTATTGTCACCATAACCTTCTAAGCTGATACATCTTTCTTTAGTTTAACTGGCCCAGTAGATAGATACCCTGACTCTCTACTTTACCAAGCATTGTGTCCTTTTCCAAAGTAGGTGGCATGAAGGCTCACCATTCTCATTTCAAAGGAGCATTCTGGCAGGGTTTGGGAGTCTCTATTCTTCTGCAACAACATAATTAAAATGCACCAATTCTTCTGCAGGCCTTCATCGTCATTGTCTGGCCTTCACATACACATGAGGTGATTGGAAATACTGTGACTTAGGTCAGACACCTCTTAGTCCTCAAAGTGACCTCTTTGCTCTTTATCTCTTGAAAGAGGTCTGTCTTAGAAGCAGGTTTGCTCCAGCCACTGTGTCATTTGCTTTCCTGACTGCTGCTTCCATGAGAATAAGGAAAGGGGATTTACTTCCCTGCAACCATACCCTGATCACAGAAAGACAGTTAAATATGTTTTTGGAGTTAACATGTATATGTATAAACTAGAGTTCTAATAACAATATTTTTTAAATTGCCTTTGTACAAACGTTGGATGATTTGTATGGCAAGTGAAAAATATTACAGATTAAAATTTATGTAAAAGATAATTGTATTAAGCTCCAAACAAAACAAATTTCAGTCAAACCAGGGAACCGTTTGTGTGTACTGGATACAAAAACTCACAGAACCGCTGAATCAGCATTCTCTAATTCCCAGTTTCAGAAGTAAGTAAATTTAAGAAAGAGCCTGATTGGTTCTTCATTTATATACCATTGTTAAAAGTGGGATAACAAAAGCAAGATACGTATAATGATTATTTTCAAACTTTTGTTGACTTGTGTTTTAGTAATCTAGTGCTACTATAAGAACAATAACACAAGTGGATGCCTTTAAGAAAAAGAAATTTATTTTCTCACACTTTATTAAGAGAGAAGTTCAAAATCAGAACTGTAGCCCTAAGGGAAGGTTTTTCTCTGTTGACCTGGAGGAAGACTCTTCTCCTTTTTTATCGCCTCCTTGGTCTAGAGCAAGAGGGTTGGCTAGCTGCAGCTCTCTCGGTAGGTGCATATGGCTCTGATGGCAAATTGGACATAAAAATAAAACTGTCACAGTTTCTTTTCAGATAATGGTGGTTTCATTTGTTCATTAAAATATATTTAAGGCCCTCAAATAATTTTAAATTTTATGTAAGGGACATGATTGGCTCTTCTCTCTCAAAAGTTGCAAACCCCTGGTCTAGAGTACTTTCAGCATAGGGACTCCAGGGTTAAAAACGTGTGTGTGTGTGTGTGTGTGTGTGTGTGTGTGTGTGTGTGTGTGTGTGTGAGAGAGAGAGAGAGAGAGAGAGAGAGAGAGAGAGAGAGAGAGAGAGAGAAAGACAGAGAGAAGATAATTCTGTGGGTATGATACTCAGACAGCTCTCTCTGCTTGTTTTTTCTTTTATTTCTGATAAGATAAAAGGTGATGCAGGTCACACTCCAGATCAGTGGTTCTCAACCTTCGTAATGCCGCAAACTTTAATGCAGTTCCTCATGTTGTGGTGACTCCCAGCCATAAAATTATTTTTGCTGCTTCTTCATAACTGTAATTTTGCTACTGTCACAAATTGGGTGACCCCTGTGAAAGGGTCGTTCGACCCCAAAGGGGTCACGACCCACAGGTTGAGTATCGCTGCTCTACAGGAACTTCTTGTATCAAATCATTACTCTCACCTGGGAAAGAGTGTTGCATCCTTTCAATTAATTAGTTGAAAACTTCAGCTTACATCCTGAGTAATGACTGTTACAGGTGGTCACAGGTTGGTTCTAATCCTTGGTTCTTAGTCTTCTTGGGAAAAAGAACATGGCCAAGAAATACAGCACACAGCAGAGCGTGGGGCAGCTTATTGAAAGTGAACACGCAGAGGTCCAGCAAAGCATAGGGAAGTTTCAGTACACTTGACACAGGTTCGAGAGAGCAAGTCTGGAAAGAGGGCTGAGGCCCACTACGTGGGTTTCCTGTTTATGGCCCTTTTTTTGGCCTTGAACTCCTCAGTGGGTGGGGAGTCATCTTCTTAGGGGTTGTGTTCCTGGTCAATTTCTCAGTCCCAGTATTGAATTCCCTTTCCCTGATCCGCCCTCGCTCTAAACTATCTAACATGATTACATCATCACATTAGTAAATAGCCTAATTATAAAATGCATCTTATATAAAACCAAAATGAAACAAGCATAGGCAGCTACGGGACTATACATATGGAGGCTACATGAAGAGAGTTGGGAGCAAACGTCAACCTCTATTCTTGGCTAGGGATCAGAGAACTCTTGGATACTCGATAACAAGGAAGAACTGCCCTTACCCATTGCAATCAGTAACACTCCATTTTCTGTCTTTACAAGTTTTGTATATAAAATGGATGCCGGCCTTAGACCCCAGCCTAGCTTCTTTACTCTGGTTAGGCACTTCTTATAAGGTTTAGAGCCTCCATATCGCATGGCAAATAGCTAAGCATGCGACCTTCTCTAAAAGTGTACCTTTGTCGTACTATTTCAAGTTTACTTACCGTCTTTTGCCTAGTGCTTTGACTTGTGATGCTCCAGAGTCAGTGTCAATGAAGATGGAAATGGACATCAGGAAGGACACAAACAAGGCCAGATTTGAATGTTGACTTATATTGTTCTTTTCCAACCAATCTTTGAAAGTAAAAATACTTTGAGGAAGCATTGTTTTCACATATTTTCAGTCTTTCTATTTTTCTTAAAATTAGCTGTTTAAAACCAGAACAATTTCTTCTAATTGTTCTGATTTAGAATTGCAACACAAAAATGGAAGATGATTATATCATTACCTTACTTCTAAATTACATCATTAGTTTTCTGTCAAAATATGTCATGCATAACTTTAAAAGCACTGGTAAGTAGTTGAAGATATTTGCAAGAAGAGACAGATGTAATCATATTCACATTATTACCCTGCAAAATCATAAAAATAAATTTTACTTTGAAATGAATCATACAGGGGGGCTGCTAAAGGTTTGTGGGCAAATGGAAATAAAAAAAAGAAAGGGAAAGTTTCCATAAAGCATTTGAACCCCTCAGGTATTTAATATAACAACATTCACATGAGGGAGTAAACTAAATAATTTTTGAGAAAACAGCCCAATACATAATATGTACAGACCTGTGGATAGTCCTCACTGTTAAAATTCAAACCTACTGAAACACACGAACCCATGAGAACTGTAAGAGGCCATTTCTTTAATCTGTGTCCTTATGTTGTTAAGTGCAGCTGTCATTCTCCATGGATTGGTCTTTTCTGGTAACGTGCCCAAAGTATCTGATACAAACGTTTACTAGTTTAACTTCTAATGTGTTGTGTTAGTCTGGGTAGACTAGAGAAACAGATTCACAGGCGCATCGGTGTATAGGAAAATGCTTATATACAAGAGCAATTGAATATTGAGAAAACATCCCAGCCCAGTCCAAATCAAGCCCACAGTCCATATGTCCGATACCAATCTATAAAGTCCTCTTCAGATTGATGAAACACATCAATGATGGGGAATGCAGGAAGATCACAGGCCAGTGGGTGGGAAGTCTTATGGCTCCAGTGCATCGTAAGTATCTCAGCACTGGCAGCAGTCTCCACATTGTCTCCTCCAGCTCCCAGGACTCTGGCTGCATCAGGTCAGCTTCATGTGGCTTTTTGTTAGAAATGTCTCACAGGGAGTGAGCAGGTGTCCCACTGCCAGAGAGCTATTTATCTCCTTAGTGCCTCCAAATGAGGTCATCAAGCTGCCACTTGATCGACAGGCTAAACTCCACCCTTTCACTCATTAGTCTTAAACTGACAACAGATTATGCAACTATCACACGAGTGTTCCAAGGAAGATATATTTGTTTGTTCTTTTGATATTTTTGCCAAGACCATAATTCACATGCATCAATTCTTATTTGAAAATCGTTATTAATTTTCCAACTTTCACATGCATATAAAACAATTGGGAAACCTATGGCTTCTGTCAGGTGTACTGAGTCCTCAAAGTGATATCATTGATTTCTAACATTTTAAAGAATTATTTTTCCCAATGCAATAAATGATTTGATTTCTTTACTAATTCTTCTTTGAGTGTGGCTTGTCAATCCAAGGAAAATGAAACCCTTAATAACTTAACTTTTCCCCCTTTTATAATGATTTCAAAGGGCCAGCTCAAGAAGACAAAGCCCAGTATTATATTGGAATCTGCAAAGACCTAGAATTATAAAAACCAAAAGGGAAGAACATACTTACCATATCTTAAACTGAAAGGACTCAAGAATCTTGAAAGATTCTAGGGACAAAACATTGAATGATGCAGGAAGCATCAAAATAAGATGGAAAAATACTCTGAGTCACTCTACCAAAAAGAACTACTCAACATTCCACCATTTCAAGAGGTAGCATATGAACAAGAATCACTGGTGTTGAAGAAAAAACTTCCAGTTTCCCTAAAAGCATTAAGCAAAAACAAAGCTCCAGGAATTGATGGAATATCAACTGAAATGTTTAAACACACTGGAAGCACTCACTCATCTATGCCAGGGAATTTGAAAGACAGCTTTATGGCCAACTAACTGGAAGAGGTCTAGATTTGCACCCATTCTAAAAAGAAATGACCCAACAGAATGCCCAAACTGTAGAACAATATCACTGTTGTCACAGGCAAGTTAAATTTTGCTGCCGATCACCTAACAATGGTTGCAGCAGTACATTGACAGGCAGCTGCCAGAGGTTTGGCCAGATTCAGAATTGGACATAGAGCAAGGGATATCATTGCTGGTGTCAGCTATGTCTTGGCTGAAAACAGAATTCCAGAAAGCTGCTAATTTGTGTTTCTTTAATTATGAAAAGTCTTTTAATTGCATAGACCATAACAAACTATGGATATCCTTGAGAAGACTAGGAATTCTGGAACGCTTCATTGTGTTCATGTGGCACTTGTACATAGATCAAGAGGCCATTGTGTGAATGGCTCAAAGGAATATTGCATGGTTTAAGATCAGGGAAGGTGTGCAACAGGGTCATGTCTTGCACCATACTTATTAAATCTATATGCAGAGCAAATAATCAGAAAACTTGGGTTATATTCCTCATTAGGATTAAAAGAATGCTTATGAACAATCTGCAGTATGAAAATGACACAACCTTGCTAAAGGTGAGGAGGCCTTGAAGCACTCTTTCATGAAATTCAAGAATGGAAGCCTTTGGTAGAGATTGCAACTCAATATAAAGGAGACCAAAGTCCTCACTAAGGGATCAATAGGTAACATCAGGTTCAATGGAGAAAAGGTTGTCAAGGATTCTGTCTTGTTTGGATCCACAATCAATGCTCATGGAAGCAGTGGTCAAGAGATAAAAAGCTGAGTTGCATTATGAAATCGGTTGCACAAGACCTCTTTAGAGTATTGAAAAGCAATAATGTTCCTTTGAGGACTAAGATGTTACTGACCCAAGCCGTGGTATTTTTAATCACCTCATATGCATGAGAAAGTTGGACATTGGATAAGGAAGAACAATGAAGAACTGATACATATGAACTGTAGATAATATTAAAAGTGGGGAATGGTCTGCTAAAAGGACAACCCAATTTTCTTGAAAGAAGTACCACCAGAGTGCTCTTTAGAGGCAGGCACAGAGAGACAGTCTTAGATACCTGGGACATGCTGTCAGTAGAGACCAGTTCCTGGAGAAAGGCATGTTTGTAAAATAGAGAGGCATCAGAATAGAGGAAATGAGGAAGACCTTCAGTGAGATGGATTGACTCCATGGTGCATCAATGGGCTCAAGCTTAGGAATTTGTAAGGATTGCAAAAGACCAGGTAGTGTTTCATTTTGTTGTGCATAAGGTCACTATGGGTTAACTGACTCGATGACACCTAACAACTATAACAACTCCTTGACATTGTTTATTGGCTCCATTAGGAGGATTTTGCTGTCTTTACTTTGATGTGTAATCCATACTAAAAGTGTTGATCTTCGTACGTGTTTCAAGTCTTCTTCAAGCAGGTTGCAGGCTGTTTATAAGATTTCCTCCCATTCTGATGCCATCCCTTTCATATAGTCAATCTCCCCTGATTATTTGATCAGCATACAGATTGAAAAACTATGAAAATGATACAACTTTGGTTAACGAATTTTCTAATCACTGTGTCAAAATGAATTAATCTGTTTGAAGTCATTCCCCAAACTGCTAAACCCTGTGCAACATTGTAAATTCTACAGCTTGCCCAAGGACCCTACCCTTAGGGTATTAGATGTTAACACAGTATGTTAGAATATGTAAAACTCATATGTTGCCCATAATTAATTCATTTTTTTCCTTTCTCATAATCTACCTCTTTGAACTCTTTCCCTCCCTGAAAATAATCACATACCAGCAAGGGACTATAAGTTATTGCTGGACCTAGCCCATGGAACATACACTTCTAGTAAAGATTGTACAACCTCCATGTCACCTTGGAATAAAAGTTCTTTGGTAAAGGAACTGAAAGTCACTGAAAACCTGTCACCAGACCAATTTGGAAAGCATTAGAAATTGAGAGGTCCAATAAAACATATCTTGTCCAGAATCATATCCTCTCCCTGTTTCATATTCATGACTATTTCTGTGAAATTGATTATATATTCCTAACCTCAATTTGAATCCTAGTATACATATATAAAGCCATAAAACCTCTAATTTTTGGAAACTTGCCTTGGTGCCTCTAGTCACAAAACCCTCTTTGCTTGATCAACAAAAATAATATTTTTCTCTTTCACTTTCATTTAGTCTCTATTTTGTTTCTCATATGAACAAAGGCAATGAAATTTACAGAAGCCCAAACTGCAATAAACACATTGGCCAAAAGCAAGGCTCCGGAAATTGCCAGAATACTATTTGAAATGTTTCCACAAATTGATACAGCTCTACAGGCACTCATTCGTCCATGTTAAGAAAGTTGGAAGACGATTGTCTAGCCAACCAACTGGAAGTGATCCATATTTATGCTCATTCAAAATAAAGGTGACCCAAGAATTACCAAATAGTATCATTAGTATAAGATAATCATTAAATTTTGCTGAGGGTAATTAAAAAACAACAGTTGCAGCAGTTCTTTGACAGGTAGCAGCCATCATTTTAAACTACATTCAGAAGGGTGTGTGGATATCAAATTGCTGATATCAAATTGATCTTGGCTAAAATTAGAGAATACCAGAAAGATGTTTACCTGTGTTTTATTAGCGATGCAAAGGTGTTCAACTGTGTGGATTAGAGTAACCATGGACAACGTTGTGAATAAGAATCTCAGAGCACTTACTTTTACTTCTGTGGAACCTATGCATAGCCCAGTAGGCAATCATTCAAACAGAACAAGGGAATGTTGAGCCATTTAACATCAAGAAGTCTGCCTTTCTAGTACCAAATAAATGCTAGTTATGTAATAGACACTCTACTCAATTAAAAAATATGGATTAAATATTATACAAGAAAATTTATTCTAAGCAGTAGAAATAAATCAACAGAATAAGTAGATAATGCTTCACTCTCCAGCTTATATTATGGTAGATAGATAGGTGACATCAAGTTGAATCCCCCTCATGGCCACCATGTGTATGGTGAAGCAAAAGGTTTCGCTCCCTGTATCACTATCAGGTATGCTTAAGTCCATGATTACAGTTATTGTTACCAGCATGGTCCAATCCAGGTTGCCATGCCACTATCTCATCTATCTCCTATCTCCCTTGTCTGCATTACTTTCACTTGCCATCTACCTCACTGTTATGGAATGAGTTTTCTAGAGAAACAACATCAGTGATGTATATATACATACACACACACACACACACACACACACATATGAAAGAAATTTATACCAAGAAAATAATCCAGCCCAATTCAACTCAAATCCATAGGTCCAATGCTAGTCAGAATTTTCTTCAGACTCATGCAGCTTCTAGTGGATGAAGCAGGTGGTGCAGTGGGAAGCCGGAAAGTCCCAAACCAGTAGGTGCAGGGCCAACCATGTATTTCTATCTCTGAACGAACAAGGCAGAACTCCATAGCTCCCATGTTCCATAGGCTGCATGGGCTACCATTCCTAGGGCTAGACACACTGTCTAAGCTAGTAGGAAGGCAAAGAGGGAGAAAAGTTCTCAGGGTGTCTCCTATAAACAGGCCACACTCCCAAAGAGGCATCATCAGGCTGTGACATGATTGATAGGGTGTCACCCCTTATCCCCACATAGGTACAATCAAATTAACAAATTTCTAATTACCACACTCTCCAAACATGATGTTCTCCTGTACTGATGCATCCAAAGCAGACACATCAGATACTGTTGTGTTTTCATCTGTGAGATTTTCTTAGGATAATTTTCAAAGTAGCTTGTTAGGCCTTTTTGCTTACTCTGTCCTATTCATGAAACC
Source organism: Echinops telfairi (assembly GCF_000313985.2). Lineage (NCBI taxonomy): Eukaryota > Metazoa > Chordata > Mammalia > Afrosoricida > Tenrecidae > Echinops > Echinops telfairi. The sequence goes on from NW_022103900.1 coordinate 36,246,455, forward strand.
CTGTGGGAAGGAAACCTGTCTAGAAAGATTTAGAACTATAGCTTTCAACGTCATAGCAACATGAAAATCACCATAGTACAATAAACTGACAAGCCAGTGGTGGTGTATTATGGTAGATAGACAGAGATTTGTAAAATTTCATAATGTCATATATTTATATGCTGTGGTTAGTGGCCATTGAGCTAGTTCCAAATCAGAGTGAATCAGAATGAAACACTCCCTGGTCCTGTGCCATCCTCAAAATTGTCGCTATGTGGGAGCCCATTGTAGCAGTACCGATCCAACTCATTAAGGGCCTTACTCTCTTTCCCTGTCCCACTAATTTACCATGCATGATGTCCCTTTCCAGGGACTGTCCTTCCCCGGCATGTCTGTTTGTGCTTTAAACAGTCCATGGTACTTTCAATATTCTTCATCTTCAGCACCATGATTCTAAAGCATTGATTCTTCTTCTTTCTGTCTTTATTCAATGTCCAACTTTCAGATGCATATGGTTGTGTAAGTTCTCAAAGTCACCTCCTTGCTTTCAAAATTTAAAAGAGGTCTGTGGAGCAGATTTACCCAGTGAAATGCATCATTTGATCCTTTGTCTGCTGCTTCCATGAGTATTAATTGCGGATCCTAGCAACAAAAAACCCTTGACAACTTCACTCTTTTGCTCTTGGTATATAATGTGTGTGTATTCAGATAGTGATAGGATGGTGTAGTAGAAAAGCAGTTAGGTATTGTGATGTGTCTGTATAAGGGTGTACCCCCAAAATCATATTTTTTTTCAAGTCTATGTACTTAGTTTTGTTTTGTTGTTTTTTTTACAAAACAACCTTATCACCTTCAAAGTACTCTCCTTTAATACATTTGTCTAATCTGTGATTCCATTCTTGGAAACATTTTTCAAACTCATCTGTTTGGATGGCTGACAGCACCTCCCTCATTTTTTTTCTTCACCTCTTCTATGGTGTCAAATCACTGTCCGTTTATGTCCTCTTCATTCATGGAAGCAAAAAGAAGTCACATGGAGAGAGGTCAGGTGAGTAAGGTTCACTTGGCAAAAGAGGCATGCTGTTTTCTGTCAAACTATGGTTCACTGAGATGGCTGTGTGAGCAGGTACATTGTCATCATGGGAAAACCAATTCCCTAGCTGCCACAAATCAGGCATTTTTTGTTGCACACTGTTATGCAGTCATTCAGAACCTCTAAATATAAAGTTTGATTAACAGTCTGACCTGGGGGAACGACCTCCAAACGCATTATGAATGGACACTTTCATCCATTCGGGAAGTTGATCCAGAACAAAGTTTGTCATTAATCAACATTTCATCTTTTTTGAAATGAGAAAACAACTTATACACTTGAGTTTCTCCCATAGGGATGTCCTTGTAAGCTGTGTTCAACATCAAAACACTTTCTGTGGCATATTTTCCTGAGCAGGAAACAAAATTTCAAAGCTACATGCTGTTCTCTTAAATTGATCATCACCAAAAATGAGGTTCAAGTGAAGCTGGGTTTTTTTTTTACTGTAAAGCTTGTTGTGTGCCATTGCTTTGCTTCTAATTTTTTCTTTAAAAAAAAATCATTTTATTGGGGGCTCATACAAATTTTATCACAATCCATACATACATCAATTGTGTAAAGCACATTTGTGCATTCATTGCCCTCATCATTCTCAAAACATTTGCTCTCCACTTGAGCCCTTAGCATCAGACCCTCATTTTCCCCACTCCCTCCCTGCTCTTCTCCCAATGAAACCTTGATTATTTATAAACTAACATTATTTTATCATGTCTTACACTATATGACGTCTCCCTTCACCTGCTTTTCTGTTGTCCATCCTCAGGGAGGAGGTTATATGTAGGTCCTTATAATTGTTTCCCCCATTCCACCCCACTGTTCCTCCACCCTCTCACCCTCTCGCCCCCTCACCACTCTCACCACTGGTCCTGAAGGGATCATCTGTCCTGGATTCCCTATGTTTCCAGTTCCTATCTGTACCAGTGTATATCCTCTGGTCTAGCCAGATTTGTAAGGTAGAATTGGGATCATGATAGTGTGTGTTGTGTGTGTGGGGGTGGTGGGGGGCAGAGAGGAAGCATTTAGGAACTAGAGGAAAGTTGTATGTTTCATTGTTGCTACAGTGTACCCTGACTGGCTCATCTCCTCCCTGAGACTCTTCTGTAAGGGATGTCCAGTTGCCTCCAGATGGGTCTTGGGTCCCCAATCTGCACTTCCCCCCAATTCACAATGATTGTATTTTTTGATGCCTTTCCTGCTTCTGAGCTAGATGGCCATTTGTTTACCTTCAAGCCTTTAAGACCCAAGATGCTATATCTTTTAATAACCGGGCACCATCAGCTTTCTTCGCCACATTTGCTTATACACCCATTTCTCTTCAGTGATCGTGTCGGGAAAGTGACCATCATGGAATGCCAGTTTAATAGAGCAAAGTATTCTTGCATTGAGGGAGTACTTGAGTGGAGGCCCAATGCCCATCTACTACCTTAATACAAACCTATTAATATATGCACATAGATCTATTTTGCCATCCTCATATATAAATATATTTGCATATGTACATGCCTTTATTTAGACCTCTATAAATGCCCTTTGCCTCCTAGCTCTTTCCTTTATTTCCTTTTACTTTCCTCTTGTCCCACTATCATGCTCAGTCTTCATTTGGGCTTCAGTAATTTCTTTTTGTTACAGTACCCTTGATCATGCTCTAACAGGTGTGAAGCTGCTTTTACAAAAAAAAAAGAAAAAAATTCACTATGACCAAAGAGAGCCTTCTCATTTGACACTACTGGGTGCACTAACTCAGAGTGAGTTGCTTGATGCTCACCTAGTGGGAAAAAAGCATACTATGAATGTTCCCCTCTGACCAGCACAATTCCGTTTTGGTGGGGAGGGGTACACCCTCATAAGTATGCTCGGACGTGCATGGCTCTTTTGTTTAGGCTTGTGAGGGGATTTTATGTTTAAAATGAATTTTAGGAAGATTATGCATGAAAATATTAAGTGCCAAGAGATTAACATATACAAGCCAAGAATTACGCTTGGAGAGTTTTCAGATGAGAAAGGTGAGAATATCAGGGAGCAGAAATACAGTGGGCCTCAGAGGGCATAGGACCTTGCATACCACGCTACAGAATGTGAATGTTTTTACAGTGAAAAGATAAATCAAGTGAGCATAGTAAGAACAGCAATGGTGTGAGAGCAGTTAACTCGAAAAGACTAGTGTTTCAGAGTAGGTTGTGGAGCCACGTGTGTGAGGGTGGGTGGGGGCGCGATGTTAATGTCTGAGAATCTAGTGAAGGGTCTCTCACGGTAATCCATAGAAAGAGAGGGAGATGATAGCATGGAAAAATCTAAGTTTCAAACTATTTTATGGAGTGAAATATGTGTTTATTTTGACCATGGGCTGTGAGCAATGGTGTTTAGGAGTGTGGGGAAACATAAAGTTCACATTAGGAACAATTTGAAATGGGGAAAATCTCAGTAGTTGGGTCTTAGACTGGTCGTTTGAAATGACTACTAGCAGCCAAGCAGAGGTGGTGTGCTTTAGTTAAGTCCACCCATGAGCACCAAGCAAAGAAGAGAAGAAACAAAGGGGAGGAGAGAGAGGAAACAGAAAGGTGACATCAAAAGGCTAAAAAGTTAAATATAACTGAAAGAGTCAAGACATCTCTTCTCAGTGAATATTTTTAGTTCTGTGGGCTAATTAGAAATGTAAGTATGAAATGAGCAGGAGTGAAAAGTGTGTGCATTTCCTCTGCAGTGACATCTGTTTCTTAAGGTTTTTTTCAGCGCTATTTTGGTAGTTCCACAGTATTCTCCTTATTTGGCATGTAGCTTGGATTCTGTATTTGGCTGACATGATTTATGCTCTTATGATTTTTTTAATTAATGTATTCTATGTGTATTTGAGTAAAATGATATTTGAGTTAAAATATTAAACATAATCAGTGTTATTTAATAACTATGTACCTGTAATTCTTTTAAAATAGATAGTGATCAAAATACTGTTCATCTATTAAATATACATATGGACCAAACAGATTGGATGGTGAAAAGAAGAGGATGACTGATCTGGACCATGGGACTAAAGGATCATGGGTAAGAAATAAGGGAGCAGGGATAGGCAAGGTTGACCAAAGGGGACAAGAGCTAATTACTAATCATTATGGTCACATTTTAAGGAGGTCTGGTACTACTGTGTGATAAGTAATGGGCTGCTAGTTGTGAGGTCTGAGGCTCAAATCCATCATCAACTCACTGGGGTATCTGTTTCTGCAAAGATTTACCATCTCTGAAACTCTATATAGAATCACTATGATTCAGAAACAGAGCCTTGGTGGCATAGTGCTAACCACAAGGTCATCAGTTCAAAACGTCTGTGGAAGAAAGTTGAGGCTTTCTAGACTTGTAAAGAGTTCCAGCCTCGGAAACCTACAAAGGTAGTTCTACCCTGTCCTCTAGGGTTGCTTTGGGTTAGAATCAACTCAATTGTGGGGGTAGGGGTGGGCAATCAGAAATGACTCAATAGAAGTGCAATTTTAATAGCTCAGTGGTTAAGACACGAAGCTGCGAATTTAAATGTTGGAGGATTTGTGGTAAACTGAGAGACTAAATGAGAGTGTAATGCAGCTAAATCCTCTATGCTCTTAATTATAGGTCTGGAAAGCCAACACTGTTGGGGGAAGACCCTCATGGTTATGTGCCATAAATAAGTTCTAATATACATATTCATGACTGAAAACAGTCCCTCCAATAACCCCCCCCCATAAAGAAGCTACCATAAAAGATGTCTCATACTTGCATATACATAATGGTGCCAACTGGCACCCCAATGTGGAACCTCAAGGAAAGAGTTGCATAAAGAAGAAAACCCAAATCCCTGCACAACACCTTTTCAACCTCACTGAGGATAAGTGAAAATTGGGGAATTATTTTGAAGCAAGAATTCAGTTGGTGGATTAAGAAATATATCAGGGTTTGGGGGCAAAGTAAGAGCAAGTCTGAATCTGAAGGTTGCTGTATTATGTTCACTGATATGTTAAAACAACAGGGTATAGCAATAAGGAAAAGAAAAAAATGAAAGAATTGCTACAAGTAGTGAAAAAGTACAATCTGTGGTTCCTTGGGGAAGGCACTTTAGATCCAGGGACCCTGGGAAAGGTCATTAGAAATGTAAAGAAAGCACCCAAAAAGGGGAGAATATCCGCACTAAAACCTGGTCCCTGTGGATAAGAATTAAGACTGTTTTAGAACCTCTGCAGACCCAAGAGGAGAAGGAACTAGAATATCAGGTTCAGTGTAATGAGAGGTGTGTTAAACAGGGTCCTCTAGAGAAACAAAACCAGGAAACTTATGAATAGATAGATAGATGATAAATAGATAGATGATAGATGATAGATGATGATAGATAGATAGATAGATAGAGCACAAAGGAATATAAGAGCTAATTAGTCCACACAGTAGTACAGAGAGCTCAGTTCAACTCACTTCAGTGGAACAGTTAATATACTGAATATACTGAAAGTCCTTCAATTCACAGGGCTGCTGGGTCCAATATCAAGGAAGTAGACAGCTGAGTCTTCCCTAGGGCAAAGCAGGCAGTCTGGCCACAGGCAGCAAACAGCAGGGCAGTTCAACAACAATCAGCAGCTCAGGAGCTTAAGGAAGCAGGCCCAGATGGAATATCAAACTCAAGAAATGCAAGATGACAGGATCCACCAGCTTATGCTCAAGCGATGTAAACACCAGTGTATACACCAGCAGTGTGGTGAAGCAGGTCTCCAAGGAACCTCAAGCAACATGATCCATAAGTTGGCTAACCTACATATAATGTAGCTCGCAAGTTGAGGCAGAGAACTAGCATGCTGGTCTGATCACCAGAGAGCAAGAAAGAGAGGTGAGGGGCTTGCCAAGGCATTTATCTCTTTGCCTTCTAATCAAACGGTGACCTTATTAATCCCACATATTCCTATTAGCACAATAAACCTACCTATCACAAGAAGCATTGTGTGAACAGTCCAGATTTTAAAAAGCAGACTGAAAACTCTTTGAATGACTATGATAAACTGTTAGAAGAAAGAAACTTGAAGAGCAGTTTTCTTTCTTTTTTATTAAATACTTTTATTAGGGGCTCTTACATCTCTTATCACAATCGATACATTCATCCACTATGTCAAGCACATTTGTACATAGGTTGCCATCATCGTTTTCAAAGCATTTTTTTTCTACCTGAGCCCTTGATATCAGCTCCTCATTTTGCCTCTCCCTCCCCATGCACTCTCCCTCATGGAGCCTTGATAAGTTATAGATTATTAATTTCATATCTTACATCATCCTCAGTCTCCCTTCACCCACTTTTCTTTTATTCGTGCCTCTGGGAGGGGGTTATATGTTAATCCTTGTGATTGACTCCCCCTTATCACCCCACCTTCCCCCATCCTCCTGGTATCTCTATTCTTATTGTTGCCCCTGAGGTATTTATCTATCCTGGATACCCTCTGTTGTGGGCTCTTACCTGTAGCAGTGTGCATGCTCTGTTCGAATCTGATTTGTAAGGTAGATTTGAGGTCATGCTAGTGAAGGAGAGGAAGCATTAAAGAACTAGAGGGAAGTTGTATGTTTCATTGATGCTATACTGTACCTTGACTGGCTCGTCTCTTCCTTCACACCCTTCTGTAAGGGAATATCCAGTTGTCTACAGTTGGGGTTTGGGTCTCCACTCCATGCCCCCACCCCCACATTCACAATGGTATGATTTTGTTCTGGGTCTTAGATGCCTGATACCTGATCCCGTCAACACCTCGTGATCACACAAGGAAAGCCATACTGATCACACAGATGAGCAGTTTTCAATCCAAAGAAAAACCTCCTGGCAAAGCCTCATTTCCCCCAAATAAGTATCCCACCTGGGAACCTAGAGTCAATAAAGCTTTCATAAGAAGCTAGAGATAAGAATCAGGCTACAGAACAGAGCTGAATAGCACCTTTACTTTCAAGGATAGAGAAGGGAGTTTCAGAACAAGGGGATCTGGAGCCCAGACTGACTTTCCTTGTCTGAGTGGTAGAAAGTGGTAGAATGACCCCTGGATGGTAACAACCCATGGGAGAAGAGGAATGTCATTATAATGCTTTCCCTTTCAAAGTATTAAAAGAGATAAAAGAAGCAGTTAAGAACTAAGGAGTAGAATCCAATTTTGTAACTGGCATGATCAGGTCCATGAAGGACGCTGAATGTTTCCTGCCTGCTGATTAGAAATCATTAGCTAAAGCTTGTCTTTCTCCATCGGATTACTTACAACACAGAACTTGGTGGAGTGAAGGATCTAAGGCACAGGGTCACAGAAATATAAAAAGTGGCGTACCAATAGGGGTGAAGCAGTTATTAGGGAATGGAGATTTTATTACCAGTGAAACCCAATTGCAAATTACCGAGCAGGGACTTTCACAGATATGTGATATTTGCTAGCAAACTTGGGAACAGATAGTGCTTTCTGCAGGAAAGGGGCCCAGTGACACTACAATAAAGCAGTGTAATGATAAGCCCTATGTAGAATTTGTGTCTCATCTACGGGAATCAGTCCATAAAAGCATGCCGAATAAAGAAGCAGTGGAAATCACGCTGCAATCTTTAGTTTATGATAATGCCAGACATGATGGTAAAGCTGTGATCCATCTGTACAGGGAGCAGGGCATAGTCTTAAACTATATGATGATTTGCAGAGGGATTGTGTCTGAAACATAAAAGGCAGATCTTCTGGCTGCTGCTATGGCAAGTGATGGTAAACCAAAGGGAAACTGTTTTAACTGCAGGAAGGTCGGACATTTCCAGAGAGAGTGCTGACAAGGCTGCTCATGGAACTCAACCTCAGAACGGCCCAGGGCCACCAGGTTGTCGAGAACCTGGACTCTGGCCCCGCTGTGAAAAGAGGCACCACTGGACAAGCCAGTGTCCCTCCCAGCAAAGGGGTTCCACTAGTGAATGCTGCCCAGCACCGAAATGAGAAGTAGGGTGTGCTTTAAGCCCCACCCAACCGGTCCCAGAGTGTGCGCGTCCAGTCCAACTAGACAGACAATCATCCATTGGCCTCACCACTTGGTCCTGCCACCAGGAGAAACGCAGCAGTAGATCTAACCAGCCGAGAAGTTCAGCTGGTCCCCAGAGAACCTCAGCAACTGTTAAGGCCGGCGTCTGGGGACACTAACCAGAAGGAACAGCAGTGCTGTTGTTAGAAAACTCCAACCTAAATTCTCCAGGTGTTCAAATTGTTACTGGAGTTATTAATCAAGATTATGAAGGAGAACTCAGCACTAAAATCAAATCCAATATCCCCTGGGTTGTAAAAAAGGGAGATAATATAAGCCAGCTACTTTTACTTCATTATATTTCTATTGACAAAACAAACATTTTTCAGGAGAGGGTATTCTAGGGATCAGACTTGTCCAGACGTCATAGAGTACTTTTGAATGCTATTATGGATAAACAAAACTGCCTCTATAAGGAATTAATAATTGAAGAAAAAAGGTCTTCAAGATCTTTAAATTAAGGAACTGCCAGCACTAGTTGTTAACAATTGCTCAAGGCAAGGGTGCTAGCCGCTTCTTGTTTCCATGTGGAGGGAATAAAAAAGTTAGTCAACCAAAAGTATGGCAAAGTGGAAAAATCCTACAGTGTATAGAACCTAAAGAACGGTACAGTTAAATTAAGCCTGTAGTCACACTTGACCCTATAACCTTATAGGAAAGAGATTGGTTGTACAAATTAATTCAGAAAAAGAAAAAAAAACATGCTAAAAACTCTCAATTCTTGGACATCTCCTGTGTGTGTCATTGTCAAGGTTGAACAATGCCATTTTGTGTCAGCTTTTTAAGGACTAACTCAACAAGTCCTGAGTTTGGTCCTTTCTCAGAGAGTAGAGATTTTGAATTTTCACAACAATGTAAACTCTCTAAGCAACTGGCTTTACAACAAACAAACTGTAATTGTTCACGGCATTTTAAAATCTCGAATACTAAAACAGAATGGGGACACAAAGCGGTAGACTACACCTGACAAATTTCATTCAGCTTTATTAACCCATTTTTTCCCTCTAACAAAAGCTTTTAAAGTATCTAGAGCAAAAAGAGACTTTTCCACCCATTTTGGTCCTTGCAGCTGCTTGCTATTTCCACAGAAAGTTTTGGCATGTGGAGGAATGTCAGACGGCCTATGCAGCTCTTTAGAATTTAATCACACAATACAAAAGGGGGAATTGTGATAAACTGGGGACTTGGTAGAAAGTATTTAGCCTTATTTCTATGCTCACAACCATGGGCATAGAAAAGTACCTCTATTTTGAGAAAGACATCCATAGTTCTGAGACAGATTGTTAGGTAGTTTAGCTTAGGGACTGGGGCATCCATTACGCCTGACCAGAGGTCCAAGTTACTGGCCCGTGAAGGAGTGGTACACTGCACATGCTCAGAGGCTCAGATTTCCGGCTAAGAAGGGGAGGTACACCTACGTGGGCGCTGCACCTGGATTGTCCCGCCTAGGCCAGGTGAATTCAATTCAGCCAATGGGGTCGACCAGGTCGTCCACCACACCTCCCCACGGAATAATTGAAAAAGGCAGGAGCCTGGAGCCACTGTGTGACTTTCTGAACAGTTTCTAGTGAGGCTGCATGGGGTGAGGGGTCCTGCGGGTGCCCGTGTAAACCTGAAACTTCTTCTAACGCTCATAAAACCCACTTGGATCACAAACCAGGCTTCGGCGTGAATTCTTTCTCACACAGAGCCAAGGACCGAGGTATATTTCTACCCTGAGAGATCTAACAAAATGTTTTCAAGCACACATACTCCAAGCTAAATAATGTGTAGTAGCTCTCCACTAAGAAGCAGTTGGGAGCTACCACAGTAGAGGAATCATTTCTGTGTCTGGCTACTTCACTATTCCTGAGGGGTATCAGGAGGTAAGATCAATCAGGTTCTATAGCCAACCCACCGCAAAATGTAGAAAACTCTTTTGACATCTCTTGCTGATACTAACCAGAGATTACTACAACAGAGAGGGTTCAAGGGGGTTTGAGGTCAACTAGCACTAGGTCATGAGGCTGACTCACCTTCTTTCTTATTTATTAAGTTATTATAACATAATAAACTTATGATATTACCCATTGACAGTGTATATGTTAATTGTATGATGTGCATGCTTATTCATGTCCAGAAAGAAATATCAACATCTGCATATTACAAGTTGTTAAGGTATCTTCTTCGAATCCTATGCTGCATTCTTCATTAGTTTCTTGGCGTCTTTGCTCAGCATACCAATTGAATATGTATGTGAAAGGCCACGAGGCTGATACACACATCGTCTGATTTTAAATCACACAGTATTATTCCCTTTTCTATTTAAATAGCTGCTTTTTATTTGTGTATTTTTCCACGAGTGCAATTATGAAGTATTAGGGATACCAATTCTTTCCCACCCCAACAGTTTTATTGACACATAATTTATATATATTACAATTCAGTAGTTCAATCATTCAATCATATCAAGGAGAATTGTACAATCATTACCACATCAATTTTAGAACATCCCCCACCCCACCCTACTGGCCATAGTTAGATTGCCTTTAAAATGAGTTGTGCAATCACAATCCGTTCTTGTGCTCCCTCCCTCTCCTGCCTTCATTGTTTATTCCGGAAATCCCCCTTTCCTACCCTATCACCCGCCCTCCACTCCTGCATCCTTTATCAACCCTTGTGTCAGTTATTATCACTATGCATCCACGCTTCCTGTGCTTCGCAAACTGGGAAACCCCCAGAAACAATAAAAACAAAATTGAAATAAGGTGGCAAGGATAAAATAATAATAATATAAAAACAAAAATAAAATAATGAGTAAGAGAAAAAAAAAAAAAACATCAAAAAGCCAGAGAAGACATTTCTGTCAAGGAACAAGTAAGAGATACTTGCACCCAGAACAAATTCAGGTAAGGTCTATAGCCAGGTCACCTGGCCAAAGAAGCAAGTTCATTCCAACATAATCAAGATTACAATGGTCCCTGCATGATAGTAAATCTGGTCAGGACTCTTGCCTATGGCTAGTATGTATCCACCAGCAACCCAGTCTGACCATGCACACTGCAGCTGGGTTTTGGAATCCTGCTTTCCTCCATAGCCTTCTACAAATTGGGTGTTCATAATTTTAGCTCTGATACTTCTCTCTTTGCCATATTCAAATTTTGCAATTGTCATCTTTGGATTACAAAGGCTGGTGTGCTTCTTCCGGGTGGACTCAGTTGACTCCTGGCTTAGATGGCTGCTTGTTTGAATATAAGCTTTGAAGATCCCAGACACCATTCTGATGGACAACACCATTTCCTTTCTTTGCTGGAGCACCCTTCCCTTCAGTGATCATTTCATGTAAGTGAGCATCGAACAGGCCCATATTATCAGAACTAACTCTTCTTGAATTGGGGCTGGAGTTAAGTAGGAGCCCAGACTCCTGCTTGTCCATGGGTTTTGCCTGTCTCAAGTTTATTTTGGCGGATGTGATATGACAAAATCAAAATCCTTTAAGACCAACTGTTTCAATAGTAGCTTTAAGCCAACCAGTAACCAAATAAACAGAACACAGACACACCCAAAAAAGAAAGAAAGGAATCCCACAAAAAAGCAACCTACAAGCAGGAAAGCAAAAATCTATGTACAGTGAACCCTCGTTTATCTCGGTTAATCGGTTCTAGACCCTACTGTGATAAATGAAATTCCGCGAAGTAGGATTCCTTATTTGTAAATCAAATATTTTCGTAGTTAGAGAATAGAGGACATGAAAAAACACCCTTTAGTCACCATTACACTCGTATTGCCTAATTTATTAAATGAAAAAGGGAAAATAGAGTAAAACATTTTGGACGTTACAATTATCATTTATTATTTATTATATTATTTATGGCATCAAGCTTGTACAGTATGAGCCAATCAGTGGCAGTAATGACAGAGCATGCGCTGTTATGCAAAAACCGCGATAGAGTGAAGCTGCAGAAGTCGAAGCGTGAAGTGGCGAGGGTTCACTGTAAACAAATCAGTATAGCATTATCAATCACCTCCCTCCCCCATGGGGCATAATTTGATAGCACTACTATTATCAACGATATTCCCAATGACTCAGCATGGCAGCCACTGTGTCAGGAGTCTATGCACGTATAGTTTTACCTTGAGCCGCAACCCACACGTTTTTGTCCTACACAGTTTGATCTCCCATTCGATTGGGCTCTGTTGAACATAAGTGTAAGGACTGATGTCAGGGGGGACCTTCCTGAAAGAATTCTTCCAAGTGCAGATCCCTACTCGATGGATCACAACCTGTCATGCCACTGTAATGTGGACATTGAGGAACTACATGTATGGTGATCCTGCGTCCCTTTCCATTGGACGTCTACTGAGCAGAGGGATCCCCTACAGTCCAGTGACCGCCACTTCCACATGGAATACCAATTATTTACAATGTTATCCATAATTTCTTATGATCCACACAATCTAATGAAGCTTTATTATAGTTAGTAAAATACTGGTCAGTGTCATTTTGGTCTTCAAGTTTTAAGTACAAATCTTTAATTCATATCTGTCAAATAAGCTCTTGATATTCGAAAAGTAGTTTTATGATACAGAAATTACTGTTTTCACTTTATGAAGTCTGAAAAGTATAACTATAAAGTCCAAAATATTTCATTTGACCAGCAGTGTTACTTGGTTCTAGCTCAGTTTGGCAAACCGTGCTCCCCAACTATTTACGGCTTTTCCAGTACACACATGTGACTCTGAAGTAAAATTGAAAATTAAAATAAAACTATCATAGTTTCATTTTCAGATAATGGTGGTTTCAATTGATTGTAAAAATATATTTATAGCTCTTGAGTAATTTTTAAACTGCTGGGTGGTAGCTACATAATCTGGTGTCAACTTGAGACTATTTAGAGTGAGGGATGGAGTTTAGCCTGTCAATCAGATGACAGCTTGATGACCTCATTGGTAGGCATGACAGAGATAAATGGCTCACTGGAGACCAGAACCACACTCTCTGCTTCATTTTCCTGCTGACAAGCCACATGGAGCTACGCTGACGGAGCCAGAGGCCCGGAGCTGCAGACACCATGTGGAGACCCACTCCAGTCCTGTGATGCTTCCACTGCCACTGTATCCACAAGACTTTCAACCCACTGGCCTGTGATCTTCCTAAATTCAACAACATTGCATGTGTTGTTTGAGTCTGACAAGGAATCGTGAGACTGGTATCAGACATATAGGCTAATATCAGACTTATGGACTTGGTCTGGACTAGGCAGAGATGTTTCCTTAATATACAATTACCTTCTGTGTTAGTCTGGGTAGACTAGAAAAACAAATCCATAGACACATGTATATAAGAAAGAGCTTTATATACAAGAGCATTTGGAAATTGAGAAAATATCACAGCCCAGTCCAGATAAAATCCCTAAGTCTGATATTAGCCCAATCTCTAAAGTCTTCTTCAGACTCACAAAACACATGCAATGATGCCAAAGTCAGGAAGATCACAGGCCAGTGGGTAGGAAGTCTTGAGGATCAAGTGGTATTGTAAGCATCTCAGCACTGGGAGAGGTTTCCATACGGCTTCTCTGGCTCCATCTGCCTCTCTCCATGTGCCTTCTCCACAAGGCTGTCTCCCATGGAGTGAACAGAGAGAGAGTGTGTTGCATACCTCAAAAGATGTCCCAGAATCCTCAGTAGAAGGCCATGACCACACAGAGGCCTCATCGGCTATGATCTGATTGACAGACTAGACTCCAGCCCTACACTCTTAATCCTCAAATTGATAACAGATTATGTAGCTACTACACCTTTGATATAAAGTTCTCTGTTACACACATATGAGTTTCTCTGGATTTGTTTCTCTAGTTAACCAGGACTAGCACATGCTGTGAGGGACAGTGTGGGCTTTCAGTAACCTGGCCTGTTCAGTCACCAATTGCAAATAGCCTGAAGTAAGCAAAGTCTTATTGTAATTGCAAGTGAATACATTGTCTATAGTTGCCATAAAAATAATTACAAACCTAGTGACTTAAGAATCATAATTTATTACTGTGTTAGGCTCAGTTGTCTAGAGAAACACAAGTGGTGACATTCATATATGTATAAGAAAGAGCTTTATATCAACACATAACCCACCCAGTTATATTAACATATAATTCACATGTCATACAACTCAGTAGTTCAATCACGTCAGGAAGAGTTGTACGATTATCACTATGATCCATTTTAGAACATTTCTTCATTCTTGTACTCATCATTATTAACTCCTCAGCTCCCTCCAACTGCCACTTCTATGCTCCCAAGGAACAATTCATCTGGTAACTGTCTCAATAGATTTCCTTATCTTGGATTTCATAGACAGAAAAGCATTAAAATAAAACCAACCAAACAAAAAAAATAGAATAACAATGTAAAAACAGATAAAACCTCAATTAAAAAGAAAGCAAAAAAATATTAAAAACTAGAATCTCAATGGATCTTAAGGGACATCAAATGATAGGGTGCTCAATTTGTACCTAGCTACATCTGCAACAATCCACTTTCCAATGTGTTTGGCGTATTAGCAAGGCTATTCACATCCCTGGTCCGTGATCAGAGGGAATTCAGCAGGGACTTAATCTACATAAATATCCCCTTCACTCAAAAATAAAGAAATAAATAAAATGAAACTGCTTTAAAATGGGTCAAAAGAGACCCAATGATGAGATATTCCATTTTGGTCTAGTTATGTCTACCTTAATACTTCACAATGTTGCCTCTCTGATCACAGTGCTACTCATATCACTCAGCTATAATCAAAGGAGGTCTACTGGAGGTCTAATCCAGTATGGACCCTCAAAATGGATTTGGGGCTCCCACTGTCATCTTTAGGCTTTAGGAACTATGCTTATACCACGGATGCTGTCCAGCCCAGCCCAACGCAAGTCCATAAGTCTGATGCAAGCCAGGGCCCTCTTCAGACTCACATACCTGGAGGTCATTGATGCAAAAGTGAAACCGGATACAGAAATATCACAGACCAATGGGTGCATTGGATGCAGAGTTGCATGTGTACAAAGTTGGTGGAAACATGGTAGGGTGCCAACAGATCTCCAGGTTGGACCACCCAAGTGGGGCCACCCATGGAGGAAGGCAGAGTCCCAGAAAGCAGTAAGGCAAGGAGCAGAGAGAGAGGGAGAAATTCCAAGTTACTCTCTTATATAATGGTCTCACTCCCCAAGGAGGCACTATTATGGTGCAACCTGGTTGGAATCCATCCCAATCATTCTGTGTTGTTTTGCCTGCACCCAGGAAGGGAGTGTGGGTATGTCAATACTGGTTACCAGAGGGTCACGACGAGTTCAGACAAACACTTCTTCAGCTAGAAAGAACAGGCATCTTGAGACCTACCCACAGCTCCTACAGTTCCCCTGTTTGGCCCATGCAGAATGATGGTGGATTATGGAATTAAGTGACTCCTCCACTGCTTGCAGTAGTGTCTTTGATCTTACACAGAATAGATAAACTACCTCTTACCCTGCGAAGGTATCACTATGTCGTGGATTTAGCCCATGCTTTTCTCTCTGGAGAGCCAAGAACAATCAATCTCCTTTATGTGGGAAAGCCATCAATTGAGGTACTTCCATTTTGTTGCCCCAAGGATATTTCCGCAGCCTTATTTTATGCAATGGGCTAGTAGCACAAGACCTGGTTTCCTGTTCCTGACCTGATTCAATATCACTGTTCCTTTATATAGATGATGTTAACTTGTGATTCTCTTCCTGGTTTAGAAGCAGCCTGAGAGCCTCCAATGGGACTTATGAGAATTAGGATAGGCTGTCAACAAAAGCAAAGCGCAAGACCCTGGATTATTGGTCTGGTTCTTGGGCATTGTCTGGTTGATTAAGATGAGAGTCATTCCTGAAGTTGTGATAGATAAAATGCAGGCCTATCTGCACTCCACAATGACTAGGCAATTGCAAACTTTTGTTAGGCTGCTGGGGTACTGGAGGATTTTCATACTTCATTTGGCTCAGTTATTGCACGCCTTATTCTAGCTGTGCTGGAAAGGAGCCCCTTGGGATTTGGCGGGGAGGTGCGGTGGAGTTTTCCTTTAATCAGGTTAAACCAACCTTAGCTCAAGCAGAGGCTTTGTAGGTCGTGGCCTGCAGCAGCCTTTGCAGCTGAATGCGACCCTCACTGCTGATGTGTTTGGATGGGGGCTTTGGCAAGCTATAGGGCAAAGGATGGTTCCCATAGTTTTCTGGGGCCAGTTGTGGAAATGAGTTTAAGTTAGATACTCTCTTATAGAAAAACAGCTAGCTGCAGTATGTGCCACTTTACATGCATGTGAATCAATCACACAAAGGGGAAAGGGACATGTATGTACAACATACCATAGCAAAGTGGGTGTGGACGTGGATGACTGGCCCCCAAACTGAGGTGGCCCAAACACCCACACTCACAAAATGTAGAGTGTACCTGTGACGAAGAGCAGAACTGAGCACTAGCCTGGTGGCCCAGGAGCTGCATCAGGTATGAGGACCCTTAACCTTTACCATCATACCAAGTGAGGACCCTTCTGGAGTTCATCTAGAGAGGGGCGGCTGCCTCTGCCTTTGGATGCCTGGTACACTGACAGATCGTGTTGTCAAGGAAATCCCAGTACTTGGACTGCATTAGCTATCCAATTACATACAGGGGACCCATTCTATGATCACATATGTAACCATGTTATCACCCTCTGTAGTGTGTTGGCACAATGTCTTTTTGTGGTTGTTGTTGATGCTTTATATAAAGCCAGTTTGGGAAGCCCCTAGAGAGTCAGTCTCCTGAATAAAATATGTCTCACCTACTGTCCACTGTCAGTGTGTTCTTTCAACTACTGGATTCGAGAGCTCTGGCTGCCCTGGCCCCTGAGTTGAAGTGTAACAGTTTATTATTTAGTGATCATTTCTTATGTGTAGAATATCTTTGTATTGGCAACGGTGAAAGTCTTCAGCTGCTAACTCACAGGTTAGAGGTCTGAGTCCCCCCAGAAGCGATTCAGAAGAATGACCTAGGAATATACTTCTAAAAACTAACCTTTGAACACCCTATGGACCATACACTTCTACTCTCACACACAAGTCACCAGGTATGAGAGTTGACTTGATAGTGTAGCTCTGTAGAGGCTAAGCACTGAGACTTCAGTACTAAACAAAGTAGTTAAGGTTTTATCATCCTCAATTTGTTCGCATCTCTGTTTGAATGTTTTCCTAGATTTTTACCTGTTCCAGCCTTTCTGTAGTTATAGTCTCTTGCTATCTGCCCACTTATGCCTCAGGGGTGTAATAACTTGTGTAATAACTCAAGGTTAGAAGTTTGAAACTGAGAGTTACTCTGTGGGACAAAGGGCTGTCTACTGCTGTAAAGAGTTACTCTTGGAAACTCACAGGGGCAGTTCTACCTTGTCTTAAAGAGTCATTGTCAATTGGCATCCACTCGATGGAAGTGAGTTTGTTTTAGTTTATGCCTTTATCCCTGGACTTCTAGACTAAGCTCTACTGGAACTTTAAAAAAATATATTTTTTCCATTGTAAATTAAGTAGGAAGTTAAATTTTGTATCACCAATTTTATATTCAACAGTTTTATCCACTTATCAAACCTCCTCAATAATTTACCCTTCCCCAGCTCCCCGGTTTCTATTTCTCCCAAGGAACGCCTGTTAACAGTCTAGCCCACTGTCTCCCTTCCCTTCCTTCTTCTTCTCCTTTGGCAAACTCCGACATCTGTTCCATTTGACTTTTTACTTTTAACAGTTGTCTCATATAATATTTTCCTTTTTGTTATTGACTAATTTTATTCATAATGGTTTCATGGGTCAATCATGCTACAAAGTGCTGTGTGTTGTAACCATGGTATTTTATCGATGCATAGCATTCCGTTGTTTATAAGAACCAGTTTCTTTATCCATTCTTCTATTGATAGGAATTCAAGTTGCTTCCATCTCTTTGCTCTGGTGCACAGTGCTGTGCTGAACAGAGTTGTGTATATGCCTATTTGTGGAATGGCTCTTAACTTCTTGAGGATATATATTCAGGAGCAGTATTGCTAAATCATACAGAATTTCTATTCCCAGGTCTGTTGGGCCATGCTGCCTAGAGAAGCAAATCCAGTGACACTCATATACATATAATAAAAGAGTTTTCTATCAAGAAGTACTTACATATTAAGAAGCCAGCCCAGCCCAACTCAAGCCCATCAATCCAGTGCTATTCCCGTTTCAGACTCATGTAGCTACATGCCGGTGACACAGAATGGGGAAGTGGAAAGCAGCAGATGTCAGGTCACTGACAGCTCTCAGGGTCAGGTACACCACATGGGGCCACCCCTGGAGGCAGACACAGGGTCCCAGCGAAGTCCCAGTGAGGAAGAAGGCAATGTGGCAGAGAGCAAGTTGTCTATGTTCACCTTGCACTTTTACAAAAGGCTTATGACATCAAGGAGGGGGTCATCAGGCTGAGAGTTGATTGGCAAGTTTAACTCCACCCCTAGTCAGGACTGACTAGTTGACATAATCCCTAACTACCATACCAGTTGTTTAATATTATAACACCTTCAAAAGTGGATGCATATAAGAACAGCAGCATATGACCATTCCAATTTATCTAAACTGTCATTGGATGTCATTGTCAGTGTAAAGTGTTATGGCATCCTTATTTTAATTTTCTTCTACAGGATGGCTAGTGATCTTGAGAATTTCTTCATTCTTGTTGGCAGTTTGGGTGTAATCTTTGGTGAATTGTCTGTTCATGTCCTTTGCCTAATTTTTTTGTTGGGGTATTAATCTTTTTCGAGATGTTCCAGTTTTCTAAAGATTTTAGAAATTAGCACCTTGCCTATTGTGTCATTGTCAATTTTTTCCACACCATGGGTTCTCTTTTAATGAACTTTTTAAATGCATATAAGTGTCTTATTTGTAGGTCCCTGTGCATTATTTGTTATCTAATATAGTTGTTTCCTTTCTTGTATTTCTGTGTCCACACCCTACAATAAAGGCCTTAAGTTTGTCCTTATTTTCTCATTGGTTATCTTTATAGCTCTGCAATTTACATGTAGGTCTTTGTGTTTATCTGAGTACATTAGAGAAACAAATCCACAAAAACTCATGTATAAGAGAGAGTTTTATATAAAGGGTAAGTGCACATCAAGAAAACATCCCAACCCAGTGCTGCCCAAGTCCACAAGTCCAACATTAGCCAATATGTCTGACACCAATCCACAAAGTCCTCCTCCATCTCACAAAACACATACTATGATGCCGACTGCAGGAGGAAAGCCGAATTAGTAAACATGTAAGCATCTCAGTGCTAACAGGTTTCTCCACACAGTTGCTCCAGGACCCAGGGCTGCATCAGGGTAGGTTCATGAGTCTTCTCCTCAGGGATGTCTTGCAGGAAGTGAGTCTTGCCAGCTGAATCAGGGAACTGGCTAAGGCAGCTGCACCCTGATCTGATCATCACAAAGCAAGAGACCCGAGAACTCGAAAGGCAAGGCTCATCAAGCCATTTATCTCTCCACCCTTCAATTAATCCCACATGTGCTTATCGGCCAGATTGGAATAATAAACTTTAAGTATCTCAGTCTTTGATGCATCACTAGTTCAGTTTTGTACGTGGGTGATGGATGGGTACTGTTTCATTCTTCTAATAACAGAGATAATTGTTCCAATACTATTTATTGAATATATGACCTCTGTTCCATTTAATGATTTTTAGAATGTTGTTGAAAATCAATTATTTGTAGGAACTTAGATTTATTTCTAGAGTCTCTATTTTGTTCCATTGTTCTATGTATCTATCTTTGTACTAATATGAGGCTGTTTTAACTTTCATATTTGTGTATGTTTGTAAATCAGGAAGTGAGAGGCCTCCTACTTTGTTCTTTTTAAGAAGTTTTTATTACCTTTAGTCCTTCTAAAGCCATTCTCCATGTGAAGTTAATAAATAGTTTGCCATTTCTTTAAAGAACCAAGTTGTCAACTTTCCATTTCCTTAAAGAATGAAGTTGTCATCTATATTGGAACTGTGTTGTACTTATATATTGCTTTGGCTAGTATTGTCATTTCCAAAATATTAAGCCTTCCTATCCATGAACATCTAAGGAGCCCTGATGAGTGTAGTGGTTACAAGTTGGGCTGAAATTTACATGATCAGCTGTTCAAAATCACCAGCAGTTCCAAGGGAGAAATGTTGAGCATTCTTCTACTGTAAACAGTTATACTCTCAGAAACACACAGGGGTTTGCTATAAGCCAGCATTGACTCTGTGGAAGTGTTTTTCATTTGGAACCATGAACATGGGCTTTTCTTCCATTTATGCCAAGGTGATTTGGTTCTCACCTTAAGTATCATCTGCACCAACTTCTGACAGACACAATTAAGATCCTCAGCAGCAACAGGATTCCTAGTCTTCAAGGTGAGATCCAACATGTAGCTCTGGCAGATGTGAGCACTTTGGCTCTAGTGCAGCTGTCAAAGACTAACTGTTAGTATGATCAAGCTGTACTTTCTCCTAGTGAAGGACATAGTTTCTTCAAGTTCCCATGAAATTATATTATCTAGATGACCACTTACCTTTAAGGCATCAATAATACTCACGCATTTATTAAAAGTGAAAGAAACTGGAATAATCTGACACTTTATATTAACCTTTGATCTAAGAGTGTCTGCCAGATCAGAACTAATTTAATAATATTATTAAAAGGCTATCAACAAGAATACATTTATTGTTGCATGACAGTTACATAATCTCCTGTCAACTTGCGAAGGGGTGAAGATTAGCCTGTCAAACAGATTGCAGCCTAATGACCTCATTTTGAGGGACAAAGGAGATAAATAGCTCACTGTAGGCCAGAAACATTCCCTCTCTGTGACACATTCCTGTTGACAAGACACATGGAGCTATGCTGATGGCAGCCAGAGCGTTGGAACTGGAGGAACCAAATGGAGATCCATACCAGTGCTAAGATGCTCCTACTGCCACTGGA
Organism: Echinops telfairi; assembly: GCF_000313985.2. Taxonomy (NCBI): domain Eukaryota; kingdom Metazoa; phylum Chordata; class Mammalia; order Afrosoricida; family Tenrecidae; genus Echinops; species Echinops telfairi. Next base: position 36,267,529 of record NW_022103900.1, read on the forward strand.
GCCACAAGATTTTACACCCCCTGGCCATTGATCTTCCTGCATTCAGTGTCATTGAATGTGTTGTATGAGTCTGAAGGGGAATTTACAGACTTGTATTGGACATACGGGCTAATATAAAACTTAGGGATTTTATCTGGCCTGGACTGGGATGTTTTCTTACTATAAAATTACTCTTTTATATAAAGTTCTCTGTTACACATATATGAGTGTCTCTGGATTTGTTTCTCTAGTCCACCTGGATTAACACTTGTTGCTATCTCTGAATTACTTTTAAAATTAGCATTTAAGTTAAATTTTATGCAATTTATAGTTTTCATATGGTTAATATCAATAATTACCCTTTCTGTCCCAAATGTACTTGCAAACTACTTAATGTGCTCTGGTTTTGAAGTTTACAAAACATTTGGATAAAAATAAATAAATAAAACATACATTTTTTTCATTGAAACAAATTAAAAGGAAGCATACATACAATTGTATAATTTGAAACCAGTTTTTCTTAGTATGGTTTCAAACCTTAAAAAATACAATAATGTTTATGAAATGTCTTTTAGTTCTATTACACAGAGAAAACTGTGAGGGGATGTTTTTGTTATAATTTTATCTTTTAGGTCCTTAGGATTTCTGTGCAATAGAGTGATTATTTAGAGGTCTTTTATGTTGAGGATTAATATATTAAACTGTATTCAAACACCTTGAAAAGTGTTATTTTAAATCTCACAAATGTTCACATTATTTTCTTTTAACCCTTTAATGAATTTTGCCTGGCTCAAAGGGTGTCACTTCTTCAAAAGCTTCCCTGTAACTACATGGACAAACCTCAGGCCACAAATGGTAGGATTAATATTCTTTTCTGAGTCTCACTGCAAAGAAAAAATTGACTATATTAAATAGTTATATATATTTAAATTCATCTAGGAATTTTTGAAAGACAGGTTACTATAATTACTCAGATTATTTAAAAGAATAATGTATTTTCTTCCATTTACTTCTTTTATTAATCTCTTGGTAAACAGTTTTGTCTTCTTAACTTTTCACTTAACTTTCTTCTAACTTTCTGACTTTCCTTAGGTTCCCAACACTGATAACAAAACCAGGCAAATACCCCATAAAGACACAGAACTACAGATCAATATCCTCATGCACATAGATGCAATAATTCATAACAACAAACTTTTGGCCAATGAATCCAACAACATATCAAAAAAAGTACACCATGATCAAATGGAATTTATACCAGAAATACAAGGATGGTTTAACATTAGGAAACAATCAATGTAATCCACCAGATAAACAAGACAAAAAATAAGAACCACATAGTCATATCCATGAGTGTAGAAAAGGCATTTGACAACATCAAACATCCATTTCTGATTAAAAATATTCAACAAATAAGAATAGAAAGGAAACTTCTCAACATAATAAAAGTTGTATATGAAAAAACAAAGGCCAATATCATGCTTCAGGGAAAACATTTCCCCTGAGAAGTGGAACCAGACAAAGATGCCCCCTATCACCACTTTCATAAAATATTATATTAGAAGTATTAGCCAAAACCATTACAGAAGAAAAAAAATAAATCAAGGGAATATGATTGGGAAAAGAACAAAAGAGAATCTTACTATTTTTTGATGACATGGCTTAATATATTAAAAAAATCTAAATACTATACAAAAAGATTGTTGGAAACAAGTGAGGGATTTGATAAACAGGCGGAACACAAAATTCACAAGTCAAAATGCATTCGATTTTTGTGAAGAAAGCTCTAGAAAAGACTAGAAAAATACCTTTTACAATAGCTGCACAATAGATGAGATACTTGGTGTTTTAGTCTGAGTAGACTAGAGAAACAAATCCAGAGACATTCATAAGTTTATAAGAAAGAACTTTATATCAAAGAGTAATTGTATATTAAGAAAACATACCAGCCCTGTCCAGATCAAGTCCATAATTCTCATATTAGCCCATATGTCCGATACCAGTCTCTAAATTCCTCTTCAGAGTCATGCAACATATGCAATAATGCCAAATGCAGGAAGATCACAGGCCAGTGGGTGGAAATTCTTATGGATCCAGTGGTGGTGAAGCATCTCTGTGCTGGCATGGGTTTCCAAGTGGCTCCTCCAGCTCCAAGACTCGGGTTCCATCAGTGTAGCTCCATGTGTCTTATCAGCTGGAAGGTGAAACAGAGAGAGAGTGCATCTGGCCTCCAGCGAGATATTTATCTCTGTTGTGCCTCATGAGGTCATCAATCTGAGATCTGATCGACAGGCTAGACTCCACCCCTTCCTCAAGTTAACTGTAGATTATGTAACTGCCACACTTAGCAATAAACCTAGCCAAAGAAACAAAAGACCTGTACAAAGAAAAGTACACAACATTATTACAAGATATCAAAATAGACTAACAGAGATACAATGCAATTCTAATCCAAAGTGCAAGTTTATTCTTAAAATAAATGGGAAAAACTTATTATCAACTTCATATGGAGAAGGAAGATACCTAGGATAAGGAAAACAGCCCTTAAACAATTGAACACGTAAGGAGGCTTCAAACTACTAGATCTCCATATCACAGCAGTCAAAGCAGCCTGGTAGATGGTAGATATCGAGAACAATGAAAAAGAATAGAAAACCCAGAAAAATAATCCATCTAACTATATGCATCTGATCTGCACAAAGAGCCACAGCATATTAAATGGAAAACAGTTAACGTCTTTAACAAATGATGCTGGATTTGGATCTTCAACTGCAGGAGAATGCAACAGGACCCACACCTCATATGAAAACAAAACTGTTCAAGATGGATCAGACACTTAAATATAAGCCCCAGAGCTATCGGGATAATGAATGGGAAAATAAGGGTAGGGGCCCTATTGCAGGGCATGCACATACTGCCAAATATAATAAAGGAAGCCCATACAGTGGAAGACATAATGGATGATTAGAACCTACTGAAAAGAAAACATTTAACACATCAAAAGAGTAAATCAAAAGAATAAAAAGAGACCCCACAGATTTGGGGGGGCGGGGGGAATCTTTAGCAATGACAAAACAGACAAGGGACTAATTTCTAAAATCTATAAAATTCTTAAACAGCACAATAGAGGATGCGGAGAGATTGAAACCCACACATGGGCTTGTAAAACCATTGTGGAAAGCAATATGGCACTGCACAAAACACCTTGGAACAGAAATCCCACATGACCCCACAGTACCTCTGCTGGGTATATACCCTAAAGAAGTACGAGACACAACACAAATAGGCATACACTTCCCTGTGTTCCTTGCAGCACAGTTCACAATAGCAAGAAGCAAATAATAGCCCCAAATCATACCAGTAGAACAGTACACACACACAATGAAATACTATGCTTCCTTAAAACACAGTGATGCAACCACAGGCACCTCATTACATGGATAGACCTGGGAACCATTATGCTGAGTGAAGTTAGCCAATCACAAAAGGAAAAATGGTGTATGAAACCATTAGTATAAGGACTAACTATTATTTGCTTCTTGCTATTGTGCCTACTAAATGGCAGGATAAGATTAATATATATTTATTATTTTCATGCTCTTTGCTTTTTATTACATGACTTATTCCAGCAGGCAAAGTTCTTCCTTAGTGAATGAGCTTTATTAAGAGATTTTCCCTCCCTCCAGCTTTCAATCTTTGGGTAAATAGAGTCCAGATACTTAAGTTTTCAATATTTACACAGCCACAATCCATGAATTTTAGCCCAAAAATCTCTCCTGTATATGTATAATTTATTTTCTTCTAATAGTATTTTAAATTCTATACTATTAGCTAAATTAATGATGTTTTCAGTACAATTACCATATACTACATGGGGATTGGTTATTATATCCCAAAATAATAATAACAATGTCTCTAAGGGAACATATATAAACCATAGATACATGTATGGATTTTGAATTGTCCCTTAATTTTAGACTGAATCTAAGAACAATAATATGGGCCTACTCAATATTAGTCCTCATCAGATCAGTCAATATACGGGTGCTATAGCAAAGTGAGAGGAAGAAACCAGATGGTGCCCAGATATCAGAAAGAATAGAAACACACACACACACACACACACACACACACACACACAGAATAGAACCACAGGTCTTAAAGTTTTGTCTTAAAACAAGCAGCCATCTAAGTGAGGTGTCAGTTAAGTCTACATGTAAGAAGCACACCAGCCTGTGTTATCCAAATATTGTAAAAAATGAAATTCAAGATTGGTGCAGGGAACTGTATTAAAGCTTAAATTCTGAGCACTTGGTTTGAAGAAGGCTATGGGTAACAACGAAAGCCTGAAGTCCATTTGTAAGGTTCCAAAGAATCCCCTCTGCTCACTACCCAGAGATATGACTAGCCTGGCCCTCTACAGAGTGTATTGGAAAGTGGATTACTGCAGATGTAGTTAGACTAAACCTTAGCACCTATCATTTCTTTTTCCCTTTGACTCATTTTAAAATTGTTCCAACAACAACTCACTGAAGTCAAGACCAGGCCAACTCACAGCAACCCCATAGGACAGGCTAGAACTGTCCCTGTGAGGTTCTGAGAGCCCCCTGGTGGTGTCGTGGTTACATTTTGGGTTGCTGTCTACTTGGTGGGCAGTTTGAAACCATCAGCTTCTCTGGACAGATGGGGTTTTCTACTCATGTAAACAGTTACGGTCTTGGAAACCCAGAGGATCACTATGAATCAGCATTAACACAATGGTGATGAGTTTGAACTCATCATGGGAGTAGAAAGCGCTGTCTTTCTCTGGAGAAGCTGCTGGTGATTTTGAAATGCTGATTGCAGCCCAATGAATAACCACTCTGCCACCAGGGTTCCTGGCTTAAATTGTTCTACTTTCTTTTGAAATGAGCTTTTTCTGTTTTATTCTGCTGTTGTTGTGTTTTGGTTGGTTCGTTTGCTTTTTGTTTTGTATGTTTTCCTTTATATGAAATTCGGGTTATCTAAATCAATAGAGACAATAATGCAATTAATAGTTTCTTGGAGTTGAGGCAGAATAGTTTGGGGAAGAAGAGAGCTAATAATGAGTTCAAAAATGACAAAAAAAGGTCCTAAAATTGTGACAATTGCACAACTCTTTTTAATATGTTTAAAATATTGTATTTTATGGTAGGTGAATCCTACATCATTTACTCTTTAAAAACATTTTTAAATGATGTAAGAAATACCCAAAGATATTTATCAAAAAATTGCTCAATGGGGGTTTAAGTGGAGAGAAAATGTTTTGAGAATGATGAGGGCAATGAATGTACAAATACACTTTACACAATTGATGTGTGTATGGATTGTGATAAGAGTTGTATGAGCCCCTAATAAAATGATTTAAAAAAATAAATATAAACAAACAAACAAAATACTCATCAATTTAAGAGGTAGCATTTGAGCATATGAAGGGAGACATGGTGGCAGAGTGATTGCACATTTGACTGAAAACACCATCCTCTTTGCAGGAGAACGATAGAAATTTCCATTCTTGTAATGAATTACAGTCTCAGAAACTCATAAGATCAGTTCTACCCTGCCCTATAGAGTCATTATGAGTCAGAATAGATTGATAGCAGTGAGGGGCTTTTTCGTTTTTTGAGTTGTGTTTATATGAGCCCAAACCAACGGTAATGAAAGGAGAGGTCCAAAATGAACTGGAGGCATTAGAGAAAAGGAAGACCATCTTTGACAGAATACCAACTCAAATGTTTCAACAACCTGACACAGCACCGGGAGTACTCCTGAATGCATGACAAGAAATTTGAAAGACCTGGCCAACCAACAGGAAGGGAGACATATTCACACCATTCTAAAGAAAAGCAACCCAAAAGAGACATTGATATCACATGCAAGTAAATTTTTGCTTAAGATAATTTTTAAAACGAATACATCAATCCATCTGTAGAAGCTTTTAGACGTTCACACCGGTTCCTTGTAGATGTACTGATGCATTCATGTGGTGTATGGATATCATTGCTGATGGCAGATGTAATTTGGATAAAGCAGAGAACACCAGAAAGAAATTTACTATTGTTTTATTGGCTATGCAAGATGTTTCATTGTGTGGACCATAACTAGCTGTGTATAACATTGCAAAGAATCAGAGTTCCAGAACACTTGATTGTGCTCTTATGGAATCTGTAATGAGACGGAGGAAGCCTTTCCACAGAACAATGAGGTATTGCATAGTTTAAAATCAGGAAAGATTTGTTTCAGGGTTGTATCCTTTCACCATACTTTTAAAATATGTGGTAAGCAAATAATCAAAAATGTTAGACTATATGAAGAGGAGTGATTTATCAGAATTGGAAGAATGCTCACTAATAACTTGCTATATGTAAATGCCTCTCTGTCTTTTAGTTTGCCTTACTGAGTTGGCTTGCATATTGCTTGTATTTCAAATACAAGCAGGGTTACTCATGGGAAACTGGTTTTAAGGGAGAATCCTGGCTAAGAAAAGACTACAAAGGAGGTATAGACTGTCTATTTCAGAGGTTTCAGTTACTGAAAAGTTAATGAATAGTAGTGTGCTAGGCTGGGTTGTCTAGAGAAACAGATCCAGTGACACGCATATGTATAAGAAAGAGCTATGTATCAAAAGTACTTATATATCAAGAGGACATCCCAGCCCAGTAAAAGTCAAGTCCAAAAGTCCGATGCTAGTCTAGAAGTCCCCTTTCTGACTCATGAAGCCGCATACAATGATGCAGAAGAGTCAATCAGGAAACACAGGATCAGAGGCCGGCGGCTGCGGGGCTGAGTGGCTCCAAAGGTTAGCAAAAGCATGGCATAGCTCTGCCTGCTCTCAGGGTTGGGGTGCCCACCTGAGATCAACCCTGAAAGGAGACACAGAGTCCCAGGGATGTGCCAGTGGGGAGGAGGACAAAGTGGCACACACACAGAGAGAGCGCAAGATCATCTCTGCTCATTTTACTTTTACCCCCAAGACTTATGCCATCAGGGAGGTGTCATTACGTTGACTTGATTGATACCTTACACCGCACCCCTCACCAGGGCTGTCCAGTTGATAGATGGTGATCCCTCACTACCACAAGTAGGGACACTCTGTTGGACATAATGACGGAAGAAGAGCTCCTCAGATTTGAAGGATTCAAAATATGACTGGGTCAGAAGTTGCCTCCTAAGAATTGCAGAATAGTTTCTCAAATGACTAAACACCATACAGAATTAGAAAGTCAAAGACCTGCTGTTTATACCCACATAAACACTCCTGACATTTCTCTGTATCCTCCTCTCTGTTCCTAACCTCCAGGACACTCATTTTGTGAACTTTCTTTGCACCCTAACGAATCTGCTTAAGATATAAAGTCTGAATGTCCAAAATCCACTCTGGAAAAGTCTTTTAAGAGCCATCACATGGAATTGGAGTTAGTATCAGAGAAAATACAAAGAACTGTGTCATTCCTTTTGAAAAACACATTGAGTTGCTGCCAGCTCATAGGACCCTATAGGAATGGCTAGAACTGTCCCTGTGAGATTGGGACACTCAGCTGTTTCTGGGTGTCAAGTTCTCTCTTTCTCCCTCAGAGTGGCTGGTGGTTTTGAACTGCAGGCCTTGCAGACTGAAGCTCAATGCATAACCACTATGCAACCAGGGCTTCTTCTAGTTATTAAAAATAACAGGGAAAAAAACAACAACAACTCCGAATCCCCTGCATGGCAAAGCTGGCTAGGTACTAACCAAAAAATTGGAAGTGTGAATATATGCAAAGGTGATTCAGAAGAGAAATCTGGAGATTTGTGTTTGAAAGGTCGCAGCCTTGAAAATCCTGTGAAGCAGTTTTGCTGTGCATTTAAATGGTCTCTGTGAATCAGAACTAATGCAGGACATCTGAGAACCGCATCCTCCTACATGAAAGGCCATACAATTATGCTCATGTGACAATTACTACATTCCAGTCACTGGTCTAAATTGATTTTTTAAAACTCTTATTGCTGTCTTATGAAACATGTTTCAAAAATATGGAAACAGAAACTGTGAAATTTAGTAATTTCATCAACTACCATAGACTGTGTTTTCTCCTATTTTAAACTAAAATGTCTTGGGAGTTTACTGTCAAAACCTCTTCTCATAACTGCTTCTTGTGTGAAAATTGACATCATAGGGTGCATTTATTCCTTCACTCATCAGGCAAAGATATACGGACCACCCGCTCAGGGTTGTATCTGTACTGATTTCTTTTTTTTAATTTTTATTAAAACATTTTCTTTCTACTTGAGCCCCTGGCATCAGCTCCCCATCTTACCCTCCCTTCCCCATCTTCCTCCTGAACGCTTGATAATTTATAAATTATTGTCATTTTTTCATGTCTTACACTAACTGATGTCCCCCTTCAACCACTTTTCTGTTGTCCATCTCCGAGGGAGAGGGTTATACATAGATCACCATGATCAGTTTCCCCCTTCTCCCCCCACCCTTCCCCCACCCTCCTGGCATCTCCACTCTCACCACTGACCCCAAGGGGTCCATCCATTCTTGACTCCGCACGTTTCCAGCTCTTATCTGCTGTATTGATTTCAAAGGATTGAAAGCATATAAGTGACCCCTTCTTTATTTATAGTATTCATAGTGTAATGAGTAATAAATATGCATCAACAATCGCACTCTAAAGAAGGATATGATGGATCACAAAAGGCTATGCAGTGACATTGATGACTAATTCCATACCTACAACATGACAGATAGTATTAGAGATCAACAAAGTTAAGGCATTATTTGTTTTTCAAAAGTAACCAAAGTGGAGTAGAAGGTGCATAAGGTTTACAGTAGGTGGAATCAAATGGCATATGAAACTGAATTTTGAATATTGGCAATTTCATTTGTTTAATCCTAACATTCATTCTAAATATGGTCTGCAAATGTTACTCAATTTTTAATCAGCACAATTTCTATCTCATTTAGCTTCAATTTTATTGTCTGAAAGGGAAGACAATGATATTATTTTCAGCTTAGCAGTTCGATGGGCTAAGCCAATCTGAGAAAATTTTAAATGAAAACTCCACATGGTGACATATGTATACAATATCACTCTGAACACAAACATACACACACACACACACACACACACACACACACAACTTAATGCCATTGAGTCAATGCCAACTCATAGTGATCCTTTAGGACAGGGTAGAAGTGCCCCTGTGAGCTTTAAAGACTGTAATTTTTAACAGCAATAGAAAACCCCATCTTTCTCCCATGCGTAGGCTGGTGGTTTTGAACAGTTGACCTTATGGATTACAGCCCAACTTGTAACAACTGTGCCACTACAGCCTCTACAGGGCAGAGTAAACACGTCTTTTAGGGTTTATGAAACTGGAATCTTTATGGGAGCAAACAGCTCCATCTTTCTCCTGAATTAGTGTTAAAGAAGTATAAATAAGGCATAATTCTATGTGGCATTTTCTTTGCTAGAGAATAATTTGAAATAATTTGGTTAGGTAAAGATGAACACAGAAGCATTGCTGCATTTACTTCTCCACTCTCAATATTATTTCTTTTTAAATTGTCAGAGTTAGTGTTTATTTTTAGTGATTGATTCTTAATTAGGGACTTCAATTTCCATGAGCATTTTATATGTTATGTATAGATAAGCACTTTGAAACCTGATAAGTAAGACAGGGATTTCAATCCGGTAAGAGGTGGCAGGACTCTTAAGAATGCACTACTGAAATTTTATTATTTTAGCAGATGGATAGAGAACAAAGTTAATAGTGCTGATGGGATGGTGACAAGTGAGAGAAGCCTTGAGTGCCAGTACATTTTCATTTGAACAGAAATGCAGACCCACCCGGAGCTGCTGTGTGACTAGAAAATAGACCAGGGACTGGCTTTTTGAAGTGGAATGAATTAAAGCAGTTTCCACTAGATGAGCATTAGCAGGAAAGGCCTGTGCCCTTTTGCGAACACTCCTTCCAGGGCTGAAAAATTAAAGGGGACCTGTGGCAGCTTGGTGTGCTTCATAGGTGAACACCGGGATTCACTTGTTGAGTGGAAGTGCGAAAACTAAGCAATGAAGAGAAGGGTGGAGTTTGGCCATGATCATGAGAGAGGAGGGGTGAGGAAAGGTTAGCTGGTCTGAAGTTAAAATTGAGTTGTGCAGAACATAAGTGTATGGCAAATTAGCTAAGGCTGATGAGAATATGTGAAGGAGCCAGTTGATCTGAAGTGCAATGATGTGTGAACTCCCAAGCTTACTACTAGTACTCCTTGGTCTAGCTTGGAATGAGTAGGACTGAGTTGACCATAACCCAAGTGAATGAACAAAGGAGATGTTGACCCTGTGAGCCTGTGTTCATTCCTGCAGTCTTGAAGGATGGCCTACTCTATACTTGACTTTGCTGATGGGTGCAGATATTCATATTTCCAACTAGAATGAAGAGTCTTCACATTGAAGAACAAGCTTATCTCCTCAGGGCAATGGGCTGATAGAAATAGGTGATTTAGAACTTGGAAATCTGTGATGCTTACATTTTATGTTAATGCTTATATTTTTTTGCACTTGTGAAAGTAGGGTATACCCACCCTATGAATTATGTTACAGTCTGTTGATGCTTTCTTTGGGGTGTGGCCTTTTTAATGAGAAACAATGATAACTTTTCTTCCTCTTACCCCTCTTCATCTTCTTGCTTATGTGGGTTGCATGTCTGACTCTAGTGTTAGCACCCCGTTTGGCTGCCATGTGGCACCCTGCTATGCATCTGTGAACTTTGGATCCATGTGACTCTGCACCTACCAGCCTATGACCTACAACCTTCTTGCTTTGACTTCTTGCTTCATCTACTGACAGCTATATGATTCTGAAGAGGGATTCATCTAATATTGGACCAAAGGATTTGGGGCTGTGCTGGATGGTATTCTTGATATGTCTTTCTATCACATATACGAGTAAGACTAGTTTTGTTTCTCTAGAAAACACAGTAAAAATGGGGGAAGATAAAGGCATGGAGTAGCTGGCGTATGAACTTTCATGGTGTTTTAGTCTCATATAAGTGAAACAGGGGCAGATTCCCACAGAATAATTTTCTGTTTTCCTGATAAGTCTGTGAATAGAGAGTGGTGGAAGATCATGACTAGATTATAGGACTTAAATATAGGTGATTATTCACAGAATTGCAATTGTTAGACATCAAATATTTTTGTTTTGTTCACTTATAAAATATGAGATGTAAATGGTGCTGGTGCATTTTCATATGTATGCATTTTAGTTCTTTCCTGTTAAGCACAAGTGTGATTTTTTATTGTCTGTATTTGGAGATTATTTGGTTAAAGAGTTGTGTACAAGTTCCCAGGTGGCAAGGGGTGGACTGTAATAGTTAGGCTTTGTGTCAACTTGGGTATACCTGTGTGATGGGATGGATGGAGTCTAACCTCTCAATCAAAATGTTAATTGAGGGTGTGGCCTATTTTTAAGAGATACTGTGGAGAGCTGGCCTCTCTCTTGCCCCTCTCCTTCTTTGCTTAATTGATACAGTGTCGAGCTTATGGGGCCAGCAGCCCACATGACCTGTCAACCATGGGGGTTGCTGATGGCCTGCCATATTCCTGTTGACCTTTGATCCTCATAACTCTGCATCTACTGCAGTGTGATCTCTCTGATTCCTGCTTTATTAGCCACAGGAGTCTGGAAGCATCTTACACATGAACTTGAGTTGGGCTGGGCTAAGCCACTTCCTTGATATAAACTTATTTATTGAGATAAAGTTATTTCTTATACATTACCAGTTTTACTTCTTTAAAAATATCTAGCCTAATATAGGAATATTTAATCTCTATCACGTTGGACCAGTCTTGCATTAATCTTTCTGGAAGAAATCTTTTCACAGTCCCATCAACAAATGACAGGAGTTTTAATATTTCCATATACTCCTCAACACTTGTCATTTACTAATTTTCTTTACGTATCAATCTGAGTGGTTGTGAATTGGCATTTCAATGTGGTTTTGAGTTGCAGTTTCCTATTGACTTTGAACATTTATTCATGTGCTTATTTACTATTTGCATTTTCTTCTTGAGAAATGCCTACCCATTAGGTCTTTTGCTTATTTTTTTTAATTGAATTTTTTTTAGAGAGGTAAAACGCAGTGTTTTATTGTAAGGTAGAGATTTGCAAGTCAGGAGACGCCATCACCCAGATGGTGCTGTAGCAGTTCCAAAAGAATGGAAAATTTTACCAGGAGTGGGGGTAGGGGGGAGGGAAGAAGCAAAGGGCTATATTCTTACAGGCATGAGGGGTCACAAAGCAAAAGGTTACAAGGGGTTTGTTGAACTATAGTTCTTAACATTATCATTTTTAATTAAAAGATCATTTTATTGCAGACTCTTACAACTCTTATTATAATCCATACACTAATTGTATCAGGCATATTTGTACATACATTGCCATCATTCTCTTTTAGACATTTACTTTCTATTGAGCCCTTGGTATCATCTCTTCTTTTTTCCCCCTCCCTACCCCCATTACCTATGTGGCCCCTTCATTATAAATTATTATCATTTGCATATCTTACACCAACCTCTGTCTCCCTTCCCCCATAGTTTCTATTGTTCTTGCCACTGGAGGGGTGAGTGTGCTTATGTGTCAATCATTGCAATCAATTCCCTCTTCCTCTCTCCCCTTCCCCCTACCCTTCTGGTATCGTAATTCCCATTCCTGTTCTTGGATTCCGTGTGTCATGAGCTTTTGTCTCTTATCTGTACCTGTGTACATGCTCCAGTCTAGTCCAGAGTGAGAAGCAGCACTGGGGTCATGATAGTGGGGGATGAGGATGCCTCAGGGAACCAGAAGAATATTGTGTATTCCATTGGAGCTTTACTGCAGTTGGGTTGACTCATCCCTTCCCTGTGACCTCTCTCTAGGGGGATGTTCCATTTTTTACAGATGGGCTTTGGGTCTGTGCTCTGACCCCTCTTGTTCTCAACAATATGTTTTTATTTGCTTGTTTGTTATGGATCTTCTGATGCCTGTTACCTGGTCCCAATGACAACTCATGATCACACAGGCTGTGCTTCTTCCATGTGGGTTTGTTGCTTCAAAGCTGGATGGCTACTTGTTTGACTTAAAGCCTTTAAGACCCCAGATGCTATATGCTTTAAAAGCTGGGCACCATCTGCTTTCTTCACCACATTTGCTTATGCACCCATTTTGTCTTCAGCAATTATGCCAGGATTGAGGTGGGGTGGTGGTGAGCAGCACAAAAGCCAGTTTGTTAGAACAAAATGTTCTTGTATTGAAGGAGGGTATGAGCTAAGGCCCAAAGTCTGTTCACAACCTCAGTGTATTGCCATATAAATATATGTACATAGGCCAATAGCTCTATTTTTAATGGATTAATGTATTTACATATGAACATACATATGCTTATACCTCTCTTCATAGCTTTGCTTCCTAGATCTTTCCTCTGTTTCCTTTGGCCTTCCTCCTGTCCCACCATCATGTTCCCCCTACTTCTGCCTCTTAGTACTTCCTCTCAGCTAGGTTGTTCTTGCTCCAACACCCATAGGTTCTCTACATCCTCCTTGTTGTTGGTTTTAATTCCCTAGTTGTCCCCCTGCCTATGGCATTGCTTGCTCACCATACCCTTCTTCCCCCGAAGACCCTCTGGGACCCCACCTCCTTCAACCTTCAAGACCCTCTGTGACAATCAGCTCTGTTGCTTTCTACCTGAGCTTGATCCCATGGCTGTCTTATTTAAGTAGTCAAACCAACAATGACATAGACCAAACAATAAGAAAATAAAAGATTAAAAATAGAAATGGAAGAAAAAAAGAAGAAAACATACATAATTCCAGATCTGTCCGCTGATCTTTATGACTATTTCCCCCTTGGTTCTAGGGGAATTCCGGAGCTGCCCCTCCTAGCCTGAAGTCTATTTTGGGGGCTCTTTAGGGGTCTTGTGGATTTGATTTGTTCCAGTTGCTGATCTGTTATGCTCCCTTCTTGGTTTGCCCTGCTGCGGGGTATTGAGATAACACTACCTCCCCACTCTGTGTCTCCATTATTGTCCTCTGTCACAGTAAACACCAGTAAGGGGACAACATGTCATCAATGGTTGTGAGCTCTACAGTCCTCTCTGTGCCTTAGCAGCTCTGTGCAGGGCCATTGTTCTATGTGCTTGGTGTGCCAATATGGGGTCTAGGCTGACTGTCCCTTTCTCTTTTTCCTTCTTGGTTTTATTCCATGTGGGCATGACATGCTGGCCCCTTTCCCCAACCTGAAGGTTTAGTTTTGTTCTCTGTAGTACATACTTCTAGACCAGGAGTCAGTTTGGCTCTGCTTGGGACTGGCCCTCTCGTCCAATCTTTTATGCATTCCTCCACATGCTTATGTTGCCCTCATGGTTTGATGTGCCATGGTGGGGTGCTTCTGTATGTAGTCTCTCAATTCTCTGGAGACATAACCAATACTTTCCCCCTGGGTGGGTTAGTCCCCTGCTCCCCCTATGCCATCATCTGTTTCTCCCCAGCTTTCCTCCCCCCCAGTCTCCCCACCTTTCTCAATATTTATGTTGGATTCACATGTACCTTGTTAGGTTTGGTCTGACCTCAACCCAACTGCTGGTACCTCAACTCATATATTGTGAGATAAGTGGCTTTTCTTCTACACCTACTGTGCTGATTATACTTACCAAAGGGGACTCATGTTGTACTTGTCCTTTTGTGATTGGCTGACCTCATTTAGCCTAATTTCCTCTAGCTCTTCCCAAGAAACGATGTGTTTCATGTGAACATGTGTGCTTTTTAGTGATGCATAGTACTCCATTGTGTGTATGTGCCAGAGTTTACTAATCCACTCTTTATCGATGGAACTTTTGGTTGTTTCCAAATCTTTGTGATTGCTAATTGCAGTGCAATAAACATTGGGGAGCAGACAACTGGTCGTGTTTTATTTCTTATGTCTTCTGGGTCTGTACCCAGTAGAGGGATTACTGGGCCATAAGGTAGATGAATTTCCATTTTCTTTAAATATCTCCAGATCGCTTTCCATGACCAACAGTTGAGGAGAGTTCCTATCTTGCCACATCCCCTCCAACATTTGTTGCTCTCTGATTTTCTGATCTGGGCTAATCTCAAGGGTGTTAGATGATATCTCACGGTTGTTTTAAGATACATTTCTCCGGTGGCTAATGATCAGGAGCATGTTTATTGGCCTTACAGGTCTCCTCCCTAGTGAAACTTCTTTTTCTTTTTTAAACATTTTATTAGGGGCTCATAAAACTGTTATCGCAATCCATACACACATCAATTGTGTAAAGCGCATTTATACATCATTCTCAAAACATTTTCTCTCCACTTAAACCCCCGACATTAGGTCCTCATTTTTCCCCTCCCTCCCCGCTCCCCACTCCCTCACGAGCCCTTGATAGTTTATACATTGGTATTTTGTCATATCTTGCCCTGTCCGACGTCTCCCTTCACCCACTTTTCAGTTGTCTGTCCCCCAGGGAGGAGGTCACATATAGTTCCTTGTAATCGGCTTCCTCTTTCTTTTCAGTTCTTTTCCCAATTTCTTAGGGGGTTAACTCTTTTCCTCTTTTTGCATGCCAGGTGGGTATTGGAGAGTTTAGTAATAAACCCATTGTCTGTCGTGTCATTGCTAAAAATCCTCTCCCAGTCTGTGGGTTGCCTTGTTACCCTCTTGGTGAAGTCTTTCGACACACAGAGGTGCTTTATCCTTAGTAAATCCCACTTATTGATTTCAGGTTCACCTGTGTGTGTACCCTGCCCTATTGCAGTTAGCCTTTGTATTCCCTGGGCCAAGGTTTTAGGTTTGTCCTGATTCCTTCATTGGTTGATGGTCCTGATAGTTTGGGGTTTCACTTCTAGGTCTCTGATCCCCCTTGAGTTTGTTCTTGTGCATGGGATGAGGTAAACATCTTGTTTCATTTTTCTCCATGTGGATATCCATTTTTTCCAGTACTACTTGTTAAAGAGGGCATCTGCCTTCCACTTGATGCTTTTGGGACTCTTATCAAAGACCAGTTGTCTATATGCTAATGGTTTTATTTGTGGGTTTTCTGTTCTTTTCCGTTGATCTGAGGATCTTTCCTTATGCCGGTTCCATGATATTTTGACCACTGTGGCTGTGTAATAGATGTTAAAATCAGGTAAAGCATGGCCTCCCACTTTGTCCTTCTTCTTGAGAGGTTCTCTGCTAATTCTGGTCTTCTTCCCTCTCCATATGAAGTTGGTGGTCATTTTTTCCAATTCTTTGAAGAAAGTTGTTGGATTTGTATCGGATTAGCATTAAACTTAGAAAGTGCCTTGGATAAGATTGTCTTCTTTACTACGTTGAGTCTTCTATTCCATGAGCATGGGACAGTCTTCCATTTGTGGAGGTCGCTTTTGGTTTTGTTGTAGATTTATTGGAATTTCTTATATAATCTAGATAAGAAAATCCTATGCAATATATGATTCCTAAATGCATTATCTCATTTCAGATTTTCTCTTTATTTTATTGTGGTTTTTTGTCATTGATGTTTGTTTAATTTAAATTAAGTCCAATTTACCCATTTTTTTACACAGGAATAGAAAAGGTGAGAAAATAGGACTTGTTCTATGTAGATTTTGTTCTAAAATTTCTTCACCATGATTTTTGGAAGTGAAGTTCAAAGGGAATATGTGAATTACAAATGTAATTTTGGTGTGATTTAATGAGTACAAGAATTGAATTAATGACTATTTATGAAACTACTAAAGGAAGTAGTACAGAGATTTTTTAAAAGCTGAAGATTTTTATTTGGGTTCTATCCTTATTTCACACCAAAGCACACATATTATTTCTTTTTAATAAAATATGCATGAAATACATTATCTCAAGGGTTTAGTGCATTTTAATCAAGGTCAAAATCTCATTTTAAAATGATTATGTAAGATTACTAAATGATTCCTTACTTTCCTCATGATATGAATATTAATTACCCACTCTCCTGTATCCAAAGGCATTTCTGGTCCTTTCTGAAATGGATTTGTTTGAAACCCTTTGGGATTAGAAGGATTGAATCTCTATTTGTGGTCTATGGTACATCATCACAAATTTTAGATGAGTCTTTTTAAGCTGTTGTCTTCTCAAGGAGCAAGGCAGCTATCATACTCTGTATAAGATAACCTGAAGTACAGTCTATGACATGAAAATACATAAGTACTAGGGATCATCTATAGAAGAAAAGGGAAATGGTGATGAAATAAAAAATCTTCATGAATTGAAATTTTAAAAGAGAGAGAGAAATTTAAAGAAGGAAATAATAAACATTATATGGGGTATATATCAAACTAATCCTGTGTGTCAGCTTTGGATCCTGCTATGAACCATGCAAATTAATAAATCTTTATAGATAAAACTGAAAAAATTTGAACTTTTATTTAACATATGATTCTATTAAATTACTTTTAAGACTTAATATGTGTGTTTTGATAGTGCTTTTGCAGCTGGAATTTTTAAGACAAACACCTCTTAGTATCATAGAAGCATAAGCTATCTGCAGAATAAAATTATATATGGGGTTGGGGTGATTGAAATAATAGATTTAGATTAGTTAAAAACAATTGTCCACTGAGAAAATTTGAAATTATATAATGGATACATAAAGTTTATAAAATGTTCTCTATTTCCAGGGACTTCCAAATGTATGTTTGAAAGTTCCACAGTTCTATGCATAGAGTGCTTAGCAGGTCAGGCAGGAGAATAAATAGAAAAGAGACATGTAATATAGTAGTAAATAGTGAAGTCCATTAAAAGTGAAGACTTTAAGTACCAGTTTCCACACAACTGAAAATGAGGTTTGTTGTTTTAAAGATTGTGTGTATCGAAAGTATATGGTGATTACTGAACATGCCAACACACTCAAAACCTTTGAACTCAAAATAAAGAAAACAAAATCCAAAATCTCACTAGAGCCAAAGACCAAAAGAGCTTTTTACTTTGAGACTTGTCAAAAAGTGTTCTTCGTTTTAAATGGAAATATTGAAGCTTGAAGTTTGTGGGAAAAGAGAGACATATGTGCAGTTGTTAAAAAGTGAAATCACAGAGCAATACCATCACCAATGGGATGAATGAATGAGGAGCAAGGAACTCAGCGACTAAGGCAAGTTTTCATCCTGGTAACTAATTCAAAAATCCCTAGGAATTCCTAAAGCCTGGAAGTGCCTATGTAGTATAAGGAGATACTTAAAGCCACCACACAGCTTGGACAGATGGCCGCAATTAGCCTGCAACAAGACGGCTTCCTCTCTTGGGAATTAATGATTAATTGTACAGGGAAACCTTGCAACTGTGAAATTGAGTGCCATTCTGGAAATGTGATTATCTGCATCACTAATAAAATGCAGTGCATGTAGATGAGTCCTAAGAGTTCACTCCCAGATGGAGAACTTCAATATATAGTTTCTTGGGGAGAAATAGAATAAGCTTTTAAGAGGAGCTGTTTTGGGATACCTTTATTTAAAAAAAAAAAACACTATTTATTGATCCTATTTGTTAATCACAGAAAATCATTTTTCTTCTGTTCCATGAGATGGAGTAATTCAATATTTTGGAAGTCACTGAATAATGTGTGTGTGTGTGTGTGTGTATGTGTATAGATATACACACACACACACACATATATACACATATATACATATATTTTTTTAAATAATCATTTTATTAGGGGCCCATACAACTCATCAAAATCTGTACATACGTCATCTGTGTCTAGCACTGTAGTGCAAATGGTGACTTCATCATTCTTACGACACCCACTTTCCACTTGAGCCCCTGGTGTCAGCTCATTTTCCCCCCTCCCTCCCTGCTCCCCCCTCCCCCGAAACCCTCGATAATTTATAATTATTTTATATATATATTTTTACTGCTGGAACACAAAGTGTTGCTGATATGTGAGGTGAAATACAGAATGCACAACATGAGGTGACGAGGAAACATGGCCAACAGATAACAAACAAAGGACGATCTCCTCAGTAACTACCAGAGAGGAAGTAGATATTCTCTACTTCCCTTCAAGAATGAAAATCATCTTAAAAGTTTAGAGGACCAAAACAAAGAAAAATAAAAATTAAGATGAGTTAGTTTATTGTACTAACCTGACCGATAAACACTTGTGGGGTTAATTGTAGGGTGGAGGGATAAATGGCTCGGTGAGCCTTGCCTTCTAGTTCTTGAGTCTCTTGCTTTGTGATGGTCAGACCAGGATACAGCTGCTTTAGCAATTCCCTGCTTCAGCTGGCAAGACTCACTTCCTGCAAGACATCCCTTAGGAGAAGCCGCATGGATGTACCCCAAT
Source organism: Echinops telfairi (assembly GCF_000313985.2). Classification (NCBI taxonomy): domain Eukaryota; kingdom Metazoa; phylum Chordata; class Mammalia; order Afrosoricida; family Tenrecidae; genus Echinops; species Echinops telfairi. The sequence goes on from NW_022103900.1 coordinate 36,286,849, forward strand.
GTAGCCTCGGGTGCTGGAGCAGCCATGTGGAGACCCCTGCCAGCGCTGAGATGCTTACACGTTCACTGACTCGGCTTTCCTCCTGCAGTTGGCATCATAGTGTGTGTTTTGTGAGATGGAAGAGGACTTTGTGGATTGATGTCAGACATATGGGTTAATGTTGGACTTGTGGGTTTGAGCAGCACTGGGTTGGGATGTTTTCTTGATGTGCACTTACCTTTTATATAAAACTCTCTCTTATACCTATGAGTTTCTGTGGATTTGTTTCTCTAAAGTACCCAGACTAGCACATAAGAAGACCAAGTTTCTTAAAATGGGAAAGCAACAATGCTGACAGACCCACTCTTTAGCACTGACCAGAGAAACACACTGCTTCTGTGTACCCCAAGCATCATAGGCACAATGAAATTTTTACCAGTGCCCAAGACAACCGAGATTGCTAAAAGTATTACCCTGCTGCACTCTGGGGACTCTGTATGGATGACAGATCACACGGGTACCAATTCTCTGTACCCAAACTACACTTTTCACTATTTTAATGTATTATGATTTTTTCCCTTACTCCTTTTTTATTAATGTATATTTTCTTCTTCCTTCTTTCCTGTGTTTTTCTGGGGTGGCCTCCTACCAACATGTTCCCCAAGCCCACACAGGCCACCTGTTTATTTGGAATAACACTAGCAGAGAAACCGAAATTCCCACCCACAGGTAGGTTTTATTTTTACTTTATTGGATTTGATTTTTGTACTTCTTCCTATTATATTTTCTTTCTTGTTTTGGTTTTCTCCCACTTCCTCTTCCAGGGGCGCTTCATCCTCATGAGAATATGTGTTTCCCTCATGCGAAAACAAGCAGGTCTTAGGTTCTGGCACACCTACTCCAACAAGGGTCCCTCTGTCCCCCAGCTGGAGGCACTGAACCACCCACAGTCATGCTGCCATAGCAACAGAATGCCACCACACAGGTCCAAGCCCTACTGGAGTCCTTTGTCTCTCTTATCTCTGCTTCTCTTTCCTGCACCTCCTCCTGTTACCTTGTTCTGCTTTCTCTTTTTCCATTTGAAATATAGTTCCATGAAGCCTATTAATTCAGATTACCCCTTTTAAAATACGTTTTTCATTTATTTTTTAAAAATCTGTGAGCCTATCCAGATAGCTACTTATTATTACTATCATGATTTTAATTTTATTTTTTCTCTAGTCCCCCAGCCCCACTTACTCATCTCTCTTCCATTTTTTCTATTTCACAACTGTTTGTTTTCTGGCTCTTATTAGATTTCTCCAATGTCACTACACAGAGACAACTACCCCTACATGACCTGGTAGATCACACACCACTAGTACCCGACACCAGGATGCTGAGGAAACAACAGTGAACCACAGCAAGACTGAAAAATAAAGAGGAAAAAATTCCACAAACAACCCCAAATCACCTAAACTCAGTGGAGTACACTGAAAAAGCGACCCTGGCACTACTAATATTCATACAGAATAATGATATTTAGGTTCCTTCAAGAGATGTGGGGAATAACAGAAGAAAAGTAAAAACTAAATCATTAAACTAAATGAATCCCAGAAAATAAAAGAGATAACACGTTTAGGAACCTAATAAAGTATCTGAAGAATAGAATGGAAGAAAAGGAAAGTCAAGTCAGTCAGCCTAAAGACAATCACTCTGACTACATCAACAAGAAAACAAGAAAAAAGCTAAGAAGCGAATGAATCAGAAGGAAGCCTGAGAACGACGTGGAACCCTACCAAGAGAAATTGTCTCTTCAGAATCCAAGAGCAAGAAGAAACCAAAGAAAATATAAGATAAAGCAATACCAGAAATCATAGAAGAAAATTTTCTGACATTGCAAAAGAGGACAAAATAATATTCAAGAAGATGAGAGAACCATAAATAGGATACACCCCCCCAAAAAAAACTCACAGTCAAATTATACATTTTTTGTAAAAGTAAAGTCTTCAGGATACCTAGAGAAGAATGAACAATCACCCAGAAAAATAAACAGATAAGGATAAATTGGATTTCTTAGCAGAAACCACACAGGCAAGAAGACAATGGATTGATATGAATAAAATTCTGAAATATAAAACTGTCCACCAGGAATCCTACATTCCGAAAAACTATCACTTTAATATGAAAACAAAATAAAGGTATTTCCAGACATGTAAAAACTAAAGAAATTTGTAAAAAAAAAAAAACAGAATTAAAAAAACAAAAACAAAATTAACTGGACCAGTATGAACAGAGAAACCAAAACAGCAGAAAATTTGGGGGGCATCACATAGTTCAACACCACCCAGGAACCAGTGCGATAAAAGCAGCACTCAAAACAATCAAGAGATTGAGACACTAATAAAATCACACACGAAAGTGGGCCAGTGATGGGAAGCAGTTTTCTCATCAATATTTGTCCTCTTGCGATTGATTAACATTACTCAGCAAACTGTTCTCTAGGTCCATCCTTGTTATGAGGCACTCTGTGGCTTAGTCATTGATTTCTGGTGATGCCTAGTGTTCCATTCTGCGTATGTACCCATGTCTTTTTATCCATTCTCCTTTGGCTGGGCATCTAGGCTGCTTCCAGCTTCTTACTATTGTGAACTGTGCTCTGAGGAACATGGGTGTGACTATGTTCGTGTATGGCTCTTACTTTTTTAAGGTGTGTACCCAGCAGAGATCTTGCTCGATCATATGAGATTTCTAATTCCAGTTAGTGCCATATTGTTTTCTACAATGGTTGGACATGTGGCAAGGTAGCTTGTAAAAAAATATAATACCTATCAATTGAGGTAGAACAAATGAGGAATATTCATGTTGTAAATCCATACATTTGGAAAACTATGCATCGCACTTTTGTATTCCCTTTTATATATAAATCTAAAATAAGTTCTAATGTTAACAATAATTTTTACTTTTTTCTATGGAAAAAGAAGTTCCAACCTTCTCATAACTTTCCAAACAAATAAGTATATATGTGTAAATAGTGCTAAGTTGAAAGATGAATGCTTTATAGAGCACAATGGAATTTTGTCAAATATACTGCTGGAAACTGAGGCCCCTATATTAGGATGGACTCAAAATACAGTGACGGTGCTACGCCGTCGAACATGCCATGCTCATTCAAATGGGGAAGGACTGGGCAATGGTTTGTTCTGCTGTACATGGGATGTCATGACTCAGAACTGACTGGACATCAATTACAAACAACAACAAGATAGTACTATGTAACAAGATTGTATCACACAATTATCTTACAGAGAGATGCATATGTACACATCTGTATGTACACATGTTTATATGCATGCACGCACACAAAGGAGATCTGCTTGTGCAGGGGGTAAGTATTCAGTTACTAATCAAAATGTCAATGGCTCCAGAAAGAACGACATGGCGATCTGCCCTGTAACAATTACAGCCTTGGAAACCCTTTAGGAATGTTCCACTATGTCTTAGAGGATAAAGTGAATCAGAATTTACTTGATGATGCAGAATAATAACCATACACATATGCACCTTAAAATGCTAATGAAGTCAATTTGTAATCAAGCTGCTGTAACTGTTATTATTCAACTAGTGGCTTACAAGCTTGAGTATAATGGGGAAATATTTCAACTATTCAAATGTTCATCAGACTTAACTGCCTTTTTTTTTTAAGATAAGTAACTCTGAAAAGAACACATTTGCTGTGTAAGTTTACATAGAAGCCATTGGCATAATCACAGGACTGGGGAACGTCAGTGCTAGTCTTCTCCTCAGATCCGTACAGTTAAAAGCAAAGGTACTCTGGGGGATGGACAACGGAAGTGTGGGTGAAGGGAGACACCAGACAGTGTAAGATATAGGAAAATAATAATAATGTATAAATTATCAAGGGTTCATGAGGTCGGGGGAAGTGGAGAGGGAGGGGAAAATGAGGAGCTGATACCAAGGGCTCAGGTAGAAAGCAAATGTTTTGAGAATGAGGATGGCAACACATGTACAAATGTGCTTGACATGACGGATGGATGGATGGATTGTGATAAGAGTTGTATGAAATCCAATAAAATTATTTTAAAACAAAACAAAACAAAACAAATAAAGATAGTTGAGGAAAAGCTGGCTGACATCAGAAAAAGTGTTCAATAAAACTCTGTGTAAAGCTTAATATTGGAGCAGCTCTAAAAAATAATTGAAAAATGTGCTGCAATTTTTATTTCAGTCATATTTCAAAGGTGTTACTAGATCAATGTGCATTATATGTGATATAAAACAACAAAAATCAGTACATGACACAGAAAGAAAGAAATATTGAGAAAACAGATTCTCAATCAAAAGATTTATCTGTGCTCTAAACTGAGGTTAAAACCCTTGTACCGATAGTTTTACTGCCAATGCTCTTGTTAGGTTCATGAACAACAGAACTAAATACTTCCTGGTCCTGAGCCATGCTCACAATGGCTATCTCCGAGGTCATGGTTGCAGATGTGGTGTCAAACCACATTGTCAAGCACATTCCTCTTTTTTGGCTGCCCCTCAGCTTTACCAAACATGAGATGCCTTTCCAGGGGCTGGGGTCTCCTGATCCATCTTCAAACAAAGTATGCAGACAAAATCTCACCCTTCTTGCTTTGAAGGAGCACTCTGGTGGTCCTTACTCCCAGAGAGATCTGTTTGGTTTTGGCAGTCAAAGGTGTTTTTAATATTTTTAACCAAAACCAAAAGGCATTGATTATTCTCTTTATACAATGTACAACTTTCACATGCATCAAACACACCTTAGTCCTCAATGTGACATGTTTCTTTTTAACAATTCAAGGAGTTCTATGGAGCTGATTTACCCAATGCACTGTGCCATTCGATCTCATGACTTCTGCTTCCTTGAGAATTGATTGTGGATCCAAGCAGGGTGAACTCTTGACAATTTCAATCTTTTCTCTCTTTATCATGATATACCTCTTGGTCAAATTATGAGGATCTGGGGTTGCTTTCCGTTGAGTTGTAATCCACACTGAAGGCCGTAATCCTTGATTTTCGTCACTTTCAGCAAACAAGGTTATTGTCTGCATATTGAAAGTTATTAATAAATCCTCTTCTAATCCTGATGCCAGGTTCTTCTTCATGCATTCTAATCTCTCTGATTATTTGCTCAGCATACAGATTGAATATGTATAATTGATAGGATACAAACTCGATGCACCTCTTTCCTGATTTTAAAGCAAAGAGTATTCCCTTGTTCTGAGCATACAATTGGCTCTTGATCCATGCATTGGTTGCTTATGAGCACAGTAAACTGTCCTGGAATTTTCAGTTTTCTCCAGGTTATCCATGTTAGGTTATAACCCACACAGTCAAATGCCTTTGTATAATGAATAAAACACAAGTAAACATTTTTCTGCTATTCCTTCTGAGTCGAGATCCATCTGATATCAGGAATGCTATCCCTTTTTTCATTTCTGCTTCTGAATCCAGTTAGAAATCTTGGTAGCTCCCTGTCAATATACTGCTGCAGCAAAATTTAATTTGCATGCTACATTAATGATATAATTTGATAATTTCCTCATTCTGTGAGGTCACCTGTTTTGAGATTTATACCCATAAATCAGATAGCTATTGTTTAAATTTCTTAGATTAGATGAGTATTACCAGTATTTCATTAGCCTCTTAAGACACTTTAATTGGTATTGTGTTAATTCCTGGAGTCTTGTTTGGAGCTAATGTATTGCAGCTTGGACTTCTTCCTTCAGGAGCATTGGTTCTTGATCATATCCTAGCTCTTAAAATGGTTGAATATCAACTAGTGGATTTTTGAGGAAGTAATTTTGTATTCCTTCCACCTTCTTTTGATGTTTCCTGCATCATTTGATCTTTTACCCAGAGAAATGTTTAATATTCCAACTTGAAGCTTGATTTTTTTCTTCAGCTCTTTTAGTTTGCTATCCTTCCCTTTGATTTTCTAACTCCGCGTCTTTGCACATTTCATTATAGTGCTTTGTCTTCTGGACATGCTCTGAAATTTTCTGTTCATCTCTATGATTTTTACCATGTCTTCCATTTTCTTTAGTTACTCTCTGATCAACAGAAAGTCTCAGAGTCATTTCTGACATCCACTTTGATCTTTTCTTTTTTTCCTGCCTTTTAAATGATATTTTCTTTTCTTCCTGTATTATGCTCTTGATGTCATTCCATAGTTTGTCAGATCTTCTACCATTAGTGTTCAATGAGTAAAATGTATTCCTGAGACGCTTTCAACTTCAGATGGTATAATCTTCAAGGTCACATTTTGGCTTCCATGGAGTTGTTTGTATTTTCTTCAACTTGAACTTACATATGAGCAATTGATGGTGAGTTCCACAGTCTGCACCTGGTATTGTTTTAGCTGCTGATATTGAGCTTAGCCATTGTCTCTTCCCTTAGATGTAGTCAGTTTTATTTATGGGTACTTTATATGGAGAAAATCCACTTGGATAGTTTGAAAAATGTATTCATGATGAAGTAGTAGTAGGTCTTACAAAATTGTATCATACAATTTCTAACTTCCTGTCACCAAGGTCATATTTTTCAATTACTGTTCCTCTTTGTTTCCACTTTTGGACTTCACTCATCAATAATTATCTATCTTAATTGCATGTTTGATCAATATCAGACTGAAGACCCTGTAAAATTCTTAAATTTCTGGGTAGCTTAGCTTTAGTGGTTGGTGCATACATTTGAATGCTAGTGGCATTGACTGGATTTTTCTGTATGAAGATAGATACTAACTCATTACAGACAGCATTGCATTTCGAGATAGATCTTGAAATGTCATTTTGGATGATGAATGTGACCCTATTCCTCTTGTATTTGTCATCCCAATCATAGTAAACCATATGATTACCGTATATACTCGTGTATAAGTCGAGTTTTCCAGCACATTTTTAATACAGTTTTTGTGGTAAAATTAGGTGCCTCGGCTGATATTCGGGTTGGCTTATACTCATCTATATATGGTATACAATTCAAAATGACCAATAATAGTCCATTTCAGCTCACTAATGTCTCATATACTTTTCTTTATGGAGCCCATTTCATTTTGACAACTTCCAACTTTCCTAGAATTATACTTTGTGCATTCTGAGTTCCAATAATTAACAGATGTTTATAGCTGTTTCTTCTCATTTTGTGTCATGCTTTATCAGCAAATGAATGTCCCAAACGTTTTACTCCATTCACGTCATCATAGTCAACTCTAATTTGAATATATTACTCGTCTTCACTCAGACTTTGAGTACGTCTGATGAGGGGCTCCCCTTCTGGCACTGAATCTGACAGAGTGCAGCTGCTGTTCATGAGGTTTCCATGCCTGAAAATGCTCCGCTGCTCTTCAATGGTTTTCATGGGCTGCCTCCTCAGAAGAAGACAGCCTAATCCTTCTTTGTATGGGAGCTCTGTTGAAACCTGTTCACTTTGAGTGAAATACCAGTGGCATATCTTCCAGTATCATAGCAACATGAAAGCAAGCACCTTATGACAAGTTGATAAACAGGTGGTGGTTACTGTCAGTAGAAGATATGAATGTGTACAGATACCTACATACATAGAATGGAAAAAGAATTGTCTTGTAGTGTGTAATATTAAACTCAAAAGCCACTGCTATCAAATTGATTATAATTTACAGAAACTCTATAGGACAGAGAAAAACACTCCATAAGGATTCTGAGGCTGTACATCTTTAAGGAAGTAGGGCACCCCATCTTCCTCTTACAGGGAAGTTGGTGGGTTTGGACTATAGACATTTGGGTCGTCAGCACTATGCTTAACTCACTGCATCACTAGGGTTCAGGTAACCCAGGGTATTACCAGGATTCCTATTTACTGTGTGATGTTGTTGGTGGGTGGTGAGAAGACACCTCTGATTCACATTGACCCTTTGTACATTCTCACCATTGTTTGTATGTTTGAGTCCATTGTGTCGCTGTGTCAAAACATCTTGTCGATGCTCTTCTTCTTTTCCATTTACCCTCATTTTGACAAGGATGGTATCCTACTCCAGGAACAGGTCTCCTGACACCATGTTCAAAATTCATGACGTGGAGTGTCGCCATTGTTCCCTCTAAGGAACATCCTGCTCTACTTCTTTCAAGACAGAGTTATTGGTTCTTTTGGTCATCTTTCAATATTCTTTTCCAACACCATAATCCCATGACCTAAGTTTTTTTCCAGTCTTCTGCATTCAACGTCCAACATTCACATGCATGTGAGGCAATTGAAAAGACCATGGCTTGTATTAGGCACATCATAGTCCTCAAAGTAACATCCATGCTTTGCAATACTTTAAAGAGGTCTTGTACAGCAGATTTACCCAATGCAATGCACCTCCTGTCTGCTGCTTTTGTGAGCATTGCTTGTGGATGTCAATAAGGTGAAATCCTTGACAGCTTCAATCTTTTCTCCTTTTATCATGATGTCACCTATTGGTTCAGTTGTGAGGATTTGGGTTTCTTTATATTGAGCTGTAAACCATACTAAAGGCTGCAATGCTTGATTTTCTTCAGAAAGTGCTTCAAGTTCTCCTCACTTTCAAAAAGCAAGATTGTTTTGTCTACATAACAAAAGTTCTTAGTATCTTCATCTAAACCATATATCACATTTTTCTTCATATAATCTAGCTTCTCTGAGTGCTCAGCATATCAGATTGAATGATATGGTGAGAGGATACAACACTAATTCACCTCGTCCCTCATTTTAAACCATGCAATGTCCTGTTGTTCTAATATGTCAACAGATGACAAATTAATTACACTGTCAATCAATGCAAATAGTGCATTTTCCCATAATAAGTTTAATATTTTTTGATGTACCGTTATCTGATTGACAGAGAGGAAATTTCATTTAGTGAAATCTGTTTCATTTTTTGTCCAAACTAGTACCATATATACTCATGTGCAAGCCGAGTTTTTTCAGCACATTTTGAATGCAGTTTTTGTGGTAAAATTAGGTGCCTAAGTATATACGGTAATTCAACTAATCCTTTAGATAATGCTTCATTTTAGAGGCACTTGTATTATTCCCTTAGATTCTGCCCTTTCTCTTCATGCTGTGCTCATCTGGCATTTTATGAATATAGTGGAAATGGTTCCATTGTTTGGCATTTTGATGATGCCTCCTGCTGACATATTGCATAAAGCATTCATGGTCCTCTCTGTCTAAGCTCATCCAGAGCCAGTTTATTTTTTTTGCAAAGATCCTCTTAGATCTTGCTTACTTCACGTAGACCTCATACATTTGTTCCCTTAGTGGCAAGCCCCTCCCTAAAGTCTGAATGCTATTGCCTTTGCTAATAGTACATGATGTATCAATGAAATTGATTCCTATATATTTTTTGCTGTTATTTTTCTTTAGTTGTTGTAACATCAATTTCAATGCCTGTTGACTTCTTCTGTGTAGGCTGCATCTGCTCCATAAGATCTTCATGGCTATGCTGTGATATTTCAGAGAATGATTACCAAGCCTGTCTTCCAAAGCATCTCTGGATGAATTGGGAATTCCAACCTTGTTTCCAACAAGTAATAATATCTCAGTGCCATCTAGTTAGTTCTAACTGACAGGGATCCTATAAGACTGTATAGAACTGCTCGGGTGAGTTTCTGAGAAATTACATATATATATATATTGGGGCTTTCTACTCCCAAAAAGGGTTATACTCTTGCAAACTCTCAGGAGACCTGTCCTATAGCTTCACTATGAGTTGGTGTATACTATGAGGGGAAGAGAGAGAGAGACTTTGATCAAGAAAATGACTCATACAGTTGTAAAGGCTGGCAAGTCCAAGTCCTAAAAGGTTTAAAATCCATGGGTCAGATGTTAGGCTGATGGTTTTTCATAATTCAACACTCGAGCTGATGAATTTAAAATCAGCGGGAAGACCTCAGGCCATTGGTTTCAGAGGCAAATGAATTCAATGCAAGCCACACAGGCTTGTGGATGTGGAGGAAAGTGAATCTAAGGTCAGCAAGTAAGATGGCAGGTTGTTGATGACTCCCAAGTTGGCTCACATTCAAATAAGGAGATGTTGATTATCCAGATGCACCAGTCTTTTAAGTCTTGAACTTAAACTATCTCATGAAACCTTCATTTAATGAAACAGCAGTTTCATCTAATTAATAATGCTTGTCTTCAACATAGTAATCTTACAAAGTCTTATGAGTACAAACTCACAACACAGATAAGCACAGATGAGAACTTTTAAAGGACAGAGAACCTAAGATAGCAGTTATGAAGTAATAAATGCATTGATAGTGAGAATAATGGCCCAATGTGACCCATGTGACCAATGTAACTGAACTATTCACATAGAGATTGTGAATGGATGTATGCCTGTATAAATTGCCACCAAATATAAATAAAATATTTTAAAGGGAAAAAAAAGCAAGCAGCTGTTCTTTTCTACAAAACCCACTTATATAGAGAGTAGGCAAAACCCCAAAAAAAACTTTCTTTCAATTGATTGCATCATCACTGTGATTTGGTCTTGCATGCCACTTATAATCTTCTTTCCACTGACTGGCTGTAATTATATTGAGTTAGGTCAGGTCATGGAGTTTAGCTGAAAAACCACGGACAATTCCTGGCTCAGGCATGTTGACACAAGATTTAACTATCACAATCACTAAAAACCTTATGAGTAATAGCAATCATTGTTAGATATAATATGTGAGTGTGTCTTTCTGTTGTAAGGCACCCAAAAATATCATTGGTAACGTGTTGCCTCCTCAAAGTAGAATAGACCTTAATGATGTAGATGGAATAAACATTCCAGGAACTCCATTTGCTGATGAAATAGGTCCAAAGATGAGAGAAATAGCTGCAAAAATTAATAATTCAAATATGGGTTTTAACAGTATAATCTAGAAAAATTGGAAACCGTCAAAAACAAAATGGAAGGCATACAAATCAATATTTAGGTATTAGTGAGCTGAAATGAACTGGCATTGGCTATTTTGAGGCATATAATCATATGGCTTATTGTGTCAGCAATGGCAAAATGAAGTGGGATGGCATCAAACCCATCTACAATCTGAATTATTCAGGATCTATCTTGAAATACAATGTTGTCTGTGATAAGATAATATGATACTATCTATATGCCATTAGAATACCACTAGAATCATTGACTAGAAAAATTTCAGGATTATAACAACTTTTTCAGTCTACAATTGATAAGGCATGCAATCAAGTGACTGAATGTAAAGTTGTAAACAAAGAGGAATGACCCATATTTTTAAAATACAGTCCTTGTGATAGAAGCAAAGCTGGAGATCGCATGATAAAACGTAGCCAAATCAATGACTTCTTCATGAAAGATGTGTTTTCAATGTGTAGAAAAAGCTGTCTATGACACATAGGCTTTACTAGATAAAAGCTACAACATCGAATTGATTACATCTGTGAAAAGAAACAATGGATATCATCAACAATATCATCAGCCAAACAAAAACAAGGACCAACTGAAGAGCAGTTGATCAGTTTCTCATATGCAAGTTGAGAATAAAATGAAAAAATTAAAGCAATTTATGAGACTCAAAATATATCCTTGAGTATATCCCACCTAAATTTATAGAACAGCTCTCAAAGAAATTGGACATATTGAACACTCATTATAAAAGACCCCGCAAGTTGTGGGATGACATTCAGAACAGCATGCATGATAAAGTTAAATGGTTATTAAAAAGGTACGGAATAAAGAAAAGATCAAGGTGGAAGATGTCAGATGAGACTCTGAAACTGCTCTTGAACATAGAATAGCTAAAGTATATGAAAAATCTGATGAAGTAAAGAGGCTAAACAGAAAATCTCACAGGGTAGGTTGAGAAGACAAAGGAAAGGATTATAAAGGACAATGCCAAAGCCTGGGGTTACAAACTGAAACAAAGAACATGGTCAGCATACCCCAAGCTGAGAGGAATAAAGGAAAAAATCAAGCCTTGAGTTGCAATACTGGAGAATTATGTGAGCAAAATATCGAATGATTCAGGATGTATCAAAAGACAATAGATTACTTTTCTGAGGCTACCATTTAGGTTCTGAAAGTCATCTCAGGAAGCAGGAGCTGTCCTGTCCCCTTGTCTCACCATTGCCATCAATAAAGACTTTCAGCCATGACAAAAATAATAATAGTAAATTAATAATATAATAAAATAATAATAGAATAATAAATGATAAGGGTTCCTTGGGGGTAAGGTGGAGGTGAGGGATGGGGGGATAAAGGGAAACTGATATCAAAGAGTTCAAGAAGAACGGAAATGTTTGGAAAATGATGGTGGAAGAAATTTTACAATTTTCTTTGATCTAGTTAAACTATAGATTTTTATAATATCTGTAAGAGCTCGCAATAAAAATATTTTTTTAAAGATAATAATAGATTGAATGAACAGAGTCATTTTATCAAAAGTAATTGGTCAACATTCAACCACATCAAAAGTCAGTGTATAACTTTGTTCTAATAACCTGGCATTCTGTGATGCTCACCTTCCTGACATGATCGCTAAAGACAAAATAGGTGCACAAGCAAATATGAAAAAAAAACTGATGGTGCCTGGCTATTAAAATATATAGCATTTGGGATCTTAAAGGCTTGAAGATAAACAAACAGCCATCCAGCTCGGAAGCAACAAAGCCCACATGGAAGAAGCACACCAGCCTGTGTGACCTTGAGGCGTTGACAGGATCAGGTGTCAGGCATCAGAAGACCCAAAACAAACAATCTCACTGATGTAAACGAGGGGGTCGGAGTGGAGACTCAAAGTCCATCTGTAGACAGTTGGACATTCCCTCACAGAATGGTCACAAGGAAGGTACAAGTCAGCCAGAGTGCAGTATAGCACCAATGAAACACACAACATTCCTCCAGTTCTTTAATGCTTCCCTCACCACTCCCCCCTTATCACGATCCTAGTTCTACCTTACAAATCTGGCTTGACCAGAGCATGTACACTGGTACAGATAAGAGTTCTGTACACACAGAACCCAGGACAGATAAATCACCCAGGAACAATTATAGTAGTAGTGATACCATGAGAGTAGAGGGAAAGTGGTAGGGGGAGGGGGAACCAATCAGATTGATCGACGTATGATCCCTCCCCAGGGTGGCAAACAACAGAAATATGAATGAAGGGAAACAGTGGATGGTGTAAGATATGAAGATAATAATAATTTTATAATTTATCAAGGGCTCATGAGGCTGGAAGTGTGGGGAAGGGAGCAAAAAAAAAAGAGGAGCTAATACCAAGGACTCAAATAGAAAGAAAATATTTTGAAAGGTTGATGGCAACATATGTACAAGTATGTTGGTACACTTGGAAATGGATATATGTATGGTTATAAGAGTTTTAAGAACCCCAATAAATTTATTCAAGTTTTAAAAAGTTCATGTACGATCAAATACTATGGTACTGAAGAAAGAAGTACAACTACACTGAAGTAATTAACAAAAATAAAAAAAGGGCTCTAGGAATCAATGAAATGCCGATTGCAATGCTTCAATAAGTGGATGGAGCCCTGGATGCACTCACTAATCCACACTCACAAATCTGGAAAACATCCAACTGGAAAACCAGAAGGAAGATTTTTATATTTATGCCCATTTTTAAGAAAGGTGATCCAAGAGGATGTGAGAATTATATAAAACATTGTTATTAATACAAGATAAATTTTGATGTAGATAATTTAAAAAATGGTGCAGCCACACATAGATGTAGAACTGACAGAAATCCAAGCAGAATTCCAAAGATGATGTAGAATAAGGGATATTATTGTGGACATCAGATAAATCCTCACTGAAGGCAGAGAATATGAGAAAGATTTTTTTGTGTGTATTTATTGACTATGGACAGGTATTGGACTCCATGGATCATAACAAACTATAGATAACATTGTCAATAATGAGACTTCCAGAACATTTTACTGTGCTCATGTAGAACCTATACATGGAAAAGAGGCTGTTGTATGAATAGCACAAGGGACTACGGCCTAGTTTAAAGTGTGTATGCTGAGAAAATACTATGAGAAGCTGGACTGTATAAAGAAGATATGAGAATCAGGATTGGAGGAAGGCTCATTTAAAACCATCAAAGAGGGTGAGATTTTATCTACTTTGGACATGTTGCCGGCCCCTGAAAAAGGCAACATGCTTGGTAGTGTATCAGTGAAAACATCGAAGACCCTCAGTTGGATGGAGCAACATAGAGGCTGCAGCAATGGGCTCAGAAGTAATGGTGAGCCTGCTACTGGCAGTGCTTTATTGTGCTGCACATGGAGTTGCTTTGAGTCACATCCAATTCCAGGGCACCTATCGACAATAGCAAAAACATATTCATATATTTCAGAAGATGCTTTCTGAACATTTAAAATTAAACAAAGACTAAAAACAAAAATTCCACTATCATAGAATAGCATATAAATAATTTCATTGTTATTTAATTTTTCCATAGACATACTTTTATTGATATAATCAGAAAAAGAGAATTTTATAGTTTTCATTGTTCTTAATTACTAGGCCATAGTTAACATATTACTATATAATCTTTATAAGTTCATTTTAATGGCTTCATATACAGAAGCAAAATTATTCATCTTCCCAATATTGTCATTTTTCTTCCTTGATTTTGACACTGAAAATTATATTATTTTTATTGGCATATATTTATTTGAAAATACTTCGCATATTAAGAAGAATTGTGTAATCATCACCACAATCAATTTCAGAACACTTTCTTCTCATACTCATTGTTAGACCACATTTCCCCACATCCTCCCTTGTCATACTCCTAAGTAATTATTAACCCAGTTACTACTGGTATAGATTGACCTGTCGTGGATTTCATATACAGAAAATCATACAAACCACAAGCAGGAAGCAAGCAAAAAACAACAAAAAAAGGGCTAGTGAAAACATAGATAAACCTCAGTAAAAAAGAAAGCAGCAAATATTAAAAACTGAAACCACTTTAAAATAGTTAAGGAGGGAAATCAAACAATAAGGTATCATATTTTAACCTGGATACATTTGCCTTCATTGATTTTACAATGCTCTTTGAGAGCAAGGTGTGTTAGTCTGGGTATTTTAGAGAAACAGATCCACAGAAACTCATGTATAAGAGAGAGTTTTATATAAAGGGTAAGTGCACATCATGAAAACATCCCAACCCAGTGCTGCCCAAGTCCACAAGTCCAACATTAACCAATAACCAATGTGTCGGACACCAGTCCACAAAATCCTCTTCCGTCTTACAAAACACACACTATGATGCTGACTGCAGGAGGAAAGCCAAATCAGTGAACCTGTAAGCATCTCAGCACTGGCAGGGGTCTCCACACGGCTGTTCCAGCCCCCAGAGCTGCATCGGGGTAGGTCCATGTGGCTTCTCCTCAGGGATGTCTTGCAGGAAGTGAGCCTTGCCAGCTGAAGCAGGAACTGGCTAAGGCAGCTGCACCCTGGTCTGACCATCACAAAGCAAGAGACCCCAGAACTGGAAAGGCAAGGCTCACTGAGCCATTTATCCCTCCACCCATAAATTAACCCCACATGTGTTTATTGGCCAGGTTGTCACAATAAACTAATTACCTCACAAGGCTATTCACATCCCTGGACAATTTCAGAGGGGATTTACCAGAGGCTGAATCCCTGCCAATGAAGACCCCATAGGGAATATGCAAATGGATTTTGGGCTTCTATTGTTATCTATAACCTTCTGCAAACCAGGTGTTCACAGTTTGTCTCTGATGTTATTCCCTTCTTTGAATTTGAATTTTACTATTTACAATCCTTAGATCACACAGGCTGGTGTTCTTCAAAATGAACTTAGTTGACATCTCATTCAGATGGTTGCTTCTTTGAAGACAAGGTTTTAAGATCCCAGATGCTATTCTTTCTGATAGCTTGGCATCATCTGGTTTCTTTAATACATTTGCAAATTATTTTTATAAGGCTCAAAAAAGCAGCTTTGAGTCTGTCACATGCATACACCCTTGCAAATACACCCATGCATAAACATTTTCTCTTCTGAATATTTCCTGTATACACAAGCACTAGTGTTGAAAGGTTTATGGAACAGGCGACTGCAAAGACACCTCTGTGTCCCTAACATTCTTTCTCTATATATACATGCTGCCTAATTCTCTGAATACTTCTCATATTCCAATGCATACTTGCGATGTAAACCAAAGTTGCAATAACAATGACTACTAACGCAAACTTCACCACTGTCTGTAGACAATAGCTGAACCTTCCCTTCTTTAGTAGTAATGTCCCTGCATGCACAACCTTTCCAGCTTATCTGATTATGCAGGTGTGAGAATGAAGGGTCCTGGGAGAAGTGGTGGGACTGAGCTAAATTGCCACCTCTGATTCTATAGAAGCCACCATTTTGAACTGTAGAAAGAAATTGATGCAGTTACCAATGGGGTTGTTGAACCACATGCCTTCTCACCTTCTGAGAACCATTTCTTGACACTCTTAACTGGATATACAACTTCTGGGATTTACCTGTAAGGCCTCAGACATCTGTTCATCGGAAAGAAAAGATGACCAGCCAGGCAGCTGGACCATTCCTGCAGCTGGCATAATTAGCACTCTTAGGTAAGGGCTGTCATTTTTGCTAAAGATAATTAATCTCCTCCTAAATGTCAGGAGTCGGGAGATTACGTGGACCTTTGGGCAGCAACCTAAGGAAGGTATTTATCCCATGTAGTTAGATAGAAAGTAGATGTAATTTCTCATAAGAGGGGCGGGAATATAAAGAGGTATTCTTTTTTGATAGAGGTGATCTAAAACCTTGAGAATAATACAAAGACGTGTCATCCACACAGCATTTTCCTTAAAATGATCCTGGAAAGATTCTAAGAAGAGTTTCAAATAGGAAAAAAAAACTTGTTTTAAGAAAAAAACATCTAATATTAATGATATAAAATAACGCTTTGTTATCCTTAAATATCTCTTAGTGAGCTCCTACTCATGGTGGCAGCCCTATGCATAACAGAACAAAACACTGGTCCTGCAACATCCTCACCAGTCCAGCTACATTTGGTCTGTGATTTAAACCCAATAGCCACTCAAATTCTCAAAACTCTAAGGAGTCACTAGAACCAAGAATCAACGTGATGGTTGTAACTTTGCTTTTTCTTGGTTTGATTTATAGATTGTTGCGTAGAGGTCATGATGATTATTCATACTTGAGAATATAAAAGAGACAGCTGACATCGTGCCCTGGAGGGATACAGACGCCTTCAAATGAAATCATCGATGAGAATTGCACCTGAGGTGTGAAGTAGTTACAGTCTGTGACCCAGTAGGAAGAAGTCAAGGAACTAGAAAATGAATAATAACAAAGAACATTTGGATGGTGAGGCAGGGATTTTCTGAAGGTGAGGCTTCTGCAGTATTTTAGTATGAGTCTGACTGAGCTCAAGTGGTCCACTGAAAGTGGTCAGAGGGAATGACAATGAGTATAGACCAATGCCAGTGTGAGCCAGTGATTGTCAATATTATGAGACAATGATATGCGGTTTCTCTTCAAAAAATCCTAAATGGAGGGCTGATATTTTGTACAGTTGTTTTAGTAACAGAATGAATGCTTCAGTGATATATTTACAAAGAGTGTAATTGGCGGAAACAAGTCAGACAGGGTGCGATGTAGCAACGATGAAAAATACAACTTTCCTCTAGTTCCTAAATGCTTCCTCTGCCCCCCACTATCATGATCCCAATTCTACCTTGCAAGTCTGGCTAGACCAGAGGGTGTACATTGGTATAGATAGGAACTTGAAACATAGGAGATCCAGGGCGGATGATCCCTTCAGGACCAGTTGTGTGAGTGGTGATACTGGGAGCGTAGAGGGAGAGTGGGTTGGAAAGAGGGAACCGATTACAAGGATCTACATGTGACCTCTTCCCTGGGGGACAGACAACAGAAAAATGGGTGAAGGGAGACGTCGGACAGGGCAAGAGATGACAAAATAATAATTTATAAATTAGCAAGGGCTCATGAAGGAGAGGGGAGTGGGGAGGGAGGGGAAAAAAAGAGGACCTGATGCCGGGGGCTTAAGTGGAGAGCAAATGCTTTGAGAATGATGAGGGCAATGAATGTACAAATATGCTTTACACAATTGATGTATGTATGGGTTGTGATAAGAGTTGTATGAGCCCCTAATAAAACGATTCATAAATAAATAAATAAATAAACCAAAAAAAATAGAATGTTTGCTCTGAAAACCACGTTTCAATGGTCTATGGCATATCACTGTTACTTTTGTCTTCCATGGGCACAGTAGAGTTTGTATCTCTGTGAGTTCTGAATGCAACTCTGTTATCTACAACTTGTGCAAGATATGGAATATTACTTCTTTAAAGTAGCCCAAATGCTGGTAGTAAAAACATACACATAGGCACTTCTGAAGACAAGCAGGCCTGGCGATGTTTTTCTGAAAGAGCACAGCTTTGAAAAGACTGTGGAACTGTTCTACTCTGCAGACCCGGAAGTGCCATGAGTCATAAGCAATCTGGCAGGAAAGAGTATTTGTTTTCTTTTTATTTCTTATTTTTCCTCTTTACCAAGCACGGGGGTGAGATGAATGACTAGTCTGCTCTCCTGGATGGAAGAGATGTGCAAAGGCAATGTGGTACTTGTGTAATTGTTAATTTAAGGATTAAGCATGTAGCGGTGGAGTCTAGCCTGTCAATCAGGTCATAGCCATGGAGCAGATCTACTCTGCCTACCGATCTCCGTGTGTAGAAATGGATTCAACAGCAAGTCATTACAGCAGTCACAACCAGGGGATCTGCATGGTTGGCTAATCTTGACAAGGGGTGAACACGGAAGGTGGACTGATCTCTTACCCTCCTCAACCTCCGCTAGAAATTCAGTTTAGAGTAGATTCAGATCTGCTTGCATGGAAAATGCTTTCTAAATGCTGCATCTTAAGTATTCCAAAATAATCAATATTATATTGAAATAAAATAAAAGTATATTGAAGATTCTTCGGATACTATAAGAGTTTTCATGTATTTAAAAATCATTTATGGTATTTATATGTTTATTTTGGTTGAAAAATGAGTTGAATAATTAAAGAGAGACATATGACTCATTTATTCTGTACAGGTCCTAGAGGAGAGTATTTCAAACACATTCTCTGACATGCAGCAAGAAAAGAAAATACACTCTCTTCTTGCTTTATGTGCAATGTGATTTATTTGTTTGTATCATGAATTTTAAGCCATATAGACTTGTTCAAGACCTGTCCAAGGACATAAAGGGAACTTCAGATTTGTTTCATCTTACAAATATCTTTGTCGAAGACAAAAAAAACCCAAACTGATAAAGATCTGATAATGAGCTACTTAAGCCCTGATGCTCAAAGGATAACAGTAGTTCATTTGGGCAATAGCATATTCCTGCAATTTCTTATCATTCTTATTAATTTTATTGTTCACTTTTTTCTTTGCCATGATATAATGTCCATTTATGCTGTAAATTGACTTTATTCAAAGGGAAAATAGGGTTTTATTTTTATTATTCTGAAGGTGATTGATTTTGTTGTTTCTCTACCACCAAATGTCCACTTTTTTGTTTTGTTTTATTTACAAAAGCTGTAGTCATAATGCATTTAAACATCAATAATTATTTCCAGATAAGGATAATTGCATTTAATATTACTGAATGATGAATGAGTATCACATGAGTGAAATTTAATCATCTAAACAGTGTAAAAAGTGATAATAGCAGCAGACAGTATTTTCTATGTAGAGGCTGAGAAAGATTTGGTCTAGGAATCATAAGATCTGGGGACGTCAGGGAACCCATACCTTGTATCCCTGTGTGGAACTCATCTTATTCATTACTACCTTATTTTTCATTTTCTATTCACAAGAACTGTGTTAGGCTTGGTTGTCTAGAGGAACAAATCTAGTGACCCATATATGAATAAGAAAGAGCTTTATATAAGAAGTAATTATATATCAAGAAAGTGTCCCCAGCTCAGTACAACTCAAGTCCAATACTAGTCCATAAATCTCTCTTCAGGCTCATGAGGCGCCTGCAGTGATGCAGACTCAGGAAGATTGCAGGCTGGTGGGTGCAGAGCGGTGTGGATCTGAAGTCAGTGGAAGCACGGCAGGGCTCCCGCAGCTCCCAGGATCAGTGGCCAAAAGAGGTGGGTGTTCCCAGGGCCCTCCTTATGAGAAGGCCACTGCCCCAAAGGGACGGCATCAGATTGTGACCTGATTGACAGGTTGGATTCTACCCCTACATTTTCACACATCTTCAAGTTAATGTAAAGTTATCTAACTACCACAAGAACCCCAGTGTTTCTAGAGTTTCCTTAGGGTACCCCATAGGCAGAGAACTCTACAGGCTAAAATTCAGTCTGACTGCAAAATATGTAACTCTAATTGCACTGCCTTCAATCTATTTTTGTACCTCATATTTTAAAGAAATAGTCCTGAGATTTATGAAGTTTGTAAAACAAAGTGATAGAATTTTTTAAAAAGATGTTTAATGTCATGAGGCGATAGAATCTGGCAATGTTGAAGATTTTGGAGCGTGTTCTATGGATGTAACATTAATTCTTAATCAACATCCAGTTTCCTTACCATATAGCAGAAGATCTTTTGAGGATTGATTTTAGTTTTGTCTTTTGCCTTTTTTTATTTCTTACTGGTAGGCAATAGACTTCCATCCATGACCTATTGATTAACTCTATTCACCAGCAGCCCCGCCCTTTTCCTGTCCTTTCAGGCTGCTTCCAGCTCTCTTCTGAGTGTCTTCCATAGGTGCCTGAACACAGACTCCAGAAGCAATGAAACAAGAGTTGATCAATTGTTTTTGAGTCATTAGCATTCCATTGGGTCACATGGGTGAAACTGGAATTTCAGGAATATTTGGAAAGAAAAATAATTTTACAGATTGTCATTGAAAACCAAAGACACATTAGAATTTAAGATTCAATATATATTTTGATTGTATTTTCAAATTCACATACAGAGAGAAAATGTGACTAGCAACCTAGTTTATGGGACACAAAGAGTTCAAAATGGTATTAAATAAATTAAAAAGCCTCTGAATTTCTAAATTCATTAATCTCATAAAAATTAAAGCACCTGTATGCAGACAAAGTATAAGACATAAATTGCAAATACAATTTATAATTTAAATTCAAGCCACACAAAAATAAAATATAATAGTAATTTAAAAATAATTTGGTGGCCTAAATTTAAAGACCAATAATAACTATGATGTGAGAAGTTAAGCACTAACTAACTTATCACCACAAATTGACTTTACAAGGTTCCATAAAATGGGAAAACTACCAGGACCGTGTTAACTGTTTTAGTTAATTAACTTGTGTCCATGTCCTTTATTTTTGTCATTATTCTCTTCACTGCACTCTACCAAACATGATGTCTTTTTCCAGAAACTAGTTAATCCTGAGAACATGTCCAACACTCATGAGATGACATCTCTCCATCCTTGCCTCTAAGGAGCATTGTGATTGTACTTTTTCCAAGACAGATTTGTTTCTTCTTTTGTCAGCTCATGGTACTTTCAATATTCTTCACCAATACCATAGTTCAAATGTATCGGTTCATACCACTGAGAATTCTCGCCCACTCCAGTTGACTGAAACTCTATCGTAGTTACCCTCAAGTCAATTCCGGTTCTACCACAATATTCATTTACTGAGCAACAGAGAAGCATTGGGATTTTTTACCCTCTCATACGTTCACACTGAAGTAGATTAACTCATTGCTATTGCGTTGATCCTGACTCATAGTGAACCTGTAGGGTAGAGTAGAATTGCTCCGTCTGGTTTCCAATACTGTAAATATTTATGGCTGCTTAAAGTTTTATCTTTCTCCAACACAGCAGCAGGTGGATTTGAACGACTAACCTTGCAGTTAGCAGCCTAATGCTTAACTCATTACGTCTTCAAGACTCTTATGAAGAATATAACACATATTGTCTAATAAAATGATGTGGTTTAGTTTTTGCATAAGACATAGTAGATTTAGGGGGTTGTTGTATAGTTATGGAGTTATAACAAATATAAGAGAATGTTTTTTACTAATGAGGTCTGTTTCTCATAATGAGGAAAATTATATAAGAAATATTGAATGAACTAAAATTTTCCTGACTTTAATTTCCAAAGAGATTTTCAGTCATTGGATTGTGAAGGAGAGAAGTGTGGGAGATGTCTCTAATAAGTGGGTGAAGGGGGCAACGACATCTCAGTTCATCTTGATGTGACTCCTCCTATTGGACATCACTGGAAAAAAATGATACTGAAGGAGAGAAAAGAGGAATTAAAGCCCCAGTCTGTATATGATTATACTGCGGGATTTAGATCATTTAACTTAAATAACAAAGTTATTTATATTTCAACATAATACCAGAATAAATATATAAGAATCAAGTAGACTGAAGGAGGTGATCTTTAAGAAGTTTTATTCCTTGAAAAACAGACATATTTCTGGTTTGGTTTTGTTATGACTTTTTATTTTGGTGCAGGTATACATAAATAAAGTACAACAAATTCTACTTTTTTACTTCGGTGACATTTCTGTGAACCCTAGGAGTTGTTAGTAACCTGTCATCTGACCATGGATCCGTTCTGCTCTGCAGCCATCTGTCTTCTTGCTAATCTTGGGTTCCTCAGCCCCAGCTATACAATTCAGGAGAAACCTTCAGCTTCACTTCTGACCCATAGACTTGGCACCTCCCCAGCCTGAGATTGCCTGCTTCTACCATTGTGTGGACCATTTTCTTAATATGAAGTTGGATATATATATATAGACATAGTTTCTCTAGAGAATTCATCTTGAGACAGTAGCTCACAACAGCAGCAGGTTGGCTCCGTATATTCTCCCAGACCTCAGCAAGCTTCGCTTTTGGTGCCTGTTTGTAAACTTGTTTACCTTGTTCTTTTATTTGGGCATTTTTCCAAAATAGACTTCTTGGTTACAATTCTGAGACTGTGTGGTTGGCTACAGGTATAAATGAAATAAATATAAAAACTATGATCCCTGCAGGGAAATATGTGGCATATAAAAACCAAATCTTGTGAAAAGCTTTGATTCCTGCCTAAGCTGAATGTATAGGTGTTAATGGAGAACAGACCTAAATGCGGATCTTATGAATGTGGTGTAAATCGTTACAAGAATAATGTTTGCATTGGGTTTCTTTCAAGGCAACTCTAGGTAAAGAGAAGCTCTGGTGCGACAGGAGTGACAATGGTTGCAGCTAAACACCAGGTGATTTGTCCAAACCCTACAGCCTCTTAACTCTAGTGTCACTATGAGTTGCAAGCCACACATTGCATATCCAATTCTGGTTTCCAACTCTCCTTTAGCTGTTGTTCCAAATGAACAGAGACCAATCGCTGTGCCTTAGATGACTGCTTGCAAACTTCCAAGACAGCAGGCCTTACACAACAAACTGGGAAGTAAACCAAAGCATGTTAGTGGACCAAAGAATTAGGATGTCTCATGAAACTTTTACTTTAATGTACAAATCAAAGAGCTAGGACCTCTGGCTGTACCTAAGCAATTATATAAAACTACTCTATTCTGCTTATTGTTTTTGTTGTAACTATATGTAGTGCACAGCTTTTGACAATTTAACTTTTTACATGTGTACACCTTACTGACAGCAATGACAATAGTTGACTGTGCAATTCTACATGTCCATCACTACTAACTTGCATTTGCCCCTCCCTCTCATTCTTGACAACCTCTCATAAACTTTGGTCCCTGTTTATCTGTCTTTCCTTTTCATTTACGTGAGGTCATAGAGTATGTGTCTTTTTATGATGGACTTATTTCACTGCATATACTATTATCAACTTCCCTAAAGACTGTGGCATGTGTCCATACTGGCTCAGTCGTAGTTCATTGGATGTATGGACCATACTATGCTTATTCATTCATCTGTTGTTTCTACCTTTGGGGTCTTGTGAATAGTGCTTCAACTAACCCTGGCATACAAATCCCCTTTTATATCTCTGCTTTCAAGTCCTTTGGGTATATATCTAGGTGTGGAATTTCTAGGTTAGTTGATGAATTTTTTTTAGCTTTTTGAGCATCTACCTCACTCTTTTCCACATTATGCATCCCCACCAGCAATGGCTAAGGGTCCCAATTACCCCATATGCTCACCAACACTTGTTATATTGTTTCCCTTAAAAAACCAAACAAATTAAAAAAAAACCTTACAATACTATTGAGAGTGTAATGTTGACACTGTGGTTTTATTTGCACCTCTTGATGACTAATGATGTTGAGTATCTTTTCATGCATTTGGTGGCCATTTGAATGGGCCTTGATAAAATGTCTATTACTTTCCTCATTTTATGATTGAGTTGTTTGTCTTTTTTCTGTTAAGTGGTTTGAATTTTAAAATATTTTGTTTATTAGAGTTTTTCAACTTGTTTCCTTTATGTCTTATGATCTACCAACTGGATTTCACTTCATCTGTCATTTTTTGCTAGCTATCTTTTTACAGTATAATGCCTTAACTTCACCCAAGTTAGCATTTGTCTACCTTGGAATCAGTAACTTCCATTCCCTTCTTCTACCACCTAAGTAATCATCAAATAATGTTTCTTTTACTGTGAAAGCCTTTTCTAGAGTTTTAGCAATACAAACATACAATTATTTGTCATTGTGATTGGTTAATTTCACTCAAATTAATGTCTACCAGTTTTGCCCATGTTAAATATGTTTTTTGTTAAATATATGGTTTCTGAAGATATTCTCCTATTTGGTAGTTTATCTTCTCATCAAATTGGCATCTTTTTTTTTTTTTT
>NW_022103900.1:36312644-36319920 GCF_000313985.2 Echinops telfairi
CTATATCTTTTGATAGCCGGGCACCATCAGCTTTCTTCACCACATTTGCTTATTCACCCGCTTTGTCTTCAGCACTTGTGTCGGGAAGGTGAGCATCATAGAATGCATATTGGCATCTTGATGTGAAGTTTTATAGTCATGGTTTTTTGTGATGTGACAGTGAGGTTGGAACTTGTTCCATTCAGTGGCAGGGCCACCCTATCATCATAGCTTAATGATTCCCATTGGGGGCTGTGGTATGTCTGATACAGGTTTAAGTGAATACTCTGAGCCATGCTCACCCTCTTGTCTTGTTGGTGTGGGCGCTACATCAATCACTGCTCGCTGCTCTCTGCCACTTGCCCTGCCAAAGGTCTGCCATAGCTACCATGTGAGCTGCTGTATGAGCCACTGGCAAAATTACTGTCACCATAGCTGCTGCCACCACCTGGCCTTGCCCTTCTGCTTCCTACACCTTCCTAGACTCTCTGTCCTAGCAAACAAGTGAGTTGGGAAGAGCCTTCAGCCTAGCATCTCGTCTATGGAAGTGAGCTGTACAGAGTTAGCCTCGTAGCAGTTCGGTGAGCCAAGTTCTTGATATAAATTTCCTTCTCAATATAAATGCCTCTCTTTATATACATATATACACATCTTGGGTTTGCTTCTCTAGAGAAACCAGCCTAACACACTATTACTGTGAATGGCTCTAGCGACACACATTTGTTTTAAATGGGTTATTAAGTCTGGTTGGTTAAAGGTTCCAGGAGCTCAAGCTACCTCTGTCTCCTCTAGTATGGATAAGTCTGCCATTATTAGTAAAGAGGCCACTGTTAATCTGTGGCATGAGGAGGCAGTATTAATATCTGAAAAATCACCACCAATAAATGAAGTGTAGTGAGAAGTGAGGTTCTGGGTGATTGTGTACTGGATATTTTTCACCAATTTTGTCCTGATGAGAAGTACAAGCAGACGGGGTTTCTGGTGTTCTTTAAAAGAGACAAAGTAAGAAACAACAGTGATGTGCTTGGAGTTTTGGAAGCACACCTTAAGTGTCATGTAAAAAACATGAAAGCCTCCATTTGTGCCATGAATGAAAATCCCGCTCTCTTCCAGCACCAGGGCTGAACTGCTTGCTGAAACACAAAACCAGGGTCTCATCATACAAACAGCTCTATTTCAATATCAGTGGAATTCTCAATTTAGGATTTTGGCTGATGTGGAAGTGAGGGCATTGATTGGGAAAAAAGGGGCTCCTGAAACTTGGGATAGGGAAATATGGGCTGAGAGTTGTGAAGATGGAGACATTCAACCGCCAGATTCCATTGAGCAACTCAGCTAATTGCAGCATTCCTTTAACCTGAGGAAATGAATCCTTTATCAGTAAAACCACTCGCATTTGAAGGGATTAACCCACCTGTGCCTGCTGAGAACACATGTGAGGCTGTTCCTGGAGCATTGCCTCACCAGATATTGATTAAAGCCCCCAGGAAGCAACATCATCGCTCATTATTGCAATAGGGTTATGGTCCAATTAAGTGGTATCTCAAAATCGATTCATTTAGTCATGGTCTAGACGAGGTGGTAACCCCCCAAAATGGAATATTTTCTTCAACGCTATGTATTTAATTTTTTTACAACACAAACTTATCATCTTCAAAGCACTCTCCATTACACTTAATGCATTTATCAAATTTATGATTCCATTCTTGCAAACATTTTTCAAACTCATCTGTGTGGATCACTGATAGCACCTCCCTTGTTTATTTCTTCACTTCTTCTAGGTTGTCAAATCGTTGTCCTTTCATGTCCCTCTTCATCATGGAAACAAAAAGAAGTTACATGGATTGAGGTCAGGTGAGTAAGATGCATGGAGCAAGAGATACAGGTGCTTTTAGTTGTTGTTGTTATTTTTCCCAAACTGGCACACCAAGATGGCTGGGTGAGCAGGTGCATAGTCATGATGACAAAACCAGTCCCCTGACAGCCACAAATCAGACCTATTTTGTCCCACACTGTTATTATCTTTTCAGAACCTCTAAGTATAAGAGAGATTGATTAACAGTCAGAGCTGGTGGAATGAACTCCAAATACAATATCCCCCTCACATGAAAACAAAAACAAATGAGCATCAGTTTTTTTTTGGATACACCCTTTTATGTATACATACATATATATTTCAAAAAGCTCATGGGAAATTCATAATAATTTAATTCCATTTTCATATAAATTTCTCAAAGACTGCTTAGTGTCTGCATGTGTGCATCATTCCCTGCCTCAGATTGTTCATTTAGCACCTGCAGTTTGCTTAACATTCTTGTCCATATATCTGCTCATGTAATCCCAAACACACTAGACTTTAAGAGAAGTCTTTTAAAAAGATAAGTAATAAATATCAGAAAGAATATGTACTTAGTATTTTTATTCAGACAAGCATTTTCTTGTATTAAGTTATATACTCCTCTGTCCTGCATCCTTAGGAAGTTTGACTTCACTGATAGTGGGCAGGGAAACTAGGATATCCACAAATGGGTATTACTGGAGCATAGAAAGGGGGAAAAGAGTTGGAGTTCAGTAATTAAATGGGATTTGGAATTAGATAACTTGGGTTCAAACATCTACATTCAGCCTAACATCTAAAAACTATATGAGCCCTCAACATTTGTTGTCCCTTTTAGGTGCTTTAATTTATTCACCTGAAAAAATATGGCTATGAAATTATTTGTAAGGTTGCTGTATGAATTAAGCAAGTGAACATGAGTAAAGTGCTTAGCATATAGTTATTATTTTTATATTATTTTTTGGAAAATATTTAATTGATACCTTTCTACTATATGCATTCACATCTTAAGATGGTATTTATTGTTTATATTCAAGCCATATGCATCCGTGGTCTTTTTATTAAGTCAACAGAGGAATGCACCCACCACTTGACCTAATCAATTAATCCTCTCAACCTAGTAGCTGAAGCCTATTAGAAGGCTATTTTAGGCATCCTATGCTATTCAAAAAAGGAAGTAGAAATAAGGCCTGTGTGGAAATTAGGGCTTATCGCACAGCGCAGTGGAGCACATCCTTTGGCATCTTTTGTCTAATTTTTAAGGAAACAACTAAAAAAAATCACTACTGAAATGTTTATGGGTTGATCATTGATCCCTTAAAATGATGTTTTATAGCATACAAATATCAAACATGTGGGTTAGTGGAGAGTGAAAAAGACATAACAATATTGCAGAAATGCTTACAAAATTATAATGGGTTTAGGTAATTGTCAAAACTGATTCACCTCTACTCTGAAGATCTCCCTTTTCTCTATTTCCTTTATATGATTATATGCATGTACTATATATAATGAGATTTAATATTGTATACATGGAGAATATATAGATAAAATCTCTCTCTATATGGATGGATTTCTGATGGTGCTGTTGGATAACCATTAGATTACTAACCAGAAGGTCAGGGGTTCAACCTTACTAATCTCTCTGCAGGAGAAAGATGATGCCACCAGTCCCCAAAATATTTGGAAAACTTTGAAAATATATATAGGGTCACTGTGAGCCCAAATCTACTTAATGGAAGTCAGTTGGTTTGGTTTGGTTTGGTACACACACACACAAATTTTAAGACAAGATTATTCTAGGGAGCCATGTATAAAATGGACAGTATATCATGACTCAGGCGGGTTAAGTGTGCAAGGATAGTTTCTCATTGAAAAATAAAAGTAAATTAACATTCAATTATAGGCTCAATTAATATTGAATGAGTATAATTTTCACCTGGCTAGTAGAGCAAAAGTTTAAATAATCTAAAAATAGGCTACATGAACACTTACACTGTTTAAAAATCATTTCAAATATTTGAGGATTAGACACAGTCAGTTATGTAGCAGATGCTTGTGTAGATTTACCATTTGGGATGGAGGCAGCTGAACAGTTTGTGTAGCCTGGGGTAGGCTCCACTGACTGTCTGAAGCCCCGAGTCAGGACTCACACAGTCTCGCTACTTTTGTTGACAGAAGCCAATCATTATCCCAACCTTGATTCATGGTGTGGGTAAATAGAGCAGCATCAATGGAGGGATAAACTAATTCTGGTAGCTTTGCCAATGTCCACATAAAAATGTGTTAATAAGTACATAGCAAATCCAGAAAATACAATGTATAAAATATGCAATTTGTTTTCTTATATCCTTATGTCTTTATTTGTATAAGCAAATATAAATATATTTGGAATTTAAAAAACTACAGAAGGAATTTCCTCTTCTGTGATCATGGAATCTAATTAATTTCCCTATTCCTCCCAGACATCAGGAAAACCTATAAATACTTGGAAACTGAAAACATATGTCTACATCCCCAGGGGACTTAGAGAAGGTCACAAGGGAAATAGAAACAACATAAATCTCAATATATGTGAAAGTGGTAATTTTCATAAGTTGCGGGACATAATTAAAGCAATGTCTATAGGGAAATTTATTGCATTAAATACATTCATTAGAAGAGGAAAAACACATCTTCAATAAATAATTTTACCTCCTAATTTAAGAAGGTTGAAAGATCAAAATAATTAAAATGCAAACATAGGGAAGAAAAGAATTAGTGTATGAGTAGAAATTAATAACATTGAAAACAAAACAACCATACACATACTAGAGGAAATAAATGAAATTAAAAAAATCTCTCTTTGCTTCTTCAAATGGATAAAGATTTAGCAAGCCTGGGGAAAGTGAGAGAGAGAGAAATGATTAAATTACTGATCCCAGGAGTGAAGCAAAGACTATCACTGCAGACTTGCTGATGTTAGGTGTTGAATTGCGTCCAACCCCAGCAAGCCCACAGGCAACGAAACAAAGCAGGGTCCGGTCCTGGCCCATGCTCCCCATCGTGGCTGAGCTTGACCCTGTGGTTGCAGTCCCTGTGTCAATCGATCTCATGGAAGGTCTTCCTCCTTTTCACTGCTCATCCACGTTACCATGCATGATGTCTCTTCCAGGTCTGGTATCTCCTGACTACGTGTCAAAAGTATGGGAGATAATGAAAGTTTATTGTGTCAACCTGACTGATAAACATGTGTGGGACTAATTAAAGGCGGAGAGATAAGTGGTTTGAGGAGCCTCACCTTTCTAGTTCTCAGGTCTCTTGCTTTCTGATGGTTGGGCCAGGGTGCAGCTGCCTTAGCCAGTTCCCTGCTTCAGCTGGCAAGAATCATTTCATGCAAGACATCCCTGAGGAAAAGCCACATGGACCTACCCAGAAGCAGCCCTGGGTGCTGGAGCAGCCATGTGGAGACCCCTGCCTGCGCTGAGATGCTGACATGTTCACTGATTCGGCTTTCCTCCTGCAGTCAGCATCATTGTGTCTGTTTTGTGAGATGGAGGAGGACTTTGTGGCTTGGTGTCAGACATATGGGCTAATGTTGGACTTACAGGCTTGGGCAGCACTGGGTTGGGATGTTTTCTTGATGTGCACTTAACTTTATATAAAACTCATTCTCATACATATGAGTTGTTGTGGATTTTTTTCTCTCCGTATGCCCAGACTAATGAAGTATGTAAGACAAAGTCAGTCCATCCTTGTCTCTAAGGAACTCCAGATCCTACCTCATCCAAGACAGATTTTTTGTTCTATTGGCAGTCCATGGTACTTTCAATATTCCTCACCAGTACCACAATTCAAATGCTGTGATTCTTCTTTTATCTCTCTTGTTTAATGCCCAACTTTCACATGCATATGAGTACAACAACTGAGAGAAAATTGGTGGACTCTTTACCTATCAGATATTAAAAGGGGATTGTATGATAATTTCTCCAAATATAAATTTGTGGACTGAGATAAAATAGACCAATTTCTCCCAAAACTTAAACTACCACAATCCAGTCAATATGGTCAGTCATTTGAATTTAAGTATAACATAGCTTTAGAAGTTTTTTGCAGTGAATTAGAGAAAAATAACTGAATGAATGAATAACTAAGAAAACTACAGTAAACAAAGGAAGAAATAAAACCTGCACATGACATGATTGTCTACATAGAAAATCCTAAAGAATTTACAAGCATACACAATCATATTAGTGAGTTCAGTAAGGTTGCAAGATTCATGGTAAGTATAAAATCAGTACATCTATGTATTATCAATGAACATATAAAAACTAAAATTTAAGATACATAACCATTTATAGTTGTTCAAAAATAAATAAGTAGAATTTGTATGCTTAAAACTACAGAACTGGGGATGAGAGTGATACCATATCTATGTATTGGAATACTCATCATCAAAAAAGATGTCAAGTCTCACTGTTGATAGGTGTGTCTACTTGTTTCTGATTCCGATTGACCTGATATGTAACAGAGCCAACCATTGCCCAGTCCTGAGCCATCCTCCTGATTGCTGTCATGTTGGAACACAGTGTTATAATCACTGTGACAGATTGTCTCATCAAAGGTCGTCTTATTCTCTCTGATCCTCTAGTTTGACAAGCATGATATCCTTCTCCAGAGATAGGTCTCTTCTGATGGTGTGTGCAGCATAAGAGAGACAGCCTTGCCTTTTTTAAGGATCTAAGGAGCGTTCTGACTGCACTTATCCCATGACAGATTTGTTTGTTTTTCTGGAAGTCCATGGTTTATTCAATATTCTTCATGAACACCATAATTCAAAAACATAAACTCTTTGCTGGTCTTACTTATCCTACATGTGAAAATGGCTTGAGTTGGACACACTTTTGTTCTCACAATTTATCTTTGGTTTTTAACATTTGCCAATTTTGATTTATCATTAAATTTCTTGATTGGTGCTTGTGTGGGCACTGATTCATGTAAATAAAATTCTTAACAAATTCATCATTTTCATAGTTTACCATGAAGTTTCTTTTTGATCTAATTGTGGGGATTTCTGTTTTCTTCATATTTGGTTGCAATCCATATGAATGTACTAACTACTTCTAGTGAATTCCCTTTCCAAAAGCAAGAATGTGTCATCTGCATGTTGTAGAATATTAGTGAGTCTTCCTCCAACCCTGAAGCTGTATTTTCCTCCATATAGTATAGATTTCCTAAGTATTTTCTCAGCATATAGATTTTATAAGTATACTGAAAATATAACTTCAATGAACACGTTTTCTTATTTCAAACTGAGCAATGTCTGGATATCCTGTTTGAAATCTTGGTCTATGAACAGGTTGATAATGACCACAATTAAGTGTTCTAGGATTCATGTTCTTTTTTTTTTTTTAACATTTTATTAGGGGCTCATACAACTCGTATCACAATCCATACACACATCAATTGTGTAAAGCGCAT
>NW_022103900.1:36320781-36406835 GCF_000313985.2 Echinops telfairi
TGAAGACAAATGGGTGCATAAGCAAATGTGGTGAAGAAAGCTGATGGTGCCCGGCTATCAAAAAGTATAGCGTCTGGGGTCTTAAAGGCTTGAAGATTCATGTTCTTTACAACATACAGGTTTGATTCAATTTCTATCAAATTTCCAGCAATAAAAATAGTAGTTATAGACAATGTTATTCTAAAGTTATATAGACAATAGCTAGAGAAATTTTGGAAAAGAATAATGTGGGAGGAATTGTGAATCCAATACCAAGACATTTCATAGATTCAGAAACCATGATAGTGTGGTAGTAGAATATGCTAAGGAGCCCTGGTGGCATAGAGTTTATGTGTTCAGCTTCCATTTGCAAGTGTGACACTTCAAAACCACCAGCAACTCAGAGAGAAAGATGGGACTTTCTACATCCATAAAGAATTACAGGGACCTTACAGGGACAGTCATATTCTGCCCTATAAGGTCAGTATAAGTCGACAGCGGCTCAATGACAGTGAGAATGTCAAAAAGTATTTCTGCAAAATAGTAGAATCCTTTATTAAATAAAAAAAATCAAAATGTGGAGGTATTATTATTATTAGGCATGTCCTCCATGCAAGTCGATGGTAAGGAACACTAGTTATTCAATAGGTAACTGTTGGAATGGTAACCAAAATATCAGTGGCTTGTAATTACTAATTGCTCACTCTGAGGCTCCCCACTCTGTAAACATGTACAGCATTGGGGAGTTTATGGAGTAGTGCTGCTCTTTCCTATGAGTCGGACTGACCAGATGTCATTGGACTTGGCTCGTTTGATTAATTCTGAACACTTCTGAAATCAGCTTTTCCATCTCTCGAACCCTTATCAGAAGAATTATGCACTATATCTATCTATCTATCTATCTATCTATCTATCTATCTATCTATATATCTATATCTATATATATACCATGACAAAACAGAACATACTGTGTTCTTTTTAAATGAACTTTGAGTTGGGGGAATCAAAAACAATGTCTTTTGGGGAAAGATCAAGGCTATCGTGTGGATGAATAAGATTCCCAAGGAAATTCTGATAGAGCAGTCCCTGCTACCCCTGGATTGAGGGAAAATGACTGAGCATCTCTTTCCTGATCTTCTTCTCACCACTGCAGTTTTCAGTTTTCTTAAAGCATTTTCATAATAAGCCTCTGTAATTGCCTTAAGTCCTTCCAAAAAATCAATTAAAATGACCCCTTTGGAATTCCAAAATACACTTGCCATAACTTCTGTAGCTCATCTTTCTGCTGGAATTAAACAAACTCAGAAAACCCCCTTGGAAGTTACTGTTTTTATTGGATTTGTTGATTGAAGTGAGACTGGCGATCAATGATAGAATTTTTGCGAAATCAATGACTTTATCACTAATTCCCTTTGTTTTTTTCTTCCAGAAACACTGAAGGAAACTGTGCATGTGGGCTTCTCCAGATTGAAAACGCAGAAATCAAATTGATGACATCTGCAGGAAGAGATGATGGAGTAACTCAATATTAGCAAATAAAACCAGGCCAGCGGCCCATTGTGTAATAGACTATCAATCACTCATATATAAGTTCAGGTTGAAGCTGAAGAAAATGAAAACAAGTACACAAGAACCAAAATACGACCTTGAGTATTGCCCCCCTGGATTTCAAGAATATCTAAGAACCGACTTGACACACTGCACACTAATGACAGAAGACCTGATGAGCCGTGGGAGGATACCGAGAGTATCACTCATTAAAAAGGTCATTAAAAAGACAAGAAGAAGGAAAAAAAGTAGATGTCAGCAGGGACTCTGAAATTAGCTCTTAAACTTAGAGTATCTAAAGCAAATGATATCAATGATGAAGTAAAAGAACTGAATGGAAAAATTCAAAGCACACTTCAAGAACATAAAGTAAAATATTATAAGGCAATGTGCAAAGCATAATATTAGCAAACCCAAAAGGAAGCATATTTCTTCTTTATGGACTGTTCTTAGTGAGGAAACTGTTGAAAATTGTTCACGTTGGGTAACCCTACTTGTATTTGAAGTAGCAATGACATACATATCACAACAGTACACAAACCACCACAGTCCAAAAAAAACCTGAAAGATAAGTGATCGATCTTGATTCAAAACAGAGAGTACCAAAAAGATGTACTTATGTTTTATATACTGTACCAAGTAATTTAACTTGTGGATCATAACAAACTATGTGTAACTTTGAGAAGAATGGGAGCTCCATAACCTTTCATTGTGATTATTCAGAATTGTACGTGGATCAAGAGGCAGTTGGGCAAGCATAAGGGAACATTGCATAGTTTAACATCAGGAAAAGGTTTATCTTCTCACTATACTTAATCTATATACTGGATTATATGAGGAAGAACGCAGTCTCAGAATTGGAGAAAGGCTTATGAACAACTGCAATATGCACATGACACAACCTTGCTTACTTGCTGAAATTGAGGAGGACTTAAAGCACTTGCTTCTCAAAATCAAGGACTGCAGCCTTCAGTATGGATTGTGAGTCAATGGAAGACCAACATCGTCACAACTGCACCCATATGTGACAGCATGATAAATGGAGAAGAGATTTAAGTTGTCAAGGAATTTGTCTTGCTTGGATGCACAATCAGTGCTTATGAAGCAGCAGTCAAGAGACCAAAAGCTCCATTGCATTAGGGAAATCTGATTGATGCACAAGAGCTCTAAAGGTTTTGAAAAACTAGGATGTTACTTTAAAGACCAAGGTGTCCCTGACTCAAGCCACGATATTTTCAATTGTCTGATATGCATGTGAAAGTTGGATATTAAATAAAGAAGGTAGAAGAGGAATCTACACATTTGAATTGTGGTCCTGACAAAGAATCTTGAAAGTACTATGGACTGCTAAAAAACTCAAACAAAACAAAACAAAAAATCTATCTGACTTGAAA
Organism: Echinops telfairi; assembly: GCF_000313985.2. Lineage (NCBI taxonomy): Eukaryota > Metazoa > Chordata > Mammalia > Afrosoricida > Tenrecidae > Echinops > Echinops telfairi. The sequence goes on from NW_022103900.1 coordinate 36,323,703, forward strand.
GAAGTATGGCCAGAGTGCTCCTTTGAGGCAAGGACGGTGAGACTTTGTCTTACATACTTTGGGCATGTTGTCAGGAGAAACCGGTCCCTGGGAAACATCGTTATGCTTGGTAAAGTAGAGGGGCAGTGAGAAAGAGAAGGGCTCTCAAGAGATGGATTGACACAGTGGCTGCAATGCTGGCCTCTAGCTTAGCGATAATTGTGAGGATGGTGCGGGGCTGAGCAGTGTTTTGTTTTGGTCACTGTGGATCAGAACCGACTAGATGGCACCTAGCAACAATTGCAACAGAAATACCACTGAAAATGGTCACTGTTGATCAGAACCAACTAGATGGCACCTAGCAACAACTGCAACAGAAATACCACTGAATGATCTTCAGAAAAATTGTTCAAGTAACTCGGTGGAGTAAGATCAGTCTTTCTGAAAAAGAGAATGGGAGCCATGAGATATTCAACAACTAATTCTTACAAGTCTTTCCATGTTATTTTGAAGTTTACAATAGAGCTACCAGGGGGTACTCCAACCCCCCCCCCAAAAAAAAAAGCAACGGATTTTATTTTCAAAACTATGTACCTATATACTCGAGTATAAGCTGACCTGAATATCAGTGGAGGCACCTAATTTTACCACATGCATGTATACGGTATTTAAAAAAAAAATTTAACAAAACATCTGTGTAACCTTCAAAGTACTCTTCATTACACTTAATACATTGTCAAATCTGTGATTCCATTCTTGGAAACTCATCTGTTTAGATGTCTGATTGAACCTCCTTTGTTTTTTCCTTCACTTTTTTTAGGTCGCCATATCACCATCCTTCCATACCCCTCTTCATTTGTGGAAACAAAAGAAGTCACACAGAGTGAAGACAGGTGAGTATGGTGCATGTGGCAAGAGAGGCATGCTGTTTTTTGCCTCAAACTGCCACACTGAGATGGCTGCATGAGCAGGTGCATTGTCCTAGTGCCAAAACGAGCCCCCGTCTGCCATAAATCAGGTATTTTTGTGACACACTGTTATTCAATCTTTTCAGAACCTCTAAGTACAAGAAAACTTGATTAGCAGTCTGACATGGTGGAATGAACTCCAAATGCACTATGAGGCAACATTTTTGTCTGTTCAGGAAGTTAATGGACATCCAGAACAAGGTTTATCATCAGTCGACATTTCACCTGTTTTGATATGAGAAAACCACTTGTATACTTGAGTTTTCTCCATAACTCTGTCCTTGTAAGCTGTGTTCAACATCACAACAGTTTTGTGGCGTTTTTCCCAAGCAGAAAACAAAATTTCACAGCCTCATGCTGTTCTCTTAAATAGGCCAACACAAAAAATGTGGTTCATGAGAAATTGCTTATATGAAAAAATTCATTGTGACCAAAGGGGACCTTTCCAGGTGATGCCACTGGGTGTACCAACTCAGAACAAGTTGCTTGATGCTCTCCTAATCAGAAAAATGGGTGCTTTTTTGGGTACCCCCTGATATATGTAAACTATAAATCTATTAAAAGAATTAGGATAGAAATCATAGAAAATTTTTAGGTTAAGGCTAGACAAAATTCTTAAGTTTCACACTGAAACCAAAATCCATAAAAAGGAAATGTTGCGTATTTGCTGTTGGTTAGTTAGTTCAGATTCATGATGACATTAACTATAAAAGAATGAAACACTGTATTTCCCTTGCCAATATCATGATTCTTGGCATGCCTGAGTGCATCAAATATCAGTTAACAATTGATATTAAGTGTAGATTATTCTAACATTACAATTTAATCATTTAGCCCTAATTAAAATCTCAAGGAGGAAAAGATAGTCTGCAAATCGGGCTATCTGCTGACCACATAGCTGACAAGGGATCTGTTGTTGTGTGCTGTTGATCAATTCCAACTCATGGTGATGCTGGACAAGAGTCCAACTGTCCTGGGTGTGTTTGTCCTATGTTGTACTTGTTTATGAGAGCAGATTTCCAGTTCTTTGAGTCCACAGAACAACTGGTGTGTTTGAACCACTGGCCTTTCAGTTTGCAACTGAATTTTGAACCATTGCATAAGAATCCCTTGACAAAGGGCTAGTTTTTATAATATAGTAGGGGGAATAAAAAAGTTGTGAAAATGGAATTAAATAATAAAGGAGATTTCTTGCCAGATTTTTGAAACCTCCTGCAAAATAAACTCTCAAACAGAAAAGTATAACACAGACAATCCAGAGAGAGGAAGAGCAAAATGCATTTGGAAACATTTCATCACGATAGTAGAAACCCAGAATCTGCTTGCACGGTTCTTAAGTGTATTACATCCCAGTGGATCCTCACTGTCCACAGACTAGCAATGTGAACAGTCCCAATGTCAGACAAAGAACATTGCAAAGTAGTTCTTAGAAACTGTACTTAGAGTGGAATGGAACGCCTTACCATTAGATCTCCCTTTGGATTCCCTTTCAATTTATCCTTAATTTTTAATATTCTGTTTTTACTTAGATGGAGGTCTTTCACTGTTTTCCCTGATCATTGTTTCTAGCTCCCTTTCCCCCCTATTCTTTGCCCTTGTTGCATATGTTTTTCTCTATAATGAAGCCAGGATTCATGAAGACAGTAACTGAAATAATAATTACCAAGGGGCACAAAAGGGGAGGGTGTTGGAAATGGGAAGTCAGCACCAATGGGTACAAGAAGGAGGAAAATATTCCAGTTGATTGTGGTGATGAATGTATAGCCCTTCTTAATATTATTGAGCTATTGGATTGTGTGATGTGTTAATTATAGCTCAATAAAACTTTTCTTTCAAGAGGCTATTAAATGTGCACATAAAATATGTTTAGTGACATTAGCTATTAAGGAAATGGAACTAAGCTATGAAGGAAATGGAAATTAAAATCACAATGACATGACTACACACTTATCTTAATTTCTAAAATTAAAAAACAATGATGACAACATTCTTTTGTCTGGCAAAGATGCAATAAAATTGGATCAATCATGCTTTACTGATGTAATATGGTGGTGCCAACTTGAAAAACAACTTGGCAGTTTCTGAAAAAGATAAATTTGCCCTGCCATGCAGTGTTAAAGTGTTGAAGAGCATGGATGTTCTTTTAAGGACTAAAGTGTACCTGATCCAAGCATTTTTCAATTGCCTCATATGCTTGTGAATGTTGGCTATCGAATAAAAAAGGCCAAAGACAAACCAATGCATTTGAATTATGGTGCTGATTAAGAACAGGGAAGTTACCATGGACTGTCAAAAGAACAGACAAATCTGTCTCAGAAGAATGTTTGTTAGAAGCAAGGATGGGAAGGCTTTGCCTCACATACTTTGGATATGATTTAAAAGTACCTTGGATTTCCAGGGAACAACATTTCTGTTTTGGAGAGGGTGTAAGCAGAATGTTCTTTGCAAGGGAGGATGTCCAATGTTATCAGGAGAGGCCAATCCCTGCGAAAGGACACCATCTTTTAAAGTAAGGGTGTGATTTCCCCAGCTGCATGTAAAGTCAACAAATGCAAGCAGGAGCTCCCCCAGTTGGGCCTTCAGAGTTGCCCTAGGTGGAGGGGAGTGGCCTGGAGGCCGCTAGTGGCTTGTGAAAGGAAAGAGAGTGAGAGAAGATGAAAAAGAGAGAAAGAAGAAAACAAAGACTGGAGCAACAATGCCAAGCAAATGAACACCCATTCACATGTACAAAAATACAATGCACGGACTAAACAAAAATGAAAACAGTAAAACAAAAGAAAACAACAAAAAAAGGAGAACTGAATCTGCTGAGACTGGAAGGAAAGAGAGACTAAATAGAAGAAGAGGAGGAAAGAAGAAAAAGTGAAAGAAGAACAAAAGAAACAAAGACAAAGAAGAGAAAAAGAAAGCAAAGGAGAGAAAATTTTAAAACTAGAGAAAGAGATAGCTGAACCCCATGCCATGTGCAGCACTGTCTTAGGGGACAGGCTGTAGCTCTTCCCACTGGGTGGGCAGAGTTGCCCTAGGCAGAAGGTAGGGGTCTGAAAACCAGCAGTGGCATGTGGAAGGAAAGAGAGGGAGAGGAGAGAATCATAAAAGCAGAGAGAGAGGAGAAGAGAACGAATAAAGAGAGAAGGAAAAAGAGAAGAGAAACAAGGAAAAAACTCAACTGTGCTCATTGAGATTGGCTGTGATGGTAAAGAGGGAAGGAAGAGAGAAGGAGGAAATAAAGAATAAAGCCATAGCTGATCCCTGATTACCTGAATGTGGGGCCAGAGGGGTTTAAACAAAAACCCTATCAGTGGGTGCCCACCTTCCCGATATGATCACTGAAGACAAATGTGTACATAAGCAAATGTGGTAAAGAAAGCTGATGGTGCCTGACTATCAAAAGATATAGCGTCTGGGGAGGCCTGAATATAAACAAGTGGCCATCTAGCTCAGAAGCACAAAGCCCACATGGAATAAGCACACCAGCCTGTGTGACCACAAGGTGTCGAAGGGATCAGGTATCAGGCATCAAAGAACAAAAAATCTTATCATTGTAAATGAGGGTGAGTGCAGAGTGGAGACCCAAAGCCCATCTGTAGGCAACTGGACACCTCATTACAAAAGGGTGATGGGGAGGAGATGAACCAGTCAGGGTGGAGGGTAGTAACGATGAAACGTACAACTTTCCTCTAGTTCCTAAATGCTTCCTCCCCCCATTATCATGATCCCAATTCTACCTTACAAATCTGGATAGACCAGAGGATGTGCAATGGTACAGATAGGAACTGGAAACAGAGGGAATCCAGGACAGATGATCCCTTCAGAACCAGTGGTGAGAGTGGCGATACCTAGAGGGTGGGGGAAGGGTGGGGTAGAAAGAGGGAACCGACTACAAGGATCTACATATAACCTCCTCCCTGGGGGATGGACAACAGAAAAGTGGGTGAAGAGAGATGTCAGACAGTATAAGATATGACAAAATAATAATATATAAATTATCAAGGGTTCAAGAGGGAAGGGGGAACAGGAAGGGAGGGGGGGAAATGAGAAGCTGATAACAAGGCCTTAAGTGGAGAGCAAATGTTTTGAGACTGATGATGGCAACAAATGTACGAATGTACTTGACACAATGGATGGATGGATGGATTGTGATAAGAATTGTACGAACCCACAATAAAAAGATTTTTAAAAAAGTAAGGGCAGTGAACACAAGGAAGACCCTTGACAAGATGGATAGGGACCATGGCTGCAATAAGGGGCTGTAAGACAACAATAAGTGTGAGGATGACCCAGGACGGGTCAGTGTTTTGTTTGTAAATATAGAGAGTTGCTATGAGTTGAAATGGACTAAACCGCACCTAAAAGTCATTACAACCATGCAGATTGGCAAGTATTCTTTCTGGATAGTCATCCTAAAGGAAGAAGAACTTGTGCCTACAGAAAACCTGTAAACACATGAACATAAACTTCCAAAACATGGAAGCAAGTCAGCTGTCTTCAATGAGTGGTTATATAAAGAGGGTTATGCACTTACCAAAGTTCCTTAGTAGCACAAATAGTTTGGTCTGAGTGCACACCAGCAATGTTATGGAAAAAAGGCCTGACAATCTGCTTTTGTGAAAATCAGCCAAGAAAATACTACAGCGGAGTTCTGATTAATACATGCAAAGCGAAATGGACTTGACAGCAAGTCTCCTTTAATTAAAAAAAAACCTCATTATTATGGAACACTATGCAGTGATAACAATAACAATCCATTGATTCTTGCAATAATCTGGACCAATTTGTTGAGAATTTTGCATAGTAAGAACCAGCAAACCTCCAAAAGTAATATACTAGATGACTAATTTCATGTAACATTTTTAGGATTGAAGACCAAATGAGTGAGGGACTGTTTAGGTTGACTGAAAGAGGGTCATGGGATGGAATTGAGAATGCTGGAATTGAGCCACACGACTTATCCCTGTGTTGATGGAGTTACTTTGTGACTTGAATATATCAATGTCATTATCTTGGTTGTGATATTGTACTACAGTGCTGCATTCATGTTCCTATTGAGAGAACCTGATAAAAAACCTACAGATCATTTCTCTCTATTATTTCTTACAATTACATGATCACCTATAATTATCTCAAAAATTATCATAAATCTTCCATGAAAACATGTCTGACAAAGAACTTAGGCTCAGAATACATAAACACTTCTGTGTTAGTCTGGGTAGACTAGTGAAATGAATTCATAGATACTCATATGCATATAAGAAAGAGCTTTATATAAAAGAATAATTGTATATTAAGAAAGCATCCAAGCCCAGTCCAGTTCAAGTCCTTAAGTCTCATAGTAGCCCATATGTTACATACCAATCTATAAATTCCTCTTCAGACTCATGGACACATGCAATAATGCTGAATTCAGGAAGATTACAGGCCAGTGGTTGGAAAGTCTTGTGGATCCAGTGGTGGTGGAAGCATCTCAGTGCTGGTGTAGGTCTCTGTGTGGCTCCTCCAGCTTCAGGGCTCTAGCTCCATCAGCATAGCTCCATGTGGTTTGTTTGCAAGAAGACAAAGCAGAGAGAAAGTGTCTCCCACCTCCAGGGAGGGAAACAAGAGTTCCCAGAATCCTCAGGAGAAGGCCATGCCCACACAGAGGCCTCATTAGTCATGATTTGGTTGACAGGCTCGACTCCACCCCTTTGCAAGTTGACAATGGATTATCTAACTTCCACAACTTCCAACACACCACTAAGAAAATTAGAGAATATACCATTAAAATGAAGTAAAGATTGTGCAAAAACTTTGCTGAAAAGCACAAGGAAAATGATTCCAAATGAATCCAGGAAATTTAAATTCCGAAAAGTACAATTCTATCTTAGATTCCAGCACACAGGAAAATGGCATAAAATGCTAAGTATTCATTAGGATGTAAAGCTATCACCAAAATTCAAACCATTTGTCATCCAGTCAATTCTTTGTCTTAGTGACTGACCCTATAGAACAGAGTAGAACTGTTCTTGGCTTTCGGAGAGTGTTAATCGTTGCAGGAGCAAACATCTTCATCTTTATCCTATGGAGTGGATTCAGACAGCTGTCCTTGCAGCTAGTAGCCTAATTTGTAGCATACCATGCCACCAGAGCTCCTTAAAAACAACACAAACTCACTGTTATTGATTGATTCTGACTTATCGGGACCCTGCCTATAGGATGTTCAAGACTGTAAAGTTTTACACGAGCACACAGCCTCATTTTGCTCCCATGGAGTGGTTGATGGGCTTTAACTTTAGATCTTGAATAGAGCAGCCTAATGGCTAGTCATATCATACGGCTGTTTGTTATTGAGCTGTATAATAGCCCCAAGAGGAAACTACCATATTTCCATCAGTAACCAATGAAACAAACAAGAATAAAAACCCCAAATTCACTGCCATTGAGTTGATTCCAATTCAATAGCAAAGCACATACATAAATTATGACATATTCACACCACTGAACACTTTGAGTTGGCAGGACCAATATTTACAAAACAACCCTTTTAGATATACTACACAAACATAATGGTAGATGAGACATGAAGGTAGAATAACAACATCAAACAAGGAATGTGCTATGTGTTTCCACTTTTAAACCCTTCAAAGCTGATTTTAATATCATATGGTGCTATTAGTCAGAGTACTCTTTCAAGTCAATTGCCTCTTTTGCTTAATCGAGCCATACTCTGTTCTATTCTCAGTAACACAAACAACTACCACTGATATTTACATTTTGAAAATTGGTTTTAATAATTAAAATAAATTTGTGAAAATGATTAAAAGAAGTACTTCACACAGAGTATGTGCTGTGTAAATTTTATTTACTTATGTGACTAAACGTGCTTTTCTGATAACAAATCATTAACTTCACCTCCTGCTAATTTTGACACAGCCTATTTTGCAGAGTTTACGTGAACAGTATTTAAAACTTCATATTAAAAATGGACAACTACCCAGGAAGAAGAACAAGGTGTCACAATTGGAGGAAGTCTTGTTAACAAGCTGAGGTTATGCTACGAACAAATTTGCTTGCTAAAAATGAGGATTTGAAGTGTTGCTGGTGAAAAACAAGGAATACAGAGGGAGAACTTTAGAATGAGTTCCAATTTAATATAGAGAAAATAAAAATATTCATACCTGAATAAATAGACAACATGATGATACATGGATAAAATAGTGATGTTGCCAAGGATTTTATTTTACTTGGACCATAATCAATAATCATGGATGTAGCGGTTGAGAGATCAAGTGACATATTGCATCAGGCAAATCTGCTGCAGCACAAGGTCTGTGAAGCTTTGATGAGCAAAGCTTTGATGTCACTTTGAGGACTAAGGTGCCCTTGACTCATCGCTTGGTATTTCAATTGCTCCATATGCACATGACAATGGATAGACAATGGATAGTGAAGACCAAAGGAGAATTCAAATGATGGTGCTGGAGAGGAATATCACAACTACTATGGACTGCCAGGAAAACAAACAACTCTCTCTTAGAAGAAGTACAGCTGGATGCTTCTAAGAGGAAAGGATGGTTAAGATGTCATCACATAATTTGGACATGTTATCAGGAGAGATCAGTCCTTGGAACAGGATACCTTGTCTGTTAAAGTAGAGGGTCAGCCAAAAAAACAAACCAAAGCAAAAGGAAGACCCTAAACAACGTGCACTGGCACAGTTGTGGAAACAATAGGCTCAGAAATAATCATGCTGATGATAACCAAAGGCAGGCAATGTTTCAATCCATGGTGCACGGGGTCACTATGAGTGGGAACTGACTAGATGACATCAAACAAGAGCAACCCCCTTCATCTCTCAGCTTACTATACTGTGTGATGGCTTGCCAGTGCTGTAATAATGGAAGCTCTGTCACAGATGTTTAAATACCAATAGGATTTCCCAGGGTGGAAGGTTTCAGCAGAATTTTAAACTAGTCTGGGCAGAAAGACTTGGAGGTCTTCTTAGAAAAATTAGCCCATGGAAATTCTGAATCCCTTTAGAATATTGTCGTTGGAAGATGAACGCCCGAGGAGGAAAAGAACTCAAAACACAGTCTTCAACAAAGGACTTTAACCCACTAACAGTTGTGAAGATGCCACAAGACCAAGCAAGATTTCGTTTCATGGCACATAGGGTGATCATAAATTGCTGTTGACTTGATGGATAATAACAATAGCTCTAACTATAGATATGGGAATAAAATGTGTAAAATATTTGAAAAGTTATAAATATAAAAAGGCATGCCATTTTCAACCTATTATTTTTATTTAAGTTTGATGCTTTGATATAGCTTTCTTTGCACCTGTACATAAAAATAATTTCATGTTCATAAAATATTTCATATTGAAGTATATAAAATACATTGCTTTATAATATCAACTAATGTCATTAATTAAAAATAATTGACAGTTTTATTTTTAAAATGGAATAATTAAGTTCCCTATTTATATATTTATTTCTAAATTTATTTATGATATGCCATATAAATTATTTTATAACGTGTAATACAATCATAATTTAGAAATATTCATTGCACAATATGTTATGTGTTATTTGCTAAAGCTAAAAATGAAAGTAAAATATTAAACAATCCTTCAACAACTCAAATGATGAATTCCTCAACTGCAGTATAGACAGAAAATGATTGAGTCCAGATAAGCCCAAGGTGAACAATGAAGCAAAGGGAAATGCTTCCCAGAAGATGTGTTATTTAAATGGACTCACTACAATTCCTTGAAGAACTACTTGTATCTGGAAATCTGTGTTAAAAGTAACAGAAATGGAATGAGGAGAGTTACATAGAGAAGAGATCAGAAGCAGCTAGTGGCAGATGTTACTATGGTTTACAGTATCCGGGGATTATTTTCTTATCTTCAGGGTAAGGAGATGTATGCTCCTAAATGGACTTTAGATCGATAACTTTGGCAAAAATGGCAATTTCTCAACCTTCTAAGAAACAGAGGGGGAAAGTACCTGAACTAAGAAGGTATTGGCAATGAAAATATGAAGAAAATGTATTTTAAAAATCCTGACTATAGAATTTATAGAAATTGTGTATTTGTTGCAATGTGGGAGAAGAAATAATATATGACGTTTAGATTTTAGTCTAATATATGTTTATGGCATCATTCTATTTAGGACCATGTACTGGTGTCAAGGAATAAGGAATATCATTGCTGACGTCAGATGGATCTTGGCTCAAATCAGAGGCTAACAGAAAGTTTCATGGACTAGGCAAAGGCACTTGACTGTGCAGACCATAAGAAACTGTGCATAACCTGGAGAAGAATGGGAATTCCAGAACTCTTTATTGTGCTTGTGAAGAACTTGTACATGGATCAAGAAGCAGTTGTATAAACAGAAAAAGGGAATACTGCGTGGTTTAGAATCAGGAAAGGTGTGCATCAGGGTCGTATCCTCTCTCCATACAACTTCAATATGTATGTTGAACAAATCATTAGAGAAACTGGATTATGTGAAGAAAATTGTGGCGTCAGGATTGGAGGAAGTCTTATTAATGACCTACAGTATACAGCTGACACAAACAAGTTTTCTAAAATTAAGGAGTAATTTAAACACTTGCTGATGAAGATCAAAGATTGTAGCCTTAAGTATAGATTAAAACTCAATGTAAGGAAAACCAAAATCCTCACAACTGGACGTAACCAATAGGTAACATCATGATAAATGGAGAAAAGGTTCAAATTGTCAAGGATTTTCTTACTTGGGTCCACAATCAATGCTCATGAAAGCAGCAGTCAAGAGATCAAAAGATGCATTGTATTAGGCAAATCTGCTGCACAAGACCTCTTTAGAGTATTGAAGAGCAAGAACATTACTTTGAGGATTAAGGTGTGGCTGACCCAAACCATGGTATTCTCCACTGCAGCATATGCACGTGGAAGGTACACATCGAAGAAGGTAGATCGTAGAAGAATGGATGCATGTGGATTGTGGTGCTGATGAAGAATATTGAAAGTATCGTGGACTGCTAAAGGGACAAACAGATCTGTATTAGAAAAAAGTAAGGCCAGAGTGCTTCATAGAGGAAAGCAGGGCAAGACTTTGTCTTGGATCTTTCGGGCACATTGCCAGGGGAGATCAGGCCCTAGAGAAGGACATCATGTTTGACAAAGTGAAGGGGTGGTGAAAAAAGAGGAAGGCCTTTGATGAGGTAGATTGACACAGTGGCTTCCCTGGAACAATTGTAAGGATTATTCCTCACACATGAAACATACAAAAAAGCAAACCTCAAGTAAGGCCCAAGGAAGTTGAATTTTCAAGGGAAAAAGGAGGCAACAAAAGAGATTGAAAAGCATTATTTAGAGCACACAAAAAAAATGTCATAATATACCAATTAGAAAAAGAAATATCAGAGTACAGTGTGAAAGCTCACAGAAAAATGGAGTAAAATGAGAATTCAAGAGTAAGTGTGAGTGGTACAGATAGGAACTGAAAATACAGGGAATCCAGGGTGGATGAGCCCTACAGGACCAGTGGTGTGAGTGGCGAAACAGGGAGGGTAAAGGGAGAATGGGTAGGAAAGAGGGAACCGATTACAAGGAACTGTGTGTGACCTCCTCCCTGGGGGACAGACAACCTAAAAGTGGGTGAAGGGAGACGTCGGACAGGGCAAGATATGACAAAAATACCAATTTATAAACTATCAAGGGCTCATGAGGGAGGGGAAAAATGAGGACCTAATGTCGGGGGTTTAAGTGGAGAGAAAATGTTTTGAGAATGATGTACAAATGCGCTTTACACAATTGATGTGTGTATGGATTGGGATAACAGTTGTATGAGCCCCTAATAAAATGTTTAAAAAAAAAAGAGTAAGTGTGAGAAGGTAAAGTAGAAGCTACTGCTGTTGTTGATTAGGTCAAATTTATTGAGTATTGGGAAATGTCCTAAAGATTGCACAATCAGTGTAATTTGAGAAAGGGAAGCAAGCTTCATAATATTAAATCTGTATGTGTCAGTGTAATTTTTTTTTAAAGTGACTTTTCCACTTTTTCTGGAAGTTTCTCAAAATATTTTTTGGTTGGGAAACTATTTTTGTTTACTTGGAAATTGAAGAATGCTTAATATTTGTTGAGAGTAGCTCCCAAGGCCATTTTGGATGAATGCTCAAAGGCATCTGGATTTTAAATTCTGGAATGGGACCAAGGGACTTCTTAGTGATAGAAATTGCAGGCTTATTCCCCATGAAATTCTACCCTTCAGTTGCCAAGATCATATAAAAAAGCAAACATTAGACTTTTCTGTACTTTGGAAGAAGTGATATAGTATTATAGACACCTCATTTCCATTCCAACTGGGAAGTTCAAGAAAATGTCTTATGCCAATAGAATTAAATATTAATTTCTCTTCATATAATTTTTATGTTGGATAAGTTTTTATTTTTCTAATTCCCTTTTCAATATTGAAGGATTTATGGAAAGGCTGGGTTAATGACAATGAAGCCTTATGTACCACATATTTTATTTTAAAAGCAATATAAAAGTGTCACTCACCATTTTATATTAAATTAGAAGAAACAAATACCAAATTCTGAACATCAGAAAATGTCCAGGTACTTCTCATGAACATGTATGTAGTAGACAATTTCTTTTAATATAAATAGCATTATGTTCTCTATATGAAAGAAATGTTGCTAGTAGTGCTAAGTCATCTTTAATGTAACACTCACAACATGTTTTCATGAGGAAATATGAATAATTATGCTACCATACTGAATTAAAACATTAGAATTTAAAAGTGATTTCTGATTTTTATGTTTTTGAAATTTGGGCTGTCAATTTTAACAAAAACAAACACCCGTTTTTCACAGGTGAGAGCTTTGCTATCACCACAAAGATGATTCCTTTATTTTATAAAGGAAAAGGTGAGGCTGAGAGTCCAAGTTCCAAAGGGCATATGAATAATTAAATATTTAAGATTCAAAGTTCTACTTCCTGATTAAAGGTTCATTCATCCATAAAGCACTCCCTTAAGCATTTATTTTAATCATCTTTTTACCAGAATAATGTCTTTCTTCTCCTAATTTACTGTTCGGAGAAATTAGGGGTAGAGATAAGGTAAAAAAGAAAGAGAATGAAGATTTTCTTTTTCAATAATTTTCTAATTTGATCATCAGCCCCTTAATTGTAGATGATTAAACTAAGAATCCTGATAATCTACTCACAAATACTTTATTTTCATTACCTAGACTGTGGCTGTTTTTGATAGGTGCCATTGAGTTAATTCCAAAAGCGACCTTATGTACAATGGAAGGAAACAGCAACCAGTCCTGGCCTATCCTCATAATTGCTCTTGCAATTATGAAGGATTTTTCTCTGTTTCACAGCTACTTTCCTAGACCAAACATGCTGCGCTTCTTTAAGAACTAGTAGGTTTCTCCTGATAACATACCCAAAGTACAGGAGACAAATGTCTTCCAATCCTTGCCTCTAAAGAGCATTTGGTGGTACTTCTTCCAAGATAGACCTGTTTGTTCTTTTGGTATTTAATGATCCTTTTAATGTTCTGTACCATTTCCATAGTTCAAATGCATTGCTTTCTTTGATCTTCCTTATTCAATGTCCAGCTTTCACAGGCATATGAGGTGATTGAAAATACCATGGCTTGGATCAGATAAGTGTACCTTAATCCTCAAAGTAACATCCTTGCTTTTTAACACTTTAGAGAGGGCGTGTGAAGTAGATTGACCTAATTCAATACCTCATTGGATCTCTTGACCCTGGGTTCCATGAGCATTGATAGTGGATCCAAGTAAGATAAAATCCTTGACAAGTTCAATATTTTCTCTATTTATTATGATGTTACTTATTGGTCTAGTTGTTAAAATCTGGGTTTTCTTTACATTGAGTTGTAATCCATACTGAAGCTGCAAACCTTGATCTTCATTAACAAGTTTTTCATATTTGTATTTGTTATATAACAGAAACCCTGATATTTTAGAAGGATGTCAATGCCAAATTTATTGAAAAAAAACAACAACAGTTGAAATGCAGACACAGTTTTTTCAAGACTTCTCATTAGTTAAATGACCCCTAAGTGAATTTCAGAAGTAGATCATGATGGTGAAAGAAACTGACATGATGAAAATGCATATTAGCTGCCTCATTCCTGTACGTCAAGAGTCAGCTATGAATATCCTGCCCTTAAGATCTAGAGGGAATATCCTAAATATCCATTTTATTCCACAGCATTGTTTATAGTTGCCATAGAATGTGTCTTCAACTCCTGACAACTCCATTCAGAACGAAACACTCGTAAGTCCTACAGTGTCCCCAGGTGAGGTAGTTAGTTTATTATGCCAACCTGGCTGATAAACACATGTGTGCTTAATTGAAGGGCGGAGGGATAAATGGCTCGGTGAGCCTCACCTTTCTAGTTCTCGGGTCTCTGGTTTCTGATGGTTGGACCAGGGTGCAGCTGCCTTAGCCAGTTCCCTGCTTCAGCTGGCAAGGCTCACTTCCTGCAAGACATCCCTGAGGAGAAGCCACATGGACCTACCCTGATTCAACCCTGGGTGCTGGAGCAGCCATGTTGAGACCCCTATCAGTGCTGAGATGCTTATACATTCACTCACTCAGCTTTCCTCTTGCAGTCGGACTCATTGTGTCTGTTTTGTGAGTTGTGGGAGGACTTTGTGGATTGGTGTCAGACATATGGGTTAGTGTTGGACTTGTGGGCTTGGGCAGCACTGGGTTGTGATGTTTTCTTGATGTGCACTTATCCTTTATATAAAACTCTGTCTTATACATATGAGTTTCTCTGGATTTGTTTCTCTAAAGTACCTAGACTTACACCCCAGGGATAGTACTTTTCTTGACTGATTATCAGAAGTGGATCACCAAAACATTTTTCCTAGTTCCTCTTAGTAGTGAAACTTTGTTGAAACCTGTTTAGCATAACAGCAACACACAAGATTTTGTAAACCAACAAGAGATTGCTTGGTATGAGCTGTGCCAGCTAGTCCTTTTTCATAAAAGATGAAAACTCTACCCGTGAACTCCCAATGCCTTCTTATTCTCTTATAAGTACTTCTAAGACAGATCAATCCCAAACATCCAAAAATATGAAAAGAATACACAGATCCATTGTACCATAAAGAATGAGTAGACATACCTCCATTTTAAGAAGCAGAATATGAGCAAGAAGTTCGAGCTGCACTGAAATAATTAGCCAAAAACAAGGCTCTAGGAATTTGTAAACTACCAATTGATATCTTTCAATGAGCTGATGAAGCACTGGAAGCACTTATTCCTCTATGCCAAGATATTTGTAAGATAGCCACTCTGTTGACCGCAAGAGATCTCTGCTTATGCCCACCTCAACGAATGGTGACCAAATAGAATGCTCAAACTATAGAAAAATATCATATGCAAATAAAATTTCCTGAAGATCATCCTACCATGGGGCCACAGTGGTACATTGACAGGTAGCTGCCAGAGGTTCAAGCTGGATTCACAAGAGGGTGTGGAAAAAGGGATATCATTGCTGATGCCAGATGGCTCTTGGCTCAAAGCATACAGTTTCAAAAAGATGTTTACTTGTGTTTTCTTGACTATGTGTTAAATTTGACACACACTTGACTGTGTAGATCACAACAAACTGTGGCTAATTTTGAGAAGAATGGGATATGTAGAACACTTTGTTGTGCTGGTGCAGAACTTGTACATGGATTAAGAGCCAGTTGTGCCTCTTAACAAGGAAATACTACATGGTTTAAAATCAGGAAAACTGTGCTTCATGATTGTATCCTCTTACCATAAAAACAACTAAAGAACCAGCTTATATGAAGAATGTAGTATTGGAGGAAGGCTTATTAGCAACTTGCAATATATATGTGACACAACCTTGCTTGCTGAAAGTGGGGAGGACTTGAATCACTTGTTGATGAAGATCAAGGGTTGCAGTCTTCAGCATGGATTACAACTCACGTGAAGAAGACCAAAATCCTCACAAGTGGTCCAATGGGTAACATCCAGATAAATGGAGAAGAGTTTGAAATTATTAAGGATTATGCCTTGCTTAAGTCCACAAGCAATGTTAATGAAGCAGCAGTCAAGAGATCAAAAGACATGTTGCACTTGGTAAAGCTTCTTCACAAAACCTCTTTAGGGTATTGAAAAGCAAGGATGTTTCTTTGAGGGCTAAGCTGTACCTGGCCCAAGCCATGTTGTTTTCAATTACTTTATATACTTGTAAAAGTTTAACAAGGAATAAGGAATACGGACGAAGAATCTATGCATTTGACTTGTGGGGGTGGTGAAGAACAGTGAAAGTACCATGGACTGCTGAAAGGACAAACTGACCTGTCTTAGAAGAAGTAAAGCTCAGTGCTCCTTAGAGGCAAGGATGGTAAGACCTCATCTTAAATACATTGGACCTGTTTCCAGGAGACATCAGTCCCAGGAGAAGGACATCGTGCTTAATAGAGTGGAAGGGCAGCAGAACAGAGGGAGACCCTCATGGAGATGGATTGAAGCAGTCTCTGCAACAATGAGCTCAAGCACAGGAGCAATTGTGATGATGGTGCAGGTCTGATGGGGCAGGCTTTCATTCGGTTTGCATATGAGTCTGTTGGAACTGACTCGATGGCACCTAACAACAACAACACAATTATTTTTGCTCACATCTTTGTACATCGTTTCTGGAATATTTGCCTTATAGTTGTTGTTTCTGCTTTTAAATATTATTATCATGTAACTCCAACCCCAACCAAACTTACTGCCATAGAGTCAATTCTAACACAGAAATGTTGTAGGACAAAGTAGAACCACCCCCATTGGTTTCCAGGACTGCCGATCTTTACAGGAATTAAAGCCTCATCTTTGTCCTGCAAAACTGGCCACATTCATCGAACTGGTCACCCATGACATTACCAGGGCTCCTAGTGGCTTCCAAAATAAGGTCACCATTTTATGTGTGTTGTTACTCTCCTGAGAGCCCCTGTGGTATAGTGCTTATGAGTTTGGCTGCAATCCACCTGGTTGGCAGTTCAAAACCACTAGCAGATCTGTGGATAAAAGACTTGGTGCCAGTAAGGGGGTGAATGATAATCTCCTGCACCATGCTGCCACAGTTGTTCATTCAAGATCAGCTAACACAGGCTGGAGATCTTTCTGCACAGTAGAATTTCAGAAGTCTTTAAATCTTGCAGGAATTTATATGTCTCTAATACAAATCTATGTCACCATTTCCCCTTAAATACCAGATTGCTAAGGTTCTCCACAATGTTTCCACTTTGCCCCTTTCTCGATGTCTTCTCTTACTTTATTTTCCACTTCTAGTCTATCGTTTCATGCCTTTGCTGAAGCAGAACAACTCAGCTATTCCATCCCTACCTTTGTTTGGTTTTTGCCAATATGTCCACCATCTACTGTAGCATTAAGTGAATTCTCTAAGGGAAAAGAATCTCTAACACTAATAGGAATTTTGATGACAGCTATAAAATAGTTATATATTATCACTGGAATTACTACTATAGGACTGTTAAACATTGGTTACCATAAATAATTTTTACTCCATTAAATGTACCTTCATTGTTCTCCAAAGTCACTTGAAAAGAGGTTAAATATATGAATGGTAATGATTTAACTTAAACATTGGTTTATTAAACATTTAAAGAAATAGTTTTTTCTCACATTGTCTTCTTGAAAGCCAGATACGTGGGACTAGAGATCCTAACCCTTCTTACACTGGACTCGTGACCTAACAGTCAGGGTAGCACTGTCGCTGCAGGTTTCAGAGACTGAACATTTAGTTTTTACCAGTGTAGAAATCTTCGTCTTTCTCTGCAGAGAAGCTCATGTTTTCAAATTGCAGACCATGCAGTTAGTGGCCCGACACATAATTACTATGTCACGGGGGCTGCTATAAAGCATCTGATGGGAAAATAATGAGTGAATGAAAAAAAATCTAACAGCATGTTAATTGTCTAGTGATGTAATAAGCAGGTAATATGACAGTACATGGCTTTGACAACCAGCAACTTATTTTTTCCCCAGTTTAGGATAAATTGTGAATTCAGAATTCCAGCTTTAGCGGAAGGTTTTCTCTTCCTGTTGGCTTTGAAGAAAGGCTGGCACGGACTCGATGGCACCAACCGAGCAACACACACTCCCAGCTATTAGCGCCTTTGCCCTAAGCCTGTGCAACAGTGAATGTTAATGGCTTAGAGTGGCGCCATCGGACCTGGCAGCATGTCTATTCTTTCTGTATTGCCTCCTAGTTCATTCCTCTCTTTCTTATTCTTTTTTATAAACCATTTTATTGGTTTATAAAGCTCTTAGAACAACCCATATATCAGTTGTATCAACCACATTTATACATATGTTTCCATCATCATTTTCAAAATGTTTTCTTTCTCCTTGAGCCCTTGATATCAGCTCCTCTTTTTTCCCTTCCTTCCCCACCCTCCCACCCTTGTGAACCCTTGATAAATTATAAATTACTATTATCTTCATATTTTACACAGTCTGCTGTCTCTATTCACCCACATTTCTGTTCATACCCTTGGGTGGAAGGTATACGTCAATCATTGCAATTACCCTGTTTCCCTGAAAGTAAAACATCTCCCGAAAATAAGACCTACTTACAGTTTTGCCTTTCACTGAAATATAAGGCATCCCCCCAGAAAATAAGACCTCCCTGAAAATAAGGCCCCCCGAAGCTACCGTTACTCTGGATTCTGGACCATAGCGGCAGGCACAGCCGCGCAGCTCACTGTTGGCTGCAGCACAGCCAGAGCAGACCAGAAGTGCAAGGTCTTTTTTAATAAAACAATAAATGTGTACCATATTCTTCTTCATGGAAAAATAAGACATCCCCTGAAAATAAGACCTAGCGCATCTTTGGGACCAAAAATTAATATAAGACACTGTCTTATTTTCAGGGAAACAGGGTAGTTCCTCCTTTGTTCCCCTTCTTTCCCCATCCTCCTCCTACCCTCATAGTATCACTACTCCCATTACTGTTCCTGAGAAGTTTATCAGTCCTGGACTTTCGTGTGTTGAGAGTTATTATCAGTACCAGTGCACATGCTCTGGTATAGCTGGATTTGTGAGGTAGAGCTGGAGTTGTAATAGCGGTGGGAGGAAGCATTAATGAACTAGAGGAACGTTGTGTGTTTTGTTGGTGCTATCCTGCTCCCTGGCTGACTTGCCCCTTCCTTGTGACCCTTCTGTGAGGAGGTGTCCAATTGTCTACAGATGGGCTTTGACCCCCCTCATTTGCATCAATATGATTGTTTGTTTTTGGTCTTCTGATGCCTGGTACTTGATCCTGTTGAAACTTTGTGATAATACAGGCTGGTGTGCTTCTTCTATGTGGGCTTTGATGTTTCTCAGCTGGATGGCCGCTTGTTTATCTTCAAGCCTTTAAGACCCCAGATGCTATATCTTTTGATAGCCGGGCACCATTAGCTCTCTTCACCACATTTGCTTATGCACATGTTTGTCTTCAGTGATTGTGTCAGTAAAGTGGGCACCCATTGATATGATTTTCTGTTCTTTGATGTTTGATAACTGGTCCTGTCTACACCTCGTGGCCAGACAGGCTGGTGTGCTTCTTCCATGTGGGCTTTAATGCTTCTCAACTAGATGGCCGCTTGTTTGTCTTTGAGTCTTTAAGATCCCAGAAGCTATATCTTTTGGTAGCCAGGCACCATCAGCTTTCTTCACCACCTTTTATTATGTTCACATTTTTCATCAGCAATTGTGCTGGGAAGGTGTGCGTCCTGGAATGTCAATTTAATAGAACAATGTGTTCTTGCAATGAGTAAGTGCTTGAGTGGAGGCCCAATGTTCATTTGCTGCCTTAATACTGCTTTTAAGACCACAGATATTCTCTCTTTTGATAGCTGGGCACCATTTGCTTTATTCACCACATTTGCTTATGCACCCATTTTGTCTTCAGTGATTGTGTTAGGGAGGTGAGTATCAAAGACTGCCAGGTTATTAGAACAAAGTGTTCTTGTGTTTAGGGAGGCCTTGGGTAGAGGCCCAAAGTCTGTCTGCTATCTTAATACTTGACATATAATATATGTGCATTGGCTTCTATCCCTTTCATTAGAAATTATATTTACATTTATATACATGCCTATAGCTATACCTCTATAAATAACTTTTGCCTCCTACTTATTTCCTCTATTTCCTTTCACTTTCCTCCTGTCCCACTATCATGCTCACCCTCCATTTGGCTCTCAGTAATTCCTCCTAGATATATTGCCCTTGATCAAACCCAACCAGGCAACATACACCCCTCCCAGTCATCAATTTTAGATCTCTCGTTGTTCCCTTAGCCCTGAGTTTGTTGGCTCCCCATTCCACTTCCTCACCCCCTCCTCTTCCATGTGCCCCCTGGGTCTGCAGGTCCCTTTGCTTTCTCCTTGGGATTATTTGTATTGCCTATCTTATATGTATAGATATAGGGTAAAAGGGGGAAAAAAAAGATAGATAGTTGTAGGTCTGTCTACTGATCCTTATGTGTGTTTTCCAGTTGGGTCTAATTAGGTGTCCCCCAAGTCTAGTTTCAGGATTCCTCAGGGACTTGATTACTTTGCTGATCTTGAGACCCTGTTGCACTCCCTTTGCATTTTACCCCGCTGTGTGTGGTGCAGACCAGGCGCACTTTCTGCACAGTCTCCAATTCCGTCCCCCAAAGAGCTATGGGTCAGGGAGGGAATGTCATGTCTTGTGGTGGGGCCAGCCCTATGGTCCTCTCTGTGCATTGGGCTGCTCCCAGCAGGGATCTCGTCCCTGGGGCTGAGTGGGCCATGATGAGGTTCTCTCTCTGTCTCTCACACCCGTGGGCTCTGGATAGACCTGCCCCACTGCCTGGGCTATGTCTTCAGTGCCGTCCTCTGTATTACACTCTTCTGAGGCAGGGGGTGCTCACCATAACTCGGTTTGACCCAGCCCTATCATCCTCTCCATTAGCTCACTGCTCTGTGGCAGTATGGAGTACTATTTCCTTCACCATATGCCATGATGGGTTTTTCTGTACATGCTTATCCAT
Source organism: Echinops telfairi (assembly GCF_000313985.2). Taxonomy (NCBI): domain Eukaryota; kingdom Metazoa; phylum Chordata; class Mammalia; order Afrosoricida; family Tenrecidae; genus Echinops; species Echinops telfairi. Next base: position 36,344,694 of record NW_022103900.1, read on the forward strand.
GACCCTCAAAGAACAAACCAAGATGTTTCCAATTCAATCATTCCTTACTAAGTAAGTTGTATAAGAATCCCCTTTATGTTCGAGATTATATTCCTCTCTCTGGTTTTTATGTCTTTTGTTTCTTCTTTTCTGTTGTGATAAAGAAATTATATGTATATGTGTGTGTGTATATGTATATATATATATATATATAATGAAATATTTGACCCTCTAACAATCTTCAAAGCTGTAAAATTCAGAGGCATTAATTTGTGGTGATCGTGTTGTTCAACCACCGCTCTAGTACTTCCTGTCTTGGTTTCATTAGTTCTTCACCCACTCAGAGATCCTCATTTCATAAAATCATTACTAAAATGTCTTTCCTCTCAGTTATTGTAGATGTGAGATAGCTCTGTTATCTCCTCTGCCCTCCTTTCTCTTTTATAAGTCTGAATTTTCTTTGGTTGTTTGCTAACAACTCATAGAAATGACATTTCATTAGAAATTATACTAACCATTTTAATATTAAATACAATAATCTTTATGTACAATCCTCACATGAGACGCTTTCCCCCCTCTGAGTCACTTGTGTCTTCATCAGTATGTACAATTTCATAAATCATTATCAGTATATTATATTTGTTTTTCTCCTTTAAACATATTCGACACTTTGTTTTCTAGTCTAGATATTTCTTACTGTTCTACTGGGATTATATGTGATTGTGCCTAATTTAAAATAGTACGTTAACAATAATGTTTTCAAGTACTTGCTTTATAAAGAAGGTTCTATTTGGCTTCCCACTTGAATGTATTTCTGTTTAGATACATAATTATACGTAAAAGCATTTTACTGTGTAACTTTTAGATAACACTCCATTCGTCTCAACATGAAATATGTCTACATGCATTGAAAGTTTACCTCAATATGTTTTTTAGTTTTAATCCAATATACTTGGCACAGCATGGATGTATTCACTGTGACGTCCTTCGTGTTAAATGACGTGAAATGATTATTATATTGATTTCTAGCTTTTATTTTCTTACTCTGCCTTGCAGCAAGAACCACTAGCTATTTCTTGACTAGATTCAGTTTCCAGCTTTCCTTTCATATGAGTGTGATGGGGTTCTAAGTTCTCCCCAAGGAAATGTGAGCTTCAAAGGTGTCCATCTCTCGTGAGACTTCGGACACACAGAGCCCCCACATACACCCTTTAGTGGTGCCCATCCCTTCTTGGGAATAGTGCTCTGATGCTGATGAAGGTCTTGTTACCACAGAGCATCTGTTAGCCTGGGCCACAAAATGGCCACAGCAAGAACCCTCCACCCTTGCCACTCAGAACAGCACACGCTCTGAGATTTCTGGGCAATCAATAAACTTCTGCTGTATTAAGTCACTAAAGTGTTGCTGTATGTTTGTCCCCATATATGAGTCTTCTATAGCAATACATCCTTTGTGATAAATAAATTGTGAATCCTCTTGCATTCTCCTTGACATCCCTTTGTGCATGCTTCGCATTTCAAGAAGGTTCCTTCTCTATCTTTAAGTCAAGAAGTTCTTGCGTAAATCTCCCTACTTAGTACATCGCAGATGTGTTCTTTCTCTTCAACAGTGATCATTTTCACTTTCAAGTGTTTTACTTTATTTTCCCCCCAAGTAATTTTTTCTTGTTTCTAGAGTGTGATATTTTACTTCATCACTTCAGAGGCTTTAGTTAAATTGTAAAGATTTCTTTTTAATAGTAATTATTTTCTCTTTTTTTGTACATTGGTTCATATTTTCATTGACACTGTTTTTTAAAAATTCACAAGTGTGTCTATGTGTTCTCCTTTTTTGAGAATCCTAATAATCTATGGATGGATGCAATTGCTGCTTATTAGAGGTTTTGACTATGGATTCTGTGGGAACATCTGGCAGTGGCTCTCCCAGATCTGGAAAATTTTACTAATTTTTTTGGAACATGTTCTTGCTAATCTGCCCCAGGCATCACCAGCATTTCCTCCAGTCCTCGGGCAATCACATCTGATAATCCTTTCTTAGTACAAATTGAGAAGGACAGGCATTAGGAAGGGACCAGTCTAGTCTAGTCTGTGAAATGTCATGCATATCCATAGCCAATGCCAAAGTGATTGCTCCAGCTCCACCTAATGGTCAAATGCCAACTGTGACTTAGTATACCATACTTTCAATGACTCTGTGATGATAACAAAGCATGTTATCTACTGATAGCATGCAATCTTGTTTTATTATATTTTAAGGCATTTAAGCTTTACATAGTTTCCATAATTCTGGAGATTGCTGTGAGATATTGCCTTATGCTCAGCCTGTCTTCTGTATCTAATTTCCTTTATGACAAATTTCAATGTCAATGTCAGGTAGCAACCATCCCAACCAAATCTTGCTCTTCCTTTATAACTAATTACATAATTTACCACTCATCAGAAATTAAAGGAGCAAGCCCATATTTATCTATGGCAATATGAAAAAGGGCATTGAAAATGAAAGTCAGTCTCCTATGAAGTAAGACATAAACTCGTATAATCATCCAGAAGATATTTGTATGTGCTGAAAACATGATCATGTGTACAGAACAGAAATCAAATGAGGTTTTAAACAAATCTGCTCTAAAACATCTCCTGAAGGTGTCACAAAGCAAAGATGTCAGTGGAGGCGAAGGTGGGCATGACCGAAGCCAAGGTATACTCAATCACCTCGTTTGCCTGGCAAAGCTGGGCGACAAATCCGGAAGACTAGGATTTGTCTTTGAATTATGTTGGAGGCAAAAATATTAATTATACCATGGACTGCTAGAAGAAAAATCCAATGGGTCTTGGTGTAAATACAGTCAGAATGATCCTTAGAAGTTCGAATGCAGAGATTTCCTTGTGTGTGTTGAGCCTGTTTTCAGAGACATCAGTCCCTGGAGAAAAGCATCATGTGTAGTAAAGCAGAGGGGTGAAAGAGAGCTAGAGAGAAAGTGATGAAGTGACACGGTGGGTTCAACAACAGATAAAGCAGAGGAAGAATGATTAGGTTGGATCCAGACTGGGCAGTGTTTTGTTTTGTTGTACGGAAGTCCCCACCAGTCAGCTATGACTTGACAGCATTAAACCTGACCTGATGGAATCGTGACTCTGCCAACTACAAGGTCAGCAGCTCAAACCTACCATCTCCTTCTTATGAGAAGTGAGGCCTTTTACTCTTGTAAAGATTTACGCCCTCAGAGATCCACAAGGGTGTTTCTCATCTATTCTACGCAGTTGCTGTGGCTTGGAATAGATGCGATGGCAGTGAGTGAGACATGTTTAGACTGATCACCACCAGCTATAGAATACAATAGAGTATAGAGGGGCAACCTGTTTAAAACTTCTTAGCCATCGCCAAATGGTTTGAGGGAATGATATACTAAGTTTGGGGGCTTAGGACCATATTCTTTAAGGATATATAGGTATTATCATAACAAAATTCACAAATAAATCAGTCTCCATTCAAGTATAGTGAGTGGCAAGTGGTGTTTTAAATGTTTGTAAACAGTCCTCTAAAATGAAAATCTTGGTCTACCCCTGTTTGAGGAATGACGCATGTGAAAATGAAAACTTCTAACAAATAATGAGTCCATATGACGAATGGACCACATGAACCTTACTCTCCACTGCCCTTTATCCAAAAGAACTAGTTGGTACCCAGTTACTACTACCAATCTGTCTTAGAAGAAGTTCAGCCAGAATGCTTCTGGAGGCCAGGATGGTAAGTCTTCACCTCATGTACTTTGGATATCTTGTCCGGAGCACCAATCCCTGGAGAAGTGCATCATGCAGGGTAAAATAAAGAGTGGTGAAAAGAGGAAGGCCTGCAACCAGATGGATTGGTACAGCAGCTGCTACAGTGGTCTTAAACATAGAACAATGCTGAGGACAGTGGAGGACTGGGCAATGTTTTGCACATAGGGTTGCCCTGAGGAGGAACTGATTTGATGGAACTGAACAAGAACAACAACAACAACAACACTACTGTGGACCACTCTGATCAGGACCACAGTGAAAATTACTGGAAAGAGTGAGATAAAAATCTGAAATAAACTCAAAATGATAAAAATCACCAGATTTATTGGTCGTATCAAGACTAGTAGAACCCCCAATACTTTGCTCCTTAAACACTCTTTAAGCTTGGCACTGAATCCACCCCTGGGATTACTTTTCAGCCAAACAATGGGCAGAATAAAGTGAACAACAACACCCACGAGGAAATTAATCTTCAGATAAATCAATTGTCTGAAAACAAAAGGGCAGCATTTGCCCTATAATAAATCTTACTTGGCAGGAAGTGACAAAAAAGAAAGATAAATGGAAATAGGGATACCCAGGGAGGAAGTGTGCAGGGTACCATTCCATTGAGGGAATTGCAAGTAATACCAGAAAACAAATGTATATAAATTATTGAGTGATAGGCTAATTTGCTCAGCAAACTTTTACCCAAACTACAATAAAAAGGAAATCTTTCAAAAGAAATTTCCAGGTGGTAGGAGGTAATGTCAATATATCTTTCACCCAATGTCAGCCCTTGGTTCCTCATTGTGCCTTCATTCCAACAGAAGGGTGATTGGTTACATCTTAGGCTATGATCTTCATGGCTGGCAGTTCAAAACCACCACCAGCTCCTTTGCAGAAAGACGGGGCTTTCTATTCCCGTAAACAGTTACAGTCTTGGACCCCCACAGAGGGTTTCTATAAGGCAGCATTGACTCAGTGGCAGGCAGCTTGGTTTGGTAACGATAGCAGATGGAAGAATTTTTGTGGATTTCAGAAATTTTCTGGAATTATACTGAGGGCTTGGAGCATACAGTATTCCAGGCACAAGGATATTTTTCACTTACAACTGCATTTTGTTCCATTATGCATGGGGTCATCATGAGCTGGAAGACAACTAACAGCAACAACAACAGCATATGCTTCATACCCAAAGGGCTTGGTTGTCAACAATCAACAAAATACCAGTTTGTACTCAGCATGTAATTGGCAAGGACTTGCAGGGAAAGAAGAATCTCCAAAGATCTCGTCCCCCACAAAGCATCATTCTCACCGCTGAAATCCCTGGCTGATTGTCCACGTTATTACGTTCCATCACAGAGATACAGTATCTGAATTAGAATTTATGGAATAAACATATCGATTTTCTCATAATCTTGGCCAAATTATAACAGCCAGGTGTGCATATTGCTTGAGCCATATGTTTTAAGATATCTTTAAGTAAACCAATTGAGTGTGTGTGTTTATTTGTTTTAAATGAAATAAATTAGATTTAAAGCATATTTTTTAGTTGCTTCAAAAGAATTTGTGGCTGGAAGAAAATTTAGACAAAAGCAATAATTGAATAATGTGTACTATGTTTGAATTTTGTAGTCTTTGGAAACGTACCCATTTTGACGACTCAGTGGTTCCTCCTCTGCTGCTTCGTGTTTTCACCGAGTGTCAGTTTTTGGAGATTGAAAGAACACAAGGGGACAGATTGGAGGTTGAGATCATAAGCTGATAATCATCTAGTGTATCCCATAATTTTCCTAAATACAGACAAATGATATTTCTTAAGTCACATAATTATGGTTTGTGTAATCTCCTTCATGTTTCTATTTTTGTGATTTTCAATCCCAGGCTGCCTCTCATTTGTTTCTATAACTGTAATGTAAAACCAATTGAAGGATAATGTGGGATTATCATTATTGCCACACTAGCTATTTATACATATGTATTGAATACATACACCGCCTTTTTGAATTCAAGTGTTTCTGGCAACACTTAATATTAAGGTACAGGTGATCATCAGGGTACAGACAGAAATAGTCCAAGCACAAGGTATGCTGTGGCTTCCCGGAAGCTTTACAAGAAAAATGTAGTATCTGAAAGATCACTTCTGGCAGAGAGTTACAAGTAGACATGCAGTTGAGGACACACTATGAAATATTTCCTTACCATCACACCACCAGACAGCTGCTATCAGAATGCTGACTCTCTAGAGGGCACTAGAAGGCATCAGTTGAGAAACAATGTGATTATTCATTTTTTTAACTGAAAATATACACAGCAACATATGCTCCTATTTAATAATTTCTGCACATATTATTCAGCATCATTGGTTATCTTTTTCACATTGGGTTCGCGTTCTCACTTTCTGCTCCAGTAATTTCCCTCTAATTGATTTAGTTAGACTCACTGCCCTGAAACTTCTCATTTGTGTTTCAGAGTTGCGGTAATACCTTTGGTCTCATGAGATTTTTTTTCCTCCTTGAATACACTTCTTAAGGATGACAGTCTTCTGTGTCTGAGTTAAATTATTCCATTGCTCTTGTCTGTTTTTTAGTCATGTCTTTGCTGGATAGTTCAATTTGAAGGCTCTAAGGGTATTCTCTGACAATAGTCTTGGGGTTCTTCCAATCTCAATGTGCCCAGGAAATCTAGGTTCTTTGAGAATCTGAAGTTCTATTCCACCTTTTCCCCCTTTCTAGCAGGATGTGTTTCTGATATCTCAGATTGAAATTTCCAGTGAAGTTTGCGGGTGCCACCCACTTCTTCAGATCTCATGCTAGGGAAAGAAGCAGTCAATGGAAGATTCTCTGAATCCATCTTCCTCTATTGCTCTAGGAAAATTTGTACTTTATTTGTGGCCACTTACAAGCATTTAGGACCCCATGTTTTACTCACACAACTTGGAGGTTTAATTATTCACAAAGATCATGACCCTGATCCTTCAAGCCAAGTCCACTACTCCAGGGGTGTGTTTAGTTTGGTCTGAAGAGTATCAGCAGCTCCCTCATTTTGGGCTGTTGTTCAAAAATTCTGAACAACATAATATCTTCCCATTTATCTTTTCTTCCCTCATGCACAGTATATTGATGTCACATTAGTTGTATGGTATAATTTTCACTCATATTTGTTATCCTTCTCATCACTATAAATAAAATTTGAGTGCTACCTCAAGAATTAATTTCAATTTCACCTTACTCTACACCTGATAACATTAATAATAATTGATCTTTATATATTTATCTATTCTTCTCATTTCATAAAATCAAAATTACATGATATTTTAATGTTTTACTGACTTAATTGGCTGACTTATTTCATTCAGAGGAGCTGGATGATATTAAGAAGGATGCAGCCTCAGGATCGAAGGAAGGCTTATCAACAAGCTGTAGTATGTAGATGACTTGAACTTGCTTGCCGAAAATGAAGAAGAATTGAAGCATTTGCTGATAGAGATCAAGGACTATAGCCTTCAGTATGGATTACAACCTAATGTAAGAAGAGCCAAATCCTCCCAACTGGACCAAAAGGTAACATCATGATAAATAGAGAAAAGGCTGAAGTTGTCAAGGATTGCATCTTGTTTGGATCCACTATCAATGCTCATAGAAGCAGCAGTTAAGAGTTCAAAAGATGTATTGCATTAGGTAATTCTGTTGCACAAGACTTCGTCAGAGCATTGAAGAGCAACATGTTATTTTGAGGAGTAAGATGGGCCTGACCCAAGCCATAGTACTCTTCATAACATATGAATATGAACGTTGCACATTGAATATGGAAGGCTGTAGAACAGTGCTTCTCAACCTGTGGGCTGTGACCCCTTTGGGGGTCGAATGACCCTTTCACAGGGGTCGCCTAAGACCATAGGAAAACACATGGTTCTGATGGTCTTAGGAACAGAGGCACCGCTCCTCTATCCGTCTTCAGGCGAGTCTGCCCACATGCAGATACGCCCATATGCAGATACGCCCACATATGACTAGCCAGCATGAAGACTTACCCATGCTACACCATGCCTCAAGACAATATTTCATTTATTTGTAATTAGAAATAGATATTTCACAATATAGAATTAAATGTTGTTTTTGTGATTAATCACTATGCTTTAATTATGTTCAAGTTGTAACAATGAAAATACATTCTGCATATCATAACAGTAGCAAAATTTCAGTCATGAAGTAGCAACGAAAATAATTTTGTTGGTTGGGGATTACCACACATGAGTGTATTAGTGTACGTTAGAGCAACAAATCCACAGAAACTCATATGTAGAAGAGAGAGTTTTATATAAAGGTTCAGTGCACATCAAGAAATCATCCCAAACCAGTGCTGCCCAAGCCCACAAGTCCAACAATAACCCATTAACTCATATGTCTGATACCAATCCACAAAGTCCTCCTCCATCTCACAAAACAGATGCAATGATGCCAACTATAGGAGGAAAGCCGAGTCAGTGAATGTGTAAGCATCTCAGTGCTGGCAGGGGTCTCCCCATGGCTGCTCCAGCACCCAGGCTGCCTCGGGGCAGGTCTATGTGGCTTCTCCTTGGGGATGTCTTGCAGGAAGTGAGCTTTGCAGCTGAAGCAGGGAACTGGCTAAGGCAGCTGCACCCTGGCCCTACCATCAAAAAGCAAGAGACCCGAGAACTTGAAAGGCAAGACTTACCAAGCCATTTATCCCTTTGCCCTTCCGTTAACCCCACCTGTGTATATTGGCCAGGTTGACACAATAAACTACCTCAATGAGGAACTGTATTAAAGGGTTGCAGCATTAGGAAGGTTGAGAACCACTGCTGTGGAAGATTTGATGCCTTTGAATTGTGGTAATGGAAAAAAAATATTGAAAACCCATGCTAGGCTAAAAGGACAGACCCATCTATATTGGAACAAGTAAGGCCAGATTGCTCCTTAGAGACAAAGATGGCAAGGCTTTGCCTTACATACTTTGCACACATTGTCTGGAGAGACCAGACCCTGGATCTGGTCATCATGTTTCTTAAAGTGAAGGGGTGACCCAAAAGAGGAAGGCCCTCAATGAGATGTGTTAACACAGTGGCTGCAACAAAGCGCTCAAGCATGGGAACAATTGTGAGGATGGCACAGGACCAGGCAGTGTTTCCTTCAGTTGTGCACAGGGTCTGAGCTGAGTCTATGGAAACATCCTGGGTCTGAGCTGGCTCTATGGCATCTAACAACAAGAACGTTTAATTCAGCATAATGTCTTCAAGGTTTGTATATGTTGCAGCAGGAACCATTTTTCTTTATGACAGAGTAATATTTTATTGTGTGCATCACTTTAACTGAGTGTATGTATTAAACTGTGCATATGTATATTTGTTTCTCTTTTGATAGACTTTTAGATTGTTTCTAGTTTTTTGCCATTATGTTTTAAAAATGTAGGTGTGAACATGCCAGCTCATGTTGCTACCTTTAGGTCGCAGGTGTACATAAATAGAGTAGCTGTTCTGTATCATATTGTTGAATCTAGGTTCCAGTGGACTAACAGGTGCTCTGGGTGCGTCAGAATGAAACACTGCAGTCCGGTGCCATTCTCACAATTGGTGTTATGGTTCAGCCCAGAATGTGAGATATTGTTTCCATCCATCTCATTGATGGTTTCTCTGTTTTTGCTCATCTTTTACTTCCATGTACCATGTAAGTTTTCAGGGACTGCTTCACTCTGGTATCATGTCCAAAGTACATGAGACTAGTAGCCTTGTTTCTAACGAGCATTCTGGACAAAATTATTTGTTCTTCTGATACTCGTGGTATATTAAATATTATTTTTCAACACCATTTTAAAAATGCATCAATTTCCAGGTATTTCTATTAAATCATTTTAGGAGGGGCTATTACAGCTCTTATAACAATTTCCAGTCTTATTTATTCCTTGCCCATGAAGACAAGTCTCTAAATTCTACTTTCCTGAATAGTAATTTGGGTCTTAAAGGCTTATAAGTAGCCATAATAGTCCAACTATGTGTTTCTCATGGTCTACATCATAGTCAAGACTAGCAATGAAGAGCTTAGAAAATCATGAGCTTATAGAAAAAAGTAGCACAGTGGACTAATGGACCAATTAAACTTTCACTTCCATGATCTTGGGATCAGTAGAAATAGATAATGTCCAGCTAGCACTACCTTAGGATAAGGTAGCCCTCTGGTGTAGTGGTTATGTGTGGGTTGTTAGCTGCAAGGTTAGCAGTTCAAAACTAATGTCTTGTCTGTGGAGGGGTGGGAGTGGGGAGGAGAAAGAAGCTTTCCACTCCCATCAGGAGTTAAAGTCTTGGAAACCACAGGTGCAGTTCTAATCTGTCTGTCTCTTAGGGTTGCCATGTATTGCTATCAACTTGATGGTGGAAAGGTTTTGGTTATAAAGCAAACTAGTGCTACCCCTGTGGGTATAAACATTGCAGGATGCAGCTGGTGAATTCAAGCTGCTTATCTGTATCCCCTTATGCCACCCTTATCTGCAAGGACCAGGGTCCTTCTTTCCTGCCAGTCTAGTCTGATATCTGGGAAGTGTTAGAGATTGGAGCACTGCCTTCAATGGGTGGAGACCTAGAGGGAGGATATGTTGAGGACTAATTTCATAATTTGGTAGTTAAAGTAATACATTTGTATGATTTTTTTTCAGCAATACAGTTGACTTACATTCCTGTGTGTGTATGTGCCTGCATAATTAGTCTGTTGATATAGAGTAAAATCAACACATAGACCCTCCCATGTGTGTCAGACTTTATATTATATCCCATACATTTTTCTAATTTTTAAAAGTGCATCACCAGGCCTTTCTTCCCAGGGACCACAGAGTGTACTTGTCCTTTTGCCTCTCAATGCCCAACTGAGTTCATTTTCCATGTGTGCCCTGAGATAAACTCTCTTTATATATACACACATGTATGCAAACACACACTTTTTGTTTGTATGGAGATATATCATATATTTGTATATATATGAATATTGTATATATATGATGAAATATCAATGGTGGTATTAAAAGTCCAAAGGTCTGAATATTATCATGTAAATTAAGCTAAACAAACAAACTCACTGCCATTGAAGCGATTCTGACTAATAGAAACTCTACAGGCTGGACTAGCACCTCCTCTCTGGGTTCCCACATCTGTAACTGTTTATGGGAGCAGACAGCCTCCCTTTCTCCTGCAGAGTGGCTAGTGGTTTCAAATTGCTGAGCTCAAGGCTCATAGTGCAACACACAGCACACTGTGCCACCACGGCTCACTCAATACAATAGATTCTGGATAATTTTCATAATCAGGTGTAAAATGATCATCTGATTTTAATCACAATTTTTCAAATATTGAGTTTAACATAGCTGCCTGTCTAAAATCATCCAAAGAAATAGAAAATAGAAATTCACAATGGTAATGACTAACAGGGCTGTGATAATATTAAAAATGCGTGGTGAAGGAATACTAGTAAATCCACATTTCTCACCTATATGAGTTGTCTCACTGATGAGAATTGATCCTTTTACCTGATGCTTTCAAATAAGTTAAGAATCTTCAAATTCATTTACATCAAGCAAAAGAGAGTTTGTATCAAATAAGACTTCTAAAATCACATCCTGATGAATTTTTGTTTCAAAGAATTCACAAATGCACATTCACTCATGCATTCATATACATGCATATGTGTTTGAAACACCCACATATATGCATTTTCACACATGTATAAGGAGCCCTGATGGTGTGAGTGAGTATGTGTTGTGCTGTGATCCGCAAGGTCAGCAGTTTGAAATCATTAGCAGCTCCACAGGAGAAAAACTGGGCTGTCTACTTGCATAAACAATTAGAGTCTCAGAAACCCATTGGAGGTTGCAATGAGTTAGCATTGACTCAATGGCAGTGAATTTGGCTTTGGGGGTAGGTATACATGTATATAGGAGCCCTGGTGATAAAGTGGTTAAAGTGCTAAGCTGCTGAGAGGTCAGTGGCTCTCTGCTTCCATAAAACTTTACTGCTTCACAAACTCAAAGGGGCATTGCTACCATATTCTGTAGGGTTTCTATGAATGGGAATCAAGTGGATGGCAGTGGATGAGATATGTGTGTCACTTTAAAAAATGATGTATAGAAAAATTTTAAAAGATCTTTCTGATCATAGATAATAGTGAGTTGATCATCGATGCAACGATCACAGGCTATGCGTATGACACTGTACTAGGCACAGGGGAACAAAAGAGAGGAGAGACATGAACTCACTTTCATCATGTGCTCAGAGGAAAATAATCATACTAATAACATGTGGAGGAAAAGTGAAGTACTCAGAGTTTCCTAAAGCTGTAATTTCAGAAACTTAGGGAAGATGATATGAGTTGCTGAGCCAGCATTGGTTCAATGGAAATAGTTTTGTTTTTGTGTTTTTCACGGGGTGATACATTAACATGCCCATCTTGTTTTCTATACCACTTGCTGCCCCCCATTATCACATTACTTAGACTATATCAATAGTTTTGTTTTCACTGTGCATGCTGCATTTGTAAATGACATTGTCAAAGCTATTGTTGTAGCTGTTTGCAGAATGTCTGAAAGCTGTCAAGCCCAGCAGAGTCAAACTGTGTGCAGTAACAGCAAATAAAACACACTCATAAATGATTAAAGCATTTCACAAGTGGCCCTTACCAAGGAAATGGGAATGCTGTCAGTCATCATCTGTCTTTGGCACAGATGGGATCACGCCAAAGCCAGTTGCAGCACATAACTAACGAGGGCAATGCCCGCCTCTCAAAATGGAAAATTAAGTTCCGTGTGAAGAACCTATCAATTTAAATATAGTACTGTCACATCAAACCGCACACAAGCAATTTGGACTCATTACATATGCTTTGTTTTATTCACTTCAGTGCAATATATAAATAAAACAGCAATCTGAAAAATTCATCTAAAACAAGGAAATAATAACAACACCCAAATCCACGTATATAAAGTCAGCATTTTTAGCAGGTATTTACAGGGCTGTACAGGCAGTCCTGGATGTCACATGACATTCCATCCTCATGTCCGTCCTTCAGTCAACTTTGGGTGATAAGACAGGACAATTAGGTCAAAGTCTTTCCTGAAGTCAGTCTTCATATGTTCATATCTAAAGTTTGTGTTAGTGTGCTTTTCTATTCATTAAAAATATAGTGTGTCTTTCTATGCATGAAAAACTTTAAACATTTCCAGATACGCTAAAGTACCTTTAACATAATGATGCAGTAATAATAATATGTTTTTATTTTGTATGTATCCCAAAGTAGGGGACATTTGATATTAACGAACCATTACATGTTGCTGCCAGCTGGCTGTGGGCCTGACTAGGCCTTTAACTTTGTCTGGCAGCCAAGGCTGACATTTCACCCCTTTTATATCTGAAATCTCCTTCCTTGAAGTCCCCATGAGGAATTTGGAGCTTAGAGCCTGGAGCAAAGGAAGCAAAAACGTGGTCCAGGTAGTATTGGGCCCAGGAGCCAGGATATGGGGTTCCCTGAAACACAATTCAGTGTGGACTGGATCCCAATCTGAAAGTATACTATAGGGAAGGCATGTCCACACCTGCAGTCTCCCAGCTGACTTGGGCCCTACTAGCCCCAGGTAGCGCACACACTAGTCTTGGGGCTGAAGCCCACACTGAAAATCCTGGGTACTCCCATTGCTTCGTGGGCTCCATTTGAGGTCTGTGCTAGGTTTAGGGGAATTCAGGGTTCATTCTGGTATAAGATGGGACCCCAGTCAGCCCTTCCTGTGTGCAATTTTCTGGATTCACACACAAGAATAGGCATGCAGACCTTGAGTTGCTTCTAATCACAGTTTGTAAATAAAATTAGACACCTGTAATCCATGGAATTTGTACCTTCCTTTTTTGCCCCAATGACCAAGAGGGCAATTTTATAAAACTTCCAAAAAATCCACTGCCATTGAGTCAACTCTGACTCATAGCGACCGTATGAGGACAGAGTGGAGCTGCCCCTGTAGGTTTCAAGACTGTGACTCTGGACTGGAGTAGAAAGCCTCTTCTTGCTCCTGCAGAGCATCCTGTGGATTCCAACTGCTGACCTGTGGGTTAAGTAGCCCAATTCATAACTACCATGCTAACAGGAGTCCTAGACTTTTATAGAGGATGGAGAGCAGTAACTATATTTATTGAGGTGTTTTGCCTCCCACAATATGTTTATTGGCAGTAGAAGGTTACAGTTGAAGAGGACTTAGTGATAATGGAAATTCCACTGAAATCATTTACCATTTTGCTAAATCAAGGGCCTCAGAGTACCGTAGTTTCCCAAGATCTGACCCAGCTTAGTAAGATCAATGGGGAAGTTGATGATAACCTGGTGATTTCCAAAGTGAGATTTTCAAGTAAACTATGCTGAGGGATAGTGCCAAAAATTAACAAAAGTGAAAGAGAGCTTATAAATTTACAATCAATTTAGGCTATTTTTGGGTCATTTCTCTCTCAGTAACTGATAGAATAAATAGAAAAAATAGGGAAGCCATAGGCATGTTAAAAAGATGACTAGGAAACTTGACTAAATGGAAATGCATAGAACAATGTACTCAAAGTGGCAGAATAGACAGTATTTTAAAGTGCACATGAAACAGTTACCAAACATTTCCTGCTACCTGCTTTGAGTCTGTGTGGGGATATATCAAAGAGGATAATGTTCACATGTATCTCTAAAGACATTACACAAACATCATTGCATTTTAATAACAACCTAAAATAAATGTAATCTAAATTCCAAACAGGATAGAATGGATAATTTATGGTATAGTCACAAAATGACACAGCATATAAAGCTACTAGTAAGAACCTGTTGTTATATATAGTTACCCAGAAACATCAATCAAGCAAAGGCGTTGGATTCAAATATTAGTGCTTATTTTCATACAAAGATAAAGAGAACAAGCATGCTTTAGAGAATAACAATAAAAAATGTATGGATGCTTTCTTTAGTAGCAAGATTATGAAAGAAAGTCAGAAGTCATTTCTGTAAAACTCAGAGAATGGTAACTTCAGGGTAAAGTGGGGAGTGAAGAAGAGGGAGCCCATGGTGGCCTGCCGCAAAGGACGTGTCCACAGAGTAGGCTAAGGCTGAAGACAGCAGTGACCTCAGAGGGATGGACAGGCAGAGAGTCGTCCTCAGCCGGTTCTGTGAAAGAGTATTGATTGGATTGAAGGAAATCAAGTCACCTGTATAATCAAATGCCTCCTCCATTCAATTTACCTAATTGGTTCTATTAAAAGAATCAGAAATATGAAAGGGCTATAAAGATTTATGGAAAATGGAATTTAAAAACAATGAACATTTTCCAAGAAGTTTTTTAGACTCCTAATTGAGGGCTTAAACCCTCCTCTAAGCTCTCTGTGAACATTGTGTACCAGACCTCCATGAATTCTCCCCCTTTATACAAAGTCTAACATTCAGAATTATTATCAAGTTTACAGGGGTTTTTTTTTAAACCATTTTATTAGGAGCTAATACAGATATCATACCATCCTACAGTTCAGTCACATCAAGCAGTATTGTGCAATTGCTACCACAATCAGCTTCAAAACATTTTCTTTCTTCTTGAACACCTTAAATTGGCTCCCTTTTACATGCCGCTACCTCACTAATGGTGCCCTCCCCCTTCCCCCAGGAACCCCATTTCATTTTTTGTCTCTATAGGTTTATCAGTCTTGGGTTTCATATACTGAAAAACAGAAAAACATATAACAAAAGTTCAAGGAGGCTGCCCGCAATGACAACATACATCAGAGATAAACCCCGATATGGAAAGAAAAAGAAAAAAAATACAGAACACATTCAAAACCAGATCAAGTCCAAAGTATATCAGAGGGGGAATTTAACTATTCCAGCTAGGTTTATCCTTTTAATTTCCTATAATCATCTCTTTAATACTCTCTGTTTGCTAACCAGTTTATTCCCATCCTCCATTATCACTGGAGGCTTATTTTCTGTGTAGACCTTGAAGATATTTCTTTGGCTTCCACTGTCATTGATAGCCTTCTGCAAATCAGAATCTTTTTTTAAAATAATTTTATTAGGGGCTCATAAAACACTTATCACAATCCATACACACATCAATTGTGTAAAGCACATTTGTACATTCATTGCCGTCATCATTCTCAAAACATTTGCTTTCCACTTAAGCCCCTGGCATCAGGTCCTCATTTTTGCCCCTCTCTCCCCGCTACCCCTCCCTCATGAGCCCTTGATAATTTATAAATGATTATTTTGCCATATCTTGCCCTGTCTGACGTCTCCCTTCACCCACTTTTCTGTTGTCTGTTCCCCAGGGAGGAGGTCACATGTAGATCCTTGTAATCGGTTCCCCCTTTCCAACCCACACTCCCTCTACACTCCCAGTAACGCCACTCACACCACTGGTCCTGAAGGGATCATCAGCCCTGGATTCCCTGTGTTTCCAGTTCCTATCTGTACCAATGTACATCCTCTGGTCTAGCCAGACTTGCAAGGTAAAATTGGGATCATGATAGTTGGGGGGGGGGATTTAGGAACTAAAGGAAAGTTGTATTTTTCATCGTTGCTACCAGAATCTTACAATTTAAGCTCTGATACTATTCCCTCCTTTGGCTTTGGATGATATAATTTACAATCCCTGCGTCACCGATGTTGGTGTGCTACTTCCATATGGATTTAGCTGACATCACAGTTAGCTGGCTACTTGTTTGGAAACAATCCTTTAAGACCCTAGACATTATTCTATCTGATACCTGGTACCATCTAATTTCTTCACCATTTTAATACAGCACCCATAGCTTCTGTGCTTCCTTCATGAAGGTGAATATCCAGCAGGGCCATCTTGTAAGAATGAATTGTTCTTAAACCGAAGCTAGGATTTAGTGCCAGCCCCAAATTCATTCCTGCATCTATGTTTTTTAATCTGCCTCTGTTTCCCTTTAAAGTTCTCCTTGTTACTTTATGGTAGAGAATTGTATCTATTATCTACCTGGCGCATACGGCTCTTTAGTTAATAGTGTTATTGATTAAACCCTCACATTCAACACAGACAATGGCAGTTGGTTGTCAGGCAAATTTTAAAATAATATTCACTGATAATGTCAATCACAGGTTTGCTGGAACAAAATATATCTTAATACAGCAAGTAGAACATTGGTGTACTAAGTCAATGTTTATCCACCTACCGACAGTTCAATACTCTTGGTATAGTCATCTTCTGGCTTTTCTAACACCATGAATTTTCACTCCTAAGTCATCCGGTTACAGGTGTGTGAAGTAGTGTCTAGTTCACCTAGTAGAGTTTCCACAAAGGATCCATTTGGTACGGTTTTAGAACATGTTGTGTATCTGGAAAATCCAGGGTTCAATACCACAGTGTTCTAGAGTACTTGGCTTGGGTCCCCAGGGTGTGTGCAGAAACTTGGGCCAATGTGGCTCATTAGGTGCATGTTACTAGAGTTACTCACTCCTTAGGTTCCTTAAAAGTATTATTTGTCTTTTTGTCCACCTGGAATTTGGTCCCCCCCACCCCCCACCTTTACAGACATGCACTTCTCTTCTCCCAGGCATGTCTGCTCCCTCTCCTGACTTGACTTTCCCATCAGCCTCCCTCATCCCTCAGATAGAAATGTCTACCAGTTTGGAGAGACTGTGTCATAACTTTGCCTGGCAACCACCAAGCAGTCAGGATCTGTCACCCCTCCCTTGACAGTTTGGTCTCAGCTGACTTAGTACACCAATGTTCTACTTGCTGTATTAAGATATATTTTGTTTCAGCAAACCTGTGATTGACATTATCAGTGGATATTATTTTAAAATTTGCTTGACAACCAACTGCCAAAGTGACCTTTAGATACACATCTAGAGAGGATACTGTAGGGTTCATTGCCACCAGTCTGGCTCTCTCCCAGGCTATTGGCTGCTCTGGCCAGCAAACTGGGTGCCTTGCTGGCCTATACTTGTACCGTCCTATTGCTTGTCCCTACAGCAGTGGACTCACGAGTATTTGTCTTGTGCGATTGGCTGACTTCACTCAGCCTAGTGTTTTCCTGATGGCTCCATGTCATGAGCTGTGACATGGTTTCATCGCTGTGTTTTAGGGATGCATAGATTTCCACTGTGTGTATATATTAAAGGATTTTTATCCATTTTTCTACTGATGGGAACTTATGCTGCTTCCAACTTCTTGCTATTGTGAACTGTGTGGCCATGAACATGGGGAGAATACATCTGTTTGTGTGAACTGTCTCTTATTTCTTTGGAGTGTATGACCAGCAGTGACATGGCTGGATCATATGGTATTTTGGTTGCCATCTGTTTGAGGGATTGCCATATCGCTTTCCACCGTGGTTGTACATATATTTACAAGCTAACCAGCAGTGAATAAGAGTTTCAATATCTACACAGCCTTTCCAGCACTTGTTGTTCTCTGGGTTTTTTTTGTTTTCTACTCACAAAATTGGGGTTTATTTGGAATGTTCACAGGATACCACAAGCCAGGGTAAAAAACAAACAAACATTAAAGATACAGTCTTTGGTCCGTAGTAGGATCTCTTCTCAGCCAGGTTCCAAGAGTCTTGGCTGTCTCAGCATATCTGCTTTGCTCTGTCAGATGGTCTCCATGCCATGGTCTCTGCTGTCTTCACCACTTCAGATCTCACAAGCTTTCTGCTGGTGGCCGTTCTTTCTCAAGGGTCCCAGGAGTCTCTGTTCCTCCACACAAAGATGGCAAAACTGACCAAATCCCTCTATTAATGTTTTACACGCACTATTTCCATGGTGCCTCCAATCATCTGGTAGTAGTTATAGAGACATCGATTAAAAAAAACACAACTCGTGACCACTTCTATTCCAACTCCTAATGATCCCACAGGACAGTGCAGAATGCCCCTGTGGATTTCTGAGGCTATAAATCTTCATGAGAGTAGGAACTCTCAACTTTCTCCAGAAGAGTGGCTGGTGGTTTCAAACTGCTGACCTTGTAATTAGTAGCCCAATAGGTAACCCACTACACCACCAGGATTCTGAAATGGGTAGAAGAACCACACCAAGAAATTTCATTTCACCACAATAGATATCTCAAATCCTCTGTGGAATGACTTGAGCTATGGTTATGGGTGTTATATGGCTATGGGTGTTAGATGGTCTCATCGTTGTTTAGAGTTTTGGTATACATATTTTTAATTGTTATAATAAAGTAATATGTTTAAATACATAAAACAGAACAACTTACAATGTATGTGTATATAAATACATAAAATAGACCAACTATACATGTATGTGTATATGTGTGTATGTACATATACATACTAGAAATATGTAACTGCTATATGTATATGCACACACATATCACATTTAGAGACCATCTCAAAAGCAGATTTCACACAGTGAGCAGTAATGAATGAAGAGCAAATGGAGAGACAATAGGTCAAGACAAAATGGCCTTATCGTACAGGAAGAGAGCAAAAGATCCTTAAAAATAATCATTTGATCTTTGTTATCCACTTTCATTTGTTTAGTTTTTAATATTTTATATTTTCTTTTTGATTGAAGTTTTTATCTGTTTTACTTTGCTATTCTTCTTAGGTTGTTTTTTGTTGTTTTTGTTTAATTTTTTTTTTTTGGTATATAAAATCCAGGATATGTAACTGTAGAGAGACAGTAGATTAATGACCCCTTGGGAGTGTGGTGAGGGAGGAAGAATCAAGAAAAGTTCTAAAACTGATTATGGTGATTATTGTCCAACACTTCTTGATGTGATTGAACTCTTGAATTGTATGATATGTGAATTATATTCAAATAAAACTATTGCAGAAAGTAAGGATACAGAAAGACCAAAATAGATGTCAGGAGAAACTCCGAAAGTTGCTTTTGAATAGAAGAAAGGAAGTGAATGGAAGACATGATGAAGTCAAAGACCTGAACAAAAATTGCAAAAGGCAGTACCAGAAGATGAGATAAAGCATTAGAATGAAATGTGCAG
Organism: Echinops telfairi; assembly: GCF_000313985.2. Classification (NCBI taxonomy): domain Eukaryota; kingdom Metazoa; phylum Chordata; class Mammalia; order Afrosoricida; family Tenrecidae; genus Echinops; species Echinops telfairi. The sequence goes on from NW_022103900.1 coordinate 36,364,440, forward strand.
AGACTTGGAGTTAAAAAACCAAATGGGAAGAACATGTTCAGTATGTCTCAAGCAAAAAGAACTAAAGAAAAATGTGAGCCTCCAGTTGCAATATGGAAGGGTTCTACAGGCCAGATATTGAATGATGCGGAAAGCATCAAAAGAGGATGGAAGGAGTACAGAGTCATGATACCAAAAAGCATCAGTCAATGTCCACTCATTTCAAGAGACAGCACGTTGTGAAAAACAAATGTTATTAAAGCAAGGAAAGTCCAAGCTGAATTGAAGGCAATAACAGAAAAGAAGACTGTAGGAATTGATATCATACCATTTGAATTACTTCAACAAATGATGCATTGCTGGAATAATTCACTAATATATACCAAGAAATTTGGAAGACAGCTACCTGGCCAAAGAAAGGTGATCCAACATAAAGTGGAAATTACTAAACAATATCATCAATATAACATGCAAGTAAGATTTTTCTCAAAGGTAGTTTAAAATTTATTGTAGCACTGCACTCCTGGAGAACTGCCAGAAATTCAAGTCAGATTCAGAAGAGGACATGGAATGATGGATATCATTGATGATATCAGATGGATCTTTGCTGAAAGCAGAGAATAATAATTTTTAAATGCTATTTCATGGTCATTAACTGAGCAAAGTTATTGGATATGTAGACAATAATACACTATGAATAACATTTCAAAGAATGGGAATTCCAGAACAAGTTCAGTTCTCATGCTGCACCTTTATACAAAGATATAGTCATTGAAACAGAGGAAGAGACAACTGCATAGTTTAAAATCAGGAAAGATATGTGGGAGGGTTATGTCCTTTCATCATATTTATTCAACATGTATTCTAAGAAACTAGCCTGTGAATTTGGACTATGTTATGAACAAATTGGTATCAGAAATGGAGTGAGGCTCATTAACAACCTGTGACATGCAGGTGACACAACATTGCTAGCTGAAAGCAAAAAGGAATTGAAGTACTTACTGATGAAGTTCAAAGGCTATAGCCCTCAATATGGATTAGAACTCAGTGTATAGAAAACAAAGTCTTCATAACTGGATAAATAAATAAGTTCTTATAAAATGAGAAATGTTTGAAATCGTCAACAACATTATTATAAACCATACTCAAATAGCATTCTCATAGCGATACAAAAATTTCATTACATAATATTTTATCCTATGATTGAATAATTGTTTTCCTTAATTTTCCAATATTTTTGATGTTTTGTGTATATATACATACACACACACTTTCACAAACAGAAAATTATTCAGTGAAGAAAAGGTTAAAATTTTCAGTCCTACAATCTCTGAAAGTCTTAATTAAAACTTGTTTTAATGAGACTAGAGTATATTTATTAGCATGTTTCTGCTCCTTTTTTGTGGACAAATGTTTTATTACCTTCTCAACAACTACAAACCTTCCTTATCTCCCAAGGATAGAAGTCCATTGATTTGTTCTGCTAAACCTTTAATGTCTAAAGCTTCGGAGGCAGTAAATGTTATGATCATCTGAAGATCTCCTCTCCAAATATTAATAAAAAATCGTGCAGGGTGAATTACTAAAGATCTAGTTAAATATTCTTTACATTACTGCAAACAAGGTACGGTTTTATGAATAATAGGCCATTAATCCTCACTATAGCTCACAGATATGAGCACTCTTCTCAACAGATAGATGAGACGGATTGACCCAGCAGCCGAAACAATTGACTTAAATAACAATGACTGAAGATGGTGCAGGATTGGACATGCTTTCTTCTATTGACTTAAAGGTGCCGCGGTCAGAGCTGAGTAAGAACCACAACAGAAATTACTATCTCCGTTTAACAGGTGAAAAGGCAGGACTCAAATCTGGTTTTCTTAAATGCAAAATCCACTATGCAAGATGCCCTCAAATCTTAAGACAAAAAATATAGTACTTCAAATTATATGTAAATCAGAATCCAACATACAGAGGAATGCCTGGCTGTCAGGTGATCTCAGATAATTCTTGTGGAGTGAAATAATCCAAACATTTTACTATGAGCCATTGGTATCTTTAATCTCTATTGTGGTAGTGGAACTCTATGAGAAGTATTGGGAAATGCAATTGTTTGAATGTGTTAGAATTTGTTCATGTATTTCATTAAAAAATGTTTATTGAGTTCCTGTTGGGGTCTAGGCACAGTTCTGGATATCAGGGCTGTGTGGTAGACAAGATGCTCCATTTCTCAGAGCATCCTTTCTAGTAGAAAAGAAGTTCACTACAGGGAAAAGGCAAGCGTGCCCTCAGGGCCTGACAGGCCCTGCTCCTGTGTCCTCACACTCTTGGCAGGCAAGATCAGCCTTGGTAAGAACTTTTGTTTCTCTGTGTTCACGTGGATTTCACAGTTTCTTTCTGTATATTGGACAGATTTCCACTTACATTTCCCACCTTCCTTCCTCTTAACAAAGTGTAATGTCATTACTGAGCCCACATCGCAGCTGGTCCAGAAAAGCCTCTCATTTTTCTTTATCCACCTCTCATTTAGCTGCTGTGCTCCTGCTATTAATAACCGTGTGCACCACACACTGGTTTTTCCTGTGCTAAGTGCTTTCCTATTACTTATTCTATTCAATTTTCTCAATTACCCTATTAAGTCAGCATCATAATTTCCATTTAGCAGGTGAGAAAACAGAAACAGGGAAGTGACAGTGCAGGGAAAAGCAGCCATGACATTCTTATTGAAGTCCACAAGACCCACACTCTGAGTCCTAGAAAATATCACTGTTCCTAAACAGAACTCCCCAAACTTCTTCAAATGTGCCCAGTTCTGTAGGAAGGTATACCTTTTAAAATACCTTTACACTGAGCGCATTGTAATCAATGGCACAAAATAGAATGTGTATGACTTGTTGAAATGAAATATTTATTTGCTCTGTAAACTGTCATCTAATTCACAATAAGCAGCTTAAGTATGTTTGAAAGAAGGCTACAAATGATACATAGAGAAAAATAAGCATGACATAAGCATAAAACCTCTCCAAGATGAATATCCCTTCTCCACTCTAACCAGATTCCAACTCAAGACAAACTATCGAGCCGGCACTTTGGCTGCTCCTGTGATTATTGCCTCTAGTTCGGACCCTCATTCCAGCAGTGTCGTGATCATGAGGAGCTGATAGGTGGAATGCATTTGGGAGATTGAGGCAAGTGAGTGTATTAAATGGCTCTGCTCAGAAATGCTTTTTGTACATACCTCAATTTAGACAGCTCTTGGCACGTATATATCCAGAGGCTTTCCTTTGCTGAGAAGGTGGTGTGGGAGCAACAGAGTGACAAGGATGATTTTCCATAATAATGTGTGTGTGTGTGTGTGTTCTATAAGCTGCAAAATGAGTAGGTCAAATAGAACCTGGATATGGGGCATCAGGGTCTCTGGGTGATGTAAACTTGTAATGCTCTGGACTACTAACTGGAAGGTTAGGGACCCGAGGCTACTCAGAAGGGCCCGAGAAGAAAGAGCTCATGGTCTCTTTCTGGGGAAAAAAATAGCCGCTGAAAAATCCTATGTAGCAAAATTCTAGTCTGACACAGGAGCCAGTTCCTCAGTGACACTGGCTCATGGTGGGCTCGTAAGTTAACGTTCTTCTGCATGTTGTGCTGTAATCTTTGTTTTCCATCAGAGCTGTCTCAAATCTCAAGCCAGCCCACGCAGAAATCATCGACACTCTGTTATTACAGGACAGCACCTTATGTGTGCCCCATGAAAAGCATTCACTTGTGGGGAATCAAAATCAATGTGGAGAAATAGATACATGTTTCTGGATAAAGAATACAATTAAGATAGCAGAGAAACTATAAACACATAAAGGGAACTCTTAGAAAACCATCAATACTGCAGAAGGGACCGTCTGAAAATGAAAACATGGGCCAGATTCTTGGCTCTTCCTTTTTCTTTTCTTTTTCAAATCTGTCAAGCTGCACTCGGTTTATAACTGCTTGTGCTTTAATTCAATTAGATGCAATAAAAAATTGGTGTCTTAGATGTGCAGAGAAAGGAGGCAGTGGCTATCTACTGCTGTCAAGGTGAGAAGTATAATGATAGCTAATAAAACAAACAAATAAAAAGATTTAGAGAAAAACACCATTCTTTGCTAGTGCTTCCAAATTAAGTTGAAAAACAGCAATGGCTATGTTTATATGACTTTTCTTCCCAACAGTCTTCTTGGCATATAATTCACATATCATGTAAATCAGTGGTTCAATTACATCAAGAAGAGTTGTCCAATCACCACAATGAGTCTTAGGGCATTTTCCTCAATCTCATACATGGTTATTAGTGTTCATGTGACTTTTGTGTGTGCTAACAAGATAGTATGGGGAACAGAGAGAGACAGACAAAGAATCCAAAAGAGGCACAAGGTCTGGATGGGTTAGCATTTAGTTTAATAAATCTTTATGGAATACAAGATAAATTCCAGTTTATATAGTATTGTGCTATGTTTTAAAAGGGTGTCAATTTGGGAGATTTCGAATGAATGGTGTGTAGAAGCAGACACACACATATTTTATACATCTTACTAGCTATTAAGAAAGTGGCAAAACAGAGAGGGTAAAGGGAGAATGGGTAGGAAAGAGGGAACCGATTACAAGGAACTGTATGTGACCTCCCCCCTGGGGGACAGACAACAGAAAAGTGGGTGAAGGCAGACGTCGGACAGGGCAAGATATGACAAAATAACAATTTATAAACTATCAAGGGCTCATGAGGGAGGGGGCAGCGGGGAGAGAGGGGAAAAATGAGGACCTAATGTCAGGGGTTTAAGTCGAAAGAAAATGTTTTGAGAATGATGTACAAATGCACTTTACACAATTGATGTGTGTATGGATTGCGATAACAGTTGTATGAGCCCCTAAAAAAATGTTAAAAAAAAAAAAAGAAAAGAAAGTAAATGGCAAACGTACTAAGCTGGAAGGATGCCTAAAATAGTGAGTGAGGCAGGAGTTTTTGGAAAGAGATGACTTCAGTTAAAAGTCTGTCAGGTGAGGGGAAAGAATACTATTATTTGGGGCTGAGGGTAAGCCCAAACAAGGCTTCAAAACTAAGACCAAACAAAAAGCTAATTTCTGCAGGATATAGTCAAGGAAGAACACATAAAATAAAGCCAGGGAGGTGGCAGTAACAAAGATCTTATATATGCTGCCTGTCAGACTGGGAGAACTGGCTTTTTCTCAAAACATTGTGGAGTCCTTCAGGACCTAGGCAGGTACGTTTACGCTTTCTTAAAGTGCCTTCAGGAGGTGGGTAGAGAGAGGGACTGAGGAAATTAGTATTTGAAGCCGAGATCAAAGGGTGAGTACATCTTATAAATTGAGTGCATAAGTGCAAATGTTGCTTGAAGAAGTTTTCAATACAAAAATCTACATAAATTTTCTTTTGAATTTGAATCTAAAGCAACATCATTTTAATGTGTCTCACTAGTATTTTCCAAACATATGTGACAAAAGAAATGTGTATGCCCCCAAACAGATACTGTTGGCATGATCCTATCGGGTCAGTTTAAGACTCTTTATGAACCTGCAGAATCCAACAAGATGCATCAGCACCTCTTATTATCATAAGAAGACTGCCTGAAAGATCACACGGCCTACTGGTGGTCATTGAGTCAATGCTGACAAAGAGAGGCTTATCGGTGCCAGTTCAGTTACCTCCATTTGTGACTTGCAGTAAATCTACCCAAATGCTTGCACTTTAGTATCCTCCCTTCCATATGAAAATGCACCTTCAAACTCTAATGGCAGATAAATTATATCCATTGGGCAAAACCCAAAGAAGAGGACCTGAAACACATCTGTCACTTAGAAAGAAAGAAAGCGCATAGATTAAAGCATTGGAATCCATCATTTCATGCAAAGTAGCACTTGACTTAAGTAGAAACAACCAAGAAGAAAGAATGTCCCAAAATTGTAAATTTAACAAGGCGGCATATTTTAATAGTACTCAAAATCTAGGACCTATTTTTTTCACTATGACATGAAAATAGGGTATCTTTTTTTTTTTCATACTAAGTGTGTTTTTCAAATGAAATTTATGACCACGATAGAGCTTTTGAGAAACCCAGATGACTGAAGTCCAAGTTGGCCATTTTAAGAATGGCATAAAGTGTCAGTGAAAAAGTCTGCTTTGTCTATTTTAGATTCTATGTCTGTAGATATATGCATGTAGATACAGCAAAGAAACCAGCCACCCTATAGACAATTTCTAGGAATCATAAGCTGATGGCTGGATTTGGCTTATGGACAATTTATGTAGGGCTCCAAGCTAAGAATGATTTTTTACATTTTTTAAATAGTTGTCAAAAACTAAGCAAAACTCTCCTAACACACACATATACAACCCACTTCATAGTTATGCTCTGACTTTGTACTGGAAGTCTGAAGATGCTTGATTTATGCCTCTATTGTACAGGAGTTAGGCAGTGCAATTGTATGTCCCAGATAATGTTAATTTTTTTCTCACCAGCTATAAAAATGGTGTCTTCTGATGTCATAGAAGAATTAACTTTGTTTTTCCATTTTTATCCTTAATTCTCTTTTCTTGATTGTGTAGAGTTTGCTGGCTTTTGCATCTCTGACATTTATTTGCTTTCTCCAAACATTTCTCTTTGCTCTTTCACAGAAGGAAAAAAAACCAAAAACAGTTGGTTAAGCTCTGATACCAACTCTCTGGCATATTTGCGCTTACGTCTGCTAGTCTACTTTCCAAACTTTCACTTTCCCTTGAGTTGTCTAGTTGTGAGTTCAAATTCTGTAGCAAAATGTTGGCAGGTCCACATCATGGAGCATAGAAAACAATCACCCAGTGATTGATTTTTCCCTTGTAAAACCTTTTTGTTGTAAGTCTGAGGTGTTAGATCTATGGAGTTTTGTCGTAAAAATCCAAGACACCAAATTCTTAGGAAATATGTATCACCATTCTAACCACTGTTTCTATAATAGTGATAAACTTTATTTGATTTTTTTAGGGGGGGAATCCTATCTCAGGGAATCTCTGAACATTTTCTCAGTCACAGAAAGAATGATACTGTTGGCAGTCTACACTGCCTCTATGGATCAGTCTAATCAAGCTTCGTGCCATTCTCTCATCCTGGCATTGGGATTGAACATGGAGGACTCCATGAATTGGAATCAAGCATCCGGACGTCATCATGCTTTCTTTGTTCAGTCAGTTCACTGAAAATGGCAGGTATAAGAGAGGCCACTGAAGGATTCCTAAGATCCTTTATGAATTCCAAAATCAGGTCGGCAGAAGGCTGTCCTTCATATTCATGAATATTGGACTGGTTAAATACCACTGTCATTGGCTATTCATATATATGTGCGACAAAGTCTTCCATAAACTCTACACCCCATGATGTACCGTATGTAAGCTGGCCATACAGATGTTTTGAAGTTTTTCTTACTTCTGGTCATAAAGCTTGACATGGTGGCCACCAAGAACAGAAAAAATCAAGAAGCTTTGGTTCTATTGCATTGGCAAGAAAATTTCAAGGACCAAGTATAATGGCATGAGAATTAACACTCTCTTTGGGAAATGCAAGTGGATCATATAGAATTGTCTTTCTGTGGTGGATTTCATATTCTCTGGTTCCCTGTCCTTTCAAAGATGAAAAATATAGAGATTCATGCAGACATCAGGTCAGCAGTTGGAAACCACCGACTCGTTGGAGGGGAGACAACTCACAGGGGCAGTTCTACCCTGTCCTATAGGGTCACTGTGAACCAGCATGGACTCCTTGACTGTGACTTTGGTTTTGATTTGGTGCTTCTAACATGCTGAGTGACAAACCTCCCGAAATCTTCCTTTGGTTTGTCACGATGGTATTTCACAGCCATTCAGACCTAAAAATGAAGATGCTGGAATAACTGTGGGTTCCTTTCTTTGGGAATCATTCTATCATCTCCACAATGAACAGTTCCATTTCAAGGTAGCCTGTCACTTCGTTAGCAAAACCTCTTAATGGGGGAGCTAGATCCTGGCAGTGGAACAGCCAGGAGAGTGAAAATTTACAAAGTATGGTTTTCCAGAATTCACAGCAGCAGCATTTCTCTGCTGACCAATGTTATGATTTCAGACTCATTCAGGCTTTAAGGCCAAAGCCATAATTATAGTTTTAACTTCCACACTGGCCTCCTCCTTGAATATCTGCAAATATCTTTTCTCCATATGTGTCATACTTTTCCCCGTTGGTTCTCTTTGAGAAATCCATACACTCTATTAAATTTTAAAAACTCCCTATGTGTATTTGGACTATTTGGGATTCTATTAGGTTGTAACTTCTATGCCGATTTCTTGAAAGCTTCTTTTTCCATGAAATATTTTTATTATCAAGAAATCCTTACCACTTGAAGATATTGTGACCAAAGAACACATTCAGTAAGATGTCTCCTTTCTTATAGTTAAAATAATCTAACTCTTGTTTCATAATTAAAAAATAAAAAATTCCCAACAAGCAACTACTTCCATAGTGTTCTTGGGAATATGGATATTTGCTTTCAATTTCAGATTCATGAAATTTGATTGAATTAACAAATGGGGTTTTTTTTTTTGTATGTTTTCAGAAAATGTATACATAAGAAGTAATTTGGTGGTTTTATAAATATTCTTAACCCTCTAACTTGGATCTGATCTTAAAGACTTCTCTCAGTCTACCAGACCATCAACACATTTAAATGATAATTTCATGGTTATTGAGAAAAACATTTTACATAATTTTGTTACATAATTTTAATTTTATATCATGAAATATTCACTATTCTTTATTGCTCTAAACTGCTTACAAGAATTTTTGTTTCCAAAATATATCATGTGATTGCTTTAATAATGTTTACTAATTTGCTTAGTATTTTTCCAATGGTTAAATTCTCAGAGTAAACACTATTTTTTTCATATTTGATAATCCAGAAATAGGACAACATTCAATGGCCTGTGTTTTTCCCCCCTTAGAATTTATCCCGTTTTAGCCAATGTCCAGTGTAGTCCATTGTTCCCACTGGTAGCCAACACATAATTGATTAGATTTTAGAATTTCCCTTTATCTGGAAAGTCTAGTCCTTTTTGATAAGGACTCTAAACTTGAAGCTTATGAGCTTTTCTGAGATAAGAGCTGTGTGGAACAGAAATCCACTTCATAATGATCAATTAATGATGGCATTGGTTGATGGAAGTCAAAGACGAACACATCTGTCTTGGAAGAAGTACACCAGAATGTTCCTCAGAAGCAAAGATAGAGATTTTTATCCCATACACTTTCAACATACCATCAAGAGAGGCCAGTCCCTGGGAAAAGACTCACTGCTGAGTAAAGTAACAGGGCAATGAATAGAGGAAGAGCCTGGAAGAAATGGATTGATGCAGGGGCTACCACAATGGGTTCAAACAGAAGAACAGCTGTGAGGATGGCGCCGGACCCGGTGTTGTTTCATGCTGGTGTACATCGTATCCCTTTGAGTCAGAGCCCACTGGGTGGCACTTAACAAGAAAACATAAATGATGGCATTGTAACAGTGACTCATTTCCTCATAATGACTATCTTACAATGATATAGCAAAAATTCTTAGTAAAGGTTTAAGCTCCATAAATTTCCTGGTTTTGGCAAAACAAGGATGACATAGAGTCTTTGAGACCCAGGACTCCATGTCGGAAATCTTCCCAAACGTTTATTTTTGTAGCTTTTCTTTGTGCCTATTCTGCTTGTATATATTATAATAAAACTGTAGTCATACGTGTGGGGGAAGAGTTGTTTGCTCCTTAGGCCAACAGGACAGGACTGCCACCTTTCACGGTTCAAGGCCCCTGGGAACATGCTGATGTCTCAACCTGCAGAGCTCATGAAGCAGCCGCTGGCCTGTCTCTCCGTCTATTCCCTGGCAAGGCTGCTGAAGCAACAGCCTGCAATCTTATCAGTTACTGCATGTTCCCAACCTTGTCCTCCCTTCCTGTCTGTGAACAGCTTGGCTTATCATTAAGGCTTCCTTGTATGCCCTCAAATAATTCTGAACTGTCCATTTGAAAACATGTCATGAGCTGCAGGCTACGTGACAGTGGGTACATTGGGATTGTCAATGCTGCAGGGCCCTCATGCTTTAACTGCATCCATCCTTTTTTTCCCTCTTTTACCCATCAGTTTTCTCTTTGAAGACCATGCCCCTCTCAAATCCGCTAAATTTGTTAGGTAAGAGCTGGACTCAATATTTTCCTACACATATGTGCAGTGCTTTCCCTGAGTGAGTTCTGTGAGTTGATCTAGAAAAAGATTCATTTGAGGCAGTAGTGGGAGCTACAGTGAGAACCCCTCAGCTTTTCACTTGCACCCTAAGAGTAGCAGAAGCAACCCTCTAAATTTTTATCCTCTAAATCAGAAGTGAGAGCACCCATGGACCCCTCAAGTTTGCAGCTGGCAATGTACATGGTTGATGAGTAACTCTCCCAATTTGTGACTAAAAATTCAGAAGGGAAGTTACTATTCCTAGTGATTCCCAAGTTGTGGCTGGCACCTCAGGTTCTGGCAGGTTTTGAGATCTGTGACTTATAACTTAAGTCTGAACGAGCGGGACGATTTCTTTCAGAGGCAGAAGTATGACACCTGCAGCCAGTATCAGAATAGATGTATCAGAGAAGTAAATAGTGGGGATTTATTTATATCCCCCTTGTCTCCCAACAATCTCAGAAATATGAGCAAAAAGCCATCAGCCTCCTGTAATGCCGGCCAAAGTACGAATATTTCTCTGCTTCTCTTTCCAAATTACCGTTCCAGAAATTGTCAGTGTAATTAAAAGCATCAGTTACATATGAAGATAAATGTTACTTCTGCTGGATTATACTTTCACATAAGTAGGACACATGGCACACACCAACAACCACAGTCCTTGGCATCAACATAGTAGAAGGCAATTGCCAAATTCACCGATTCTTAGGGCTGTGCATAAATTAGTCTGAGTCAGTTCACTGAAAATGAAAATGATAAGTTGATGGAGTGATTCGGATAAATATAGATGATCATTTATTCAATATTCCTAATGTATTTTAATATATGGTTATATTAAGATACTTATCTATTTTTTTCTAAAAAATGGTTTTTATTACCTACGCTTTCTTCTCAACCCAAGTTCCAATTGGATCGGGAAATAAAACTAAACCCAAACCCACTGTCATCAATTTGATTTAAACTTTTAGCAACCCTGTATAGTATTTCTGGGGCTTTATTTGTCCGTAGGAGACAGTCGTTGTGGGTTTGAACCACCAGCCTCAGAGTTAGGAGTACCAATAGTGTCATCAAGGCTTCTTAAGATATTTACAGAATTTAGATAATTTCAAAAATTATCTAAACCATATAAACAACGATAAAAGATAGTATTCATATAATCTCATTTTATATCCACCATTACTAGTTTGATCACATGGATGCAGTCAGTCACTAAGTCTTTCTTTCTCTGAAACTGATAACAGATATATATTGGCTGTTCCACAGCTGATAATGCAGGAGCATGAAAACTCTTAGCAATACGAACCGGTTGCCTCCCTCAATCAAAGAATAAAATTGGAGACAATACGTCTAAACCCTTTCTCAAATGAAAGCATGTGAGCTGACACGAAATGGAAGGCTGGCCTTGGGTGTTCTGCGGTTGTATTTTAGTGTCCATTACAAAGTGGCTGCCGACACAAGTGGAGCCCATGCACCTTTGAGCAAAGGTCATCAGGGAAAATCAGTTCAGAAGCTGCAGTGGCTGATAGCACTTCTGTAGGTCCTGCTACCAATCTTGAAAATGACTATTTATGATAACACACGTTCAGGGAAGATGAATTAGAAACAGATTCTCATCCAGTGAAAACTAGCCAAAGGTAGAGAGAAGAACCTATGAACCTGATCGAAATCAAAAACACCTGGGTGACAATCAGTGGTAGGACTCATTGCCAACCTCAGTCAAGCAGAGGACTCAGAGCTGACGAAGTACCTGGCTTATGGCTGAATTTTGAGTAGATTTAGTGTCCTTTCTTTCTGTGTAGTCTTCATCGCCAGCTTACAGCAAATAGTCGCTGTTTTTGAAGATGAAACAAAAGGCGGATCCTATATCAGAGATGGAATGAACAAGATTGGAGCCTAAACAAAGAGCCAAACGCCATTTGCTTTTCTTTCTGATTCAAGTTAGCTTCAACAAGAAATGTGCTGCTCTGACCTAGAATTCTGCTAGGGGTTGCACCATTATTCCCAAACCCAAGACGCTTGTGTCTAAGTTAATGTGCTAAGGCTTAGCACATTAAATTGATCAGTTAATTTATCAACCACAAATACACTTCAATTTTAGATAGAAAATATGATCCAACCAAACCAGGATGTGCTTTTCTCCATTAAGCAGCTATGAAAGATGCATATCTGAATGAAACTACTTCCTATAGTAAAATGCACAAGAAACCACATCACGACAAAAGTGTTTTAACACAGGAAGGCAGTTTTAAACCTCAGTCTCCTTATTGTGCTGCAGTAGAAACATTGAGTATTACAAGATAGCAATTAAAGGAAAAGCAACTACATGCGCATTTTAATGTCCTAACAAGTCACACTGCACACTTGGACTTTACATAGGCATTAGAATGAAATTACTTGACTGGTTCTTCTGTAATAAAGAAACCTATAGAACATTTTAGTTGTAATCTTCCTTTTAAAATCAATATCTATGAAAGCAATCTTTCTAGTAATATTAGAATGAGAACAGAGATATATAGATGGAAGCCTACAGGACGAAAGCATTTATTTCTTTTTACTGTTAATACCTTTAATAGTTGTCACTGAAGTATTTTTTTCTAATCAAATCATAATCACTCATCTAACCTTCAATGGAAATTCAAAAATAATTCTTGAACTCTACTTAGGATTATACCAACTTCTACTCTTGCTGATAAGCCAGATGGTGACCTGCAATTCATAACAAGAGTGCTGTAATGGAAAGAGCATGTGCCTTGGGCAAAGCTGACCTTGGTTTGAACACTGATTTCAATACTTATTAACTGTGTAACCCTGGACAAGTTTCTTGAGCCTCTGACCTCAGGGTCTTCATCTCTTAAATGATGATAGCATTAGCCAGATAGGTTTGATGAAAGGTTCTCCAGGGAGAGAAAATTTATATAAAACAAACCAATAAACTTCCCAGCCCATAGTGGAGATTAGACTGAACTTTCTTATGAAAAATAAAAAAAGGATCATGTAGCAGTGGTATCAAAGTGATATAAATTTCATGGGCCAAACACTCATAGGCAATCTGTAAACTTCCCTTCATTAACACCACCAACGTAAAATAGGCTTATGTAATTAATGAAGTTTCTCATCCTAAACCTCCATCTCCTAAACAATGATATTGTTTCTAAAGACCACTCTCCTTGGCAATTTCTCTTCTCTCCCTTAAAACTAAAACAAACAAACAAACAAACAAAACAACTTCACTACCACTGAGTCAATTCTCACTGTTAGTGACCCTATTGGGTAGGATAGACCTTCCCCTGTGAGTGTCCAAGACTCTAACTCTTTACAGGAGTATAAAGCCTCATCTTTTTTCCAGGAAGTGGCTGGTGGTTTCAAACTGCTGACTTATTGGTTAGCGGCCCAATGCATCTTGCTCTGGGGAAGAAATGAGTCTTACAGAGCTGCACATATTGTCCACCCCAAACCATAAGACATTCTGACAAAGATAAAATATAAAATAAAATAAATAATTCGGTGATTGCCAGAAATTAAGCAAAGGAATAAGTAGCTGTAGCACAAGACTTTTAAGCTTCGTGTACCATTCTGTATGATATTCTAATGGTGGTTTTCTGCCATAATGTAGTGAACCAAGCCCAGAGAATTGCACAACACAAAACGTAAACCCTAATCTCATCTATGAAATTTAGTTAGTAGTTGCTGTTAGGTACCATATATATTACAGAACAAAATACCACTTAGCACAATGCCATCCTCACAGTTGTTACTAGATTTGAGCCCGCTGTTGCAGCTACTGTGTCAATCTGCTTCATTTATGATTTCCCTCTTTCTCACAAACATGCGCTGCTTTACCAAGAATCTGTTTCTCCAGTAGAATTCCCTTCTGAGGAAATGCCCAAACTAAGCAAGTTGAACTCAAAGTCTCCCCATCGTCACTTCTGAGGAACTTCTGGCTGTAAAGTATGAGTCTTGGTGCATGACCTCTAACAAATGAACACATGAATGCAGGAGAACTAGTGTAGAAGAGAGAATAAAGATACATGAAAACTTGCTGTATATAAACATTCCTATATAATTTCTCTTTAAACTATCAAATGTTCTAAAATGATCTATTAAACATTAAAATTTTAAATATTAAAGTACTTTAACTTTGACCCCTCACTCAAAAAAAATGAGACCATTGAATCTCAGGAATAGGTGAGAGTTGGATATCACTTTCATAAAATCATGGAACCTTGACACATCGTGGGAAGCATTCTCTATTTATGTGCTTTTGTCAGTACCTGAGTCCCAGCTCTGATTGTTGGTGACTGGGAGAAAGAACCCAGGTCTTAGCAACTCCAATGCATATTAGGAAACTGCAGGGTGTCTATTTATTCACTTACAGTAATACAAATTAACACGAAGACCTACTATTTGAATTGTCACCATGAGTGCATCTCTTCCTCTTTCTAATCACAAGATATTTCTACTATGTGCAAACTAAGACTAGAATTGGGATTATTAATGACTTCATTTATGCCAGGTTTGAGTTGCTTTGGCAACATTACATCAGAAGGTAGACAACTTCAGGACACTTAAGCTAAGATCCTTTGATACATCTTTTTCAGGGTTGAAAGGGACTTAGGCAAATTGAATGTCCCTTTATCCTGGAAAATGCTTAATTGGATCAGCAAGCATAGACACATCCTACCCTGTGCTTCAGAAAGTGCAGAAAAAAGTTCTAAATTGAACTTAGATTCTAAATTCAGTTTAGAATTCTTTTTCTGTATATATTTTCTGCATATTTTGTATATATATATATTTTTCTGTATATGTTCATACAAATTGAAGCAAGTACAGATTGCTTGAAATGATAGTTTAGTCAAAACAATCATTTTAATGTAGTTGGCAGCCCCTTCTAAATTAAACTTGAAACTGTTATAATTATGGTACAAGACACGGTGTGAACATGGGCACACACATACATGCATGTAAACACGTATGTTTTCAGTAGGAAGACAAGGTATCCCTGTTTACCTGAACAGAAATCATATTAAAGTCTCCCAGAATCCTACTGGGATAAAAAACACGTGGGAGGGAGGCTCGTTTAAGAAGTGAAAAAGGATACGCAACAGATGATGTCATCGAAAATCCTCATATTTTTATTTATTTTTTCTTTCTTCCAGAAGATTCCAGATTAAATATAAACCAGAGTGAATTTATTTTTATAGTAGCTTTTCAGACTTCCCACATATTGCAATGTTTCACAAGTCAAACCTTGTCCTAGCAGAAAATTCTGGCTATATGGTTAAAATTGCTACTAAAATAGGGCTCAGTGGGCTAGTCTTAAGGAACCCAGTATAAAGTGCATGAATTTGCATCAACTAAAATGATATCTGAATTTTCCTTATGTCACTGAGCTGCAGAAGGACCTAATCAGTTTCACACTGATCAGCACTCAAATCATCCTGAGAAATTGCATTCCTGGCTTTTGAACAAACCTGATTCTGTGAAATTCCATTTGCTGGTTGAGGAGGGGCATTGCTACTGGGAAGGACAAGGCAAAGAAGGTCCTTTATTTTTGCTGCTTGAGTTCCTCTGTTCATAGTCAAAGTATGTTCTAACGCATTCTCATTTCATCATGTTCATATTGAGGATTTTTGTCTCAAGTTAACAAGTGAAAAACTTGAAATGTAAGGGTAAAGGATTTGGTTGCATCGCACTGGCGACCACGGTAATTTAAAATCAGATTTTCAGATTGTCACCGTTGCTGTTGGGTTGCTCAGGCCACTTAAGCACAACTCAAAGTATAACACGTTTTTAGAAAAATGATTGTAGCTGCTTTAGAAACACAAACATATTGCACTCCATTTTGGGTCAGAATAGACCTCCCAAATGCCTGCCAAATGCAGAATGATGCCTCCTACATTTGACCGACAGTGTCACTGTTGCAAAGAGTTTTCCTAGTTGATCCAACCACCGGCAGATTGTGAACTGAAATAGCAGATACATGCACATCTGCATGCAAATGAAATAGTCCTAGTTCCCTGCCTCCACATACAGAGTCATAAGACGTTCCATGACAGGCGATCTCACAAGTGGTTCACGTATGTCATGACATACATTTATACTTTGATTATCTCCTTTAAGCATTATTCAACCTTGTACAATAATTTCATTATCCCAATGTTTTAAATAAGGAAATTCCCTAGCCAGCAAGTGATTCCTTAACCTAATATTCCAATCCAAGGTGGTGTTGGAAAGAGAATGGATTTTTAGAAGGGACAGAGTTGTGTCCCAATTATAGTTCTACTAATTACTAAACACATAACATGTAATGGTATTTAAAATCTGAGATTATTTTTCCTTACTATGGAAATGGAAATGTTAATGGCTAGTGTAATAATCTAACAAAATAAGATTTTAGTGAAGAGTAAGTAAAAGTTTCATTTCTTCCTACTTCAACCATTAATATAGATGTTAGGCAAAAAGAGTCACCTTGGAGTTGAGATTTATCTATAACTGGTCAAATAATAGCTTGTCAAATTTGGAAACTTTAGAGATGAGCTTCTGAATATTTAATGCAACTCAGTTACATCTTTTCATATTTTTTATAATTAAATATAGGCTATTTAAAATGAGTAATAAAATATAGCTCTTTTCTTATTTTCATGAGTGGATAAAATTCATTGGGAAAAATGAAACTGGAGTTCAGATCATTTAGAAATGTTTCTGTGGGAGTTACTGTATTAGAAAATAGTCTGATTCTCGAGTTAAGTTAAAACATCATTAACGTAAAAGCAAGTTCTAGGTGCTCAGGACCATAGTCTGAATGGGCACTAAGATCAATTGGCATGCATAGTTGATGAAGACAATGTTCTATATCCTAATTGGTAAGCAGTAGGTGGAGTCTTAAAAGTGAGTACCCATCTAAAATACAAATATTGTTCTCTCCCTGTGACTATTTGATTTAATGTCAAATTGGATGGACTAGGATTCTCCCATGATATGTTCTAACATAGTTTGCCAACTTCATGATGGAATATTCTTTGAAGCAGCCACACCGTTTGGGGGAGAATAGACCTCCTTAATCTAGTCACAGTCTTGATATGACTGAGAGAGGCTTCATTCAGGCTGTGATCTACTCTTAATATACATTGACGGTATGTGGAAGCTCACTGAATTCTATCACTGCATGTAGATCCTGAATCTAATCCACAAGCTCCTGTTACCTTGCCCACTAATCACCAGTGCCATCAGCTGATTGCAGACGTTAGGAGTCATTTGGCAAATCTTGGATTATTTTAGCTCAGCATCCACCAGCCTGTGGCCTTCCTGCTTTGTCTTTCTGCTTCCTGTTTGTCAGTCCCTGCATCTACAGGCACCAGGAGACGAGTTAGGCTTACATTTGTTTGGTACTAAATTGGACATACCCTCTTTTACAACCGTGTCAATCATTCCTTGATGTAAATCTCTTTCTGGGTACATATACATGCATGCATCTCTGGGTTTGCTTCTCTAAAGAACCCAATCTAACACACTCTCCATCTAGAGAAACAAAAACATAAAAATCAAAAGACTCATGGAAGCAGTTAGTTGAATGGACTAATGAACCATGCAAATATCAATCTCCACAACCCTGCGCTCAGAAGAACTAGATAGCGCCCAGGTACCACTACTGACTGCTCTGAAAGGGGTGCCGAATTGACTAGAAGAAAAATGTTGGTTAAAAACTCAAACTATAAGAAACCAGGCTTACTGGTCATAGAGAGACAGTGCTGGGACCCTAAAATTATGAACTTTAATCCCCCTTCATATCTAGACCTGTACTTAATCTCATGTTTGAATAATCAACCATCTAATTTCAAAAGGTCATAAATTATTTAAGAATAAAGTCCAGAGGCTTAGGAAAGGAGGAATGGCAGTAATAAATACAGGGAGGAAGTAGGATAACTGATGGTACATTGAGGGATTGCAACGAATGAGTTGAAACAAAATGTGTCTAAACTGTTGAATGTAAAACTTATTGCTTTGTAAACCTTCACTGAGTTCACAATGAAAAAGCTCTTTAAACACAAACCTACAGGAAATTCTACTAAGTCACATGGGGTCATTCTGAATAGAAATGCACTCAGTAGTATCTAAAATAAAAAAATACACTGAAGATTTCTGAAAGCAGGAAACAATGGTATCCTGAAAATGTCTAATTCCTGGTGTGTAATCCAGTGATTTATCCTTATTTAAAATACTCCAAAGACTTTGTTTATTTATCATTGAAATCTATTTTTAAAGAATTGAGGTAGTTCATAAGTACACTAATAAACAAACATAAGTTTGAAGGCAAAAATTCACTCTGTGATATTTAGCAAAGTGACTGAAATAAATTTAGTATCTCTTGATGGCAATACAATATTTCCTTCCTGTTGCTATTTTTCCCCTTGCCTTTAATTCAGTTTACAGAGAGGACCCCTGGTGGCATGTAGATACATATTAGGTTGTTACTTGCAGAGTCAGTAGTTCAAACCCACCAGCCACGCCTCAGGAAAAAGATGGGGGCTTTCAACTCCCATCAAGAATTCCACCATAGCCTATCGGGTCACTATAAATTGGCATTGACTCAATCACAGAGAGTTTGGGTTGTTGGGTTGTTGGGTGGTGGTTAGGGATCAAAGAGAAGTATAATAGAGTTAGAAAAATCCAAATTCAAGGGAATACATATAAAATCTGGGGGGAAATATCAATTATATAAAATGACGGTTTAAACTTTAATCTCAAAGTTTAAAATAGCTATTTTGCAATAATAGTCACAACCTGTTTGTAAAGAATGCACCCTGTGAACTCTAGCTACTAAAATTAAAAAAAGAGGTGGGTCTACTTTAAAAATGTTCGAAATCAAAAGTAACACTCAATAGATTGTTTCAGGTTCCTGAAATTTTATTTTCATGAACACAAATTTCTCTACATATTTTAGATTACCTTCTATTGTCATGTTTAAAATATTTTAAAATTACATTCTAGTTTGACTCCAAAAAATGAGCGTGTGTCTAAAGATTCTGTGTGTGTATATATATATTATTTGTGTCATTTTGATATGAGTAGACAAAAGGCTACAAGAATCAGGTGAAATTATGCAACATTTCTCTAAAGCCTACCTTCTTCTCAAAGCTCATACATTTAGCTGAGAAATTTATGGAATAGTTATATGACTATACATATTAAGAAATTATTCATATTTTATAATTAGAATAAGCTCTTACAAAATGATGTAATGCATCAAAAGATCCAATATCTGAACATATATCCTTAAAAACATTTAAATAAAGTAAATCAGCGCTCTGGCTTCTCAAATTACAGCTTCAATAAAAATTAATTTACATTTTTTCCCTCTTCTGCCTACTTAATTATAAAATATTCAAAGGTAATTTTCATCATTTTCAAGGTAGAATACTTGGATCTAAGCTTAACTAAATTGGGAAAGATCATTTTTGATTATAGCTATCATTTGCTTTGCATCCTTAATCTTTTTTAAACTGCAAAACCAAACTCACTGCCATGGAGTCAGTTCTGACTCATAGCAATCCCGTACACAGAAGAGAACTGCCTCTGTGGGTTTCTGAGGCTGTAAATTTTCATAGGAGCAGAAAGCCTCATCTTTCTCCATTCTGGTGGGTTTGATCAGCTGACCTTCTAGTTTGTAGCCCCACTTGTAACCTACCACCCCACAGGGCTTCCTTGTTGTTGTCAGGTGCTACAGTTCCGACCTGTCGTGACTATATCCATGTACAACAAACTGAAACACTGCCGAGTTCGAGCCACCTTCACAATTTTTCTTATGTTTCAGCCATTGTTACAGTCATTGGTCTAATTCAGTGGGTCGCAACCCCTTTGAGGGGACAGGTCGTTGACCCTTTCACATGCGTCGTCTAAGACCATCGGAAAACACTTATTTCCTATGGTCTAAGGAACCTAGACACCGCTCCTCTATCCGTTTCTAGGAGGGCCCGCCCACATGCAGATACGCCCACATACTAGTACAGGGCGTGAAGACTGTTACCCATGCTACACCATGCTTCAAGACAAAATGTCATTTATTTGTCATTAGAAATAAATATTTCACAATGTACAATTACATATTTTTGTGATTATTCACTATGCTTTAATTATGCTCAATTTGTAACAATGAAAATACATCCTGCATATCAGGTATTTATTTACATGACGATTCATAACAGTAGCAAAATGACAGTTATGAAGTATCAACAAAAATAATTTTATGGTTGGGTGTTACCACAACGTGAGGAACTATATGAAAGGGTCGCGGCATTAGGAAGGTTGAGAACCACTGGTCTAATTGTTTCTTTGAGAGTTAATTTCACCATTTTTTTTTGTTTCATACATGGAAAAACGAATGGTCACATCTTATTTAGCCACATTTGGCAAACTTTTAAGATGAAGCCATTACTCTCCACAGTAAGCTATAGATGGCTTACTACAGCTTACCCACTAAGCTATCTGCATGGATGCCCTTATGCCAATTGACCTACTTCTCCCGACAGTGGTCCTGAGTCTTCAGAACTATTGATCCTTCCCTCAGAGTTAAGGCTAAGAACGTTCCACAACTGTGCTCTGAATATGCTCTACAACATCCTTATACCACACATATACCATGTATTTACATCAAATGTAAATGCACATGTAACAGAAAGTCCTCTGCCAAGTCTATGCACACCAATGAGGGTATGGGCTTCACTGATGCCATTATACTTTATTGTGCTTTGCAGATATTATGTTTTTTATCATTTTAATGCTTGTGACAAACCTGTGTTGAGCAAAATATCCAAGTGATTTTTCCAAAGGCATGTGATCACTTTGTGTCCCTGATCACATTTTGATAATTATCAAAATTTTAAGATTTTTCATTGCTATTGAACACTTAATAGACTTCAGTAGACATACATACAGTAAACATGACTTCTGTATGAACTTGGAGAACAAAAAATGTCTGACTCACTTTATTATGATAATCACCTTATTATTGTGGTATGGGAAACACTGCAATATTTTCGAGGTATGCCTGTACTCCCATTCACCTCACTTTCATCTTGCATTTCTACTTACCTTTTTGTAGATATTGCTATTTATTACTATTATTGCAGAATTGTGTATGTAATAATATTTCCCTTGGCTGACTTTTTCTCTTACGAAAAATTCTAATTTCTTCCTTTGCCATTGATATATTCCGCTGCCTTCACCTTATTTTATATTGTCTTTCCCTTCATATTAGTTCATGTGTGTCTCATGTCTATTGTTGGTGTTTTAGGTACCATCAAGCTAGTTCCGACCCCCAAGACCCCGTTTGTACAACAGAATAGAATACTGCCTGGTCTTGCATTAACCTCGCTGTTATCATGTTCCAACCACTATAGCGATGCATCTTGTCAATGGTCTTCCTCTTCTTTTGTTGCCCCTCTACCAAGCACAGTGTCCTTTTCCAGGGACTGGTCTCTCCTGCATATGTGTCCAAATTATGTGAGATGAAGTCTTTCCAGCCTCACTCTTCAGGAACGTCCTAACTGTACTTCTTCCAAAACAGATTTATCGGTTCTTTTGGCAGCCCATAGTACTTTCATCTCTAGTGGGTGAGTTATGCTTATTATCACTCCCATTCCTGGTAACCATCAAAGAATGTTCCTTTCTTAAAGTCAATAATTAACTTTTTATAATAGTGGTCTCACACAATACCAGTTCTCACTTGATTAGCTTATTTCACTCAGCATACTGTTCTCAAAGTTAATCCATGTTATCAGATATTTAATATTATTCTTTAATGTTGAGTAGTTTTCCATTGTGTGTGTTTACCACCATTTATTTATCCAGTCATCTAATGCTGAGCACTTAGGTTTCCATTTTTCGCTATTGTGAATTGTGCTGCATAGAACATGTGTGTGCACAGATATATTTGGCTACAATTTAACTAGGCCATTGTCTGTCCTCAGTATTCATCAGCCCCTATAGCTCCACACTTGGTTTACAAAGGGCAATGGGAGACCAAAGGGGATGTTATGGCCCTGAAAAGCCACTTCACTTCCTATAAGGGCTTCAGTCCTTAGGTAATAAAATAATGATATAAAGTCTATGTATTGGTGGTTTTGTGGCCTTTTGGGCAATATGTAGACCAAGCAATCACCTTTTCACAATTCATAACACTGACTCCTAAATTATATGCTAAAATGTTATGGCATAGATGTAAGTTTTTAGTCAAGCAACAGAATAAAATCAGTAAGGTCTACTGATAACTTGGTAGTATGAAGAAAATCATGAGTCAGAATAATTAATCTAGATAAGGTCAGAAATGGTCTACATGAACATTGGTCCTCTACTCAACTCCTTCCTTAATATAAGAACATTTTGTTCTAATAGCCTGGCATTCTGTAATCCTCACCTTCCCACCTTCCTGACATGATCGTTGAAGACAAAATGGGTGCATAAGCAAATATGGTAGCAAAAGCTGATGGTGCCCAGATATTACAAGACATAGCATCTGGAGTCTTAAAGGCTTGAAGTTAAACAAGCAGCCATCAAGCAGGAAAGCAACAAAGCTCACATGGAAGAAGCACACCAGCCTGTGTGATCACGAGGTATCAATGGGATCAGCTATCAGGCATCAGAAAACCCAAAATAAACAATCATATCAATGCAAACGAGAGGGGTTGGAGTGGAAACTCAAAGCCCATCTGTAGACAATTGAACATCCCCTCACAGAAAGGTCACAAGGAAGAGAGGAGTCAGCCAGGATGCAGTATAGCACTGATGAAATATATAACATCCCTCTAGTTCTTTAATGCTTACTCCACCCCCACACACCCCTGACACTATCATGACCCCAGGTCTACATTACAAATCCAACTAGACCAGAGCATGTTCACTGGTACAGATAAGAGCTCTTGACACATGGAATCCAGGACAGATAACTCCCTCAGGAACAGAAATGGGAGTAGTGAAACCATGAGGGCAGGGATAAGGTGTGGCTCTGAGGAGGTAAGGCACAGAAAAGAGTACAGAGCCAACAACTCGAGATATGACCTCCCCTCATGAGAGCATAGTGATACAGAGGACAACCCTGGGGACTGAGTCCAGTCTGATCTCCCCATAGTGTGTGTGGGGGGTAGGTGGGGGGGTGGGGCGTCCAAGACAGGAATGTGACAAATCAGAAATGGGAGCAAAGTCATAAAGCTCTGAGGAATCCCAAAAATAGACATCAGACTTGGAGGGACAGTTCGGGGAGCCTTGCTAGATCGGTGGGGAGATAGTCAAAAAAGTCAATGGACAGACCCAGAACTGTGTATGGTCTCTCTCTCTCTCTCTCTCTCTCTCTTTTCCCCCTTTCTTTCTTTTTAGCTGATTTTTTTTTTTTGTAGTCCTGTGCCTTAACTCCTCTGAGCCAGGGACGTCGTCCTCAGGCCTCAGTGCACCAGAATGGGGTCTAGTCCCTCGCTCTCTCTTTCCTTCTTAGTTTGCTCCCATGTAGGTGGGGCTGACTGGACTCTGTGCCCAGCCTGTGGCTTCAGTGTTATCTTCTTCTGGGGAAGAAGCACATTCTACTGGGGAAGTGGTCAGCATAACTCAGAGTGGGCCGGCCCAATAGTCCTCTCTGTTAATGAGTTGCTCCATGCGACCTCCTTGGCGCTCTGTGAGGCAGTCGGCACTCTCACTCCCTTCCTTGTGGAGACATAAACAATACTCTCCAGATGGGTGGATTAGTGCCCCACTCCCCCCAGGCCCCAAGGCTTCTTTGTTGTTGTTTCCCACCATTTATTCCTTTTTCCTCCCTTTTCCCTTTCTTTAAGTTAGGATTCCATGTGCATCCTTGAGTGTGGTCGGTCCCCCACCCAAGTGCCTGTACCTCAACCCTTGAATTGTATATTAGGTAGCATTTCTTCTTTACCCTCTGTGCTAATTGATCTTTCCTTATTGAGCTCATGTTGGACTTGTCCTTTTGTATTTGGCTAATTTCACTTAGCATAATTTCCCCCAATTCTTCCCTGAAGATGATATGCTTCATACCTTCATCAGTGCTTTTTATGGATGCATAGTACTTCATTGTGTGTATATGCCAGTGTTTTCTAATCCACTTATCTGTGGATGGAAATTTAAGCTGTTTCTAATTTTTTGCATTTGTGAATTGTGCCACAGTAAACATTGGAGCACAGATGACTGGTTGTGGTTTATTTCTTACTTCTTCTGTGTATATGCCCGCTAGGAGGATTGCTGGGACCTAAGGTAACTCAATTTCCATTTGCTTTAGATACTGCCAGATCACTTTCCATAGTGGCTGTACATATCTACAAACCACTAGCATATAAGAGTTCCCAACTCACCACATCCCCTCCAACATTTGTTTCTCTCAGGGGTGTTAGGTGGTATCTCATAGTTGTTTTAATTTGCATTTCTGTGATGGTTAATGATCAGAAACATTTTCTCATGTTTGTTGACCCTTCAGAATTCCTCCCTAGTGAAACTTCTGTTCAAGTCTTTAGTCCATCTTCTCAGAGGGCTATCTGGATTTTTCTTGTTGGAGGCTAATAGGGTATTGTTGATTTTAGTAATAAGACCTTTGTCATTGACAAAAGTCTCCTCCCAGTCTGTGGGTTGTCTAACTACTCTCTTGGTGAAGTCTTTCAATGCACAGCTGTGTTTGATCCTTAGAATATTTGCATGTCAATTTCAGCTTATTCTGCATGTTCATCCTTCCCTATTTCAGTTAGCATATGTTTTCCCTTTGCCAAGGTTCTTAGGTTAGTCCTGATGCCCTCATTGATGGTCCAAATAGTTTGGGGTTTTACTTCAAGATCTGTGATCTACTTGAGTTTGTCTTTGTGCATGGGGTGAGGTAAGGGTCTTGCTTCATTTTTCTTCACGTAGATATCCCCTTTTTTTCAGCACCACTTTAAAGAGGGCATCAACTTCCTATTTATGTTTTTGGGCCCTCATTGAAGATCAATTTTCTGTATGTTGATTATTTTATTTCTGGGTTTTCTGGATTTTTTTGCATTGGTATGAGTATCTGTCATTATATCAGTACCACACTTGAACTGAATAATTCTTAACTATAATTTGTTTATTTTTCTGCAAATATAATAGTAGGCCATTCTTTCAAATCTACATCTACTTGGTAACCTGTAATTCTTAAGATCATTACCAAACTCAGATATTCCACAGATGTGAACATGACCACTCACACGTACTAAAAATTTAAGTCTTCCTAATTGCTAAAATTCTTTCCCCTTGGATATTAATTAATGTAAGGCTGTACAGTTTATTCTTATCCATTTATGAACTAGTAAATCAAAACAGAACATATGATGTTTAAATTTTATTTCTTTGCAATTCTAATTTCAAATATAATAATAATTTTGCTGTGTGGTTTGGAGTAGTACTGGACCCTTATAGTTCTTAAGCTGTAATATTTATGGGAGGATCATATGTCCAAATTTTTTCTCCTGTGGAGTCACTTGAATGTTCAGAAAGCTGGTCTTATGTTTATCAACTGAGGAGATAGTCCTTGAGCTGCCAGGGCTCCTAAATAATATCCCCATGTATTTTCTCCCGAGCTATACCCCCTATTACATGCTACCCACCCTTTTGTATTGAAGAAAAAGAAATGGCTCCAATAAATTATGACCCAGAAAGCCATTTAAACTATCAGGTCATCTTGTGAGTTTGCTGCCCCGTCTACTTCCAACCCCACAAAATGATTTAAGCTTAGCTGAGGAATAACAGATGTGATGATTTGTATTCCCTAAACTATTTGGGTACACTCAAATTAAAATGCTTCTGTGCTTATCAGATAATATGGAGTGTAAGATTTTAAATTCCTTCATTTTCTAACTTCTCTAATTTTTTAAAAATTACACATTTTAAAGCTACAAATAAACTTCAGCAAGCTCCTATTTTTCCCCTGTAAAGATCAAAATTTGAGCCAGAAAGAACAGATTATTTCGATTTCAGGCCCAGAAAGCCCATTTAAGAGATATCCAGGAAGTTTAGGGACTTTGGCTTTCAATTCTCTTTTTTGCCTAAAGACTTTTCTCATTTGCTTGAAGATGGCTCATTCTGGCTATATGGGGGGTGGGGGGTGGGGGTTGAAGTATTTTTCATTCCTACTGGAGAAAAAATAGGATCCCAGAGTTCTTTTTAATCACTAAACAGAATTATGATTTGCTTGATCATATTTAGTTTATTAGCTTGTTAAATGATGCTTAAATTATTCATGTAACATCTACACAAATCTTAGATTAAAAAATAAATGATCGTTTCTGTCACATGTCTTGTTTAGGTGTTCTATTGTAAGAGTCAACTCTTACAAAATGAATTGTGGTTCTAAGGCAAACCAATCCTTTCTCTTGCCTACAGCTCAGTAAAGCAGGGCTATACCTGGTATATGGCTTTTTCTCCAGGATCAAAAGAATCAAGTATTTGAATTTGTCTAATCCTTCCACCACAATGGTAGAGAGTAGACAGTGAAACTATAGAGGAACATGATGCTAATGATTAGAGGATTTCCCAGAGGTTCAGATGGCTATTAGCAAGGAAGATTGGCAGGTGGAACCCACATAGCTACCAACCAAAAACCCAAGCTCACTGCTATTGAGTCATTGCTGACTCATAGTGACCCCTGTGGGTGTCTGAGACTGTTATTGTTTACAGGAGCAGAGAGCCCAGTCTTGCTCCTGCGGAGCTGCTGGTGGTTTTGAACCACCCAGCAAGTGTATCACAACCCAGTGCATGACTACTACACCACCAGAGCTCCTCTCTCAGCTACACCCAGGACTTTGTTTCCTCTCGAACACTTAGAGTCATAATGAGTTTGAATCAACTTTACAGTATAAAAGTAGTTTTGCTTTTGTTTTTTAATCCTGCCAAAACACTAAATCAAAGAGAATGTATAGAACTACCTAGGAACCTAAGTTAAATACTATACAATTCCTCAGCATTGTACCACATTTTCAAGATTGTTTATTGAATAACTCATAATGGGAATATATTGCATCTTGGAAACCAATAACAGATAGGCACACCAGAGCATGGAGTGCAGCTTGAACAGCAGTGCGTCAATGACCCACTAATGGTTGCTTCTTTGAGATGAGTTAATATTCACACAAACTCAACTTCATCTCTCAAACCAGCCTTACTCCAAGTGAGGAGTGATCACTAAACTACACTGTGGTTGTGGTTTAGTGCATTCATCTGCTGTGTTCTTTGAGTTTGACTTCTCTGAGCTCAAATCCTCCGCTGCGGGTAAGCACAACAAGACTTTTCATGGAATTGCTGAAGAACAATTGTTGAAGACAAATGTATTGTCAATAGGTACTGCAAATAGCCTCATTACACTTAATCATGCACTATAAACTTTCAGATGTCATCAATCCATCATTCTAAAGCATTCTGGAACTTTTAAAGATTCAGTTTCTACAAAGTGGGAGTGAAATTATTTCTGCAAATTAACAGAGTGCAATCTATATTAGACTTGGAGATGTTTGTTATGCAAACTCTCAACCCCAACCTTGAGGGAGAAATCACCTCTTGAGTCTTGAAGTTCCTCTTTCATAGAATATAAATGACAATATTAATTAACTTTCTGTTTGCAATGTAGATTAAATGAGCTAGTGTTAGTCAAGTGCCTAGCATAATGCCAAGAATATAATAAGTTTTTCATAAATCCACTTTTCTGCCCATATTTTCCTATAGTCATTTACTTAATAAATCATCATCCCCTTTCTTCTCTTTATGAAGCATTCTTTCAATCTTTTGATAATCTGATTTGTATAACTCAATATTTCTCTTGTGAGATATTTATATAAAATTAAAAATTAGAGACCTACAGGTAAATAATCTGACACTGGAGTCCCAGCAGCAATAATTAATGAGTCTTTAATCTGGACAATCAATTCTGTAAGAACCAGAATATCTTCTTCACATATGTTTTTACATATGTGAAATACCATTATTACTTGCATATTATGCTTTAGCAAATGTATAAGAAGAAGAATCTATTTTCTATGGGAAAGTTTATCAATAATACAATATTGAAGAAAAATGATATTTTTGTTGTTAGATGCCATTGAGATGGTTCTGACCCATAGAGATGGCGATAGGTAGTTTTATTGTGCCAACCTGGCCAATAGGAACATGTGAGATTAATAAGGTCGAAGTTTGATTGGAAGACAGATAAATGACTCAGCAAGTCCCACCTGTCTCTCTCTTGCTCTCTGGTGATCAGACCAGTGTGTGGCTGCTAGTTCTGTGCCTCAACTTGTGAATGACACTGCCTATGGGACACCCAGCCCATGGATTTTGTTGCTAGAGTTTGAGGTTCCTTGGAAACCTACTTCTCCATGCTGCTGGTGTATACATTGCTTGGGTTTGGGACTGTTGGATCCTGCTGACAGTTGGTGACCTGCCCTGCTGTTTGCTGCCTGTGGCTGGACTGCCTGCATTGCTCTACGGAAGACTTAGCTGTCCTTGACCTTGGACCCAGCAGCCCTCTTGAGTTGAAGGACTTCCAGTATATTAACTGTTCCACGGAAGTGAGTTGAACTGAGCCCTCTGTACTGTTGTGTGGACTAATTAGCTGTTATATTCCTTTGTGTTGTATATGTGTATGTATGTGTGTGTGTATGTATATATATATTTTTTCCGTAAGTGTCCTGGTTTTGTTTCTCTAGAGAACCCTATCTAACACAGTGACCCTATGCACAACAGAAGAAACACTGCCTGGCCCTGTGCCATTCTCAGAATTTTTCCTATCCCCGAACCTGTAATATAGTAAAATAATCATCCAGCTTTACTGTCCTTTATTTGAAAATAGGGAAAACCATAGAGGTTAACCCTTTGTTTGAAACAGTATAACGTTTACATCAGAGGCTGTGAGCATTCTAAACCAAACAAGCTGCTGTGGAATCAATTCCAATTCAAAGTAAGAGCTTCCCCACAGGGTGTCCAATGTTGCAGGTCATTACATATACAACTGCCTGATCTTGTGCTAACTGAGCAGCTGGTGGGTTTGAATCACCTTCAGTTAACAGCTTTCATTTCTTCGTACATAGTAGATATTCCAAAGGATAATGCATTTATTTGACCTGAGTGAAGTTTCTTAGTCTATGCTTAGTATACGTAAGTGATTAGTCTTTAAATGTGTTTCCTTTCACAGTCAATCTCAAAATATATTTTCACTGCCTATAGAAGTACAAGAGTACCTCACTTTATTGTAGCTATCATCATAAAATTCCAGAGATTATGTGTTTTTCACAAATTGAAGGTTTGTGATAGCCTGTGTTGAACAAATCCATCCAAACTTTTTTTCTACCGTATGGTCTTACTTTGTGGCTCTATATCACATTTTGGAATATTTTATAATATGTTAGGATCTTTCATAGCTACTGTGCACTAATTAGGCTATAGTATACTGTAAACATAACTTGTGTATGCACTGGGAAACCAAAAATATATGTGATTCCTTTTATTGTGAAATTTGCTTGGTGGCTGAGTCTGAAAGTAAACTTGAAACATCCCCAAGGTGTATTTATGGATCCAAGTTAAAGCTGGCAAAATCCTGAAGATTCTGGGTCAGTGGCAGAGAGAGGTGGGAAGTTTCCAGGGCCCTCCTTATGAGAAGGCCACACCCCCAAGGAGGCACCCTCAGGCTGACTTGATTAACAGATTGGATACCAGATCTACACTTGTACAGATCTTCAAGGTGAAGTAAAATTACCTAACTACCACAGACAATGTCTGATCCTCATCCCACTTCTCTATAAACTCCAAAATTGGTTCCATTTGGTATGAAAACCCTAACCTTGTTTGTTTGTTTGTTTGTTTGTTCATAAGGTTTTCAGAAGTGAAACACAGGTCACATCTTCCTATTATGGAAGCTGCATGGACCCATGACTGCTGGTACATCATTTATGTACCTAATCATGCAGAAATGTACTTTTATTTTTGGTCACTCTCAAATTGTTATTTGCTTTGAAGTGTTCTGCAAAACATTATGGGGACTTCCTATAGCTTCTTATATTCAAGGATCAGTGTATTTTATTTGTTCCAGAAATTTTTAAGTATTTTCCTTTTTTTATTTCTAGAAGTTATCTTTTTATGCATTTACAACTATAAATCTTGCTATTTCTATTTATTTTATCATATTTTCACTATTGTCTATCATTTATTTAAACATATTACTATGATATACACCTTATAATACAAATTAAAATGTTTTGTTGATTGGCATTTGTAGTTTGTTATTTTTGTTAACCATAATTGGTAATGTTTTAAGTTTCAGATCTTTGTTTGTTGTTAGTATCATCTCTTTAGGAGTTTGTTAATTTTTATTTAATTACTAAGATACTAAGAGGTGGTAGTAGGAGTGTGATTTCTAATTCAAGATGAAAATTTCCATTTAAATGCCTTGAAGAGATTCAGAATTACAGCCTTGCATAAGAGCTTTCCCGCAAATTTATAAGCCTCAACCTTCAAGTTATCTTTCAATATAGAAAATATTTCAATTAAGAAAACTTTATTTCATAAGAGCCTTGGTGGCAAAGTGATCATGTGTTGGGTTACTTCTACCCGCAAGGTCAGCAGTTCAAAACCACTAGCCACTCTTCAGGAGAAAGACAGGCTTTTTTACTCCCGCAAACAGGTACAGCCTTGGAAACCCATAGAGGCAGCTCTACTCTTCCCTGTAGAGTCGCTATGAGTTGGTATTAACTCAATGACAGTGAATAAGTTGAGTTACTCCATAAAAATTATCGAAATGTAAGCTACTTGATAGCCTTTCAAATAAAAACTTGAGAGATTAGAATTATTGGTATAAGACAATCTATGAGAATAATGTTGACACTATAATTTACTCTGATTTTATCTTTCTGTCCGACTCCAGGCTTGCATTTTTTCTAAGCTATTGAATTGGGTTACAAGCTGAACTGCCAGCCACAAGATCAGCAAATTGAAACCATCAGGTGTAAAAACCCACAGGGACAGTTCTGGTCTGTCTGATAGCGTTTCTGTGGAACTGAATTGGCTTGACGGCAGTGGTACATTTTCAGATCCATTCTCAGTCCCTCGATACAGAATCTGTGATTGATGAAAGAAATTTAACTCTCTGTCCTGCTAAAGATGAATTAAATCCTACTGTACCTCCTATCAGTCAAAATATTTCTTTTAATTTGATTTATTTTTTATCATTTTTAAGGTTTGGTGCACCATGTCAAATTTAATTTTTTATATAAACTTGTTTTATTGTAAATAATGTGGGAGTTTACATTTCTGATAATCAACATTGACCTGAACAGTTGAAACCACCAGTCAACCCCCCCACCCCCACCCTATAGTTTACCCTGCTCCTTGATTTCACTTCTCCTTTGTGTAGATCTCTATCCTACATTTCACTCAAGTGAATACATGCCTGCTGTATAGTCTGTTCCTTTAGCTCACCTCCCTTGCTCCCTCTCCACCCCCCTGCTCCACAGATTCCAAAGTTGATCCCCTTTGGTATGAAAACACTTCTCTTTTTTGTTTGTTTGTTTTCTCATATAACATTGGTCTCATACAAAAATATATTGATTTATCTTTTATCCTCTTTCTGTCAGACTTTCCCAACCTTAATTGTCCCTTTCTATTTGCTTCCTAACTTCCAAGCATCTTAAGAATAAACTAGCTCACGGGCTACTCACTTTTCAACTGTCTTGTTATTTGGCATTTCACACTAATGAACAAAGTGAAAAATGTACTGTGTATTTTGCTCTCTAAGGGACATATGACTGGTAGAAACAAATGTTGAGGGGAAACGCAAGATGATTAAGGTCTTGTGTCACATGACTGGGTCAACATTCTCAGTGGTTTTGCAATTACATAATGACGTAATTAGTAATAGTATCAATGTGGCCATCCTCGATTTTATGATCTGATGAGGTTATCCTCCATTTTTGAACAACACTGATTTTCATACAGTTACCTGATTTGGGGAACCAAGTCATGTGCATACCATTAATTAAGTAATGTAGTTGATTTCAATTAGCAATGCATCTTTTGATCTCTTGACTTGCTTCATGAGCATTGATTGCAGATCCAAGTCAGGCAATATCCTGGCCAGGTTCAACCATTTCCTCATTGATCATGATGGCACCTATCGTTCCAGGTGTGTGGCCTCTGGTTCTCCTTACATGGAATTGTAATCCACACTGAAGGCTACAATCCTTAATCTTCATCAGCAAGTGCTTCCAATTCTCCTCACTTTCAGCAAGCAAGGCTATGGCTCCTTCATATTGCAGGTTGTTAATACGCCTTCCTCCCATCCTGATGCTGCACTCTTCTTCCTATAACCCAACTTCTCTGACGGTGTGATGAGCTCATAGTTTGAACAAGTATGGTGAGAGCATGCAACCCTGCCGCACACACACCTATCATGACTTTTAAACGTGCAGTATTCCCTTGCTTTATTCACACAACTGCCTCTTGATTCATGTACATGTTCCAAAGGACCACAGTGAATTGTTCCAGAATGCCCATTCTTCTCAAGGTTATCCACAATTTATTATGGTCCACATAATTGAGTGCCTTTGTGTCATCAATAAAAACAAGGAAACATCTTTCTGGTATGCTCTGCTTTGAGTCAAGATCCATCTGACATCAGCAATGATGCCCCTTGTTCCATGTCCTCTTTTAAATTCAACCTGAGCTTCTGGCAGTTCTCAGTCACTGTTTTGTTGCAGCTGTTGTTGCATTATCATAAGTAAAATTTTGCTATCAATGATATCTTTCTATAGTTTGAGCATTCTTTCTTTGGAATGAGCACACATCTGGATCTCTTCCAATCAGTTGACCAGGTAGCTTATTCCAAATTTCCTGGCATAGACAAATGAGTGCTCCCAGAGCTTCTTCAGCTTTCTGAAACATTTCAATTGATAGTCCATCAATCCCTTGACCCTTGTTTTTGAAGAATGCATTCAGTGCAGCCTGAACTTTTCCCTTCAGCACTATTGGCTTTGCGCATATGCTCCCTCTGGAAATGGAGGACCGTCGACTCATTCTTTAGGGTACAAGACTGTGTGTTCTTTCCATCATCTCTTCATGCTTCTGGCATCATGGAATATTTTGCCTACAGAATCTTTCAGAATTGCAACTTGGGGCTTGAAATTTCTCTTCTGTTCTTCCCGTTTAAGGCATGCTGAGCATATTCTTTCCGTTTTGTTTTCTAACTCTAGGTTTTGAATATTTCACTACAATACTTTGTCTCCTCAAGCTTCCCATTGAAATTTTCTTTTCAGCTCCTTGATTTATCCTTTCTTCAATTTGCTTTAGGCACTCTATGATTAAGAGCAAATTTCAGATGATTTTATGACATCTACCTTGTTTATTTCCTTTCTTTCCTGTCTTTCTAATGACCTTTTGCTTTCTTCGTGAATGATGGTCATGATGGCCTCCCACAGCCGATCAGGTCTTCTGGCATTCATGTTCAATGTGTCAAATCTGTTCTTTAGATATTTTTGAAATCCGTGTGAGATAGACTCAAGCTCAAATTTTGACTCCTGTGGACTTGTTTTAATTTTCTTTAGCTTTAAAATTGACCAACAATTTCACATAGAGAGGGAAGAAGCCCAGAATAGGCAGAGAGCTCTTTACGAACAAGGACAAAGTCAGAGGGCTCTCCTTACCTGACTTAACACCTACTATAACACGGTGGTCAAAACAGCATGGTGCTGGAAAAATGACAAATACTTCAGCCAATGGAAAAGAAGAGAAAACTCAGAAATAAAACCAGCAGCATATAGACAACTGATATTTGACAAGCCCCCCAAAAGGAGCAAGTAGGAGGTGGATGCTCTTTTTACCAAGTGGTGCTGGAAACAATGGATATCCACTTGTATAAAAATAAAACAAAACCCTTATCTCACCACATGAATAAGAACAAACCAAAGCTGAATTCCAGACCTGGAAGTAAAAATCCAGACTATCAGAACCATAACAAAGGAATCAGACATATCTAAAAACCTTGGCACAGGGAATCATGGGCTAACAGTTATAGGGAAAGGAACACACACAGATGAAGCTGAAATCAACAAATGGGATATATTAAGGTTTAAACACCTGTGTGTGCCAAAATACTTCACCAAGAGAGTAACAAGAGAACCCACACACTGGGAGAAAAATTTTAGCAATGACATAAGAAACAAAGTGCTTATTAAAATCTACAATGCCCGCCTAGCCTGCAAAAA
This sequence comes from Echinops telfairi, assembly GCF_000313985.2. Taxonomy (NCBI): domain Eukaryota; kingdom Metazoa; phylum Chordata; class Mammalia; order Afrosoricida; family Tenrecidae; genus Echinops; species Echinops telfairi. Next base: position 36,398,911 of record NW_022103900.1, read on the forward strand.
GAGGAAAGCAATTAACCCCCTGAGGAAGTGTGAAAAATACCTGAACAGAAGTTTCACTAGAGAGGAGACCCAAAAGGCCAATAAACGTATGAGAAAATTCTCCTGATCATTAGCCATCAGAGAAATGCAGATTATAACAAACTATGAGATACCACCTAACACCCTTGAGGATAGCCCAAATCAGAAAATCAGAGAGCAGCAAATGTTGGAGGGCATGTGGTGAGATAGGAACTCTCCTCCACTGCCAGGCGTCATGTCGATATATACAACCTCTATGGAAAGCCATCTGGAAATTTTTTAAGCAAATGTAAATTGAGTTATCTTTCAACCCAGCAATCCCTCTATTGGGCATCTACCCAGAAGAGATAAGAAATAGACCATGACCGGTTATCTGCACTCCAATGTTTATGGTGGTGCAATTCACAATTTCAAAGAATTAGAAACAACCTGAATTTCTATCTATAGACAAATGGATTAGAAAACTCAGGCACATACACACAATGGAGTGCTATGCATCCCTAAAAAGCACTGAGGATCACATAAAGCACATGATCTCATGGAAAGAGTAGGAGGAAATTAGGTTAAACAAAGTTAGCCAATCATGAAAGGACAAGTACAACATGAGTCCACTGAGGTACTGTAACTATAATCAGCACAGTAGGTATAGAAGGAAAGCTACGTATTTCACACTTTCCAGGCTGAGGTACAGGCAATCAGGTGGCGGGACAGACCAAACCCAAGGATGTACATGTCATTACATCACAAAGAAGGGGAAAGGGATGGTGGTTGGGGGAGGGAAAATAAGAAAGAGGGAGACCATGGCACTGGGGGAAGTAGGGTACTAATCACCTGGGGGGGAGGGGTATTGTTCATGTCTCCACAGAAATGGGAGTATGAGTGCCAACCCCACCATGGCGCGAAAACTTGAGGGCAACATAACCACATGGAGCAACTCATGAACAGTGAGGTCTACCTAGCCAGGTTCAATCAGAGGCAAATTGAAGCCATCACCACTCCAACCCCCCATTATCAAAATATGTGCTGCAGCGGACAACACTAAATCTACAGGTTGGGAGAGGGGCTAGCCTGCCATGTCCATACAGAAGCAAACCAAGAAGAAAAGAGAGAGTGGGGGACTAGACCCCATACTGGCACACCAAGTCCTGAGGATGACAGCCCTGCAGAGAGCTGCTAAGGCACAGAGAGGACTGCAGGGCTGACAAGAATATAACACAACAAAGCTGGGAATTAGTCCGGTCTGGGAAAACACTCCCACTGTGGGGAGAGCCAAGAAGGGAGCATAACAGATTAGAAACAGGAGCAAAGAAAAGTCATAAGCCCCCTGAAGAGCCCCCCAAACAAACTTCAGGCTAGGAGGGGCAGTTCTCAGAAACCCCCAGGAGCAGGGGGGAGATAGTCATAAAGGTAAGTGGACAGACCTGGAATTATGCATGCTTTTTTGTATTTTTTTGTGCTAGTTTTATTTTTCTCTTTTTATTCAGTCTTTTGTTTTCTTTTTGTTTTGTCTCTGTATTGTTGTTTTGCCTACCTGTGTAATGGGAAGCAAGCACTAAGAGAAAGCAAAAAGACTGATGGTTCTGGACAGACTTTGGGGAGGGGGAGACAGGAGAAAGGGAGTGATGAGCAAACAAATCCAGTGACAGGGGAAAAATTTGGGATTTAAAAGCAACATTGAGGAGGACATCGAGATCCCAGTGGTGCTGAAGCAATAGCAATCTAGTTGAGAGGAATTACTAAGAGGCAGGAGAAGGGCAAGTGTGCTGGTGGGCAGGAGGTCCAAGGAAAGGTGAAAGATGAAACAGGAAAGATCTACGAAGCACAATTATAGATAGAGGTATAAACATAGGTGTGCATTTATGGAAATATATTAATTCAGAAAAATAGAGCTATTGACCTATGCGTATATATTTACATGACAATACATTTAGGAAGTGGATGGACTTTGGGTTTCTGCTCAAGCTCTCCCTCAACCCAAGAACACTTTGTTCTATCAACCTAGCATTCTGTGATGCTCACCCTTCCAACATGATCACTAGAAACAAAATGTGTGCATAAACAAATGTGGTGAATAAAAAGCTGATGGTACCTGGCTATCAAAACATATGGTTTCTAGTGTCTTAAAGGCTTGAAGTTAAATAAGCAGCCATCTAGCAGAGAAACAACAAGTCCACATGGAAGAAGCATACCAGCCTGTGAAATCCTGAGCTGTTGATGGAATCAGGTAACAGCCACCAGAAGACCCAAACAACAAAAAACATATTGTTGAGAACAATGGGGATCAGAAGAGAGACCCAAACCTCATCTGTAGAAAATAGGACATCTGCCCTCACAGAAGGGCCACAAAAAAGGGATGAGACAACCAAGGCACAGTATAGCACTAAAGAAACACAATATTCTTCTCCTTCTTTGAGCCCCTCCACCCACTATCATGACCCCAGTCCTGCCTTTCAATTCGGCTAGACCTGAACATGTACACTGATACAGATAAGAGCTCATACGCACGGAATCCAGGTCAGATGAACCCTCAGGAACAGAAATGGGAGTAGCAATACCAGGAGGGTAGGGAGAAGGTGAGGGGGAGGGGGGAGGAAGGGGGAAATAATAGCAATGATCTGTGCATAATTCCCCCACCCCTAGGGGGATGAACAACAGAAACGTGGGTGAAGGGAGAAAGCAGTCAAGGTAAGATATGAAAGCAATAATAATTTATAATTTACCAAAGGGTTATGAGGATGGGGGGAGGGAGGGAAAAAAGAGAAGCTGATAATAAGAGCTCATATAGTAAATGTTTAAAAAATGATGACGGAAAAATATGCTCAAATATACTCGACACAATTAATGTTTGGAATGTTATAAGAACTGTAAGAACCCCCAATAAAATTATTTTTTAAAATTTCCTAAGGTTTATCTTGAAGTTACATATAAGCAATTTATGATCTGTTCCACATTAGGCTCCTGGTCTCATTTTAGCTGCGGTATATTTAATAAAGGACTTAGCATGTAATAGATTACCAATGAAGCATTCCAATTACAATATAATAATAGTGTTCTGAAGTTGGATTGATATTTGTGTGCTTTTCCAAAATATTTACCTGATGTAAGTACTACACATGAATCTGAATATCTATCCTAGTCCTATGACCTATGGTCTCTTTATATTAGCTTGTTGATAATATTTCATATAAAGTATGCAATGTATGGCCTTATTTCACTCAACATATTTTCAAGGTTCATCCATGTCATAACATATATCAAGATTTCATTTATTTTTATGGCTGAGTAATGTTCCATTCTATATAATTATTCAAAAGTGGAAATAATCCTAAATGTCCATGAATGCATAAATGGATAAATTAAATGTGGTTCATACATAAAATAGGTGGACTGTTTTTAATTAATCTGTACAACCTTCTGACATTGCAGGCTGTTTTAGAATCCCATCATCCTATAGTTCTTCAAAGGTTTACTATTATACTCATATGTAAGGGCATGAACTTAAAATCCAAAATCTCTTTTCAAAAGTTGTTTTAAAGAAGAACCATCCATTTCTGATAAATGATGGGAAAAGAGGAAAACTTGCACTTATTGAGTACTTAATGTCATAAAGTAAATATGAGACTGAGTCCTATACATATAGTTCAATATTTCAGACATATTCCATTCTTTCCCACCTCTCAAGTAAAGTGTATTTAACCCCATGCAGCCTTTTCTTAGCAAAGCAGATGTCACTGTGATTTCTATTTTTGCTGTGGGATATAATTATAGGTGTGATAGGTTTTTTGCCAATTTGTCTGGACCAGGATTGTATCACGATATGATCTAACATAGTATAGTCAACTCCATGATGGGATCTTCTGTGAAGCAGCCAAGCATTTTTGGGAAGAAACGAGTACTAATTCCTTAATCTGGTCACCACTTTGATACAAAGGAGGGAGGTTTAATTTGGCGTGTAGTTTACTCCTAATAGAGGATGGCATTGTGAGGAAGTTAGCTCATTTCTTCTGCTAGGTCTGGATCCAGCATCTGGGTTGTCAACCTCCTGTTATAAAGCCTGCCAATCCCAGGAGCCAATAGCAGACTGCCAGTTTTTGACTTCAGATTCATTCCACCTTGCATCTGCCAGCCTGTGGTCTTCCTGATTTATCTTCTTGCTTCCTGTTCATCAGCCCCTGCAACTACAGGAGTCAGGAGAAGCCTCCAACTTACATCTGACCCATGAACTGGACTTATCCACTTCTAAAATTGTGAGAGCCGTTTCTTGATATAAATCTTTTTCTGTTTACATACACACACAAGCTTCACTGGTTTTGCTTCTGTAGAAAACTCAGCCTAACACAATGCAGACATCCTCGGGGGTAACTAAGTCTTGTAGGATTGCGTATCCCAATATCAATGAGCTCCAATTAATGGCCTCTATGGACTCTATAGCTGGGTAAGAATGTGAAATGAATGTTTCCCGTGCTCGCTTCAGTGTCAGAGCTATCCCTTTTGCTTATCTCAGTTTGAATGTTTCCCTACAATATCCAAACACCTTATGCAGAGTAGATTAGAAGTATATAATACAAATTTAGCTTAATATTTCAATCTCAAGAGAAAATAGAATAAAGGAAAATTAAAAAATGGAATTGTAAGCCAAATTTTTAAAAGTCCAACATTAGTATTTTAAAAATTCCAATAGACAAGGAGAAAACAAAAAAGACAAAAGAAATTTCCAAGACATAATAATGTAAAATGCCCCACACTTGAGTAAAGAGTCAATCCTGCAAATTGAGGAAGCCAAGAAAATGGAACACAAACAACAACAACAACAAAAAAGAAAATGGAATGCAAAGAGACACATAATAATAAAACTCTTGAACATCAAAGAAAGAGTTCTGAAAGATAGCAAAGCAAAATTATAGTATAATATAAGAGAATTACTCGATAGACATTTGTGGTGAAGCCTCAGGAATGCAGTGAGTTACGTGTTGCACTGTTAACTGGAAGGCCAGCTGTGGGAACTCATAAGCCTCTCTTTTGAAGAAAGAGGAGCCTTTCTCCCATCAAGATTTGCAGCTTCAGAAACCCACAGCCACAGTTCTATGCTGTCCTATAGAATTCATAGGCTGGGCCAGGATTTTCAGTAGTTTGGCTGTAAAGGGCTAGTAATCCCTTATCATGTGATCTAACACAATGTCATCAACTCCATAATGACATCTACTGTGAGCAGTCAATCAGTTGTAAGAAGTTTATAGTCACTGCAACCCCCTTGCTCAGGGCCCAGCCCTGATGAAATTGAAGTGTGAACACATATAAGAAGTAGGCCTGGTCTGGATCCTGCATCTGAGTAATTGATGTCCACTTCTTTGGACTTGAAACAACAGCCTGTCAGGTAGCAGGATGCTGATGGCCTAGCAATCCAGGGAGCCATCAGCATCCTGCCATCTGAACTGTCATCTGACTTGCTGACCTTGGACTCATTCACTTCACTCGTGTCAAGCCTGACTGACGAATCTTGGACTCAATGTACTCTACTCTACAGTCATCACCCTGTAGTGGTCCTGCTGACCTGGGATCCAGCAGTCCCGAAGCTACTTAACAGCTTAACACCTGACCCATGCACTAGAAACATGCCTGAACTTGGAATGGCTTGTTTCCACAAGTGTGTGAGCCATTGCCTTGATATAAATGTCTTACAAGACATTGGTGAGTTTTCCAGTATGACCTATTATTGCTTCTAGACTTATAACTAGATTTTAGTGCCAGCAAGCCTGAGAAGTTGAAGTACAAATGGTAACCCAGGAAGAGGCTTGCTATACTCCTAAAGGACTGCTAGAGTTTCATACTAAAGACAGGCACCTGGAGCATATATGAGGGAAAGATAATTGCAAACGTGGGATAATGGTGCAAGGAAAATAAGGTTGAAGCAGTCTAAGTTTTCTGGTATAGGCCCATTAAGCACAGACTTCATTCATTATTTCAGCTTGAGATATTAGGAGAGGATCTAATAGTTTATTTTGTTGGTTCACTGAAGTATGGATTACATGATGGCCTACAATTAGTTAAGTTGAAGTACCAGCCCTAATTAGAGAAACTGTAGATAAAGGTATCCAAAGGCTTAAGGAAAGTGGAATGGTAGAGGGGATATAGCAGTATAGAATAGGAGTCTGCAAACGTTTGAGACAGAACCAGTCCTGTCTCTCACAACAATTCAAAAATTATTCAAGAGCCATAAATACATTTTCACAAACAAATGAAACCACCATTATCTGGATAATATCCTTTAACTAAATCTATGATGTTTTATTTCATTTATGAGTTAGTCTATTGTGCCATCTTGGCAGATAAACACATGTGGGATTAATTGAAGGGCCTAGAGATAAATGGCTCAGTGAGCCTCCTCTTTCTAGTTCTCGGGTCTCTTGTTTGTGATGGTCAGATGAAGGTGCAACTGCCTTAGCCAGTTCCCTCCTTCAACTGGCAAGGCTCACTTCCTACAAGACATCCCCAAGAAGAAGCCACATGAAACTACCCTAATGCAGCCCTGGGTGCTGGAGCAGCCATGTGGAGACCCCTGCCAGTGCTGAGATGCTTACATGTTCACTGATGCAGCTTTCCTCCTGTAGTCAGTGTCAACATGTGTGTTTTGTGAGATGGAGGAGAAGCTTGTGGATTGGTGTTCGACATATGGGTTAATTTTGGACTTGTGGGTTTGGGCAGCACTGGGTTGGGGTGTTTTCTTGATGTGTGATTAACCTTTATATAAAACTCTCTCTTACACATGAGTTTCTGTGGATTTGTTTCTCTAAAGTACCCAGACTAACACATTCTGGTACTTTGGGATTGGGGTACCGGAGAAACAAACCATAAGATGGAGAGTAGACATTTGTTTGACCTCTCCCTCATGGTATTTTTCTTCTTTGTCTAGCCAGAGGTCAGATAAAGCCACACTATTTACTCGGTTGTTTTCTGGGAAAAATAAGGGAAATATGAAAATAGAAAGCTTGTAAGCCCACTTGCTTTCAGCCATTAAAATTTGGTCTTTAGATGGGTTTAGGCCATGCCTGCAAAGAAAGCTTTGAAAATATATGCCCTACCCAGTGCTTTGGAGTACTCAGGAACCAATGATCTTTGTCGGAAGCTAGAAAAATTCTGGAATCATGAAGAAAACTCTTCTCTAGGACTGAATGTTAAAGGGAGCCTGAGAGCAGGCTGAAATGCTTGCTAGGTGACAACCTAGATGTACTTGTTGAGTGGAAGTGGGAGAAATGCAGCAATAAAGAGACAGGTTGAGTTTGGCTACTGATGCCTGTGGACTTGGTTTACAGGAAAAAAATGAGAAGAAGAGAGTGGGTTGACCTGTCTAAAGTTCATGACCTAGCACGAGGGGGCTCGCCTTGTTGAGTATTGGTTAGAGTCCATGGTCTAAGGACAAAGAGAACAATGGGCATCCTGTGGGGGCTGAGTGAGGCAACTCACATTGAGAGACCAGATGGAGATTTTTGAGCCTGTGAACTGGTGCATATTGTTGCTGACTTCATGGATGGCCTGCCTTGATTTGACTTTGCTTATGGATGCAGACTTCACAAGGTTCAAACTGGAATGAAGGTTGTTCCTGTCAAAAAACATGATTGTCTCCTCAAAGCACTGGGTTGATGTAAGTGGACAGTATATAAATTGGATACCCAAAATTGGTAGGATAAAGGCATGAAGTGGTTGGCTTATAAACTTTCTTTCTTTTTTAAAACATTTTATTAGGGGCTCATACAACTCATCACAATCCATACACACATCAATTGTGTAAAGCACATTTATACTTCATTCTCAAAACATTTTCTCTCCATTTAAACCCCCGACATTAGGTCCTCATTTTTCCCCTCCCTCCCAGCTCCCCCTCCCTCATGAGCCCTTGATAGTTTATAAAT